>NC_142064.1:68127500-68750937 GCF_059756535.1 Pantherophis guttatus
GGGCTTCTTTCTGGATATGTGCCCCATATCCAAACCAATCAAAGTTAAACGAGGTTATACCAATGCAACTCGATCATGATGATTCAACACCCCACACAAGAAACTGGGACACTGTATTTAATGAGAATAAATTTAAATTTCTTTGATGTTTCTGTGTGGTATAGAATGGAAGCCTCCAGGGTCCAACCTATTCCTTCTTAGTTACACTAGCTTTGTTAAATAAGCAAATAATCAGTTACCTGGATTGCATATCTGCCATGCATTAGCACCTTTTTTCTTAAAAGAAAAATACCAGTGCCTTTTACTCGGGAATGTTTTATATTAGACAATTAGCTACACTGGAACCAATGTTAAAAAAGGTGTTATGGAAATGTCTTATGACTGCAAGTGTAAATAATTTGATTTTTGTTTTAAAGTAACACAGCAAATTTTGTTATCTGGTTTTCAAGAGAATTGTGTTAAAAAAAAATAAAGAGAAAGGCTGCCTTATTGTATCTTGCCATTCATGAGACATAAATATGTATTGCTGTTCGGAAAGGAAGAAAGAGGAACTCTGAATAAATGTCTAATTTGAAGATTACAAGGAGGAGATCTGTACGTTGAAGTGGCAGGGGAAGAAAAGCAAAAAGCACGGAGCACGGAAACTATTTTGAAAAATATTTTCATAAATTTGGTGGCTCAACTTGCTGAGGCCAGCAATTTCAGACTGCTGCATCTGAAAGGGAGTCAATTTTCATTTCAGTCACAAAGCGATGTTATTTGTTTAAGGGAGAGATAAGAAAATAGAACAGTGATACTCTGTAATTGTTCCAACACCCAGCGAGCTTAATTCTGGTTACATGACGGAGCTACTAGAATTCAGTACATGGGTTTTTGCTTTCTATTACCCAGACACAGAGACTGTACGGGTAGTGGAGTGAGATACTAGTGACATTTTGAAAACATCAAGTATTTCTTTCTATTGTTTTCATTTTGGCCATTGTCACATTTAAGAGTGAGTTTATTTGATAATGTTAGTTTTTTATGAAATATTTTTATGTCATTTTTTTTCATTTTTAATGCAGAATTAAATATGAGGTGCTTAGTACTTTTTGAGCTTGGGTGTTGTTTTCTTGTAGAGTTTCATTACCCAACTGGGGAACATCATCAGTGCCCCGATGATGTCACTAGTTTGAGTAATGAAACATCTGCAAGAAAACAACCAAGCTCAGAGAGCACCAAGGACCACTCCTTTCAACCTGAGCTACAAATATTCTCCTTTATTGAGAATTAAGTGCAAGAGTATAAGGTGAACCCTGTTGAATCAGGAGAAGATCCCATTTTATGTAGAATTCAGTGTCACACTGTGCACTACTAAGACCTTCACAAGCATAAATAGGAAAGCTATAACTCTTTTCCACCTATGCCTTTTAGCAGCTGGAACTGAAATTTTGCTGCCTGGGATTTTGAACATAGAATACAGCCATCAAGAGGAATAGCCTTGATAGACTGATCCCTCAAAGTTATCACTTCCTCTGCTGAAGTCACTTCAGTTCAGATGTCAAACTTTTTTCAAACCCACTGATAATATTTGGATGAGAAAACTAACATTGTTAGCCACTAATATATAAAAATAAGAACAAACTCCATTCCCTTCTAGCTCGGATGCTGTTACCTAGTTTGGTAATGAAATGTCTGCAAAAAAACCAACCAAGCTCAGAGAGCACCAAGGACCCCATAAACAAATGTTTAATTCTGGAGCAGGCGACCCTATACCATTTCAGACAAGTGACTGTCCAGTCTCTTTAAAAGCCTCCAGTGGTGAATCGCTCACAATTTAAATTACTTTAAATTTAATTTAAGCCCACAATAGGGAACCCAGATCTCAGATTCACTTAACAACTGTGTTACTAACTTAACTGTAGTGATTCACTTAACAACTGTGGCAAGAAAGGTCGTAAAATGGGGCAAAACTCACTTAACAACTGTCCCATTTAGCAACATAAATTTTGGGCTCAATTGTGGTCATAAGTCGAGGACTGGCTGTATTTCATTTCTGTGTTAGAAAAGATATCACACAGTGCAAAAAACAGAAATTGGATTTAAGGATTGTGTGCCTGCTTACTCTACATTTATAGCTGGAGCTTCTGAACAGTGGAGAAAGCTGTTTGATCAGTCCAAAAATATCTGTTCAGCAATGACAAAGATGCAAGTCATCCATTCCCACCTAAAAGTGGGAGAAAATTGGACCTGTAAAATACTTGCCATATTATCTCTGTCAGGGAATCATTTTTTTCTACTTAAAAGATGGGTGAATTGGTCTCTATGATATTTGTGCCAATTATCGTTCTTTCTAGGCTGGGCCTTCTAAATGTATTGGGACTCTAATATGGGAAATTTGCAAGCCAAAGTCCTTCACAGTGGAGATTTATACAGATTTCTCCTGGATAAATACAAACACACACACACATTTTGGAGTTTTCTTCCCCATATCTTTAGAATACGTATTGTGCACGAGGACACAATGTAATGCACCCAGAGCCATTCTTTTAGCACGTGTACCAACAAATGCTGAAAACAAAAGTCTCAAAGTGATTCACTGCACCCATCCTTCAAATATCGTCAATGTGATGCAGGCAAGAATTTAAGAAACAGCAGCATCCCAGTTCAGCAGCTGCTGTCTACTTTCTTGGCTCAATTTTGCCTCAGCTTTTCTTCCGCAGCACATGGCTCCCTTCAACTCTGCTGCCATTATCGTCTTCATCTAGGGAAATACACTAGGCAAGTCATGGTGTGTGCATGAGAGCTGGGGGTTAAGAGGTGGGGAGGGTCTCAGGTGGCCTTTGGGTTCATGTGTCCTCCACAGACACCTGCGTCCTGCCTTTGTGACGATCCTCTGAGAGTGACCCCTGTTCCAGAGCTTGGCTGCCTGGTTTATCACAAAGTTGACCTTGCCATCGGCTACTAGATCGAAAACAGTGCTATAAAAGAATGTTACCCACCATGAAATGTAAGCTGAAAATTCACACACAAAAAAAACCCAACGCATGTGCCTTTTTCTTTTATTACTGATGGAACGCTTTCCCCAGAAATATGGATAGGTTTGACAGTTTTGACTGATGCTTTCCATACAGTAACTGACTCTAATAGAGAGGACCTAAACACAAATCCAATTTATTTTTCAACTATTTTATCGGAAAGGTAAAACCCGGTTTTCCTTTTGTTTGAATGGAATAACTAATAAATAAACGGCCATGATTCTGTTAGAAACACCAGCCCGGTGTTTCATCACAAAACTAATGTGAAATAACAGGAAAAGAGCCTTGGTAGTACAGTGGTCTAAGGCACCCTGTTATTAAGACCAGCTACCTGCAATTACTGCAGGTTCGAATCTCGCCAAGGCTCAAGGTTGACTCAGCCTTCCATCCTTTCTAAGGTAGGTAAATTGAGGACCCAGTTTGTGGGGGCAATAAGCTGACTTTGTATAAAATATACAAAAGAATGAAGTCTATTGCTTAGCGCATTGTAAGCCGCCCTGAGTCTCCGGAGAAGGGCGGCATATAAATCAAATTTTTTTAAAAAAATCTCTAAAGGCTATTAAAATAAGTATAAACAGTAGACAAATCACTGCAAAATTAGAAACCTAGAAGCGCTCTCTCTCTCTCTCTCTCTCTCTCTCTCTCTCTGTGTGTGTGTGTGTGTGTGTGTGTGTGTGTGTGTGTGAAGGATAGCTCTTTGTGCTGAAGAGGGGTTATTTCTGGATAACATGCCTAACAGCATAGACCATGCTGGCTGGAAGCTAAGAAAATTAAAGTTGAAAGTATCTGGATATATCAACCTGAGGGGAGACAGTTCAGCTTAAAGTGAGCAATGGTAAAACTTGATTATTGAATATCTGGACATATTGCTCTTAAATAAAGCAAAGTCATCTTAATAAGTGGAAGGCCTAGCATAGAACCCACAACAGAAGCCTAAAGGAGCCCCTCAGGCTTTGTGAGGTTTAAAGATTGTTATGCTAGGGTGGCCTCTGTCTCTCAGACCATGTAGGATTAATTGCGCTGTCTTGTTAAGGTGTGTGTGTGTATGTTCATGTGATACTTTTAATGACCAGTTAAAATTTGCCCAAGGGGAAAAGTAATAATCGGTGCCTTGGGTAGCATGACAGGAGAGTAAGGAAATATTGTGCAGAAAGTCCTTAACTTATGGCCATAATTGAATCTACAATTTTGAGCGTGAGTTGTGATAGTCTTAAAATAGGTCACAACTTGACCGCACCTGAGATGTGACCTTTGTTGTGGTGGTGTAGCATACATAGTCTCCCGGTTTCTAGCCCTGTGCCTTAACCGCTGGACCAAACCAGCTCTAGTTTAGCTATCCAACTTGAAAGTTTGTGGTGAGAGGTTCTGTCTTACAGGGGAGGCAACAGTGCAAGAAGTCCTCTTTGCTTGGCTCTTCATGTTCTTTACAATTTAGTTATGAGATCTATATCAATATACTTTTTGTTTTGTACAACTCAAGCCACTCTGCGCAATGCCCCTTCCTCCTATTTTTCCCACACAAAAGCCATGTAAAATGGCTAGGCCAGGGTCCCCAATCCCCCGGCCTTGAGCCTTTTGAAACTGGGCCTCAGAAGTGGAAGGTGAACACATGTGTGCATGCTCTGTTTGCACAAACAGCAAGCATGCATGCCTGCCACTCGTGCAAAAAGAGCTGCACGCCCACGCGCTTGCCCACCACTCATGCAAAACCATCCTCTCTCCCCCTCACACCGATCTGCAAAGGCAGAAAGATTGGAGAACTCTGGGCTAGGCTAGGCTGAGAGAAAAGGGCCCCAAGATATCAAGTAGCTTCCTTTAACACTAACAGTAACAGAGTTGGAAGGGATCTTGGAGGTCATCTAGTCCAACCCTCTGCTCACACAGGAGACCTGTACTAGGGATTTGAACTGCTGAACTGCCGACCTTTCTGATCAACAAGCTCAGTGTTTTAGCCACTCAGCCTTCCATGCTTTATCAGGTTAACGTAGTTTATTAAAAGGCATAAGCTTTTGTGAGCTATAGCTCACTTCATCATGAAATGTAGTTTTTCTGGTTTAACATTTTTTATTGAGTTGTAAAATAAAATAAGATACAAAATACAACAGTAAATAAGAAAACAGTGTGGAGGAAGAGGGGGAAGAGAAGGGAGGAAGGATAAGGAAAAAAGAAAAGAAACATTGACTTCCGACTCTCTCTGTTGTAGTAAAATAAGGCATTAACATCAAATCACAACTTTTTGTTTTTTCATATTTTCATAATATGAACAAGCAATTTCTATAAAGATCTATCAATCTGATAGGTAAAACCCAAAATCAAAGTTAGCCAGGTTCCATGCTTTAGGGAAGACTGGTTTCTAGTTCAGCATCTAAATCAGTGCATCAAACTGGTTCTCTTAATGAAAAACATTTGGTGGGAATTGACAAGATTTTGCAGAAAACTGGTGAATTGTGGTTCAGAAATTCTTCAACCTTTACAGACAAAACATAAACAGGGCGGATAATTAATTTGAATAGTAGAGAAGCAATACAGAAGAGTTAAAATGTGGTGGTGCTGATAGCCTCCAGCCCAAAGGATTATAGGTGTGGGGAAACCCCTTGCTGAACACATCACATAATGCTTTCCCTTATGAAGGAGATGAAAGTTGCGTTAATTTGCAGAAAGAATTAGTATGGATGCAAGCAATGGACGTTGGAAGAATACACAGAAGCTAGAAAGACAAAAGTGCAATTGTGTTACTTCCGAGTATTTTTTTTAAAGTTATTCTAAAATAAAAATAAAAACCCCACCCTCTGTTTTTAGAGTGTCAATCTTGCAGATCAGAATTCTCATTTCAAAACATAAAAGGAGTAACACCCCGTTCATTCATTCATATTCTTAGTAAACCACCTTGGGACGGGATCATAAAAGTGTATTAAAACATAACCAGTTTGAATCATAAGTATGTGGCTTGAAGGAACCAAAACTATAAATATCTCTGGAATCCACAGGATTTCAAATTTACAGTAATATTCCCTAGATATTTCCAGCATTCAAGCTGACCTGTTTTGAGTTGTAACATGGTGATAAATAAGGGGTTACAGCTCGCAAGGCTGTGTCACAATGAATCCTTTAGATCACATGTCTGAGCATCTATAATTGAGATATTTGTCTGAACACAGCGTGAGCGTTTCCCAGCTAGCTTTACCACATCCCAGCCAAAGTTTCTAATTAACACTGAAGCACACACAGATCTGGAGAGGGAAGAGTCACCAAGTCCAATCAGTTCAAAGAGATCATCACCTTGTATAAAGAGACAATAACAGAGCAAATCAGCTGTGTCAAGTGCTCCCTGAATAGCCTCCCTGGAAAACACAGAGCACACAGGTTAGCACCTCCTCGTGTTGCATCTGTGAGCAGCTTAGCAGTCAACAGCAGAAGAAATGCGCCAGAAACTAGAAAAGTTACCATCTGTATAATTTTACTTGTTCCTTGAAATAGTTTCTTATTCAGCTTTGTCCAGTAGGTTCCAAAATAATAAACCTAACATACAAATAATAAATCAATACTGTTTACAACTCATAATGGTGATTACAACCACCTGATTAAAGCCTTGGCCACCTATATGAGTTTTGACATCAAAGGACTCGGGTTTCAGGAGTGAAGTCACATAATCTTGATGTTTTGCACCACCAACCCTGCAGATACTTTTGGTCAGCATCCTTTCCACAATCACAATGGAATAGCCAGTGCTATATAGTGGCAGGGACAGCAAGTCATTTCATTGTGTGTGTCATTGACTGGCATAGAGATAGTTATCTATTCATCCTTGAGCTGGCCCAAAGCAATGCTAGCAGGAAAAGAGTGCTGTCTCAATCGCCTATTCTTTTCTTGCCTCTATTATAGAAGTGGTCAGTATTTGGATCCGAAGCAGGCAAAGATGCTTCAAATCCGACATTCTGGGTGCTCTTGCTTAGTCTTGGCTTAAAGAGAAATAGGTGTAAAAAAAGACTAAGCAGAAGTGAAGCGGGAAAGATAGATAAATAACCTTTATTTATCTGTAAAGTACTGTAAAGTAGAACTGTAAAGTACTGTGAAGTGGTATATAAGTCTAAGTGCTATTGCTACCAACTATCTGATTGTGCCATGCTAAATGACAAAGGGGACAGGGTCTGCATGAGGGGTGTCCAACCTCGGCAATTTTAAGCTTGTGGCTTTCAAATGGTTTGGACTGCAATTCTTATCCTATCTTGCAGTGCCCACATTCCAGCCCTATGTTGACATTTACCAATGTTAGACCAGCAAACAGGGATAGCAAATGCAATATCCCCCAAAGTGTTCCTGGTGTGCAGACTTCCCTCCAGGATTGTTTTTTTTTTTTTTTTTCATTTTGCAGACTTAAGCATTAAATGCCGTTTGAAAATCTTAACCTTAAAAACGAGATCTTTAGAGGAGCTGAGAGCAGAGGGATTTTCAATAGGCATTCACATACAGTCTTATTATGCCGAATGAAGACTTACAGAGGGCTTGTTAGTTCTGTATTTGAGAAGTCTCTATTCTTTACACTGTATTATGTTGATTAATTGTGCTGGTGAATGGAAAGATTGAGTGGCAGTTATTTCAGCATCCATCTATTTGTTCATACTAACTTCTCTTGTTACTGAGAACTGAAGGACATCATATGAGCCACAGATATGAATTAACAAGTCCCTTTCCTGGTTTTAAAGCCCAGTGCCTTAAGACTTTGAGTAGGACTCCATAAGCTACAGCTACAAATCAGGGATGTCACTTAAAAACTTGCCCATAACCGTGCTTAGTTTTCTCTTATTATCACTGTCCTGGAACAGGAAAGGATCAAAGTTTAAAGCCCCTGCTCTATAGCATCTCACAGTTTCAAATTAAAACTTTTTTTAATGGCTGTACTACGTTGTAATGCCAGTTATATCTAAACAGATACGTCATGTACTTCCAAGACAAGGTACCTACTCAAGCAAGCTTAGAATAGAACTTGTCTGGGTGTGCAGTGGGTTTTAAATGGAATTGGATTAGGATTAGTTGGGTCAATACTAGTGCCAAAGTTGTTGATATAGAATACAACCTGAAGGAAATGTAGTAAATTATTGGGGGGAAATATTATATCTTTCTCATTAAAGCATAGATGAAGCATGAATAGAATTCACATGTCCACTTGTCCAGTTATCTTACTTACTGTACATTTGGTGGTTCTGGTTAATTAACCAGTGGAACAGCTTGCCTTCAGAAATTGCAGTTCTTCATTACTGGAGGTTTTTAAGAAGAGACTGGACATCCACTTGTCCAAAGGGTATATCTTGCTTGAGCAAGGGGTTGGACTAGAAGACCTCCAAGGTCTCTTCCAACTCTATTTTGAATTAAGTTGTGGGTGCTCCATCACTGGAGATTTTTAAGGACAGCCATTTGTCCAGAATGGTATAAAGTCTCCTGCTTGTGCAGGGAATTAGAATAGAAGACTTCCAAGGTCTGTTCCAACTCTGTTATTCTGTTGTTCTGGTCATAACAATCGCAATAGCACTTAGATTTATATACCACTTCGCAGTGCTTTACAGCCCCCTCTAAGCAGTCTACAGAATCAGCATATAGCCCTCAACAATCTGGGTCCACATTTTACCAACTTAGGAAGGATGGAAGGCTGAGTCAACCATGAGTTGGTGAGAATCGAACTGCCAAACTGCTGGCAGTCAGCAGTCAGTAGAAGTAACCTGCAGTACTGCATTCTAGCCACTGCACCACCACGGTTCTGGTCCAGTGGTGGGTTGCTGCTGGTTCAAACCGGTTCACAAAAACCGGTAACAAAACCAGCGGGAGGCTCCGCCCACTTCCCTGGATGTTGTCATAGGTGATCTGTGCATGCACAGAAGCTTCTGAGCATGTGCAGAAGCTCGGCGTGCATGCAATCCCATTGCGAACCAGTAGTAAAGTAGAACCCATCCCTATTCTGGTCATAACTGGATAGCTTTCCTCATGGTACGGCATGAAGAATTTCTGTTTAATTCCTTGACATTCTTGAAAAGTTTATTCCTCATGCTCTTTAACATTGATATAAAGCTATCAAGGGATGTCATTCAGAAATTTAGATTGAAATGGCATATATATATATGGTGTCAAGATTCGTCTATCTATGAGAGCAGGTTTCCAAATAGTAGGCAGACGTGAAGTGTCATCCCGTTTATTCATGCAATATGGTCTTTTTTCCATTTCTATTGCTTCTCTGATTATCCTGCCATTGAGATGTTCTATTTTTGCAACTGTTTTTGTTTTATTAAAATTAATGTTGTGTCCTGTTGTATTTATATGTTGAACTAATGATGATGTGTGTTCTTGCTTTTGTATTGAGTTTTTGTGTTCCTCGATGCGCACACTCATTCTTCTGTTGGTCTGTCCAATGTATGTTGATGGGCAGGAAGCACATGGGATTTCATATATGCCTTGATCTTCTAATTCTATTTTGTCTTTGGGGTTTCTCAGAATGGACGATATCTTTCTATCTGTGCAAAATATGGTTTTGATGTTGTGTTTTTGTAGTACTTTGCTAATTTTATCTGTTGTTCCCCTTATGTAGGGCAAGTTGGCTTTCCCATTGTTTTGTTCCTCTTGTTGTTTTTTATTCTGTCTTGGTGTTGTATGTTTGATCATATTGATGACTTTATTTCTACAGAACCCATTTGATGTCAGTACATTAGTTAGTGTATATAATTCAGTTTATATATATATATATATATATATATAAATTTGATTTATATGCCGCCCTTCTCTGGAGACTCAGGGCGCCCTTCTCTGGAGACTCAGGGCGGCTTACAATGCGTTAAGCAATAGCCTTCATACTTTTGTATATTTATACAAAGTCAGCTTATTGCCCCCACAAACTGGGTCCTCATTTAACCTACCTTAGAAAGGATGGAAGGCTGAGTCAACCTTGAGCCTGGTAAGATTCGAACGTGCAGAAATTGCAGGCAGCTGTGTTAATAACAGGGTGCATTAAACCACTGTACTACCAAGGCTCCTTATTCCAACAACTCACAGCCCTGCCTCTTTCTTTCATTAAATCCAGGTGAAGTGATGGACTGTTGAAGTGCTGCCTGGTTGAAATTATAAATAGGATGAGGATCAACAAATTTAACTTTAATTTGCACTGGTCAGAGATGCTGTTAATGGGTAGTTCATCTGTTTGGCTATAGTGTAGTAGTGTGTTCTGGAGTATTCAGTGTGTTCTGGAAGGAGTTGTACTCCCCCTAAATGATAAATTCATAAATCCATCAGTTCACAGATCAGCTATGCTCTAAGGGTGTTAAAACAAAACTTCTAAACTACTTCAGAGATGCAAGTGTGTGTAGAAAGTTATCAAACCACCGAGGCAATTTCACAAGTAGCTGACAATGCAGAGGAGTCAATTGCAATTTTGGAATATAAACCTGACACCAATTTTTATTATGCTGTTTTAAATATAAACCTCCCAACACAATTGAAAGAAGAGCTCCAAGAAAATCTGCAACTTTTAAAAGAACAAGTTTGGGACTTTATCTTCATGAACATTAATAAAGTTGAGTAATCCCTGAGAAAAAGAGAAGCTTATAAAACTACTTGACAAACATTCCAGAGAAGAAAAACATTTTATTCCATGAAGACAAGCTGGAAGGAGTGACTTAATGAGTGAGTTGGAATTAGGATGGATCTTTATCGATCTGATATTTGTAACTGAAATAAAAAGATGTATTAGCTTAAAGAAAAGTTTAGAGTTTTAAAAAGGCTGTATACAAGAAGAAAATGTAATTCTATGAGGGTAACTTGGAGGGATCTAAATTTAATGAGGTAATTGGAGTTAGTTGGAATTTTATTGGTCTGAAAGTGAAATTTAAAGTATGCATGTTAAGAGGAAGTTTTAAAAAGATGTATTAAAATGTTTTGATTTTAGAAATGTTTTTAAAGAGAAGTTTAGGTTGTTAAAATGGATGAAAAAAAGGTATTTTCCCTTTTAAGATTAAAGAATCTGAAAGAATACAGTGAATTTTGTTAATATAAATGGTGATAGTTTATAAAGATTATTAACTGCAAATAGAAATCTATATTATTTCCACAGTAAGGAAGGTAAAGCAGAAATGGTTAAATTGATTGTTTTATTCAAAGAGGCAAATATATTTAATTAGCATAGCAATAACAAAAGCACATAGATTTATATACCACTTCACAGTGGTTTACAGCCCTCTCTAAGCAGTTTAGAGAGTCAGCATATTTCCCTCAACAATCTGGGTCCTCATTTTACCCTCCTTGGAAGGATGGAAGGCTGAGTCAACATTGAGTCTGGTGAGATTCAAACTGTCAGATTGCAGGCAGCCGGCAGGCAGCAGAAGTAGCCTGCAGTACTGCACTCTAACCACTGCGCCACCTTGGTTCTTAATAAAACACAATACATTATGTTTTTATTTGGTTGTTACTTCTGGATATTGCCCATTGGCTTTCAATTCATTTTAGGTTCAAGTCATGTCACTTCACTTATGTAGATTATTGTAATGCAATCTATATGGAGCTTCTTTTAAAGATTCTACAGAATATGAGCAAATTGCTGTAACCCCCCTGTTGGCAGGTAGTACCTGTTACAGGCAAATAACTCTGGATGCAGGCTATTGGTGCTTGCTTGGACCTATAAAACCCTTATATGGTTTGGTTTCTAGAAAACTGCAGGGCTGTGTGCTTTAAACTGAATCGTCCAATCCACACCACATGTTCCAAGTGGGAATCCTAAAGGTTTCCCAACTGTGGGAAATTTGGGGGAAGGAAAGAAAATTGTTTTTTCTCAGTTGTTCTCAACCACGATCCTTCTAGAAACAAGATACCTGGAGATCTGGACAGTGACCTTGTTCCTGATTTTAAGAATGGCTGTTAAAACTGAGTTGTTCAGTACGGCCCTTGTCATTCAGGATGCCTAATAGTTATCATCATTAAGGTTTTTGTATTTCGAATAATAATGTTATAATTATTAATCATTAGATAATGTTTTAGGTATTTACTGTGGTCATTAAAATGTAAAGTACCGTGAGTCCTTTGGGAGTAGGACAATATAAAAATATAATGAATGAATAAATAAATGAATGAATGCAAATTCCTTCAAAACGTGGAACCACAGTTTCTAGGGGGTGTGGGGGGAAAGCCACTTTCTAATAGCACTAGCACTTAGATTTATATGCCGCTTCACGGTGCTTTACAGCCCTCTCTAAGTGGTTTACAGAGTCAGCCTATTGCCCCCAACAATCTGGGTCCTCATTGTACCCACCTTGGAAGGATAGAAGACTGAGTCAACCTTGAACCTGGTGGGATTTGAACTGCCAAATAGCCGGCAGTCAGCAGAAGTAGTCAGTCAGCCGGCAGCAGTCAGCCGGCAGTCAGCGGAAGTAGCCTGCAGTACTGCACTCTAACCACTGTGCCACCAAGGCTCAATGTTATTAACTATACTTAGGAACATCTAAAGTACTCCCTCAAATGTTCCCCATACCAAAATATGGCAAGCAACTTTCATGTGTTGGGACATTTTTGGCGATTGCTCCCCTACTCCTCTATCTGCTTAGGTATGTCTAGAACCGACATTTTTTATTTTCCTCAATATTTCAATTTGTAAATGTGATCGCCAACCTATTTGTACCTTCATAAAAATATTTTTCAAGTACACGCCGGTTGGTTTCTCTTGTGTTTTATATTTTGATTATCACGTTTGTCTATTTGCATTGTTTGGATTGTATTTGGGGATCTGAGTGCTTTCTAAGTGACCTTGTGAAAATATTTTTCTTTCTTTGAAGGGCAGCGTCGAATTGAAACACGATAAACAAGCGAGCACTCAAACAAAATCTAAAGATGCATTGATTGCCTGGTATTGATGAGATGCTTTGCATCATGCAGACATGTCAATCTGTTCAGCCATGAGTTGAGGCAGGGCTGATCTACTTAGGATGGCTGACGCCGCTTTTCTCACAAGCGGTGCATAGACCCAGAGAAGCTGCTGTTACAAAGCAGGGGTAGGGGTGGGTGGAATGTGAAATAGCTGTTCTACTGATTATACCGGGGGGACACTGTCTTGTGTCACAGAATCACTGCTTCTCTTGGACTTCAAGGAAGCCAAAACATCTTTTGAAGATCTGTCTAGAAAGATGAGTAAATATAATAAATACATCTATAACTCTTCTGAGGTTAACAGACCAGGAAGAATTCTTTTTTTTTTTTTACCATTTTTTTTTATTTGTAAGGGCTGTGTTCCCTCTGGGAAATCTGTAAAGCTTTGAAGGACCCGTTGGCTATGAATAAAGCCAAGGTCAAAACTAGATAGGACAAGAAGTCTTTCTCTATTCTCTCTCTCTCTCTCTTCCTTTTTTTTTCTCTTTCAGACTGATAAACATGTTTATTCCCGTTTCACATCCATTCTGATGTCTCTTCCCTTGTCTTTCTGTTCCTTCCTTCTCCTTCCTTCTTCTATTGTACTTCACAGTCCTCCTCTCTATCTCATTCCCTCTTCCATACTTTTTCTTTTTTCTGTTTCTCATTCTGTTCCTCTTGCCCTCTTCCTCCTAGGCTGAACTGAAAACTTCTCACATCATGGGAACAAAACTGCCTAATCAATTTGCTGATAATAAGAGGCAAATCTATGGCTTACAGGAAAAACTAACAGCATTCGGCCAATAGCTCCAGCATGGTTGATCTGTAGGCATGCACATCATTCAGTAGAGATGCTCATTCATTTCTTCATTCTATTTTTCTCATTCATCCATGCAGATGTGATGTAATAAATCCTGGCAACATATGCAAATTCAAACATACAAGCAAACTGATTCTGGATATCACAAATATTCATCTTGCCTTGTTTTCCACTCCACTCAAAATTTATTTATTTATTTATTTATTTATTTATTTATTTATTTATTTATTTATTTATTTATTTATTTATTTATTTATTTATTTATTATATTTCTATACCGCCTTTCTCCCGTAGGACTCAAGGCGGTGTACAGTCAAGAAAAATATAGATACACAAACATCATAAAATTGCTAATTAAAATTATTACTTAGTTTGGTCAATTAAATAAAACCCAGAATTAGATAACATTTTAAAAAATCATTCACATGTTCATATGTTTAGCCCCGCCTGTTGGAACATCAGGGTCTTGAGGGCACGGCGGAAAGCACGGGGATCAGGGATATTTCGTATCTCAGGGGGCAGTTCATTCCAAAGAGTTGGAGCCCCCACAGAGAAGGCCCTCCCCCTGGGAGTTGCCAGTCGGCATAATTTGACTGACGGTACCCTGAGTAGTCCCTCCCTGTGAGAACGAACTGGTCGGTGGGAGGCTATTGGTGGCAAAAGACGGTCTCGTAGGAAAATGAAGCCACCGCCTTCAGCTTTATCCTGAATGTATCATTCAGTCTTGCCATCTTGCTTGAAAATCAGGTTATTGGAAGGACTGACTGGGTGAGGTCAACAATAGCAAGAATATCTTTTGCCTCCTGGCTGTATCTGTTGGTACTCATTTTTTTAGTACCAACTCTCAGGATTGAACTGTGTGGTCCTTGGTGCTCCCTGAGCTTGGTTGCTTTCTTTCAGACTTTTCATTACCAAAGTAGGTGACATAATCAATTCTAGAAGGGAATGCAGTTTGCCGCTTCATTTCAGCACTGGTGAAATATCTGCAAGAACACAAAACAAAAATGAACCATCTGCAAGAAAACAACCAACAACCCAGAATACCTTGATTGTTCTGACTACCCTTGTTTCCATGCTGACTTGTGTGTGTGTGTGTGTGTGTGTGTGTGTGTGTGTTTGTGTGTGTGACTTGGATTTCCCCTAAAAACAAATGAGGTATGTTTGGTTAAGGCGTATCACACTGTATGGGGTGGCTTCATTGGCTTTGGAGGAATGTGGGGAGGAGCAAGCCGAGGCAGGCCAGAGCCCCTCAAGATTGGGATGGCTTGTTAGCAAGGAGGAACGGGGGCAGGATGACTGAGAGAGGGCAAGCAGTGGACATGAGGAGTGATGGAGCTCAGGTGATGAGCAAGGACCACCCCCTCCTGATCCCTAAGCACAGAGAGTGGAGAGAAGGCAGGAACAGCGCAGGCGGACCCAACAACTGGGGAAGAGAGCTCCCCGGCCCTCTTCATAAGGCACACCTGCAGACTGAGATTTAAGGAGATGCTGACATTTCTTGGGAACCAACACTGAATTGGTAGAGTTTGGTGTGCTGGTGCAAATAGTTGGAGTTTGCAGGACTGCTTGCTTCTTCCTTACTTGTGGACTCAGTACTTTGTTCCTGACTTTATGGACTCATTGTTTGTTCCTTCTTTTGTGAACTCCCTTCCCTTTGTTTTGCTGGACTGGCGCAGCCAGAGGCTGTTGTGGGTGTGGGTGTGCACTTTGTTCTGGGGCTTGCCAAGAATCTGGGAGCATTTGGGGGGCAATTTGGAGCATTAAAGGGGAGTTTGAACTCTCAACTGGCTCTGTGACCTTGTCCCGGGTCATCACATGCAGTTTCAGAGCATCTATGGGCTCTCCTTCAACTCAGCACATGAAAAGGCCACTTAAGGGATAGTTCTGCTGCAAGATAACATTGGCATGATTTGCTTGTGGGGAGCTTCTAGTGACATAAACCCATCTACTTCAAGATAAAGAATATATGCAAATATAACTCTTACAGACATGCATCTTGCTCTTGCCCATTTCTTAATGGAATATAAATAAAACCTATTTTCTTCCACATACTTAAGCCCAGAACAGGATTCTTTATGCTATGCTCTACCTGTGAGTAGAGACAATGAGATTTTCTTAATTTTTTTTCCTCAAATACCCTCTTTATACAGATGAATTTGCAAACTGACAGAGCTGCTAATCTACTGGGTCTGCTCACATCAACATAGCAAGTAGAAGCAAAAAGCTGACGCATGCAGCACTTGCTATAACCTGAAAACCAAGTGCAGGAACCAAAGCTAACAAAAAATTGGCAACAATGAATACAAGACAGCATACCCTTTTGTTTGGTGTATCTGGTCTGTAGGGTGACCCGGGGTCCATTAACTGACGCGAGACTAGATTGAGTTCAACGGAACAATTTATTAGCTAACAGTAATGCGAACAGCTCAAGTAAAAACAGAACAGCAACTGGGGAGTCTGACAACTATTTATACTATAGCTGTCAAACTATGTAACCAATAGGGGATCAGGATTCTCTCGCCGGCAAGCCTGTGCGTCTTGGCCAATCAGGGCTGCGCGTCGTAAGTGCGAGGACTTAACAGTATCCAGTGGTGGGATTCAAGTAATTTAACAACTGGTTCTCTGCCCTAATGATTTCTTCCAACAACAAGTGTGCCAAACTGCTCAGAAAGTTAACAACCGGTTCTCCCGAAGTGGTACGAACCGCTGTGGTGTATCCCACAATTCAAGAATACTTTGGAAGAGAAAGCTCCCTTATAATCCTAACTGCCAGGTAAAATACCAGTCAATACCAGAAAAGCAGATTGCATGAGCAATTAAAATGGATATGCTAAACCAGTGATGGCTAACATTTTCCAGACTCAGTGTCCAAAGCGCGCATGTCCGTACTCACCCCCCAATGCAATGCACGTGCAGAGCCCTGCATGTGCCTCACCTCCATGCATGCACGTGTGCCCCCCCACATGCATTCAGCCCCCCATGCATGCGTGGCAGAGACCCAAAGACCAGCTGGCTGGCAGGAGGCACGTGCGCATGCACAGCGGAGCTGAACGGGGGTGATGGCTCATGTGCCATCAGAGAGGGCACTGCATGCCACCTCTGGCACGTGTGCCATAGGTTCACCATCACGGTGCTAAACTAAGCATTTTAACCACTGACCCTGGACCTGAGTCTCCCACAGAGAAAAGAAACTTTGCCAGGAATAACAAATCCCATTTTTAAGCACTGTAAAGCCAGGGTTTATTTTATCCTTAAAGAAGACTATTTTCAAAACAGCAGACACTCCCATACAATGCATGATGCTTGACATCCAAGCCTACATTATCTGACAATGTGAACATTTGGAAATGTTCAACAGCTGAGAGGAGCTTACAAAAATAACTCCAATTGTGCGAAACAGAGGCTTCATTATCACCTCTCAATGGCAAATCCTGTGTTGATGGCATTTCATTTCATGAATGCCTCAATTTGAACTCACTTCCCCTTGACAGCAGGAAAACTGCTGGGAAGATCTATCTCAGTGTGGCGACCCTCAAGATTACCTTCCCTTTCATCCCCAAATACAGGCACAGATTTTAAGTCCATAGACCTCTCCGAAGAAAGGAGAGATCCCACAGCTCCTATCACCTCTCCAAAAGACCAAATGTTGCAGGAATGTTTTCTTGTATCTCCCATGTTCTATTGATACCACCCAAATCTTTGAGGAGACAAGTGATAAATTATGTTCTCACCTATCACAGCAGCTCTTTCTAATACCACGTCCCATCTTTCTCTCTGAGCTTCAAGGCCACCAGAGCTTTGTGGGTGTGAATGGATCATCTTACTTAGCAGATTATTAGTATAATTGGCATTGCCACGGTGTGCAGCTTTAGCTCTAGGTAGGTGGCGATGTCATAGAATGAGACTGGATTTTTTAATTTTTTTTTTTTTTGTACTGTAACTATGTTGATGCTTAAGGAACATATACTGGGAAAGAAAACGTAATCCTCACACAAGGCAACTCTTTAGTAGGGTGTCACATTATTCAAGTTGGAAATGTTATTTATTTATTCTGTCTGACAGTCATCTGCACTGGGTCCAGCCTTTTGGATTTCATTTGCCAATGTATCACACAAAAATGTAAACGATTCTACAGCAAGGATGATACAATAACAAAGATTTGGAGGGTGATTTCATTTCTTTTTCGGCGTGATGGTGGCATTTAGTAGCTGACTTAGGTTTCCCCAAAGGACTAAGTTATTGGTTCAAAAATATATATTATATATGTGCAGCTGGGCAACCCTTGCAAAATAAATTTGAGAAGGATGTTGCTAAACAAGACAATTGTTAAGTGAATTTTGCCCCATTTTGTGACCTTTCTTGACACAGTTGTTAAGTGCATCACTGCAGGTGTTAAGTTGGCAACATGCTTATTAAGTGAATCCGGGTTCCCCATTGACTTTGCTTGTCAGAAGGTTGGAAAAGGGAATCGCATGACTGCAACTATCATAAATACATGCCAGTTGCCAAGCCATCCACAATTTGATCATGTGACCATGGGGATGCTGCAATGGTTGTAAGTCTGAAAAACGGTCATAAGTTACCTTTTTCTGTGCCATTCTAACTTCAAACGACCAGTTGAGGATTGTCTGTACAGCTTAAATCACTGATCTGTTATCCAGGCAAAATAAAACAATACTTCACTGATATATCTAAAAAAAAAAAACTTAAAAAAACAATGTCGGCTGGCGGCCCCCAGGGAGAGACCCTTCTCTGTGGGGGCACCTACTATCTGGAACGAGCTCCCCCCCGGAGATACGGAGGATCCCGGATCTACGCACCTTCCGCCGCGCTCTTAAAACCTTTTTATTTCACCAGACTGGTCTGGCCTAACCTTTCCCATTCTTTTTTAATGTAAATTTTAATGTAAATTTTAATTCGTTCTTAACCTGGGGTTTTAAATTTGTCTCGGGAAAAATTGATTTAATTCGATTTTACATCTGTTCTTAATTTTTGTACTTTACGTGTTTTATTCTGTGCCTGTTCACCGCCCTGAGTCCTTCGGGAGTAGGGCGGTATACAAATTAAATAAAATGGAAAAAAATGGAAATGGAAAGTATTTTTTATTATGAAGTATTTATCTAGTATTTTTACAGCATTTATTTTACGTAATTTCATTTTTAATACTTCATTGTTGTTCCCACTTGTGGTATTTTCAAAATAGTGGGGGGGGGAGGCCAAGCTTCAAAAGTTTTTTCCAGCTTCTCTTTGGGGCAAACAATAATAAAGTGGTCATTTTTACATCACTAAAGAAAAGAGATGCATCCCCACGAAACAAGGCATAATCCTGAAATTTAAAGTATTGGTGTTACTCTCTAAGGCTTTCACAGCTTGCCATCTCCAGGACTGACTCCACCAAATGGATCCCATCTGGCCTGCTAGATCACGCAGGGAGTGGCTTTCTGGTGTCCAAGAATTCCAGGATGTCCAAGCAGCCAAAGCTAGAAGCTGCTGGTTCTTTGTTGCAGCCCTAAAGCTGTGGGCTGGGCTCCACCTGAAATCAGACTGCCCCCCCCCGCTTCCTGAAAGCTTTTAGGAAGTTATTAAAAATGAAGATTTTTTTTAAAAAAACACTTTCTGCTAACACCAACCCTGCTGCATTGTTTTCCTTCCTTCCTTCCTTCCTTCCTTCCTTCCTTCCTTCCTTCCTTCCTTCCTTCCTTCCTCCCCTTTTCCTCCGTCCCTCCCTCCTTTTACCTTCCTCTCTCCCTCAATTCCTTCCTTCCTTCCCTCCCTCCTTTTTCCTCACTTCCTTTCTTGCAATTTGGATTGTATGTTGTTTTAATACAGCTGTTGTTCTTTGCACTGTAGTATTGTAATAATGCCAAGGTCCGCAAGACTGCAGATGGAAATCTAAATAAACATTTAAAATGATTCGAAATATCAAAAATAATTGTTGTACTTTATATAGAATTGGAGTTAGGAGAAAATCTAACAGGCAATTTATGAGCCTGTTCAATTTCCTGTCAAGATGTTAATAATTGATAGGCAGGTTCACGATCTGTCCTTTGATTTCTCATATTCTAGACATGAATCACCTGAATCTTCTTTCTTTTATAGTGATCCCCAATCTTTCTGGCATCAGGGACTGATTTTGTGGAAGATAATATTTCCAAGGACTAGGGTGGGGATGGTTTCGTGTGAAACCTAGATCCTGTGATTGCGCAAATAAAGCTTTGCCTGCTTCCCGCTTGTATGGTCTGGTTCTTAACAGGCTATGGCCTGGTTCTGGTCCACGGTCTGTGAGTTAGGGAGTCCTGTTCTCCTCGGGCAGGTAACTTTTGGGTTACCTCACCACTTACATCTGGCAACACCTGACCAAAGAACACAGGATGAGAATAATGATGTTTTGCCTACATGCGAATCAGTGGTGGGTTTCAAAAATTTTTATTACTGGTTCTGTCGGTGTGGCTTGGTGGGCGTGGCATGGTTTGGTGTGCATAGCTTTGTGGGTGTGGCAGGGGAAGGATACTGTAAACTCTCCATTCCCTCCCCAATCCAGGGGATGAGTACTGCAAAATCTCCATTTCCTCCCAATCAGCTGGAACTTGGGAGGCAGAGAATAGATGGGAGTGGGGCCAGTGGGAATTTTTACTACCAGTTCTCCAAACTGCTTAAAATTTCCACTACCGGTTCTCCAGAACTGGTCAGAACCTGCTGAAACCCACCTCTGATGCGAATGGGTAGAGCTGGAAGACCTGGTTCTGAGTAGGCTAGCTTTATTTGGTTTTTGCTGTATGCAAAAACACCTAGAAGGCTTATGTTGGAAAAGCAGTGCAAAATAGTGTTTCAGTAATTGGACAATTTGCCACCAAATTCCAGCAGTGGGTCATATCACAGGCACGGCCCAGGCATTGATGGTTTTTGATGGTTTTTCCACCTTTCAATTTTGTCTCTAGCACTTTTCTCACTTTTGGGATCTCTTCTTTACTAATCACATTCTTAACTTCTCCACATTTGAAGTTATCCAACTGTAAAATGTTATCATTCGGAGCAAACATCCTCCACTCAAGCTTCCCCAGTGCCATCTGCACCAGACTCTAAGTGCCTGTGGAAAGCGAAGCTCGCTCCCTTTCCCCCTGAAATGACTCCAATGCACCAGGAGTTTTTTTCTCTCTCTCTCACCATACTCGTAATGGAAGTCCTTGAAGGTGCGCTTGCTCTGTTTCCAGCAGCAGAGACACATGCGCCGAAGGCGCGCCTGACTCTCAGCGCTGCAGATTCTAAGAAAGACTTCCAATACAGTTCCAGACAGGATTCAGAAGTTTGGGCTATGAGTGGCTGACCGACAGGAAGATGAATAGTTGTCTGCCACACCTATTTGTCTTTGCCCCCTGCCTTTTATCCCCAAAGCTAGGGTAGGGCTTAGCTATCAGCGGTGGCTCTTCCGTCCTGAGGATCGGCCCATAGCTTCCTGCTGCTCTCCTCTTCTCTGCTTTCTATGCATCCGCATGTCAGGCATGGGACCCAGCTGTTCCTCTTCTTCCTCATCAGCCACCTTGGACCTGGAGACTGTTGACTCTTCATCTGGGGGCTGATGGATGGCCTAGCTCCGCCTCTGCCTATCTCTGATAGCTCCATTCCCTCTTCCCCTTTGGAGCTCTCAGATTGCCTTGATGCAGGCCCCAACTCCCACTCCACCTCCACACCTGATTTGGTTGCTGGAGGGGCTGGCGGCCGACAGGCCACAACATTACCATCAGGAATCCAATGCAATACAAGGTATAGATCCACAATTTGGGAACAAGTTCACAATTTTTTCAGAATCTAATGAACAGAATCTGCAGCCATTTTTGCTAAAGTTTGGAAGTTCTGTGAGAAACTTTAGCCTGCCAAAAGAAAACCATATAAAAATTTAAGAGAAATGTTACACTAAACTGATTTCTGTAGAAACTGCTTTTCTTTTCTAAAATTAAAACTAAGGTTAACATAAATATATGTACAAGGTTAATACACACATCCAGATACCATAAGACAAATTTGCTAATATTTAGATAAATGTGTGTTATAATTACTATAATGAAATCTGATTATACTACAGATAGTCCCCGACTTACAACAGTTCAAAGTTACAACAGCACTGAGACCATTCAAAGTTACAACAGCACTGAGAAAAGTGACTTATCACCGTTTTTCACACTTTTGACCATTGCAGAAGCCACATGGTCATATGATCAAAATTTGGAAGCTTGGCAACTGACTCATATTTATGACGATTGGGTCTCAGGGTCATGTGATCACCTTTCGCGAACGTCTGACAAGCAAAGTCAACGGGAAAGCCAGATTCATTTTACAACCATGTTACTAACTTAACTGCAGTGATTCATTTAACAAGTGTGACAAGAAAAGTCATCAAATGGGGCAAAATTCACTTAACAAATGTCTCACTTAGCAATAGACATTTTGGGGTCAGTTATGGTCGTAAGTCGAAGACTACCTGTATAGCAGCCTTACTGAAAGCCACGTTACCCAAATTCTTTTATTCTTATATCTACTTGAAGAAGAGTCTCTGCTCAAGGAATTATTTTACAATTCTCCTCAGACCTTCATTAAATTAAATCATTCTGCTCTTTGCCAAAAATATCACATCATTGAGACAGAACCGGCAGTGATATTAAAGGGTGTTGCTTTTCTAAATCACTGACCAATACATAACTGAGCTTATATTTCAAGGCCAAACTTTGTGTGACTGAAACTTTTCAAAAGATACTTCATATTTCTAAGATCTCTGATGAAAGAAAGAAAGAAAGAAAAAAAGAAAGGAAGGAAGGAAGGAAGGAAGGAAGGAAGGGAGAGAGAAAGAAGGAAGGATGGAAGGAAGAAAGGAAGGAAGGAAAGAAAGAAAAAGAAAGAAGGAAGGAAGGAAGGAAAGAAGGAAGGAAAGAAAGAAAGAAAGAAAGAAAGAAAGAAAGAAAGAAAGAAAGAAAGAAAGAAAAGTTAACTTGACAGAGATTTGGAAAACATCTGGTTACTTTGGGAGAAACCTTTCAGTGGCACTTCTGAATGATGCTGCATTATAACATCGATTAAATCCATGTATTATTTCAAAGTCAAAAAGCCGGCACAGCTAATAGATGTGTTAATGAAGACTGCCAATCCATGTGCTGCCAACAATTTTACTAGCAAGGTCTCAAAAGAACAGTTGCAAGATTACTGCATATTACAATATGGCAATTACATGTATTTACCTTAATTATATACTTAGACATAATTATAATAATTGCATGTATAGGTCATATTTGACAAAATTTTAAAAAGGAAAACTCTAGCAAAGCTCACCATAAGACTGATGAAAGAAATACGGTGATGCTAAGAGAAATTTAAACAATAGAAGGACATTTTAAAAAGAGCTTTAATCTTCAGATACAATTTGATATTGATATTTGTGAAGAAGTCTATCATATTCCACATTGCTGATCCCACATACAGTATTTAATTCTTGAGTATTAATTTCTCCTCTTTCTCCCTCTTTAAGAAATATTATTGTTAATTCCAGAGTCAGCCAGATGTTCAGCCTGAATTTGGCATTTTTGTCCATCTCTTGAGACCTTCACAAGGATCTGGCATAGAGAGAGTAGATGTTTGATGGTGTTAAAGGTATTGTTGGAGAATGTAAGCTGTTCAAACCAAAGCTGCCATTTGCAATTGACCGATGGTGATTTTGTCAATGCTGGTGATGTTCAAGAGATGCTCCAGATGTTTTAAGATTGCACCCAAGGGTCCTATTATGATTTATCCTACTTTTACTTTCTTTTGCCATAGTCATTCTACTTCTGTTTGTTGTGATTTTTCTCCAGCTCTTTCTCTTCTCTTCTACTGTCTTCAAGTATTATCACATCCTTTATACAGATGTTTTTGCCTTTGTTGTCGACAATTGTTAAGTCTGGAGTGTTATATAGCAGATGCTTGTCTATCTGAATTCTAAAATCATAGAACACTTTAGCATCCTCATTTTGCATTTTTTATCTATCTTGTAGTCCCACCAGTTCTTGCTCGCAGGCAAATGGTATTTTTTGCAGATCTTCCAGTGCACCATTGTTGCTAATTTGTCATGCTGTTGTTTGCAATCTGACTGTGCAATCTTCTTGTAGCTGCTAACTAGGCGTTTCTACAACTTCTTTACAAAGGCGGCATTTGTTGTTTGTCGCTGTCTTCTCAATTCTGGTTTTGAATGCATTTGTCTCTAAGGTTTAGTCTTGTGCAGCGAAAATTAGCCCCTCTAACTCTTCAACTTTTCTGCTCTTAGCCATTGCCAGGTCTTGTTGCTATTTGCTTTATCTGCTAGGGTTGTTTTGTTTTTTTAAAACTAGCTGTGTAATACTTTCCTAAGAAGTCCGTAAAGGGGGTGTGTATAAGCGCACCATTGTGCCTACCGTCCCTGTCCTACTGTCCCCATTTATTTGTACTTACTTCCTTTGTTTATGTTTATGTTTATACCTATACCTGCTATCTTGTACATGTTCAACAAATTAATTAATTCATTTAATTAATTAATTAAATTTAAATAAATAAATAAATAAGAACTGCAGAACCACTTCCGTTGCTGAAATGGAAATATGACGAATAGAAAATAACTAGCACACATACCACTTGATGTTATAGTTTTTTAAAGCTGAGCTTTGGTAAGCAGTATGTTTAATCGGTTTAAATAAAGCCTAGTTTTTACTTATTCATGAAGCTTACCTATTGCTTTCCAGTGCTTGGCACCAGTGTTCAGTCCTAACTGCATTATACATGCTGCAGTTTTCAAAAATGCAAGCGGGATTATGAAGATTTGTAAAATAAATATTTTTTTTAATATTCTTTTGTAAACATTCCAGTATGCAAAATAACAGCAGTAAGTGGAAGCTCCCAATGTGTCTATTCATTACCGTTTTCTACAATTTCTTTTTTTTTTTTATCTTTTGCAATTCTAGAAAATATGAAGATTAAGTCTATCTGACTGGCAAACCCAGCATTTAAGTCTTATAGAAGTTATGAACTTTGCAAGGAGATCGATAACTCTGCAGAACCATATATATAAAAAAGTTATTTCTGATATCAACAAAGACAAAAACAAAAATGACAAGTCTTTTTCTAGGATGGCATCTTTCAAGTTATGTTCTATTTAAAATCATTGGTATTTTTCTTTAGTCTTTGGACATGGTCTAGAACATAGAAATGAGTTTGATACTAGTGGAAGAGACTTATGATTGAGTAAATACATGTGATACAGGTAGTTCTCGACCAACCATGATTGAGACCAAAATTTCCATTGCTAAGTAAGACAATTGTTAAGTGAGCTTGATTTTACAGCCTTTTTTTGCCACAGTTCCCAGGGTCACATGATCAAAATTCAGATGCTTGGCAATAGGTTCGTATTTATGACAATTACAGAGTTCCGGGGTCATGTGATCACCTTTTGCAAACTTCTGACAAGCAAAGTCAGTGGGGAAGCCAGATTCACTTATTAACCATCTTACTAACTTAATCTGCAGTGATTCACTTAACACCTGTGGCAGTGGTGGGTTTCCCCCGGTTCGGACCGGTTCACAAGAACTGGTAGTAAAACCGGTGGGAGGCTCCGCCCACCACCTCGGATGTCATCATAGGCGATCTGCGCATGTGCAGAAGCTTCTGTGCATGCACAGAAGCTTGGCACGCATGAGCGAAACGAGCGCCTCGCACGATCCCATTGAGAACTGGTAGTAAAAGTAAGTAGAACCCACCCCTGACAAGAAAGGTTGTAAAATGGAGCAAAACTGACTTAACAGCCATCTCATTTAGGAACAGAAATTTTGGTGGTCGTAAATCGAGGACTGCCTATAAACACATAGGATAGGAGTGAATCCTTTTTCATCCTGCTCTGCAGACTTTTCCCCCCTTCAAGCAATAGCAATAGCACTTAGACTTATATACCACTTCCTAGTGCTTTACAGTTCTCTCTAAGTGGTTTACAGAGTCAGATATTTTCCCCAACAATCTGGGTCCTCATTTTACTGACCTCGGAATCAGAGGTGGGCTTCACATACTGTAGCAACCAGTTCGCCCAGCACCAGAAATGTGAGCACACGCACCATCCGTGCATTCGTGTGGTGTCACAAAACACAGCAATTTGCTCTCGCGCGCTGTCTACACATACGTCCATCATCAAACAACACACATACATGCGTCATAAAAAACACAGGGATTGCACCAGGACGAGATTGCGCCCAGATGGGTGGGCAGGTGGGTGGGTGGACAGGTGGGTGGGAGGGTGGGTGGGTGGGCGGGCCCACCCACAGGTCATCACTACGGGTTTGCCCGAACCAGTCCAAACCGGCTGAATACCATCTCTGCTCAGAATGCTGGAAGGCTGTGTTAACCTTGAGCTGGTCAAGATTGAACTGCTGGAATGAGCAGTGAATTAGCCTGCAGTACTGCATTCTAACCACTATGCCACCACAGCTCAAGCACCAAGAAAGCCAGGGAGATGTAACATCAGCTACAATGACAAAAGAGCCAAAACACAGAACAATAGATATTAATAGTGCCCAGGCTTGGTTTATAATCCAGGAAGCAGAAAAACGCAGGGCTGTGTCCTATGGATTTCCCATTTAATCTATCATAGATCTTCCATTTAAAATAACAGATAACAGTTATTATAACAAATAATGGTTGGCAAAGCTTTGGGGAAAAGACTAAAGCTTTACTCCTTGAATTAATATCTCAGGAGCCATAAACACCAGCAATGTACAATGTGGGCAATATATACAAAGTAAGTTATAAACTTCAATGAGATGGGATCCCATGATTGCCAAAGGAAAGGGCACCTTGATTATTCCGTGAGATAAAGTTAATTGAAGAAAGTTTGATTAGTGACCCCTCCTCCTCCTCCTTCTTCTTCTTCTTTTTTTTTTGGTAAAGTCATTTGAAAGAGTAAAAAAAAAGATGAAAAAAAACAAAACGGAAAAATAATTGGAGGATTAGCTTTTCTTTCCCTCTCCTCACTACAGATAGTATTATGATAGCCTTACGAAAGAAGAATTTAAAACCCTGATTTACAGCAGAAAAGGCATGTTAAAAATAGCAGCCTCAATGTGTCTTTAATCAGTATGTTTTTTTTTTAAAAAAAAGAATTGTTTTAATATCAGTTCATCAGATATATGGAACCACCATGCACAATCAAAATGCAAATCGACACCAGCCATTTGTAATCTGGACAGAAGAAAGGCAAGATGTGCTACGTGCATAATTTTTTCCCCCTATATATAAAATACATTCTGGAAAGCCTAAGAAATTGAGGAAAGTCTAGTTTACATCAGACATTATTGTCCCTTTCATTTACTACTCTGGTCACAGGTTGTTCACCTGTAAAGGCGAAACAGGAAAAGACTAAATCCTAATATCTTGAAACCTAAAATGTCAATCAATGCGGTTCAGAAAGATAATTGACAAGAGATAGGTTTGCCTTCTTTTCCATGTAAAGAAATAGAAACTAGAAATTCATTTAAATTGTTAGAGCATTATTGCTTCCTTCTTAGAGAGAATGAACTAATAATGTTCTACCAATTTAAATGTAGAGCATTAAGTGATTAAGATTAAGAAAATCTATGTGGCCACTGAGAGTCTCCATAAATTTGATGGCATGTAATCAATCAATTAGGGGATGCGGTGGCTCAGTGGCTAAGATGTTGAGTTTTTCAATCAGAAGGTCGGCAGTTCAGCAGTTCGAGTCCCTAGCGCCATGTAACAGGGTGAGCTCCCGTTACTTGTCCCAACTTCTACCAACCTAGCAGTTTGAAAGCACGTAAAAAATGCAAGTAGAAAAATTGGGACCACTTTGGTGGGAAGGTAACAGCGTTCCTTGTGTATTGAGTCATGCTGATCACATGACCACAGAGACGTCTTCGGACAGCGCTGGCTCTTTGGCTTAGAAATGGAGATGAGCACTGCCCCTAGAGCCAGAAATGACTAGCACGCATGTGCGGGAGAACCTTTACCTTTACGTTAATCAATCAATTACAGGTTGATTGTTGTCGGGACCACAATTTCCATTGTTAAGAAAGTGGTTGTTAAGTGAGTCATGTGCAATTTTACGATCTTTTTGCCAGAGTTGTTAGGTGAATCATTGGAGTTTAGTCAATCACACAGTTAAGGAAATTCCCTTCCCTTATTGACTTTACTTGTCCAAGGCTGGCTGGGAAGGTCATGAATGGCGATCATGTGACTCCAGGATATGACTTCAAATTTTGATCATGTGACTTTGGGGATGCTGGGATGGTTGAAAGTGTGAGTACTGACTGTAAGTCCTTTTTTCCCCAGTGCTGTTATAAATTTGAATGGTCACTAAATAAATGATTGTAAGTCAAGGACTACCTGACAGAGTTGGAAGGGACCTTGGAGGTCTTCTAGTCCAACCCCGTATACCATTTCAGATAAATAGTTGTGCAAAAATATCGAAAGGTTCATGAATTTGTACGTCATCTGTGCAAAGGGGCCATGCTAATCTTCTCTATCTTCTATCGTTTCAATTTTAGTTTATGTGCTGCAAAAGTGAAGAGATCTGACCTAGAGTTGAGAAATAGTTAAAAAGGAAAAAGGAAAACCACCCTTTTTCTGAATCAATATATTTTTGATGAAGACATTTCCCCCTCTTTTTTTACAAAATGTTTAATAGTAAATGAGAGAAATGTTCGTTGTAAGAATTGTATGGCTCGTTCTTATATTTCCTGTTGTCCCACGATAAATATCCTATGCTAGTAAATGAAATCTGAGCACTTACAAGAGGTGTTTGGTTGATTCAGGATACAGAAGGATTATTATAAGCTTGGGAGAGAAAAGAGATTTACAGAGTTCACACTGAAATCAGCCTTTATTGAATACAAAAAGCATTGAGAAGAAGCACTCAGCTGTCCTTGAAATTCAGAGAAAAGTGTTGACATCCTCATTTTCCCTGTTTTCTAAAAACTTAACAATTACCAATAAACCCTAAGAGTTACCAAGTTCTCGATGTTTTCTATAACGTGTGTTGAGTAGGATATAACTTGAATTCGCACGTGCATTTTAAGTATAGCCTTATTAGCCACAAGAATATAATGATCTTAAAACAACTTATCAGACCCAAATGTTGCGTTGCCTTATTTGTATTCCCTTCTCATAAATCCTCCCAAGCAGATGTATATACTTCTTTGTCAGCCGTATTTGTCACAGCACAAGCTGTCTTTGGCCCATTTTTCAGGATGCTGTTAGACATGATTTATCGTGGGGTGTCATTCCTGCCGTTTTCTTTGCAAATCTTCCTCCCCTGCCTTGAATGAAGAAGCCATCTAGTTGAGAATCCGAATGGTGGAGAAGAGAGCTAGATAATCAGAGACTCGGTTGATCACTCTTTCACTAGGCAATTCCACTCTGGATATAGATTTTTTTTTTACTTTAAAGGGAGGGATTTCAAACTCTGAGAAAAAGTAATCACACCCTTAAATACATAAATCAATACAGTCTGTGCTGTTAAATAGAAAGCTGTATCTTTCTTATGTTACTTTAATCTGTTTTATTAGAGTGAAGTGAAGCTCCTCCAGCAATCAGAATGCAGAAGGTGACTATCCAATTATCACTTTATAAAACTGTTCATAGGAACGAATACAAAGGCAGCATATCACTCCCACATGTATATTCACTCTGCTGTTGGATAAGGACTCAACAGTAAGGTCAGTCTTTCAAGAGCTTGGTCTACCACCACAGTATCTTGGCCATTTAAAAAGAACAATATAAAATCCTCCTGATAAGCCCTTAAAATTAATCATCCACCAATTAAACATCCACCTTTGAATTTAGCAGACTCTGACTAATATCTCACATTGCCCTAAGCTGAGCCTTGCTTGACCATGGCTTGTTGATTAAACTACCATTGCTTGATTGCATACAAGTTAGCAAGTTGTACATTCGACTTCACCAAGACAAACTAAAGATGTCACATTGGACGTTCTAGTCCAATCTTTTATTGTCTGATATTGTCTGTCCAGCAGAGAGCTCACCCACAGCCTACAATCTGATCACTTTTGCCAAAATAAATATCTCATATTTCTGCTTGCAGGCAAGTTGGGCGGCACATAAATCTAATGAAAAATAAATAAAAATATGGATATCAGAAACTTTTCCTGCAACAGATCATTCATCCATCTAAGCCAGTCCAGTCAATATTGATAATAAATGGATCTCTAGGTTACCAACCTTACCTGGAAATACTGAGGATTCAATTTGGGAGCTTCTGCACATATATATGATCTACCTATGAGCTAAAGTCTCACCAAAAATGCAGGTCTTTTTCCAATTTACAATCTAATCTAGGATCCTTTCCCATTCATGTTTAGCAAACTTAAATTCTGAGTTGATGATGAAAGATGGATAACTCAATGGGCTAATGCGTGGGCCTAGAGAGGACGTGTTCATGTTCTTGTTTAAATATTTCACAAAATAGATGGTTTCATTGAAAATATAAGGCCAATGTCCATTGCTTTTGCCCTGCAAGGCAATGAATCTAACCAAGGTCTGGCAGAAACCCAAGCTAATTTTTATCTGCATGGCACAAAAGACCAACTCTAGTAAATCATTTTTAAGAGGTGTCACAGTAAGCTTCTAGAATCTTGAATCACTCTAAACGTACAATAGCATCACAGCAGGGATGAATAACTGAACTTTTGACCTAACCAGGAGAATATGTGTCCAAGCTCAGGACTTTACACTTGTTAAAATTGCTTTCCAAAGTAGGGGATTGAAGAAAGGAAAGACAGAGGCTTGTTGATTTGACATATAAAATAGGTAATACAGATCAAGAAACAGAGCTGTAAAAATATGACAAAAGTGAAAAGATTGTGCCAGGAATAATTGTTGTGTAATATTTCACTATCTCTCTACTACAACAAATCTGCACATTGAATAGTGATTGAAATTTCCAACAAGGTTTTCTATCAGCTCCCTGTTCAGAGTATCAGAGGTTTCTATTCATTCATTCATTCATTCATTCATTCATTCATTCATTCATTCACATAACTATGCCTGTGTGTCCTGAAAGATTCCTGTCTCAATTCCAATGTCTAGCATGTGTGCACGGTACATGAAACAGTGTAATAAACCTGGAACTGATCATCACTACCAACCTGCCTTCCATTGAGGACCTGTATACTTCACGAGTCTAAAAGAGGGCTGTGAAAATATTTACAGACCCCTGGCATCCTGGACATAAACTGTTTCAACTCCTACCCTCAAAACGACGCTATAGATCACTGCAACCCAGAACAACTAGACACAAGAACATTTTTTTCCCGAACGCCATCACTCTGCTGAACAAATAATTCCCTCAACACTGTCAAACTAGTTACTAAGTCTGCATTACTATTAATCTTCTCATAGTTCCTATCACCCATCTCCTCCCACTTATGACTGTATGACTGTAACCTTGTTGCTGGTATCCTTAAGATTTATATTAACTGTTTCCCTATGACTACCATTAAGTGTTATAACTTATGATTCTTGACGAATGTATCTTTTCTTTTATGTACACCAAGAGCGTATGCACCAAGACAAATCCCTTGTGTGTCCAATCACACTTGGCCAATAAAGAATTCTATTCTATTCTATTCTATTCTATTCTATTCTATTAAATAAATAAATAAATAAATAAATAAATAAATAAATAAATAAATAAATAAATAAATAAATGCCAGAACTGGTTGGAGTATCAAGGAAAACTCTTACCAATACTAGTTAGGGAGAGAAGAAGCAGAAGCAATGTATCCCCCAGCCCTGTATGGTATATCCATGCCTGCCTTCACAAACTAGACAGGCACAAGGTCTCAGCATATTTTACAAACCCTTGTAAGGGTTTGTTCACTGTTCACGTATGAGTACAGCTGGGCTTAAACATGATTAAGGTTCCTGTTTAGGCTGCTCTGCCTCATATTGCAGCATAACCAGCCAATGCCAGACATTTGAAATTTCTGGCGCTTTAGATCTGGCAATAGCTGTGGCAATTATTTAATAATCTGTGATAGCTATTCTTCCCTGTTTTGTTTCTTTTTGGCATCAGATGTCATTTTATGCTCCCTGTTACTGTTTTCCTCCTGTGTGGTATCCAGGCTGGACGCCGATAATCCTCAGTTGTTAAAGAAACAAGTGAAAAGCAGCAGTGCACATCACTTACCGTAACTTCCTAGCAAATACAAGAGGCTGCTCTTTTGCGTTCTATGATCTGCCATTTATAAGAAGGTTTGGGAGCATTTGTACATTTGCACCAGCATCATGCAAAGCTCCTTGTTTACACATATTTCTTTGAAGAAGCTCCAAGATGCGTCTTCAACTCTGACTGGGTGGTGGGGAGCATTCAAGATGAGAAGCAAAGCATCTTCAAAGAAAAACAAGCAAGTCTGATTGCTTCTTGTAAAAACATCTTTGGGGTCTCATCTATACTTTCACTGGGAAAATCCTTTAAAATTCAGTAGAATTTTCAGGAGGCTAATAGTATGCTTTTCTGTTGGATTGGTGCTCTTTAAGCAGACCTTTGGCTAAAATTTATGATTACATCATTTAAGTATTGGATTATGTTTCACTATCCTATTTAGAATCAATCGCTAAGGTAATATTTACAATTATCTCCCCACCTCAGTTGAATTTAAGTCATGTTAAATTCAATGTTAGGAACCCAACAATTATGACTTAATCAGTAGGCCTCCAGAAAAATTTCTGATGGAGACCTAGGCTGAAAAAAATCTTCATATAGAGCTATATATTCTCTTGAACATAAATTAATTAGGTTGCTAGCATGAATGTGGATCATGAATCCTAAAGATATATCTTTTTTTTTTTTTAATTTGATTTATATGCCGCCCTTCTCCGGAGACTCAGGGCGGCTTACATTGCATTAAGCAATAGCCTTCATCCTTTTGTATATTTATACAAAGTCAGCTTATTGCCCCCACAAACTGGGTCCTCAATTTACCTACCTTAGAAAGGATGGAAGGCTGAGTCAACCTTGAGCCTGGTAAGATTCGAACCTGCAGTAATTGCAGGCAGCTGTGTTAATAACAGGGTGCTTTAAACCACTGTACTACCAAGGCTCTTTAAACATCTTAATGTTTAAATGATATCAAGATACTATCAATGGTGTTTGGAAAGCTAGACCTTCTTGATATGTGTTCAATTTGGTTCAGGTCCTCCAAAATTGTATTGGATTGCTTTTCTAATTGACTCTGTTTTAATTGGAAATATCACAGGCATTGCTAATGTTGATTTGGATACCGATTGTATTTAGATACTGACTCTTATCATTACTTTGTGTTTATTTCATGCCAAAGAACATGTTTTGAAGTGGTTTTAGATGGTTGGGATTCCTGAAATCAGCTAAATGTAAGCATTTTTTCTAGGAATTGTATAACTTTTTTTTATTGTGATTGGATTTTTGTGGGGGGGGGTTCCCCCTTGTTTGTTTTTAAAAAAGAGCTTTCAGCCAGATTGGAGAACAATGGAATTTGGATGACAAAACTATCAGAGGCTTATTGGACATTTTTGCTTATTTCTTTAATCTAAATACAGCTCAAAACTATTCTGTAATAATGATGGCAAATTTGACTGGAATAATTGGGATAGGCTGCATGGGTGCAAAAATGAAATAATAATAACAACAATAGTAAGAAAACACAAAACATCAACATCTGCCTATCCCAGGTTCTTGGGAAGGACCAAATCCAGTCTGAACATCCGTCTGACTATGCAAGGAATGTAATCATTGCAATGACCATATAATTTAACAGATTGCTGACACCTGACAAATGGAAGCAAGGGTGCATGTTAGGGAAGAGAAAGTGTTTTAGTCATTGCCTGTGGACCATAGCACATGGTTTCAAAGAAATATTTGGTGATGGCCATATTAGCTTTCAACTGCTGTATCTGTCATGGTGATTCAGTTTAATGATAGCTCTGAATTAGGATGCTTGAGAAATTTAGTGGGTGCAAATTTCCATACAGATTCACCTGATCCACAGTTTTCAGGGACAGATTTTAGTGATTTGCTTCAGAATTCCTGGCTGGCTCAGGAATCCTGGGAGTTGAAGTCCACAGGTTATAAAGGAGTCATAGTTGCCACCCCTACTCTGCAGAATCGTCTCCAAGTCAATGAGGGAAAAAAATGGCTGCCTCCAAGGACTCACCACCACTGGGAGGCTTGATGAAACCAGTCTGGATTATGTTTTGCTGAAAACATGTATGTGCACTTGTTAGGAATCACAGAGGTATTTTTTCCCCCAAGATAGGATGAACCTCAGCTTTTATCACCCAGCTCCAAGAAATGCAAAATATTTTGTATACTAAAAAGTGCCATAGATGTGATACATAGTAATTTCACACTTTGAAATTTTAATCCAATGCAAAACAAAGGCGGCTGCAACCTCGATATTCCCAAGACTTGGCACTTTGAATTCCTTTGAGGTACAGATTGAAAAAAAAAAGTCCTTTCAACTCGAGGAAATGTATATGAATCATATTCATTTATTCATAATATACACTGCTGGAAACAGATATCAAGTATGACAGATATCTGTTATATGGCTCTAACCACAGTTTTGCTACATCAAGTCAGAGAGGAAATCACTAACTATACATTTCAAGAATTACTCACTGCTGTATGCCTATAGCAGAATTCTAGGAGATGAAGTGACAGGGCACTTTCAGCAGTCATTCATGAAAGTAGTCACCACTGTGGCACTAAGTACCTTGTTTGAAAAGATCCACATAGAGCATTTGCATAGAGTACTTTTGTTTGTTGAAAGTGCACAGACGTCAAAAATTCTGCTGCATTATGAAACAGAATCTCATATTTTTAAAATATGAAGTCTGGTGAATGTACTGTATATAGCTATGTGAAAATGTCCAATTTCAATTAATTGTCCTAAGCCATCTAATTACACATGTTCCTTGGGGATCTAACACTCCAAAAGTAAGATGGTTTTGAAACAGAGGAATATAAAGAATAAACACATTTTAAAAAAAGATTACTTTTTTTTGGGCTGCCAACAGTTTCAGAGGCAGAGATAAAATAGGATTGCACATTTATTTGAAGGTTGCAATGGAGCTCTTATAACAAGAATTGTTTATAGAAATGCTTAGCTTACCCAAATAGCTATATAAATAATATTACCATAGATAATAATAAATTAGGATACCTCAGCATCCACTTGTCGGTCGCTTACTATTTTGATATTATTTTGGAGGTTAATTGCTTATTAGTTTCCAGGACCCATCTATGAATCACAGAGCAAGTTAAAAAGCTGTCATACCTTACTAGGAAAGCTGAATTTATTATTACATTTAGGGGATGGATAAGACAGTTCTTCCCCCACTTTAGCCTATTCAACCTGATAGCTAACACACAAATTCCAGACACCTGAACAAGTGGAAAGGAAAATTTTTAATGTCTTCAAATGCAGCAGTGGGAATGACCCATAATCCCTCCCATTTGACTAGAAAGAACAAATGCTTTGTCATTTTTGGTATCCTGAATTTCCAGATCAGCAGGGGAACATTTCCTCTGTTTAAAATAAACTTTGTTTTGAAGGAAGAAATAGCTGGAGGTGGGGGGAAATGGCAGATCACCTGGAAAAAAGGCAAGGGGAAGAAACACCTGGAAAAGAGAGAAATGAACTGTTCAGAGATGCAGAAGAGATCACATGATTTTGCTAAGCTAGTTTCTCTCCTGAATTAGAGAGCTAAAACACACTTATTTAGAGAGCTAAAACACAATTATTTTCAGAAGAAATCATGTTCAAAGCAAAAAGGTGGATTAGAGGAGATAGAAAATGCAGCTTGGAGTCAAGAAAATCTTCAGGGCCTGCTTGGGGAGATAGAAGCCAGGACATCTGAGTAAACAAACTAGGGCTGTAAGATAGAACTAAATTATTATTATTATTATTTTTATTGAAAAAGTTTTACAAATACACATTTTCCCATTTCTCCCCCCCACCTTTCCCTCCCTAACCCTCCCCTCCTCCTATGACTTCCCCAAGGTGAAATCCAAATCCAAATCATATTATATCATTACCACCCTTCTATTCTCCCCCCTGTGTACTATACATTTCTACATGACATTAAACTATTCTACCCCCTATATACTATACATTTCTACACAACATTCAACTAAAAGCTATCTGGTACTTCCTATTTTGGTAGAACTAAATTATTATTAAGAAATATTTTGGAAGTAAATAGGAGCTAGGAAGAGCTACTTCTAAAATTTGGACTGGAGGTTGTATGCTATGGAAGTGAGAATTTAGTCAAGCTAACTGGCTGGTGAAATGAGCTGGAAGAATGCGCTGAAATGGATAGGTTAACCAAAGAATTACAAGAAAAAGAAGAATCAGACTATTATAAAATATGGAATAATTGGTTAAAAATTAGAAATATACAAAAAATATAGGGGATATATTACCTATTGATACATATATATGTAATAAAAATATTATTAGATTAAAGAAAGGTGAAGGAATATATTATAAGTAGAATTGTAGAACGTCACTCTGAAAAAATGCTTAAGAAGAAATTACACTCTTTTTGTGTATATGTTGTATAAATGTTTGTTGTGTATATGTTACGTATGTCTTTTTTAATATTTATATTCAATAAAAACTATTTTTAAAAAAAAGAAAGAAATGAGCTGGAAGAAATTTTCTAGGGCAGAATATAAACGATGGAATCCAAAAGAATTTTATTGGACTGCCTTCTATTACAGGGCTAGTAATATTGTAAATACTGACCAGAATTCATAGTATCTACAGAATGGAAGTTCACTTGATTTCTGTGGGTTTATTGTGTTGTTGTTAGTTGTGAAGTCATGTCCAATCTATTGCGTTTATTGTAGGTATTATTTATTTATTTATTTTTTTATTGAAAAAGTTTTTCAAATACAATTTTTTCCCCCTTTCCCCCCCCTAACCCCCCTCCCCCTCCCCTCCCCCCATGGCTTCTGCAAGATGAAATCCAAATTAATATCACATTATATAATACTTTACCACCCTTTTACACCACCCCTTATGTGCTAAACATTTTTTTCTAACATTATTATTATATCCCCCGCATACTATACATTTCAAACAACATTCGGCTATGAAACTATATAACAAATCCTAATTTGGCATTTATTCTACTCATAATCCAGCCCCATATGTATCTCTTAACTCAAATCTTTTAAGTATATTAATATCTAAACATAGCATCCCTTTTCCTGAACTAAGCAATCAGTAACATTACCTATCACCTTGTACCATATCAATTTTATTTCACGCACTATCCTACAGGTCTACCATACATAATATATTTAATATCTTTATTCTTCTGCCCATATCACTAAAAGATATTTCCATATATAAATAAAACCCTCAAATGTCTTTAAATTTGTATTCCATATAGTATCTTCTGTAATGTCTTTCAACTAGATTGTTAATTCCATCAACCATGTTAAGGTAACATCAAGTCCTGCTTCCAACAGTATATTCAGTATCTTCAATTACCATCTGCCCCCATCATTAATAAGTATTTCTGTATATGAAAAAAAAAACCCCGAGTGACTTTATATTTATATTCCATATGGTATCTTCTGTAATGTCTTTTGTCTAGATTATTAATTCCGACAACCACGTTAGGGTAACAGCCAGATCATCTGCATGCCCCGATTCCATAGTTCTCTTGCCTTGTAGCTCAACATATACGTAATCCATTTTTCAGAGAGTCCAAAATAGAAAGTTCCAATCCGGTCAATCACAGGCCATCTTCCACATCCCAAAAACATCAGCACTGCAGAGATCTGTTATTCTTCTCAAAATAGTATAAGTCTGTAATTTGCCTCAGCTATATTTTCATGTATCAGCCTTCTATAAATCCCGCTTATTATATTTAATCATCTCTTAAATAACTGGCATTAATCTGTTGGCTAAGAAAGAATTGTAGTTTAAATTTTTTTAGTTTTGTAGAACCTGCTTCTTCTTTTCTTAACTTGTTGTGGTTTAGATCTCCACCCTGGTTGCCTTTCTAGAACTTGTATATCAGCTGATTGAGTCACATGCTGGTCTTTAACTTGGTAAGACATCAAATCGAGATCCGAAGCTGCCTCTCTTGTATTTATAGGTGATCCAGCTATAGCCTCTGAAGGAGAATCCAAAAGCGGCTCATCCAAAAAGCCCTCTATAACTTGTCGTTTTTCCATTACCTCCATCTCCATCTGCTTAGCCTGAGTTTCAATCTCTTGTTCATTTTGCTTTTCTTTATCCCCCTCCTGTATTCCTGACACTGATGACATACGTGGAGATGTTGGGCCCATTTTAAAAACCTTGTAGTAAAATTCTTCCACTTTTTCAACAGTGTTTAATTGATATCTTTCTCCTTGATATCTCAATATTATACCAACTGGAGCATCCCACCTAAATGGGATGTTTTGTTTCTTTAGCTCAGTCACCAAAAATCCAAATTCTTTTCTATCTTTTAACATCTTGGACGGCAGCTCTTTATATATCCAGATCTTCTTTCCATTCATTTCTAGAGTGGAGTTAAAAGACTTTTGCACAATATCATTTCTTATTCCTTTATCAGTAAAATAAATCACCACATCTCTAGGCAATTGTCTTTGCTTTGCCACCCAAGAATTTATTCTGTAGGCCTTATCAATCTTACAAAATACTTCTTCAGAGCTGACTTTTAAGATTACAGCCAGAGCTTCAGCAGACATCTTTCTCAGGTCCTCCCTGTTATTTTCCTGTATTCCTCTCATTCTGATCGCAAATTTCATGGATCTAAATTGCATCATTGTAACTTCATTTTCAATCCTTTGCTTTATATTATCTGCATTGTAGGTCTTGTGATCAGCTTCCTTCATTTTAGACTCTACTTCTGAGCTATTTTCTTGAATCATTGTCTAATCATTTTCAATTCTTTGTATTTTATTATCCAGATTATGAATCTTATAATCAGCTTCCTTCATTTTAGAGTCTATTTCTAAATTGATATCTTTATTCATCTTTAAAATTACTTCTGAGAAGCTTTTCAAAGCTGTTATAATATATTGCTTCAGGTTATCATACTTTTGTTGAACCAACTCTTTAATTTCCTGTCTAAATTTTTCAAGATTCTGGTTCATAATCTCATCATGTCTTGCCAACTCCTCCACAACAAATTCCTTTAAAACTTTAAAACCATTCTTCTGCATCTGCGAGCTCAAAAATTGCTCTTGTGATTTATAAATGGGGGAGGCCCCCCCCACAGCTTGGTTGTCTGGCTTTGTCAGTTTTAACGCCATCCTGCCACACAAACAGACTCTTTTTAAAGAAAAAGTCTTCTCTCCACACAATATTAATATCAAGTCTCTAAGAAAGGAAGAAGCATGAAACAGAAATTTTTCTCTTCCCTTGTAGCCAGCGTTATTGCTTCAGATACTTTGTAGCAAGTTAAACCATTCAAACGGAAAGACTTTCGCTTTCAGCTTTCTTCTCAAGCCTCAGCCAGCCGCCATTTTAAACTTTTTCCCCCCTTTTCACTCTTTCTTCTTTCTTAGAATCAATCATAGGGTTGTTACAAATACTTGCGGTTTAGAGTCCCAAATCCGGATTTCATCCTGCTTATTCGAGCAGTCTGTTAGTTTTCGCTAATTAGGTTGGTCACATCGTCTAGCTCTGCAAAGCGCAGAGTTCTCCCACAGCCCGGAGCAGCAGCGAGCTGGATAGGGAGCCTCATCCTGCTTCCTCCCCAAGAGTAGAAAAAAAACTCTGGGGACTTTGCAGAGGGCTTTACCTGCTCTCGCCGGCTCACCTCACATTTCCTTAAGGAAACGGAGTTTTTTGAGCCGCCTCTCAGCTGTAAAGGCGGCTCTTTACGGGCGGCGGGGATGGTGGTCCCAAGAGACCGTTTAGCGATGACGGAAGCCAAACCGGAAGCCTTAGGTATTATTTATTAATATTATATTATATTGTAGATTTATTGTAGGCATGGCTAAATCATGATTCAGCTAATTGTGTGCAGAATGTGGACATTAAAAAAGGAGGATTCTTCTACAGTAATTACATTGAAGTATGGAGGAATCTCTTCTCTTCTCTTTTCTCTTCTCTCCTCCTCTCCCCTCCCCTCCCCTCCCCTCTTCTCTCCTCTTCTCTTTTTCTGATCACTTACTATGCATTATGTTTTCCATTATAATTTTATACTGTTTTCTTCCAAAGAACTCCAAATAGATTTGATGGTTCTTTTCCTTTTTAAATTCTTCTTTTATTCTTACAAGAGCCCAATGATAGAAAGAGGAGAGTGGCCCAATGACCCAATAGCTAAATGGGATTATTGACACACTTCCTAATGTTTTCAGTCCAGTTTTTAGCCATGATATCTTACTCTCTTTTATCTAAAAGCATGCATATTTTTAAAGATATAAAGCAAGAAAATACAAATGGAAGGAAAGCTGAAAATAGAAGGTAGTGGTAGTATACAGGGAAAGTCCATGTATGCATAGAGGAAATTCTTCCAGTCAGAAATATTTCACTTTTTCTGCTGTTGTATGTGGTACAGGAAAGTCAGCAAAAAGAAAATATTGATGATCATCAGTGATTTTTACTGGTATAGCCTCATTTTTAACTAAGGAGGTGGCTTGGAATCACTTATTTTAGACTGGAAGGTCATGTCATAGCATTAAAAGTGTTTATCTTGTATAACAAAAATAGAATATAACCAGGAGGGAGAGGGAGAGGGTTTTTTTCTTTTTAAATCTACCTATTAATTAAAGAAGAAATTGAAAATGTACCTGGAAAATCAATATACATGGTTTTGAAACAAAGTTGTGTGAAGTTCTATTTTCATTTCTCCCTCTATTGTAAAGAAGCGATACCTTTCACGTTTGATTTAATTGTTCAAAATACAGCAGCATGATAAAAGATTTTTTATGGAAATTTCTCACAGCTACACAATCAATCATATTTTCAACTCATGCATCGTCTTGAGCCCCTGAGCCTCAAAGGCTGTTTTTTTTCCTATGGAGCTTACTTGTTAAATTAGCACTGATCAAAGGCTAAAACATTTATCATGCTTATTAGTGAATAAACCTAGCAGCAGGTATCCCAAGTGAGGAAGCAAATCCTCATTTCCTGCAAGAATGAATTGGAAATTATCCAAAGTGCTTGCAAACATTTTTTCAAGGGAGTGACGAATTGTTAAAAAGAAAGCAGCTGCTAGATGTGTGAGCTCTAGGTTAGAAGGGAAATCAGGAGAAAGGATGCAGTGCCAAGGTGTCTCAAAACTACTCCCTGGGGATGGTGTACAATTTGATTTACTATAATTGCCTCTAGAATTTAGGATCAGCTGACTTTGAAATCAAGTTGGTTTTTTAAAAAAAAGCTGCACGAACTATTGCAATGGTTAATGTTCAAATTAACAGGAACATTCTTCACACTTGCTCTTCAAACATCTCGCTTCTTTTTACTTGTATAGAGGTTTGGGACAAGAAGGAGAAACCATCTTCAAGCTCCAGAGAAGCAGATCTTCTTCTTCCTGATGAAAGAGAGGAATCGAGCTGAAATGTTGGTCAGCTGTCTCTACAAATCAGGCACCGATGTTGCTTAGTGGGGAAATTGTATGACTGTAACCAGGGCCGGATTTAGATGAAAAGAGGCCCTAGGCTATTCCACTTATCAGGCCCTTTCATCTATAGTGAAAGTGTAATTTTAATTTTGCTAACAATTTGAATGTAGGCCCCTCTTGATTTTGAGGCCCTAGGCTGAAGCCTAGTTAGCCTATAGGAAAATCCGGCCCTGACTGTAACCTTGTTGCTGGTATCCTTAAGATTTATATTGACTGTTTCCCTATGACTATCATTAAGTGTTGTACTTTATGATTCTTGATGAATGTATCTTTTCTTTTATGTACACTGAGAGCGTATGCACCAAGACAAATTCCTTGTGTGTCCAATCACACTTGGCCAATAAAGAATTCTATATTTCTATATTCTATATATTCTATATTTTTATAAATGACTCGGGAACAGCATTCCTATTAAAGGCCCCAGAAGCCTTCTTGACTTACTTTCTGAAAAGCCAGCTGAACAGAAGAAGGTCCAAGCTACATTACTGTGAACCATGTTGCCTTCCAGCTCCTGTTAATTTTTATTATTATTATTATTAAAATATATTTGATGGCTGCTAAAACTAAAGCCTGCTTCATTGGATAGTCCATTGCCAAAATAGAAAATGGAAATGTTTTCTACAAGTTACACGTACTGATGCATATCCATGGACACTTCAGAAATACTGTGTTTCTCCCAAAAGAAGGCTGGGTCTTATTTTTTTTGAGCCCCCCAAAAATGGTTAAACCTTCTTTTTGGTTCTAATTACTGACCCACCTCGCGGTGGTGGCCTCCTCCTCAGCAGGAGCCTGCTGCTGGCCCACTATTTCTGCGGCTGCTGGCCGCCACTCGCACGCTTCGCCTCGGCCTCCATTTTGCTTTCAGATGCCTGCCGGAAGGCATCTACAGCCGATAACAGAGTTCTGTTATTGTCTGCAGATGCTTTCCAGCAGACATCTAAAAACAAAACAGAGGCTGGGGCAATGTGTGCGAGTAGTAGCAAGCGGCTACAGAAGAAGTGGCCGCAGAAGAAGCGAGACAGGTGTTGGGGTGGGCAAGGCCTGGTAAGTAGGACAGGTCCACCCCCCCATCCACCCCCTAGCTTATTTTTTACCTGTGTGCCTCGCCCCACCCCCTGTACCCTGGGCTAATTTTGTGAGTGGGACTTAATTTGATTGCATGCACTCAAAAATATGATAGGGCTTCTTTCAAGGTGGGTCACCTTTTTGGAGAAACATGGTAAGTACTATAATTGTGCACATTTGTAACTCAGTGGTAGAAAAAACTTTTGCACGCAAATGCTTCCAGACTAAATCCCTTCATTGATGGTAAAACCTATGCCTGAATTACAGGAGAATTGCTGCCATTCAGTATCTATAATACTAAGTTACATGATGAAAGTCAATAAAACACAGTTTTCTATGTCCTTAATTTCTTCAGAAAAAAGACATCTCTTTAAATGTAGATGACAGTGACAGGGTGATTCTATTACCCTGATATTAACTGTTGATGGGTTGGTTCAAATCAGCTTCTATAAGCCTTTAAACTGGACTTGGATTAGACAGGTCTTCAAAATTTAAGGCCTAAATTTTGATAATCTTCAAATATATCTCTGCCAGGTAGTTCTTGACATATGGCCATATGTGTAGCTAGATTGTTTAGCTAGATTTAGCTAGTTCAAGGGTACAACGATACTGAAAAAAAATAGTGACTTGTGACCAGTCCTTGCACTTATGGCCATGCTAACATCTTTGTGGTCACATGATTACAATTCATGCACTTGGCAACTAAGATGTATTTATGATTATCACACCATCCCAGGATCGCATGATCATCATTTCTGACCTTCCCAGCCAGCTTCTGACAAACAAAATCATGTGCAGTTATTGTTATCAGATTGATGGGCTTTAGTGTCCTTGAATGCAGCCGAATTATGTTATGCTACCTGTAAAATCAGACACACTCTGACTGCCCACTGACCCCGCAACTGTAACATTCTTCACCTCTTGTGCTTTTATTCTTATTTTATTTTTTTAATGTAAACTCTATCTATCCAGCAGAGGAAAAGCAGCTTAAAGCAATCTCAAAGAAATCTAGAATCATTAGAGCAGAACACTTCCTGGGGTGTTTGTGTGTGTATGTGTGGGTGGGCGTGAGAGAAAGAATAGTCAAGATGGCAATTGTGATTGTATGATAAAAACCTTGTCCCATTTTTACATGCAAGCAAGAAGGCACATAGCAATGACAATAGCATTTAGACTTATATACCTCTTCACAGTGCTTGGCAGCCCTCTCTAAGTGGTTTACAGAGTCAGCATATTGCTCCCAACAATCTGGGTCCTCATTTTACCCACCTTCAAAGGATGGATGGCTGAGTCAACCTTGAGCCTGGTGGGATTTGAACTGCCAAATTGCAGGCATCTGGCAGTCAGCAGAAGTAGCCTGCAGTACTGCACTCTAATCACTGCACCACCAAGGCTCATGCATATGAAGAAGAAGCTGTCTATATTACACAAATTCTTCCTTCCTTCCTTCCTTCCTTCCTTCCTTCCTTCCTTCCTTCCTTCCTTTCTTTCTTTCTTTCTTCTTAATTAAATTTATTGACCACCCATCTTACCACAAGATAACTCAACTTAGTATCACAAGGTAATTATACTGCTATGTTTTGGTTTATGGCTAATTGGAGAGGTCGTACCTTAATGTTGTAGAGGTAGTACTTAATGAACACTCATTCAACAACTGTTGGAACTTATGACAGTGCTGAATGAGTGGTAATTATGAGTGATCTTTGTTATAGCTGTGGCAACATCTCTGTGGTCATGTGGTCACCATTTACAATTTTCACTGCCGACTTCTTGTAAGCAAAGTCAATGGGGAAACCAGCAGGAGGTCACAAATGGTGACATTTGCTCTTAACAGTGGTATGAGATGTTCTTAACAATGGCAGCTGGAATTGCTGGAATTGCTGTCACTAATCTGCATGGTCATGTGACATCATGTTTTATGACTGTGTCACTTAGCAAAGGAAATTCTGGACCCGATGACTGGTGTTGGTGAGGACTGCCTATATTGTGTTAGCTGGTTGTGATTTGTGCAAATTAGATTATAATAATCTGGCCTATGCATTATGGTAAATTATTATGAATAAGATTTGCACATTGCAATGCTCCAAGCCAAACAATATTATGTCTTAATAATGCTAGTCAACCAGGGTAGTAACTCCGATAACATCTAGAGCTACCCAATCTGGGATGCAAACCTACAAAATGCTAGAGGATGCTAGCAAAGTGGTATAGAAAATTCAAAAAGATATTGTGCCACTTATTTGGTTAGTTCAGATTTGGTAAGCCTAATTATAACAGTGTTTCATCTCGATATTCTTTACAATGGGAGATTGTAGCAGGTCAAAATTTAAAGGATTTCCAAGAACAAGGAACTTCCATGGATCTTTGGCTGTACACCTTGAGTTGTTTTTCCTCTTCGTTTTTAAGTTTAGCATCAACGTTTTCCATCACGTTACATGATTTTCAAAGATGACCCCTCTATTCTATTCCCTACATTTTGAAAAAGTTTGTGATTCCTTATTATCCCTTCTCCCTGCTAACACTGTTGTGTTTTTTTTCCCCTATAACCAAATTAAAAGGTTAAAAAAAAAAAAAAAGCAAAAGGCAGGAGAAAACAGTACCAAAGGCATGAAATGTATTATCAGCATTAAAAAGTTAAGCAGCACTTGAAATAGTTCTGATTCTGCTCAATTTTTGTAAAGTTTATTCCAAAGCAGAAGGGAACCTTTTAGTCATAATTAAGTAAAACAGAATTATAGTTGAAGAATGGCCAGAGGCAAAGAATTAATAGGAAAAAAAAACCCTGTTGCAAGATTCAGCAAATGAGGAGCTATAAAATGGATATTATATTTAGAAGTGTTGAAACTGTTTTGAGTTATAGCAGGTTTCAGAAGGAGAAGAGCACCTCCCTTTCGGTTCACCTTAATATAGTCAGAATAGTTGGTAACCTTGACAAAAATGCCCAAGGAAGGAAAAGAAATTAGTTGAGAGTAAAGGTGAAAGAAATTAATGGAAATAATTAAATTAGCCTTGTGCAACCAGATTGTGATAACTTTAAATTTAACCCAAAGACCCCTTTTAAAGATAGTTTGCTCTGCAGAGAGCTTCAGCTTTTTTTTTTCAGAGAAAGTGTTGCTTGGAGGCTGCACAACCTCACACACCTTGCACACTGACACTCAGTGCTTTGGATTTGAAGGCGAAAAGTGCAGCTCCTTAAACCCAATGCATCTTCTCCTGGGATCATGCACGTACGTAACTCGGAGGATAGAAATGGCTGCTTTAATGAGTTGTCAACAAAGTCTTCATAACAGTCCCTATGTGCTCCTAACTACCTCTTTCCATTTGGATCTAAAACACTAAACACTACTCAGTTGTAACTTGTACTACTTTTGAGAAAAACAGACAGGTGTTTTCTGGTAATTTTATGAACATGAAGGTGCATCTTTCTATGTTTAAGTTATAGCAATAGTACTTAAGCTTATATACTGCTTCACAGCTCTCTCTAAGCAGTTTACAGCATCAGCATAGTGCCCCCAACAATGTGGGATCCTCATTTTACCGACCTCAGAAGGATGGAAGGCTGAGTCAACTTTGAACTGGTCAGGATCGAACTCCTGGCAGTGAGCTGTGAATTAACCTACAATACTGCATTCTAACCACTGCGTCACCATGGTTCTTTATAGCTGGGCATTTAATTACTTTTGGGTTTCTAAGAGTTAGAAGGAGCATAGAAGTGACATCACTCACCAGAGGCAAAGCTGAAAATGAAAGGAGGAGAGGTTTCAAGCACATATTTTGCCTTTTGACTTTGCCTCCAAAGCCTGAAAAAGTGTTCCTAAAATTTGGGATGCTCTTGAGGTTTGCATAAATGAGATTTGGTTGCAGATTGCCCACTCTTCATTTAACATATCAGTTCCCCAAGGGTTTTCATTGTGACAAAGAAAGACAGGAAATTGTTGGGAGGTTACATGCAATAAGCAGTGGGACTCTGCCTAAAATACACTCCAGCCCAAACTAGAACAAGTAAAAGATGATTAATGCAGAAATAGTTCTGACAGAAACGTGAAAATGTTAGGTCATGACTTCTCTTTATTTCACTGTTCCTTATTGCCCTGAAATGACTGAAATTCATTTCCTGGAGGAGGGGGATGGGATATTCAGAATAAATTAAATTCAGAATATTTTTTTTAAAAAAAAAACTGGATATCAATTCAGGTTTGTTACAAGGCTGGAGATTTACCTTTTAACCCAGTCATGAGTTTGCCAAGTGATATTCCTAGGAATTCCTGCTTGGGTTATATGGTACATGTTGCTTTGCAGGTGCCTCAGGTGAAGCTTTTAGATACTGTTTGTTTGTTTGTATTTCACCCTTATTATTTTTACAAAGGATTCAAGGAGGCAAACATATCTACCTTCCTCCTCCTATTTTCCCTACAACAACAACTTGGGGGGGGGGGCTTGAGCTGAGAGAGAGTGATTGGCCCAAAGTCACCCACTTGGCTTTCAGGCCTAAAGCAGAAGTTTCCTGGTTTCTAATCTTAACCATTAGACCAAACTGGTTCTCGTTGCTTTCGCCTGCCTCATTTCAAAAATGTGTCAATTGCAAAAGGCAACTTGACTCAGAAGAGCTTGCATTCTGAGAGCTTGCATTTTATACCATAAACATCCACATCTGCCTATACCAAGTCCTTGGGAAGGATTTGATAGAGGGACAAAAATGCCTAACTGTCAAAATGCCCATCTGGCTAACTGTCCAACCAATAATAGTAACGGTGATGTCAAAATAACAGTTATGCAGACAGGTTCTCTATCACTTCAGCAACAGTTGGATAATGCTATGAAGATGGTCTCTATCAGCCAGGGTGAAAATGTCTTAAATCAAATTCTGAATATTGCACTTCACCCTGTAAATGTTAGAATACAGAAGTTCAATAATAAATGGCTAGTTTCATTTTATAATCTCAGAAAATGGACACATTGCTTGTTCTGGTCTAAAACTGTAATAACTGATTGACTCACTCACTAATCCCAGAAAACATGACTTTTTAGCCTTTTAATTATTTTAAGAACTCTGTGATGCTTGGAATTATTTGGAGTATAGATTACTCTAAGTTAGGAACTGAGAAAATCAGCAGTCATATAAATCTCTTTGAGATGGTAGACCAAATATAATGATAATTTTCATAAGGAATTTATACAATTCTACTCCTTTCTTTGCCAGTAATTAAGTTGGTGTCAGACCAGGGCATCCTTAGACAAACCTAGAGGCTACATTACCCATTAAGAATGAGTTTTAAGTAGAAGAGAAAAACCTGGATGGAAGAGTCATGATTTCCTGATAGTCATGAGATACCTTACTCAAGCCAATTTATCAGAGCCAGAATAACAAGTAGATACCATTTTTTTAAAAAAATTGGCAGGTAAAGGGAAATAACTTTGAGTAATGTAAGCTCTAATGAGAAGCAAAGTTTTGAACTGTCTATTAATTATGGAATGATAGCAAAAAGCCTAAAGTCAGAAAATATATAAACTATATAAACCTTGACAGTTCTGAAGTGATAACTGATCTGAATGTACATCTCCTGTGCAAACAAGATTGGTGGAAAATTTGGTTTTGAATCTGTATCTTCAAATAGAAGCTATTGAGCAACTGGAAGCAATAAAATGGATGTGGAAGTTTTTGAAGAATGGCATAGAAGTGACTTACTTTCTAGCATTCTTAGCTCTTACCATGCATGTTCATTGCCATGAAAATTATAATTGTTGCCAATATATCTAGAACTCACAGTCTCCTACTTTCTATACCTTTACAACTACATTCAGAAAAACTTCCTAATGTAAAAGAAATTGACAGTGATGTAAGTTTAACACTGCACGGTAAGCAAATATTGCAATCAAAATAATGTGCTGCATTCATTAAATCTAGGTATTTCATGTAATGCATATAAAACAATTGTGAATCTACATAGTCTTTAATCTGTTATTCTACCTCTTTTGATCATCGTAAATTAAAGAAGCAAACCTGAGATGATCGAAATAAATGTCAAAGTTTCTGTCACTTATATAAAGCTTTCCTTTTAGGACATAAAAATTGATGGTTAGTGGTCAGGGGCCATATTTAATAGTTTGGGGGTGGGGTCTAGCAGTGGGCGGAGTCATGATTTCAAAGTGTCAAGAGCCATATTGGATATATGGAAAAAGCGAAGGTTTTTAAAAACGTTGATTGCCATTTTTAATAGAGTTGCCAAGTTTTAATAGACATATTTCAATTTTCATGCATTTTCTACCTCAGAACATCAGGAAACATTGCATCATCGATCAATTGCATCAGCAATTTGAGGTCTTTCTGGTAAATGTAGAAAAAAAATTACCATTGATTATTTTAGGGAAACAAGCTGTGGGCTATTGGTGGCCCACCATAAACCTTTTTGTGGTGCTCAGAACCTAGCCCATAGTCAATGGAACCAAATGCTTTGTCCCCCTTTTTATACTGTTTTTGCTTTGTTTGGAGGTGGAAGAAAAAATGAATGCTTTACACCCTTACTTATGGGATCCATTTTAACTGTTGATGATCCTGTCCATGTTTGAAGTGTGTTTTAGACATGTCCCACGTACTTCAGGGAATACATGAAATATTTGGATATTAGTTTATCAAGCAAGTTTTCACTGCTCCAGCTGACAACAATTCTAATTCCTCTTCTAAGGAAATATGCAAAATAATTTGGGTCACTGCTCACAAAAAAACCACAGGTTCTATAAGCTACAGTCATGGAGTTCCAAGGTTAAAACCTGCCCCATGCAAAATTAGGGTTTGTTTACATTCCTATCTTTTCTTACCTAATTGACTGGCTAATTGGTTGGCTGGCTTAATCTGGGGCAAATTTAACTGCAGACTGTTTATTGTGGCACTCTGACTTGCTGTGGTCCATGAGTCCTTCTGCTAGGGTCCATAAGATGCTTTGCAAAGAGACTGAACAGGGAGTTGAAATAAATTATTTCCCCCTTTCAGCTTTGTGAACCTGTGAGAAGATAATACCTTTGGGTGAGTCTTCTTCTCCACGGTGTCAAGGGGTTAAGTAAGCAGAGCCCAAGATCATCAATAGCAATGTTAGCAAGGTCACAGCAGAATGAACAGTCAGAGCTGTTACAACTCTATTTAGTGCATTACTCAAAATTTAGGGCATGGTGAAACCTCTCAACACACAATCACCTTGAAAATCCTTTATTAGCAGAACTGAAGTTAAAGCAATTAAAAGTCTGCTTTTTTTTTTTTTTTGCCTTGGTGATGTTCCAGTTCATTATTCAACTTCACTGTTCTATATTGTTGGTTCACTCAGTACTTGAACTTGTCATAGGAAAGAAAAAAGAGGTAGGAACGAGGAATAAAGTTTATATTTACCTGGAGGTCAAAATCTCAAGGAGACAACACTCAACGAATCTTCTATAAAACATTGGCTTCTGCTAGTATATTTCTTTACATAAAAAGCTTTTTTTTTATTTACAGTATGTAACACTTAAAGTAAATGTGCCAAAAGTTACAGTGTGCCTTAGCTTACTTTTATCACTCTGTTATCAAGAGGAGTTAACCCTCCTTTTGATAATATTCATTTCTAACATAATTACTATTTAAAGATAAAAGGAAAGATGTTGCTTATTATAACACAAGATTAAGTTACTTGCTATAAAGTATTAACCCATCATTTGGTACTGATCAAGGAATAAATACGTCAAATAAGTCTGCTGTTAGGGAACTAAGCCTTAAACTGAGATTATAAAAATAAAACAAGAAGTTACCTTTTGACCAAGGATGTAAAAATAACTATTGCACGTATAGAAATGTCAAATGGAATGACCATTTCTTTCTCCATGTTCAGAAGAAGACACTCATAGGTAAGCTAACTGTATGTAAATTGCTGATCAACAAAATATAAGCAGCTCATATTATTTCACCAGATAATTCAAGTTGCTTTCATTTAAGGTAGACTTAATCCAGTGAAGCTACCAGACTACCATCTGGTCCAGAATGAGTTAGCAAAAAAGATATTTGTTAAACACTGTCTACAGATATCCAGTAATGGGTACCATAATGCACCTTCTCATTCAAAACCACATCTTTACAAAGGGGCTTAGTCATCCTGGCAAGCAATCAACCCAAAAAGAAAGACGTTCTGCTAAGATGATCCTTTTCCCTCAGTAGTTTTCATTCATTCCATAGATAGCCTCAGCAGAACGATAGATGTCTTTCAACATTCCACGCTTTTGCTCTCCCAAAGGTTAATGGCAGTCTACTTGATGGAAAGAAAATTGTTCAAAGTGGTGCAGGAGATTTCTGTCAGTGCCAAGAAACATCCATTAAGATCAATGGGAGCCTCAAGACTAAACCCCACCCATCATCCCTTTGAACATCAACTACCAGCAGTTTCTATTCATCTATGCTCAAATGAAGGAGATAGTTAAAATAATACAGCCACATTTAGGTTGCTGCATGTGTGTTTAAATGACAGAAGTATTTCAGAAAACCCCAGCCAAGCTTTTCTTTCGCCTGGCATGTAGAAAAGCTACTAAGCAGTCTATATAATTCTTCTACAATTATGGCAACTAATTACCTTATTAGAAAACAAATGGTAGATAAATTATAATCCTGGAAAGAATCATTGTTCATCTATTATGCATGAATTACTAACTTCTATTAGGAGCTGGTGTGAAGCTGATAAATTGAGCAGAATAAATAGATATTAATTGTAACGTCACATGAAATGTAGACGCTAATTTTAAAATATTAGTGCATCGGATTAGATTGAAAACCCATATTATTTTGACAACATGGGTGCAAAATTTCTCTTAGGCTAATTTATTGGCAGGGATCCCATCGTATTTTAAAACTTCATGAGAATTATGGGTATAACTCCTATAGATAAAGGTTGGCCACTCAGCCTATTTTGGTCTATAGGGATTTTTGTTGGTCCTTAATGGATTTTGTGAACACATTATAACAAATTATTCATCTATGATATCTAAACAGAATATTTTGCTAATTTATGGATGCATTTCTCCAAGGACTATAATAGAGGATTGTATTGAGTTTTGTTCAAGTCCCCAAATAAAGCTATAAAGTCATAGCTGAGCAAGGTCAGTAAGCATTTATAGATTTTTCTAAGTCTTTCATTTCCTTTTATTTGAGAGAAAAGGTTTCCTCAATATAAGCAAGCCTTGACTTGTGAACATGGCAGCTCTCCCATGTCCCATTCATCTGGAACATAGGGCTTAGAGGGGACAAACATCAGCAATGCATACCCAGATACTTCCTTTTCTGAGGGGTCCTTGGTGATCTCTGAGCTTGGTAGTTTTCTTGTAGATGTTTCATTGGACCTCAGTTCAAAGGAGGAGGACGTGTTGGAACTGGGAGCATCCAAGGGGAATGGCACAGCTTCCCCAGAGTGTCCAGAGAATCCAGGGGTGCTGTGGCCTGCCAGTGGAGCCGGCAGCAGAGTCGGACAGTGAGGAGGTTGGGGAGAACTTGGGCCAGGGGAAAGCTCGGACGAGGGCTTTGCATCGGAGGCGGAAAGGGAGCTAGACAGCAGCGAGGCAGAGGAACAGCTGGAGCCTGTTCCCAGTGTGTGCATGCACAGAGCTGCCAGAAGACAAGAACAACTAAGAAAGCAGGGTTGACTTGGGAGTAAAGCCACACCTTGGAGGTGATTGGCCCCTCCTATAGGAAACAAAAGAGGAATGAACGGGAAGTGGGCTTTTGCAGGAAACAATTTGTTCGTTTAGTTATTTCAAGAGTGGAAAGTTCTGTTCATGACTATAAGAGACTCTGTGCCAAGTTTTGCCTTGCCCTGCATTTGGAAACTAGTTATCTTGCAGTTGCGTAAATAAAAGGTGTTTTGCCAGGACCAAGACTCTGCTTCATACTTTTTAAGGAAGCCTAGGTCAGAACAAGGGCCCAGGGACAATATAGTCCCAGGCCAGTCCGGCATTGGGAGGGGTGGCCAACTGGGTGAAGAGCTGCCTGCTGGAGAGGATCAGCTGCAGAGGTCCCATGGCAATGACAGGCTGCAGATCACCTCTGATGAAGAACAGCTGCCTCCCCCGCCTGATACATGGGTGTGAAGAACAGAGTGGAGGGAGGCACAGAGGAGGTTGGTGAGATTGCTCCGGAAAAAACAGCCCTGCCCTTCTCACAAGGAATATCTGGGATGGGGTGATTTAGTTGGATGCTGGGGAAAGGTGTATTTGTTGGAAACATCTGTTCTGTTTGCTTTCATACTTATCTCCCCGGATTTCGTAAATACTGCCTTATGAATCTTAGATCTTGTTTCTTGGCACTGAACTTCAGACTGTTTGTGGACTTTGGACTTGGCTCTCTGACTTTGGACTCTTGAACCATGCTTTGGTTTTTGGAACCCTGGACTTGTGTTGCAGATTTGGTACTTGTGGGTATTGTGACTTCCCTCTTTGCCTCATGGGTTGGCTAGGACTTAATTCATGAAATCAGGGAATTTGGACTAAGGGAAAACTGAGGGCCGGGGTGTAGCTTCACCAGCACCATTGGCGGGTCATTTGGCACTGTGTTTAGTGTGCAATAAACAGATTCTACTTAACCTCTGCCTTGCCAGCGTGACTTGAGTCAGAACAATTACCCAAACTTCATCAGTGCTCACCGATGATGTTATCTAGTTGGGTAATTAAATGTCTGCAAGAAAACAACCAAGCTCAGAGAGCACCAAGAACCCCTCATTTCAACCCTAAACTACAAATATTCTCCTTTATTGGTTCTTCATTTTGTCTCTGTTCCATATATTTCTTTTGTTCTCTTGCTTCTTTAATCACATATCTCTTGAGTGTGGTGCAATATGAGCAATATAACTTAGATGATCCACCTCATATGTAGGTTATCTTCTGTCTTATTCAAGTTCTACCAGTAGGTTATTTAATGATTTGGAATACAATCTATCCTGTTATCAATATCCATATGAGTAAGAGATAAATACCCTGTTATCAATCTCTGCTCCCCTATATATATATATCCGTGTCTTAAATTGAGGAAATATCTCATGGTGAGGTATGTCGACTAATAAAAGGAATTGATCAGTGATTTATCTTTTATACCAAGAGAGCATGTTTTATGTCATGATAGGATGGCCAGGAAGGACTCTGGACAAATTCTGGTAGGCAAATAGTTGAGCTTCTTTCTGATCCCACTGAGTTCAGAAGAGTCTTGGAGAAAGGTGAAGAGATTCTGTATTCATTCATTCATTCATTCATTCATTCATTCATTCATTCTTATTTATTTATTTATTTATTTATTTATTTATTTATTTATTTATTTATTTATTTATTTATGCTTTTTAGCAGTTGCTCTGAGTTACTTCCCAAAAAGATTATAATATAAATAGCTTGGCTTTGCTACTGTATATTAGGCAACTTCCTTAATGGGACAAAAATTTCAGCTGATGGTTGGAAGAAGACCAGAGAGAATAGAGCTCTAGGCTTATGAAGACCTAAAACAGGATAGGTACCGTATATTATGGCCATTTGATTGTTAAACTACAATTACCAAACATCCACCCCACTCTTAGGATATGCCTGTTAGATATTATGGGATATGCCTGTTAGTGATTATGAAATTACCAGAAACATTTAGAGCAGGAGTGTCCAATCTTGACAACTTTAATACCTGTGGACTTCAGTTCCCAGAATTCCCAGAATGCTGGCTGAGATTTCAACTCCCAGAATGCTGACTGGGGAATTCTGGGAGTTGAAGTCCATAGGTATTAAAGTTATCAAGGTTAGACACCCTTGATCTAGAGGGCTATATACTGTAGCTCCCTGCTTTAAAATCAGAGACAATCTCACTTGAAAAACAGCTGATGCAGCTGACAGCTGAATAAAGCAGGTACAGTTATCTCTGAAGTAGGGTTGTACAACCCCTTTGCCTGAAGACATGGAGCATTTCAACAAGTAGGAGTTGAATTATTCTAATTATCCTAGGAACTAAGAACAGCAGGATGAATATTTTTAAAAAATCCTGTTATATAACTTGCGTCTCTACTGGTGAGGGTTTGACTAGAGTTTTAAGGAAGTCTTATCTGAGGCAAACATTATTGAGAGTTAAGTATTTTGTTGAGGAAAAAAAACTCTCTCATGTATTGTACAAACTGCAACTCTGCATATTTAAGCTGAGAACCGTACATTTAAGCAATCTTCTCCTTCCATTTGAAAAGCAACACATTATGCCATCATGTAAATAATTTCCCTAATAAACATCTTAATTTGCTCATCTTATGAGCTTGTTCTTAAGTGTGGTATTAATTCCAAATTTATGTCATAGAAAACTAACAAATAGTGTTTCTAAAAGATACAGAAGTTAATTTTGGTGGCTGAAATCCTCTGGGCTTTTGGGGGGCTCCAAACTTCTTTATGGCATGTGACCATATCTCCACAGATTTTTAGAGGGGAAGAAATTATTATGGTCCATTTTTCTTGTCTAGAAATGACAAAGAAACAACCACAAAGCCAAAGAAAAACTGGAAAGTTAAAACAACCATCTTGAGACTAGCTGAACAGAAAACTACTCTCTATAGTAGGCATTTAAGAAGAGTACCATAGAATCCTGTCAAATCGTAATATGCCAAGAATTAAATTCTTTATAATTAATGAAGTAGAAGAATTTTATTTTTAAAAAACTGGCAGACAGGTTTGATTGCCACAATACAAAAAGGATATTGAGACTCTAGAAAGAGTGCAGAGAAGAGCAGCAAAAATTATTAGGGGATTGGAGGCTAAAACTTACAGTATAAAGAACAGTTGCAGGAATTGGGTATGTCTAATCTAATAAAGAGAGGTGACATGAAAACAGTCTTCCAATATCTGTGGAGCTGTCATAAAGGGGAGAGGGATTGGCCAATTCTCCAAAGTACCTGAAGATAGGACAAGAAGCAATGGATGGAAACTTATGAAGGAGAGAACTAGAAATGATCATATTATATTATGTTATATTATATTATATCATTATAATCATATTATAAGCAACTGCGTTCTCTTCGCTGATGATGTAAAACTATTCAACACCACTAACAATGCTGCTACCCTACAAAAAGACCTTGACTATCTTTCAAAATGGTCAAACAATTGGCAACTCCAAATCTCAACCAACGAGTGCTCTGTCTTACACATTGGCAAAAAAAAATCAAAACACAAAATACAAGCTGGGCAGAAATGACCTCATAGACAACTCTCACTCTGTCAAGGACCTTGGAGTACTCATCTAAAATGATCTAAGTGCCAGAGCTCATTGTAACAGCATTGCCAAAAAGGCATTAAAAGTTGTTAACCTAATCTTGCGTAGCTTCTTCTCTGGTAATATTGAACTGCAAACTAGAGCATACAAAATTTTTGCTAGACCAATTCTTGAATACAGCTCATCTGTCTGGAACCCGTACTGCATATCGGACATTAATGCAATCGAACGAGTCCAGAGATATTTCACGAGAAGAGTGCTCCACTCCTCTGCTCGCAACAGAATACTTTATGCCACCAGACTTGAAATTTCGGGCTTAGACAACTTAGAACTTCACCACCTTCGGTCCGACCTAAGCGTAGTACATAAAATTATCTGCCACAATGTCCTACCTGTCAATGAACCACAACAATACACGAGCACATAATAGAAACAAACTTATGGTGAATCGCGCCAAACTTGATTGCAGAAAATACGACTTCAGTAACAGAGTTGTTAATGCCTGGAATGCACTACCTGACTTTGTGGTTTCTTCCCCAAACCCCCCAAAACTTTACCCTTAGACTGTCTACTGTCGACCTCACCCCATTCCTAAGAGATGCCTACCATCCCTGTCCTAATGTTCCCTTTCATTCGTATCCATTTCATGTATTCATAATTATGTTTATACTTATATCTGTTATCTAATACATGCTTGATGAAATAAATAAATAAATAAATAAATAAATAAATAAGGAGAAGTTTCCTGACAGTGAGAACAATCAATCAGTTGAACAATTTGCCTTAAGAAGTTGTGGGCACTCCATCACTGGAGATTTTAAAGAAGAGATTGGACAACAATTTGTCTGAAATGGTATAAGGTTTGCTGACTGATCAGAGGGTTGCAGGACTCTTCCAACTCTTATTATTCTATTCTATAGATGCAAATTTAACAATTCAAGGGGATTATACAATACCTTTTTTTTTTCCAGCAAGCTTTACTCCTTCACAATGGTCTGGATAATTCTGGCCAGTTCCATCTTTTCCATCAAGTAATGTAGCATCTACGCAAAACAATGATTGTCGATAGGCCCTATCCTATAGAATGAGAGGGTATTAATGAGCACTATCGACACACTCTGCCACCAAATTTCAGGTAAGGATTAATTATCTGTTTTAGATAGCTACACATTTTGCAGTAAAATTAGTATTTTTCTGACTTTTACCATATAATTAGCTTTGAACCTACCAGGAACACTTTTCTTGTCTAGTTGTTAAAATAGTTAAAAGGGGAGGAATAGCCTCCTGAATGCATGGGATTTTGTCTACAAATTTCTCAAGGTGGTATCCTCGCTAACTTTCTCTGCTCATCTCTGTACCTGATTTCTAACCTTCTCTGCAATGCCATTTTGCTCTCCACCAATCATTCTACAATGTCATCCCGGTAATGAGATAATTCCTCATCTTGACTGCTGTTACATCATGTTTCCTCTGTGAAAACACACTTCATAATTGTTCCAAGTATTCCAATTGTAGCTTAATGCTCATCTGCTGTGATAATGTACCATTCGCTTTCTATCTTTCCAGACTGCAGAAGCTTCAGGTCTTCCTAGCTATTTCTTTTCATTTGTACCATTTCTCCTTATTTCCAGCAGGGATGCAGTCTATGTCCCATTGCATCCTGCTTATTATTTGACCGACTTACCCATCTTTCTCTACATTTTATCTTCTTTATGCTATCCTTCTCTTTCTGAAAAGTTTATTTAATGGATGTGAGGTTTTTTTTCTCCTTTGGATCACATTCCAAGTCCATAAAGCCTGCCATTGAATATACCCAACCATTCCAAACATTAATGAGTCAACACAAAATTATGTTGCTATATTGTTAACTATCATGCCCACAACCATTTAGTAGTGTATCTGCAAAATATACATGAGACATGTAGCATGGAGACTGTGGTGATAGGTCCCACCAACCTAAATTTATTGTACTCAAATTGAAAGGGATAAAATTGTCAAGTAAATGCCAGTTGGCCCCTTTATATATTGGCAGATGTCTCTAAGATCTTTCTTATAAACACTCAATACTGCAGGTATGAAAGTAGAATAATAATTCAGTTAATATTCTATCAATATCATTAACAGGAATATCCTTCTTGTTGTTCGGTTGCTAAGTCATGGCCGACTCCTTGGGAGGCCATGGTCTACAGCACACCAGGCACTCTTGTCCTCCACTGTCTCTCGGAGTTTACCCAAACCCATGCTCACCATGACACTATCTAACCATCTTATCCTCAATAAAGGAGAAAGCTCAGGATTGAACAAACCCCACTCCCTTCTAGCACTGATGATGTTACCTACTTGGGTAATGAAATGTCTGCAAGAAAACAACCAAGCTCAAAGAGCACCAAGGACCCCTGATCACATCCTCTGCTATCCTCTTTTCCTTTTGCCTTGATTTTTTTCCAATAATCAGGGTCTTTTCCAATGACTTCTCCCTTCTCATTTGGTGGCCAAAGTATTTGAGTTTCAGCTTCAAGAATATTCTTATGCATATTCAAATAACACTGCAATGTTTTTAATTAGAAAAGCTGACTGAAATGATTTTTTTTTCCTATATAGAGTTTACAAATTGTTTTTTTTTTCTTTGTAAAGAGAAGAAAGTCCTGGATTTGGCTGCTAGAGCCCCATTTGCGTTGACTCACTTTCATTCTCTTCGACATAGTGCTTTTCTTCAAATCATAAGCTATGCCAAAGGAAACTCTCTTTTCACAATGGGACATATCAGATTTGCCAAATGACATACTACTGTTGCATTAGTGAGATGAAAGGCTTTTATTTTGCTTAGAGACATGTGTGCTATAGTCATTTCAATAGATGAAATGTCAAACTATTTGGGGAGATCATTTCTGACATAAAGACAAGTAATTGCCTAAGATACACAGAATATGGAACTTACTAATCAGAAATTGTTTTCACATAGGTATTTGGTAGGAAGGGAGGGGGGAATGTCTGTAATAAATAAAATGATGGCTATTTTTCCCCCTGAAATGGCATCTAATTAGAAACTTCCTACTCCTTTGTGTCATCCTCATGAGATTAGTTTTATTAGCATTCATTGCATCTGTCATTGTGGCTGTATCAGAGAGCATCCTTTCTGCTTTTTATGAGAAACTCTGAAACCATAAACTATTAAAAGAGTATGTACTACATATAAGGGCATTATTTCTTAGCATGGCACTCTGAAATATGGACTTCTGCTTTGAAGTAGATTGTCTGACTTTCTGCTAACAATTTTAACTATTTTGTAAATGTTCCAAAAGTTGATTGAAGAGGGATCATGATGATGTCTCCAAGGGGGTCGAAGAAGAAGCTCTGTGCATTTGGTAATTGTCTAAATCAGGGGTGTCCAGTTTTGGTAACTTTAAGACCTGTGGACTTCAACTCCCAGAATTCCCCAGCCTGCCATGCAGACTGGAACTGGAATTCTGGAAGATGAAGTTCACAAATCTTAAAGTTTCCAAGATTGGACTTCCCTGGTCTAAATGTTAGCAGGCAGAAACGTGATGTCCCAGGTTGCATTGATAATGTTACCTTACAAGGGGAACTCATAACTCAGTGCTGCAAGTACTGAATTCTACCATTCAACGTTGCACCATTCAACTATGACTTTTTACAATATTCTACACCATCATTTTTCTCAGCGTCCAAACCAATGAATGAAACAACATTGCCTGTCTGGATCCTTTCTTTTCCCTCTATACCCTTAATCTCTTCTCTAAAGGTTCCTTTCCATCCTTTTTGTAGAATGGTAACCTCAACTTTGTATTAATAACTCGTGTCATTTTGTCTAAATAGAAGAAGTGCTGTACATTAATGGATGTTTCTAGAAAAGAATGCATGCATGCCCCAAAAGATATGTTCTAATTTAGGAAGGAAAGTGCTAGGTTTATACATAACCATATTCTTTAGTTCCTTGTTCATCATCATTCTTTACAGCAATCTCACCACAAAGAGTCCCAGATGACAAATTTGCCTTGGAGCACAGATAGTGGTACATAGGCTACTGATGCACCCATATTTAAATGCAGGTACACTAAGGACTTGCACCCAGTCACCTTACACATTAATTGATTGAGATAAAGAGAGATCTTGAGTTAATCTTTAGTTAATTGAGATAAAAAGAAATCCTGGGATGAGATATGAACCCAAGAGAAATGCAATAGGAGGGAGGATGTATTTTAAAAAGTTTAATAAATAATTCATCTCATCCCTCCATCCCTCATCCAATATGGCATAATGTGCATTGTGATGGTGGTGATGATGATGGTGATAACATTGATGATAACAGCAACAACCATGATGATGATGATGGAAAGGAGCAATTCAGTAGTGGGTTTCAATTCTCTGCATGCGCAGAGACGTCCAGGCGGGTGGGCGGAGCCTCACGCTGCTGCTGCTACCAGTTCACCCGAGTCCGGACGAACAGGTAGCAACCCACCACTGGAGCAGTTGCAGCAAGTGTGCAATCACTTTCCTTCCAGTCTTGGATAAACACTGCTAGAGTGACATGATAAAGAAAGAAAGAAAGAAAGAAAGAAAGAAAGAAAGAAAGAAAGAAAGAAAGAAAGAAAGAAAGAAAGAGGGAGGGAGGGAGGAAGGAAGGAAGGGTGCCAAACTAAATATTTAATTATCTCAGTTTTCAAGTGCGACTGGCAAGTACTAAATTCAGTCTTTCATTCATTCATTCATTCATTCATTCATTCATTCATTCATTCATTCATTCAATACATACATGCATACATTTTAGTTTAGATCCCATTTTTCTACTCTTATGGTACTCCTTTACTTATCTTTTCCATGTTTATCTTAGGAAGACTGGATTTGTAATCATTTTTCAGATGTATTTATATTAAGAATGCTAGTTGGGAATAGATAACATGATTCACCATTATCATAAATACCAAAGGTATTCTCAAGCTTAATTGTTTTTTTTTTTCCTGAACCGTTGTTATCAAAATTACACAAACTGGCTCCTGAAAGTTCAAACACAACTAAAGGGATGGCTGCTAATGGCTAGATATGGTGAACTGATGTTCTCCACATGACACTGAATCATAACATTCTCCTTAGTAGTCATGATGGCATAGTCATCATAGTCATCAGTAGTCATAAAGATGCTGGGAGTTGTAGTGCAGAGGTGTCTGGAGGGCTTCCACGCATTAATTCAACATGCTGGCCTTGGTTTGTTTTAATCTTAGTTATTTTCTTTTTGCACTATACACTGTGTTGTAAGTTTATGATTCAGTAATTTATGTCAACCTAGAAAATAAGTTTATTCACTAATTAACTGAAGAGTAGGGTGTAAATATGGTAACATTAACCATAATCCTTTATGAAGTATCATAATAATGTCTGAACAGTTGTGCTTAAACCAAAACAAAACTTGTAATAGTTTGTGGCTTTTTAACAACTCAACAAAATGCTTTCAGTATCTGTGCAATGTATATTTTTGGGGAAAGTTCCAAACAACTTAATTACCTCCACAATAGTCTCCCTGACATTCAGCAATGTTGCTTTTAAGATAAGAACTCCAGTCTCTTCAAATCCTGTAACAGCTCTTCATATTTAAAATGAGGATCAATTAAAATGCAATGCTCCAAGTTTTATAATGAGCAAAAACAATTCTGCACAAGGTGGGATCAATTACTTCACACCATGCAGGATTATTTGGGGTGTTATATATAGTCTAAGATTAAGTTTTCCTCCATGCTGAACATATTATTGATTGGACCAATTATCCCATTGAATGACACAAACCTAGCTTTCATCAGGCAAGTATCAGAAGACCATTTAATAAGGCAAATATAGATTTATAAATGGATCTCCTGGGCAAATATATCTATCTATTTAAGATCTCTGCCTACCCAAACTGAACACTATGATTGCCATTTCTCTTGGCATTGCTTGCATGCAGCTCAGGACCCTTATATAAAAAGTAGTTAATGCATTTCCTCTACTGTGTACTGAAAGCATATTTCATTCATGTGCCACGCCAAGCAGTAAATTCACAATTGACAGTCCAAAGGAGCATACAAATCTATTGGAAATGGTGGAGCCTGGTCAAAGAAGCAAGAATTCCACTGGTCAGCAAGAAAAGAGGAAGCAGGAGAGAGAATTCCTCAGTCTCTACCCTTAAACAGCCATGTGGGATGAGTTGGGTTGTCTGTATTTAAGGTGCTACAAATGCAAGTTTAGAATTGGAATGAAAATAGGAATGCATGTCCCTTCCCATTTGCCCACATAGCTGTGCCATAGGTTTCAGAGTAGTACAGGTTCACACAAAACACAGGCCAACTTCTGTGAAAAGAACGGTAATTATTGCAGAAAAGGAAGATGCTAAATAAATATTGCTGTTTATCTACAAAAGTGTGATCTCTCCCACCTTTTTTTTTTTGATATTATCCCCTTTTTATCTTCTATTTTTGAGGACTATCATGGGATCTATTCCAAATCTTATACTTATTTCTTTTTTTTTTTAATGAAATTTTATTGAATAGAGTATATTACATTTCAAACTTTACGGTTCAGCAACGTGTAGTCATATTGTATATTTACAGGTATGGTATCTAATCAATTATCTAAATATTATACAACTTATACGTGAATTTTTATAAAATTGATTACAACAATAATATATAGATTTAATTAGTAATTAAACATTTCTATGATCTGAATTTATTTCTATGATCTGAATTTATTTCTATGATCTGAATTTATTTCTATGATCTGAATTTCTCAGAGCTGTTTGCATAGCATTTCCTGTTTGGTCAAAGTCACTTAGATGGCATGTGATTGGGTCTACATAGTAATAAAGCTATAACTTACCTCTTGTAATTTGTTCTCTATCCTGTTGTTCTGCCTTAGCTATTAGAGCTGACTTCTGCTGGACTCTGTGACTGGGATCTTTCCCTCTAGTCTTGTTGGTGTAATAAATCATTGGTAGACATGGCCACTGTCCTAGCCTTTCAGGAGCTCTTCTTCAACCAAGTGTGCCACCACTGCTTCTGTCCTCTCAGCATTTATCCTTCTCATGACCAGTCCTTTCCTTCATGGCATTTTTTTAGTGTCTGCCTCTTTCTCTTCATTTAACACACATACTTCTTCTTCTCCAATGACACCTTGTCTTCCTCATCAAACCCACACAATATCGTACTATTCAAGTGGTCAGCTATTCCTTTTACTGGGAGGGCCCTTGAAAATGTTTGTTTATTTGTTTATTGCCATAGATCTGATTCAGAAATTGCTTCTTGATAGGGTCTTATAATTGTTAGAGAAATATCCTGCCTAGAATTTGGGGACTCTGGAGTCCCAAGCCAGAAAGTCAGAAAGATTAAGCCACCAAGTTCAAATTTTTCCTCAGTGTGGGAATTCAAATTAAAATATCCACCAAATATTTCCAGGTTGGGAAAACAGGATCAAAGATATTGTAGATATATATCAATGCTTTGAATGAAAGCTTGATGAAGATATTTCTCTTTAAGTGCCTCAGATAACAAAACAAGAACAAAAACCTAACCTTTAATCCTAAGGAACATGAGTGGGAAAAAACACCTTTTCTAGAGGTTGTATAAAAGAGCCCCCTTGACACTTTTAACCAAAGCATCAAGGCAGAGGGTGTCATCTGTGAAACACAAAACATTTGTCAATGCAGAATACACCTGCTTTTCCTCACAGCTATCAATATTTCAAAGAAATGCATCGTTACTTTTGAATCAGATAATAGCTTTTTACAGAGTGAGATATATTCAGTTCAAGTCCTGGTGAAAATTTGCAGCTATGATCAACACCCTTTGCAAATTGTTATGAATTATTATAATTTTGAACATTGAAAAAATGTCTTTTTTCTTCTCACCTAACCTTGACCTGAAATTCTCTTTAAAAAAAAATAGAATAGATACATTATTAAAAGAAACCAACATTTCTTAATAAGGACGGCATTTAACAAAGAAATTTTTGGATGTAAATACTGTAAATTTCCTCAGCCAAAGGGGCATCTAATTACTCTTACCAGACTGAAATGTGACTCTTTGTGGCTAGTCTTTGAGAGGAAAGATAAACTTCAAATTGTTAACTCATCTCCAGGGACTCATTATTGCCTAGAAATGTTAGATAGACTGTTACTTAAATCAGGACAAGAATGGATGTCATCCTAGCCATGAATACTACAAGCTAACAATCTTCGTTCCTAAATGTTATATGGATATATTTTTGTAGCATTTCTTAACAGGAAGCATCTATTCCTTTGTTCCCAAAGTCTTGAAAAATATAATAGCACCGTTTTGTAATTCAAAAATTCCTCCACTTTATTTCTTCAGTTTATCTCATTGTTTTTTAATTTTTTATTGTATCATTCTTCTTCTTCTTCTCCTTCTCCTCCTCCTCCTCCTCCTCCTCCTCCTCCTCCTTCTTCTTCTTCTTCTTCCTCTTCTTCTTCCTCTTCCTCTTCCTTCTTCCTCTTCCTTCTTCTTCTTCTTCTTCTTCTTCTTCTTCTTCTTCTTCTTCTTCTTCTTCTTCTTCTTCTTCTTCCTCTTCTTCTTCCTCTTCCTCTTCCTTCTTCCTCTTCCTCTTCCTCCTCTTCTTCTTCTTCTTCTCCTCCTCCTCCTCCTTTTCCTTTTCCTTTTCCTTCTTCTCTTCCTCCTCCTTCTCCTCCTCCTCCTCCTCCTCCTCCTCTTCCTCCTCCATTGTATGAAATTAGATGTTCTTGTAACATATTTTTTCAACATTCAGATAGCATGTTCCTTCCTTCCTTCCTTTCCTTTCTCATTGTTAACTGAGTTACAAAAATATGTATGAATTACAGTACTCCTGTGTTGCAAATAGTTAAATTGTTAGGGAGTACTAGAAAAGCTGAGATCCCATGCCCTGATTAATGATACATCCAGATTCTACGCTCAAAACTTTCTCTGTGTCATCTTTTACACTTTCCATAAACTAATTAATACTTCTCATGATGAATGCTTATCACTCCACTAGCCATGGTGGTGCAGTGGTTAGAATGCAGTATTGCAGGTTAACTGCTCACTGACAGGGGTTTAATCCCAACTGGCTCGAGATTGACTCGGCCTTCCATCCTTCTGAGGTGGGTAAAATAAGGACCCAGATTGTTGGGGGAAATATGCTGACTCTGTAAACTGCTTAGAGAGGGCTGTAAAAAACTGTGAAGTGGTATATACAGTAAGTCTAAGTGCTATTGCTGTTGCTACTTCCTAGTCACAATTCAAAGCTGAACTCTGAATATCACAGAGAACAGCCTATTCACACATCCTAAGTACTAGGAGTTTTCTAAAATGTCTTCATGTAAAACAAATATCTATGTTTAGATAGGTGTTGTCCATTCACTAGAACATTTAAAGTTCTGCTAAAAATGAGGATTTTCTTTTTCTAACTAATTCTGTGATGTTAAGAATTTTCTTTGACTGCATTTTGTAATTCTCAGAACTTTTTCATTTTTGTTTATTCATTACAATGTTGCTGTAATGCCCTTAGTTCTTGCAACTCAAGGACATTTATGTATAAAATTCAAACCATTGTTGAGAAATAATGATTACAAAAGCAACCCAGGTTCACCATCTGTTCCCAGAGCATTTCAGAATAGGGAAGTTTTTACTGCTTTGCCAAATACAAGAAAGACTGGAGTCCCCTTACCTTCAACTACCGGTATCTGGGTGCTCATTTCCCAACCTCGGAAGGATGGAAGGCTGAGTCAACCCTGAGCTGGTAAGTAAGCAATACACATTCTAACCACTGGGCCACCAGACTAAAAAACAGGAGACTGTGAGTTCAAGTTGTCCTTTAGCTATGAAAGCCACCTAAGTGACTTTGGCCCAATCATAGTCTCTCAGCCCAACCCAACTCACAACAAGGTTGTTGTTGTGAGCAAAAAAGAAGAGGAGGGAAAAGAGGACCATTGGATATGTTTGCTGTTGAGTTATTTGTAAATAAATAAATAAATAAATAAATAAATAAATAAATAAATAAATAAATAAATGTGGGATACAAATAAATTAAGAAAAATGGCATAGCCAAAACTGGAAGATGCTATTGCTCTTTTGCAGTGCCAATACTATGAAATGAAGTCATCCTGAGATTAGACCAGCTGTCTTTCTGGAAGCTTTTAAGAAGTTATTAAAAACACATCTTGTTTTCACGAGCCTTTCAGTGACATCATTTGTGCCTTTTTTTTCCTTATTATATTTCTTTCCCTCTTCATTTTGTGTCTTCTATCACTTTTAATATAAATTTTGATTTTTTTTCAATGCTTAAGTGCCTTACATTCATTTCCCCCTTCCTCTTTCTCCTTCCCTCTTGCCCTTCCAATTCCATTTCCCTTTCCTTTTCATCCAATGCAAGTCTTCCTGCTAAAACTACAGGTAGGTTGCCAGGGAGCTCAGAGGAAGGGCAACCTTCAAGTTCTGCAAGACACAAATGTGAAATTTGGCACATTGGCCTGTCGATCAACTCCCTCTCTTTTCAGTTTCCATACACAAAACAAAGAAGAGAAAACAAAGAAGAGAAGTTAAGACACGGGGAAACAGGTGACTTTTCTGAAGCTTTCATGGCAAAGGAGATTTCTAGGGATGATCCAAAGGACTTTTTGAAATGCTGACAATGGCAGGAGAACAAAGATGCAACGGTAAAAGCAGCTGCAACCTACATTTGTGGAAGATTTCACACTGTTTTTCTAAGCAAAGTAGTATACAGTTGCACTCTCAATGTACAGATTTCAACAGAAATGAATGTGAAATGAAGCTTAATATATTTAAGAGAATGAAAGTAATTGGAACTGGCTTGGTTAATGAGAATGGAAAAGGAAACAATCCCTTTCCCCACCCAGGAGCTCCTTCTTGTACCATGTTCATACCTGTTCTTTCATTTTCTACAGTATTATCCAAAGAACTCTTAAGTTCCCTTTCCCAAGTTTAATTGTTTAATAGGCTGAGACAGTCCTTTCAAAAGATAATCTGTTAGAAAATATAACAGTTGTTTATCATTCAATTAGCCTTCAAATTAGACCTTGAGTGGCAATATATTTAATTCCATGACAGATTAAATACACTTACACACACAGTCTAACAGGAAAATGGAACAGGATCTGAGAGAGCTCAGCAAACAAACAATCATGGAGTCCTTCCTTCCTTCCTTCCTTCCTTCCATCCATCCATCCTCCCTCCCTCCCTCTAAACTAAAAATATTAGTTTACTAATGTATTCTTTATATTCTTTTATGTTTTTTGTTTTGTTTTGTCTTGTTCTTTCTTCTGTTTTTTCTTTTGTCTTCTTTTTAACTATAAATCTAAATAAAGACATTTTTTTTTTAAAAAAAAGAAATATAATTTATATTATATTAAAGAAAGATGCACTAGGATGGATACTTAGAAATGCCCTTCATGGGCAAAGTCTCTATGTTGTTTTTAAAAAGCTGCTGTAGATACCTGGCATTTCCAGATGAAATTCTATTTAAAGCTTACAAAAACACTTAGGGTAATCTATAACTTCCCTTGGATTCATCTGCAGCGCTCTGTACATTCTCACTGCTATTCTGACACTAACATTTTGTTCGCTTCAGTTGGTGGGAAATCCCGGGATGTTTGCTTATGTTGGCTATTGTTCTCGCTAATGTCCAAGCTGATTAATCAACCACTGTCCTTGTTCTGATGCACAGGTTTTTCCCCACTCATCATTGCATGTAAGCAAAGGCAATTTCTTGGGCTGATGCCTCCACCTCAGGCCAGGAACAAAATGTGAAAACTTGTGGTGGTTGCTACTCTGTCCCTACTCCAATTATCTCTATTTTTACCGTAGATGTATCACAAACTCTTTGAAAGCTAGCAGATAGCTGAAAGACATTGGAAGACTGAAGGGGAGTTAAACATATAGATGAATTTCTTGGGGATAAGGTTATAGAAGGGCTATGATCAAAGAGGATTTTTTTTTTAAAAAAAAAAATTCAGGTATCCAGAGATTGTCCATCTACTACAGATAGACTAAAAAAAGGTCTATCTGTAGAAGATGGTGGGGGAAAACTACAGTGAATTTTATAATTATTCTGAATCCTGATAATTGATTAGGAAAAATATTGTTTCTATAGCTAACAACTGTGTTCTTTCTTAAACTTAAAAAAAAACCATATTTCTTGTTTCATTATTTTTTCAGGGAAAGGATTTTCTTACATATTCAAATATCACTTATCACATTAAAATATGTATTTTAGCTTTTCAGGTAATAACAACCTGAGTAGCCAACAACCAAACTGGATCAATTTCTTACCTAACAATATATATGATGTGGTACATATGGTCAATAAACCAATAAAAGGAATAAAAGTAAGAAATGTTGGATGGTCTTTGTTTAATTGAAAGAACCGATCAGTTGGGTATTATCACCAATAACAGTAATTAGTACCAATTATCTTAGAACTTTGCTAACTCTAATAAAAGATGATTGTTTTTTTAGATACTAGTATTTCATATACCAGTAGTAATCTTGATATCCTCCAGTTAAATTAATATGGTATGAGAAGAGATGGCAAAACCTGGGGGTGGAGTGAAAAGAAAGTTCAGCCTAGATGAACTAAGTCCAACTCCTCTTGAGTGCTCTTGACCCTTATATAACCCTAACCAGGTGCTGACCATTAAATGAAAAGCATCTAATGCCTGCATAGGCATGATTAGCAATAAATCAGTTTTACTGAACCTTCATGTGTTGACCTGGTTTTTTGCACCTCACAAATATAACTATATTAAGTACTCTGTGGTTCTAGACTAGATTTTCACTCTTACTTAATTCTGTTTGGTCTTCAAATTTGCAATGATTCTGTCGGTATTTACATTGAACTCTTTTTTTGTTTGTTTGTTTCTGTCGCATTCTCTTCCTCTAGTTTTTGTCTATCTCAATAATGTTGTTACATCATCTTTTTTTAAAAAAAGTTTTTTATTTTTATTTCTTATACACATATTGTAAATATATATTCTCTTATCCATAATTGATCATATATATACATTTTTTTTTCTAATGAAAGCATAAAAATAAGACATTTTAATTACATTTGGGGTGCTCTTCTACCCTCTCTTTTCCCTCTTTTCACAACAAACCTTCTCCTTCTTTCTTTCCCCTCCCTCCCTCCTCTCCTCTTCTCGTCTACCTCCTCCTCTACTGCCCCACCTCCCCTTCCTCTCCCCCACTCCTCCCCTCTTTTCCCCCTTTCTCACCTTCTCTCCTGCTCTTGTTTTGGAATCCTTTTTTTCTAAACATTCTGTAATTCTTTTGTTTTGGAAGCTACACGGTTTTATTTTGTTTGGGAAATTGTAAGCTATGAGGATCAAGGAAATAAAGATATTTTTTTAGTTTGATTATCAAGAATGTTATCATACAGACTAACAAACTGTTCATAAGCCTCAAAAATAACATTTGTGAAGTACTTGTTTTCTCTTTGAGAGACAAATGGTTGAAAACATAGAAATAAAATTAACCAAGACAAAAAAGAAGAAAAAGTGCTTCAGGTTTAATAGAGGCTATACTGAACAAAAAAATCCCTGAACAGTGAAAGTCTGAAAAACATTTGCTGCATTTTAATAACTTAGATGAAAGACTTACATTTGCAAATTATAGTTCTGCTTCAAAAACTTAACACAGGAAGGCACTAAAGAGTTTGCAAGGTCATATTTCCTGGGGAAAGGTGTAGTTTAGATAATCACTGTTAAGATTATCTCACAATCTGAGCTTTCAACAAAGCAGGTTGTTATATTATCAATTATCATTACATATTAAACCAAACTGCAAATTACAGGAATCACAAAATGAGCACTTTTGGAATGAATCAGTTAGGAGAATACTACTTTCAATTGGTCACACAAAATGCACACGACTGCAGTCATCACAATTTTGTGTCATTCTTGATTACTTCTTCCTCTGTTCATTGATTTGCTGATCTGTTTATGAGAGATAGGTTGGGGAAGAGAAATATTCTTCAGTGGTTATTAAAAAAAAACAACCCCACAGTTCATCTCATCAAATGATTATGGTAAAATGTGATCCAGTCTATTCAAGAAAGAAAACCACAAAGCACTATATATCTACTATGTCGAGACTCTGGAAAAAGTGCAGAGAAGAGCAACAAAGATGATTAGGAGACGAGGGGCTAAAACATATGAAGAAGTGTTGCAGGAACTGAGTATGTCTAGTCTAATGAAAAGAAGAACTAGGGGTGACATGATAGCAGTTTTCCAATATCTAAGGGGCTGCCACGAAGAAGAGGGCTCAAACTTTTCTCCAAAGTCCCCTGAAGGAAGGACAAGAAGCAATGGATTGAAAGGAAGCAAAGAGAGATCCAATTTAGAAATAAGGAGAAATTTCCTGACAGGTAGAATCATCAGTCAGTGGAATGGCTTGCCTTCAGAAGTTGTGGGTGCTCCGTCACTGGAAATTTCTAAGAAAAGATTGGACAGTCATTTGTTTGAAATGGCATAAGGTCTTCTGCTTGAGCAGGAGGTTGGATTGGAAGGCCTCCTTCCTGTTATGCAGCATCATGACAGTAGATAGTTTTAAGGTGCTACCTTTTTTGCTTTCCATTTCTCCCTTCATCACTCAGAAATTTTTGAAAATGTTAAATGCTCCAGAATGGAACACACTGTAACACACTGGGCTCAGAAAAGAAAAAAAAAAAAAACCACCTACCCTTCCAAGTTATGTGAAGGTACATTCAGTGGACAGAGTTACTGCTAAGGTTAAGATATTTCTACCCTGTTTTCCCCAAAATAAGACATCCCCTGATAATAAGCCCAATCGGGCTTTTGAATGCATGGCAATAAGGCCAAGCGCTTATTTCAGGGTTCAAAAAAATATAAGACAGGGTCTTATTTTCGGGGAAACACGGTAGTTAATTTTCAGGAAACCCTCCTCTTTTAACCTTTCAGATCAAATCACAATCTTTTATCACAATAATTGATCAGTAAATTGCCATCACATCTTGTTCCATTGGGGCAGTTTCTTTACCCTTTGTAGCATTTGTGACTGACACAGTAGAGCAGGGCTGTCAAACTCATGGCCCACAGGCCAGATGCGTCAGGCTCTGGCCACACCCACAGCTGGTTTAGCAAAGGGGGAAAAAGTCCCGTTATGTCCCATGATGCCACAATGATGATACAAGTTTGACACCCCTGCAGTAGAGTGCTAGAGAAGAGGGGAAATTAATTTTCCATCAATTTAATGTTGGAGGTCATCTGTTAGTAGCATCATAATTTTGTTTTAAATTCTTTAATATCTGAATTTTACAACCCATATCTTGAATGTTTATAGTAGAGTGAAGTTAGTACTAAAAGTAATAGTGCTGTTTTCTTACAATGAACATTTTGGGGGGGAAAATAACACATGCAAAGGCACACCTGGACAAAGAATCTGCAAGAAAAAAATCTTATAAATAAAATTGTATATGAAGACAAAAGAATTGTTCACTCTGTTCATAAAAATGTATTTTTCAATGGTTACAGCACTGTAGAATAATTGGGCCTCTTACGTAATTTGTTTATGCCAATAATTATTATTCACGAAACAGAGTATTTCAGAGAAAAGAACCTGTGCAATATATATAGAAAGCCAATTCAATTAGCTTTCTAAACAATATTGGTAGAATTTATAATCCTTAAAAATCTTCTAGAAACAGCTATACAAATTTCCAGCTGCTCTTAAGAACAATAAAACAGCTTGAAGTGTATAGCTTAAGTGCAGTTGGCTCTTCATTTCACATGTGTATGATCCATAATGGTACTAACAAACAAGAACTGGTAGAAAACTGAAACCAAGAGAAGCAAATCTTTTGTGTTAATTGTCCTAGGAAATACAGTAAGTAACAAGGTAAAAACCAAAACAAAATTGTGAACGTTGACTATAAACATTCCATAGATTATGTTTCCTACAGGACAATCTACAGAACCCTAGTTGAGTAGAATTCTCTCTTGACCACCCTTTCTCTCCCAACTTTGACCATGAAAGACAAACAAGAGAAAGAAGAAAGGAAAGGAAAGGAAAGGAGAGGAAAGGAAAGGAGAGGAGAGGAGAGGAGAGGAGAGGGGAGGGGAGGGGAGGGGAGGGGAGGGGAGGGGGGAAGGGGAAGGGGAAGGGGAAGGGGAAGGGGAAGGGGAAGGGGAAGGGGAAGGGGAAGGGGAAGGGGAAGGGGAAGGGAAAGGAAAGGAAAGGAAAGGAAAGGAAAGGGGGAGGAAGGAAGGAAGAAAAAGAAAGAAAGAAAGAAAGAAAGAAAGAAAGAAAGAAAGAAAGAAAGAAAGAAAGAAAGAAAGAAAGAAAGAAGTGGCAGATGTCCAAGGAGATTTCTTCCTAAGCAAGAAATCACTTTGATTCAATACATCATTCTAAATTCAGTGTTATAACATATAGGAATGTGCTTTTACACATTTCTCTCTCTCTCTCTCTCTCTCTCTCTCTCTCTCTCTCTCTCTCTCTCTCTCTCTCTCTCTCTCTCTCTCTCTCTCTCCTCCCTCCCTCTCTCCCTCTCTCCCTCTCTCCCTCCCTTCCCCCCTCTGTGTGTGTGTGTGTGTGTGTGTGTGTGTAGATGTGTGAATTTCCCTATGAATAAAGATGTGGGGGTGGAGACTTTTCCCTAACTCCTGGGCTTTAAGCCTGAAGTGGCAATAATATGCTCGAGCCTACCCCAACCTTGGCCTTCATGCTGCTGCTCTTTCTCCACTATGGGATGAAAAAGAGATCTTCAATTCAAGTTTCCTTTCAAGCTCAGCAGGTGAGGCTGAATGACAAAACCGAGTGATACAGAGAAAGTGCAAGGAAGAGCAAAGAGCAAGATGAGCAGGAGTGGGTGAAAGAGAGCAAAAGAAGAAAGAAGAGAGCAAGATCAACCTTGGATCATTTGCAGAATGGATGTATATTGTATATACATCCTTGATCTTTAAGAAGAGTGGGTGTTTCCAAGTAAAACAGGACAGGAAGAAAGCCTCACCAACCAGATCTGAACTTTGCTGGTCTGTCTGTCAAACCAAGACTCCTTCTGCAGTCTCAGTTCTACACTATTTTAGGGAGAGCAATTGACCATTGTTTTTCTACCCAACGGCTTTCTTCAACTTTTCCCATCTTAAAGCTGTGACGATAGTAGCACTCACTGGCTTCATTTTAAAAGGGACTAGAGATTGGCAGTCAGGACAGAGCAAATTATGCCAGCATAATTCGTGGAACCACATAGATTGGAAAAAAGCATCATAAACCAGCTGTCCGGATGCATCCTGGGAAATAAAGAGAAAGGTTATGATATTGAGCTATGACAATGCAGTTACAATCGTGTGTGTGTGTGTGTGTGTGTGTGTGTGTGTGTGTGTGTATAAACTTAGTCACAATAAAATGTGTCCTTACCCACTTTTTTGAAAAAAGAAGAAATCATTTCTTTTCAATACTGGAAAATGCTGCTTAAAATACATTTGAGAATTTCCAAATAATTATGTACAAAAGAACTTAGGTCAATTTGAGTTTAAGAATGAGAGTTTTAAGAGTCTGCATGATTTGGCATGAAGTTGCTGTCCTTTTTAATGTTTAAGGTTTACATGTACCTTATACAAAACACACAAAATCTCTTAATTCAGACTAAGCAAGTACTGGAAAATCAGTCTGTATTATTGAACTGCCCTTTGATTAAGAGAAGATAGAATAGAAAATATACTGACAACATGTACTCTAAGACATCTCCCTCCCTCCCTTCCTTCCTCCCTCCCTCCCTCCCTCTCTCTCTCTCTCTCCCCCTCCACACACACACACACACACACACACACAATGTTGAATTAGTATAACAATCAATCACTTAGTAAGAAACCAATGTAGATGCAGTAGGCCCTTTACTTATTGCTTATAGAAAAAAGATTTTTTTAAAAAAACCAATTGTTTAAATGTATTAAGGTTGCCACCTTTTGACCAAATGGGAAAAAAAGGAGTGGAACTGTATTTTAAAAAACTGGTTGTATGGCTGCAGTGATATTTATTTAAGTAGAACTATGAACACACACATACAGATACGTACGTAACCAGAACAATTAAATCTCAAAAAAAGAAAAAAATACATTCAAATGCTGAACTTTACCAGCCTCGTTCAAGATCTAATTATTATTTCATTGGCATCCTAACACAAACATATGGAAACACTGTGGAACATGGATAACTATGCACTCATCAATGATATTTGCATAACTGTGGATGTTCGATTTCTTTTTACTCTTGCGGTCTTCTTGCTATTAATACCTCGTCAACCACAGTAGTAAAATTGAAAGACCGGATGGCAGAGCAGTAGTATGGGCTAGGCCTATACCGGAACACAGGGGAACACAGCTCTTTGTATATGTTTTAATCTGGTATCATGAATATGCATGAAGCATAGTGAGATCCTTGGTCCATTGTAAACCTTTTCATACCAGTGAATCAAACATGAGGATCCCAATCAGAAGAGCCAGTCCAAGTTGAATTTGGGAAGGGATGGACGTCTGATCAATGACTTGGCATCAGCTGAAAAAGCAGTTCAGATCCTGTTAAAAGGGCTACTTCCAGTGGTGGGATTCAGCCAGTTCGCACCCCTTTTGGGAGAACCGGTTGTTAACTTTCTGAGCAGTTTGGCGAACTGGTTGTTGGAAGAAATCATTAGGGCAGAGAACCAGTTGTTAAATTACTTGAATCCCACCACTGGCTACGTCTGCCTAGTATCGATGCACCAGACATAATCTGCTCCATAATTCCACTCTGGAACCGTATAATCTTACCGCATTGTGGTTTTTGGGGTTTTTTTGTGTGAGTCAGAACAATTGCTTGATCAGCTGCAGTGTCTGAAAAGGCAGAAAAGTTCTCTCCCATGCAGCCCTGCAGTTCTAGAGAACTTGGGAGCTGTTTGTTCTTGCATAGGCATTAATTCCAGGTTTTTCCAGCTGCCAGCTACTCTCTCCCCACCTAGAGATACCTACAGCACCTACAGCAATACTTTCAATGCTCAGAGGCTGGCGAAAATAAATACAGCCATGGATCAGCTGAAAATTGCCTTTAAAGAACTGGAAATCGAAAAGAGATGATTTGGAAGTTCTCTTGTGCAGGTGGTGCACACTGCAATGCTAATAAGTTTAGTGAGATAACTAATATGATTGTTAGCATTGTTCAGGTGATTATCCAAATTATTCTGGTGCAGAATCCTCCTGTAGCTTAGAACAACAACCATCAAAAAAAACTCCCACTGATTTTGATTTGATGTAATTTACTCCCACATAACTTGAAAGGGCTGACAAAATAAAATGTATTCCGGCAGTCATCACATCTAATCTACCATTTTTAACAAGAGAAAAGCTTGTTTTCTAAGCCGTCTCTCAGTAAGATTGATGCACAATTTAAACATCTGTATTTTCCAGCAGAAAACAACAATTGTACTTCACATTCACTTGTGAGATTCCCTGGGTACCGACAACTACTAGCAGGAGAAAGAAATGCCTGTCTTATTGTTAGGAATTTGCCTTTCTACTTCTCTTTTTAAAAATGTAGAAAGCCTCTTTATTTTTAATAATTCAGATGCTGTAAAAGAAGATGTGCCCTTGTCGCAGGAGAAGGATTGGGGAAAGTGTTAGCACAAATGCCTTGCGCATTATCATGCCATCAAAGGGACTAACGGAGGAACACAGCAATCCCTTTGAAGGTGTCCATACAAACCTATGGAGAAACAGATGACATTCTTGAATCCCCAATGAAGTCATTATGATCAGCGATACTCTAATGAATACCAAATATACCCATAATGAGAGGACCTTAAGCATTATTTTAATCAATTATGTCACAATAGTGTGGGAGTATATCAACAGCATTTATAATCTGGATGCTCTAGTTGGAAACTATAAATGTCTAATTAACATACTTCGTTGTTTCGACTCCTGTCACTGCAAAAGCAAGGAAATTACAATCGTTTCAGGATTCATTTTTCCAAGACAGGATGAAAAGGCCTGCTAGGATCTTTTCATCATCTTTCAATGACCCAATAATCCCTTGTGGGGTGGAGTCTGGGCAACTGAATGGAGCTGAGTGATTACTGGCCGGATGCCCTTCCTGTCGCCAATGCGGAGTTTTGTTCAGCAGAAATATTCTCATCGTGCCGAGAGAGAGAAATATCTGCCTCTACCTAGGATCAAACTCACAGCCTCCTGATTGTGAGGCGAGAACTCCACCTCTAAGCCACCGCATCACTCCTGCTAGTATCTTTTGTAGGGTTTAATTTGGTCTGATGACGTTTTAAATGGTAAGGATCCAGTTGAGCAGGGCATTGACGAGGGCCTGCTTACTAGGGCTCCAATATTTGATGGGTTGCCATAAAGAAGAGGGGGTCAACCTATTCTCCAAAGCACCTGAAGGCAGGACAAGATGCAATGATGAAAAGTACTCAAGGAGAAAGCCAAACTAGAACTAAGAACAATGAGAACAATTAGCCAGTGGAACAGCTTGCCTCTAGAAGTGGTGGGTGCTCCATCACCGGATGTTTTTAAGAAGTGATTGGAAGCCATTTATCTGAAATGGTACAGGATCTCCTGCTTGAGCAAGGGATTGGACTAGAAGTCCTCCAAGATCCCTTCCAACTCTGTTATTCTATTATTGTGTAGTTTAGCTTAGAGATGGTGGCAGATAATCAGGAAGGACAGCAGAGACTGGGGCAGGAGCAATTATTCTTGCCAATAGTAGATGTCAAGCTGCTGAAGTTGGGGTTTCTGTGGGGAGTGAAAAAAGTCACATATGACCCTTTTTCACATAAAGGTTGTTAAACTTTTGCAGCATCCCTGTGATCATGTGATCAAAATTCAGATGTTTGGCAACTGGTTCATATTTATGACAGTTGCTGTGTCCCAAGGTCATGTGATCCTTTTTGCGACCTTCTAACTAGCAAAGTTAATGGGGAAGCCAAATTCACTTAACAGCCGGGTCACTAACTTGTCAACTGAAGTAATTACAGGGGCCATTTTGGGTCTAGCACAGCTGCTTTTTACATTGTGGGTGAGCCAGTTGTGTTGTGTTGTGTTTTGAAGGTTAAAAAGGGGCAAAGAAGTGACGTCGACTTGGCCACGCCTATCTGACCAACAAGCCACACCCACCCAGTCACCTGACCACCAAGCCATGCCCACTAATTAAGTCACGCCCACAGAACCGGTAGCGAAAATTTTTAGATTTCACCCCTGATCCAAGGTTCCTTCCAATTTTGTTATTATTAAATATTTCACATGCCTATGATTTGGGATTACCCAACTGCTAACCTAGCACTCTATTCTTTTTGTTCTGTTTCAAGACACTGTACTATTGTCTGAAGTGTAGTTAAATGGGTGGCAGTAATGGCCCTTTAAGAAGAGTTGGCTCAACCCTGCAATAATGCTGTTAAACCAGGAAAACTTCATTCTATGGTTCAGTTTTAGCATAGAAGAAACAGTCAACAATCAAAGCAGATCTGTATTTAAGACCCCTTACCAGAGAATGTCAGAACAAGACAGTTGCATTTTAACTCTAGGGTTGAGGTGAGAGATTAAGATCATTTATATTTTTCCACATTGAGTAGAAAAAGCATATTTTTTTAAAAAAATCATCAGACTGTAATTAGACATTTTCTGTTCTACGAGATTAAGTGTATTGGGCTGTAGTTTCTATCCTTCTCAATCTATATGATATAACCATGCTAGTTGGGGATTATGGGAACTGCGATCAACACAACTGGAGAAGACCAGATTGAAAAGACTGCCTTAAACCTTGAATATCCCAGGATAAATATTAAAGCTCTGTTAGGTCTATTTATTCCGTAAAATTGCAAGTAGTTTTCCCTAGGCTGTTTTTAGGGGGAAAAAATCCTAACTCCAGGATTATTTTCAGTGTAAGTAATAAATAATATTTCTTACATGGTCAGATAGAAAATATAGCTCCCTTAAGCCTTGCTTAAAGAAAGTTACTTTGCTAGAACTGGCTTTTGTATGGTTCTGTCTGTGATGATTATATGCAATTATTTTTAACAATTTCTTACCAAATCCCATAAGGTAGTGATTAAAACTTGAAAGCTTTTAAAAGGCAAAAAAAGGAGAAAGAAAATATTAAAAAGTTTAATCAAGTGCTTTGAGCTCCGACTGCTTCATTTCTTCCCCCGAGTCTGTGTCTTCTCAGATTCCAGAAGAAAACAACCAAATCCTATTTCTTTTGCAGTAGACTGTTTCTTTTTTTAAAATAAATAAATAAATAAAATAGCATATTTCTAATATTTGCTGTCTTCATCCAAACTCAAAGGATTCTGACACACGTTGTAATAGCATTCTGTCTTTGTGATGTACAAAAAGCTTTCCCAAACGTGTTTCTCTTGGACTCCTGGATTTCATCATTCTTACACAGGTTTGGGAAATAGAAGAATTCTTGTCCAATGCATTTAGAAGACACTTGGCCAAGAAAATCTTCACAGCTGTACAGCCAGGATGAGAGAAGAGAAACTACAAAGTCTACAGAACAGGCAGCTCCAAATATTTAAAGCATTTCCTTGACAATAACATATAGTAGATAACTCTAGTTCAGAGGTAAATTGAGGTTCCCTCTGCCACTTTTAAAGGAAATGAATTAATTCCATGAGGAACTGAGGGGGGTGAAAATCACATCTTGGTTATGAGGTGGGTGGCTGATCGTCTTTTTTAATTTTACCTTTGCTTGTTGCAACACAACTGATTTCTTCTTCTGTCTTCTTTCCTTGCAGGACACACACAATGTTCCTCTGATTCCAAAATGTGACACAATGGTCAGCTATCAGTCTGTGGACAAAAAGGAGATGGAGAAGAGCTTGCACATATTGTACCACTGCCCATGTGAGTGGGAGTACTTTAAAAGTAAAAAAAAAAACATTTTAAAAGAATGAAAATGATAAACGTCCTACTCCTTTTCAATTTTCTGATTTCTAGTCATTCTCTTCCGTGAACGTAGAGTGTCATTCCACAAATAACAGTTCAGTGCAATGTGCCTTGTATTGTTAGACTGGTTATTAATTTAGATCAGGAAATCATCATTTATACCTAGTTACTTATATCTTATAAACCACAAATAGCCAGATAACTATTTTTAAAAATCCAACATTCCTTCATAGTCATAAAGACTTCTTGATCCAGGAATAGGTGCAACGAGTACACAAGATGAATTTGTACAAAGTTGTTATCTGAACTGGAGCTGAGAGTCTAGGAGGAGCCCAAATTTATACTGATCCTGTTAGAAGAAGTTAACAATGAAGATCTCTGCAGCCAAGTGGGCCAAAGTCACTCTGCCTTGCTAGAGTTGAGGGTTGAGGCTTTTCTTCCACATAACCTCATAGACACTAAGATGGTTTCACGTAGTCAGTCTATGGTTGACATATAAAATTAGGTGCCATCAACATACTAATGATACCTAACCCCATAGCGATAGATGATCTCACTCAAAGACCTCATGTACATGTTGAAGAGAAAGAATCAAACTTTGAGGCACTTCACAAAATAAGGTCTTATGTCTAGATATCTTCTGCCCCTCCAGCACTGATTGGAACTGATCCTGAAAGAAGGAGGAGATGTACTGCACTTAATTCCTTGAGTTGGTTCAGAAAAATAACATGGTCAAAGATGCTGACAGCCCTTAAGAGGTCTAGTGCCCACATCTTGGTCCACTTATAAATCATCCATAAGCAGAAGCAATGCTGCCTTGGTGTTTTGTCCAGGTCTGAAACAAAACTAGAAGGGGTCTGGATAGTCTGCTTCCTTCAGGACCCTCTGAAGCCCACATTTTCCACAACCTTCCCCAAAAAACAAAAGTTGTAGACTGTGGACAGAAGTTATTCAGTGTCCAGTGCAGTGGTGGTATTCAGCCGGTTCTATCTGGTTCAGGCGCTGGCTGCGGGTGACTCTGCCCACCCGCCTGGAAATAATCACATCCCATTTATTTTTTGACGCTCTGTGCATGCACGTGCTCACGTTTGCAAACTGGTAGCAAAAGTAAATGAATGCCACCCCTGGTCAAGTGATGGCTTGAATAGGGAACAGACCGCTGTCTCTTTCTATACCTCAAGTTAAGCCACTGGCAATAAAAATACATAGAGTAATAATAAATTATCAAACAACAAATTTACAATCCTTTTATGACACTCATCACCTACCATGTGAGGAGGTTGCCTTCTTCACCTGAATGATAGAGCTGCTAGCATCTCAGAATTAGGCCTTTTCTAGATCTTGCACTTGTTAACTTTTAACGGGGCAAAACTGTTATACTGAAAATATGTTTTGCCCTTTGGCTACAAATCTTGATTATGCCCCCATTCAGAAAGCTTTTCTAAAATTCATTTGTTTAAAACACTTCCCATACTTTTCAAAGTATATGTCACCAGGTTTAAAGAGATGACAACGGAATTGAAATGCAGAAAGAAAAATCAGGGAGGCCATTAAAAAAATGGAAGGAAAAGCATTAGTAGGCCATGTATGGCCAGCCTCAGGTCCAGGACTGCATACAGGTTGATTCCTCTCTGATGACTTCTATAAATGAATGGCTTATTTCACTGATAGGGCATCATGGTGGCTCAGCAATTAAGACGCTAGGCTTGTTGGCTGGAAAGCCAGCAGACCAGGTTTGAGACTGGAGCGCCAAGTAACAGGGTGAGTTCCTGTCCTCGCTCCAGCTCCTGCCAACCTAGCAGTTTGAAAGCATGCAAATGCGAGTAGATAAATAGGTACCACTATGATGGGAAGGAAATAGCATTCCAAGACGTCATGCTGGCCACGTGACAATGGAAATTCTTCAGGAGCACTTGCTCAATGGCCTTGAAATGGAGATGAGTACCGCCTCCTATAGTTATCAAAGAGTGAAATCCACAGAAACTCCTTTATCTCTTTTTTATTTCACTAATTGTTAAACTCCCTTCCTTATAATCAGGAAAGAGTTAATCCGTGAAAAAAGAACCCAAGAGTTCTGATTAGAAGTGTGCGCTAGAAGGAAGGTAAATGGTATTTATTAGGTATTTATTAAAAATTTGTTTCTTCCCCCCCTTTTTTTTCTGTGCAGAGAGTGGGACACTTCTCTCTTTTGTGAAGGGGAGGGGGTTTGCATCTGTTCACCATTTTGGTAACTGACACTATTCCTACCAGTATGAGAAGTCACTCTCACAATGTCATGGAAGAGCTTCTCGCTGTTTTGAGGAGGGAAGCCAATTAAAATTTGTGCATAGCCCCTAAACTAGGCACATCACAGTTAAAAGAAAAAAAATTCTCTCAATTCCAGCCCAAACTCAAGTCCTACTGATATGTATCATCCACTTAGTATAATCCTTGTCTGCAATGGACTCATAATTCTCAGATGACCTAACTGGAATGATTTTTAATTAGTAACTCAGAAAATGTACATTTCTCAAAATTGAAAAAAAACAGGATCTTATTTTCTCAAGAGTCCTTCTTAGCAATATATTAAAGTCAAACATTGGTTATTTGGCTTATTTGGTCCAAATGCAACTGTTGCAGCTGATATTTAAAACAATTACATTCTGTGGGTTGGGGTACCTTTATAGGACATTAATGAAAGTGATATTATTTCTCTATAACCTTTGGTATAATACAGTGATGGCTAACCTTTTTGCCATCGCGTGCCAAAAACGGGGGGGGGAGCACAGAAGCATCGCACACGTGCGTGCCCACACCCATTAATTCAATGCACCCCACCCCCGCACACGTGACCCCTCCGTACTCCCCCCAGTTTTGGCACAAAATGGCCCAGTGGGCTCTGTAGGCCCATTTTTCACCCTCCCCAGGCTCCAGAGGCTTTCTTGGAGCCTGAGGAGGATGAAAATGGCCTTCCCCACACTCCCGGAGGCCGGAAACCGCCTATTTCCCAACTTCCGGTGGGCCCAGAAGGCCTGAAAATCAGCTGGCTGGCACATGCATGCATGGTGAAGCTAAGCTAGGGCAACACTCGCATGCCCACCAATATGGCTCCGCATGCCACCTATGGCACACGTGCCATAGGTTCACCATCACGGGTATAATACATTTGAATATGCTATGTTGCTTAACCAATGGAAGGTTGATTAAACAATTTAGATTGAATGTTGTGTTATCTTAAAATGATAATACAGCCAGAGGAGGAGGTGGAGGAGGAGGAGGAAGAGGAGGAAAACTTACATTAAAGGGTTCTTTTTGTGGGGAAAAAGAAGAAGAAATAATATTATTCACTGTCTTGTTTATAAAAATAGTAAAGGTGAGGTTTAAAAAAATCTAATCTAAAAAAGAGGAAGAGGTGGAAGAAGAAGGAGTTTTTGTATTCAGGAAGGGATTTTTACAACTGCCTTGCTCTTGAAAATGCATCTTAGAAATTTTATGTTAGTTTGTAGTTTAATGTTCGATTCTGAAATGTAATAAAGATATATGTTTAAAGGAATTAACCTATATCCATGATGGCAAACCTATGGCATGCGTGCTAGAGGTGGCACACAGTGCCCTCTCTGATGTCATGCAAGCCGTTGCCCCAGTTCAGCTCTGCCGCGCATGCCCACACCTCCCGCCAGCCAGTTGGTCTTTGGGTCTCTGCTGCGCATGCGTGGGCTTGCTGGAGGGCATGGTGCATCCGGGGGGTGCGTGCGTATGCGGGGTCGGTGGGGTGCTTGCGGGGTGGGTGGGGTGCATGCAGGGGGCCGTGCACGCATGCGTGAGATGGAGAACGTGCATGAGGCTGCGCACACATGCACAGGGGTCAGGGTGCTTGCCAGGGGGCCATGCACATATTGCATTTTGGGGGTTCGGGGGCACGCGCTTTGGGCACTCGGTCCAGAAAAGGTTAGCCATCACTGACTTATATGCTTTGGCCTAGTCCTATTATTGCTGCATTTGGGGATATCAATAGGCTTTTAAACCAGATTTTGGATGCAAATGCTGTATATGAAGGACACAAAACTCATTGCTTAACAACGGATTGCAATGCATTGTTAACATGTGCTCCTTAACAACATTTGAGTCTTTCTTCACCAATGGGCAAGGAAGAGGAAAATTGTGGGACAGAAATATTTTGGGAAAGATTATGGCATTTTTTAAATAACATCATTTCCAGCCCTTTTCTCTAGTCTCCCTTTTTAACAATTACTAGGCTTAGCCATTCTGAAGCTGCATTGATCCTTTCAATGTTACCGCATATTGGTATTTTTTTTATTGATTTGTTTTGCCTAAAAATATAAAATATTTGCTATAACCACGTTACATTATTTTGACCAGAATGTTCAGTAACAGCCGTATGTGATGTTATGGGTATCTTGAGGAGGAAGGGGAAATTTCAAAACCATTGTTATGATGTACAGTGACTATTACACTTGAATCAGAATACAAAGATGTATTTGCACACCTGTTGTCATTTCGGTATAATCTCAGGTGATGCATGGGTGTGCCATAAACTCCATAAAATATTGATGTCTTTCTCCTGGAAAGTTGGGTCCTACTTAAGGGCTGACATCTCCAGCATTGAGGCTTCTGCCCTACAGCATCTGCCTTCAGAATAAAAGGGCTGCAAAATACATTCACTATGAAATATATGCCTGAAAGTTGCAGGTTGAAATTTTGCAGTGTTAACCAAGGGGTACATCCAAATCAATAACATTGGATTTATTTTGAAGTAAACAGGCATAAAATTTGATATTTAAGGAAAACCGGATATTTAAGGAAAATTCAAACGTAGGTAGACAAATTCACAAAATGTGTGCTTGTGTATATAAACACACACACTTATACACCTACAAACACTATACTACACACTAGATTGGGGTGGGCAATTAATTTTCTCCAAGGGCCACATGAAAAGCTGGAACTGTTGTGGAGGACCTGTGAAGTTGAACAGGCATGCACAGATTGTCAGGGTTACATATGTAAACTGGGAAAAAAATAACAGTCGCATTCAAAATAAAGCAAGCCACACAGGCTGTACAGGAACAGCCAAAGGACTGGAAGTGACCCAGGGCATTTAAAATGCCCATGTCTGCTCTAGACAATGCAAACATAATTATCTATCAACACTGATGTCTTTCTTTCTTTCTTTTCTTTCTTTCTTTCTTTCTTTCTTTCTTTCTTTCTTTCTTTCTTTCTTTCTTTCTTTCTTTCCTATGATCTATCTATCTATATCTATCATTTATCAGTCATTTCATCTCTATTTCTAGCATCTATCTATCTATCTATCTATCTATCTATCTATCTATCTATCTATCTATCATCTACCATTATATATCTACAGTATCTATCATCTATTATCTATTTATCATTTATCTATCATCTCTATCTCTATCATCTATCTATCTGTCTGTCTGTCTATCTATCTATCTATCTATCTATCTATCTATCTATCTATCCATCCTCTCTCTCTCTCTCTCTCTCTCTCTCTCTCTCTCTCTCTCTCTCTCTCTCTCTCTCTCTCCCTCCCTCCCTCCCTCCCTCCCTCCCTTCCTCCTTCTCCCCCTCCCTATCTATCATCTATCTTCCTCTTAGCAAAGCTGACTTTTTGGCAACCTGATTGAATTCCTTCAAATCTTTTGCAATATATGGGACAATAGTGTACAGTATGTCTGCAAACAGAAAAAAAAAGGTTCATATTATGAAAACCGTATTTATAGAGGTATGGCCGGGGCACATCAAGTACAAAAGGAAGCCCTTTTCAAATTGAATTTTATGCATTGGACCTAGGTGGGGGGGGGGAAAAAACTTTTTCAAACTTTTCCCCCAGCTCAACCATATATTTAATTTGAAAGGTAGAGATAGCAATTTTGCAAGCAGGATGATAAAGGGATCAGGGGACAAAGAAATGTACGACGTAACCACCTAGAGAGATGGAGATTAAATACCACTAAGAAGAGAAGGCTTTCTTTTGCAGCTAGGGTTAGAATCAGCAGCTGCTTTCTTTCTTTCTTTCTTTTTCTTTTTCTTCCCAACTATTACAGACCTTCATGCATTAAGAAAGCATCTATTTTAGGAAAGGTATATTGTGCTGTGAGGCTTGGACTCAATTAAAATTATTTCTGGATTTCCTGTGAGACTTATTTAATCCATGGCACTGTGCTGACCTGCACAGAGAGAATGGCAGCGCTACCTCTTAGTTCAACATTTATTCCTCTAATACAACACTGACAGTCAGTTTCAAGTGGAACAGGTAATGCAAAGATCTCTCGCCTTCTTCTCCTTTGTATTTAATAACCAAGTAGAAAGGAGGACAGGGCCTGCCTTTACTCTCACCTCAATCTGATCATATCCTCAATGCTCAGGGCTGGCTAAATTGGTGTGTTCCTTCGCTTCGAGAACATTTTATATTTCTGAGATGAATTTGAGATGAAAAAGAACATTCGTTTATCGGGCTCGGCGTGCATTTGGCAAAACCTGGGATCATGACAGAGGTTTCTAAAGTTATATAGCGACAGGAGAAAGTAGACTGAATTGCATTCTTCCTTCTAGGTAAGGGCTTGGGATCACTGAAATGGGAAGCAATTAACTTCAGGACAAATTGAAGGAAGCACATCTGATGGAAATGGCCATCTTTGCTTACATTCATTGCTAAAGGTTTGTATTATCCAGTTCTTTTTCCATCTCCTTTAGAAAGAAAAGTATGTTCGTTGTTAATCATTATATAGTCACCCAACAGCCATGTTCAACAATGAAGTAAGGATCCCACATTGATGATACACGTCCTCCCAAAAGTTACTATATTCAAGCCCTGTTTTTGGTTGCCTGAAGGAACCCATCAAAAAGTTCTGGAGGACTTTGAAAAGTTCAATAGTTTGATACCAAAGTGTTCCTCTTGTCTTCTGGAGTTCTTAGTTCTGGACTATACTCTGCAAACTTTAGACCCGCTTAATTCTTTAAATAGATTTTAGCATGCAGTCTTACATTTGTCTAATTAGAACTTGTGAAGTTGGTTGTGAATTTGGTGTTTGTCCTCCCATTCTCACCTAAGTCCTACCTCAAACCCTGAAAGCATGAGGTAACAATTAGATGGGTTACAGGGATTCAATTCCTCTCTCTCTCTCATTAAAGATCTTTAGTGATTTGAGCCACAAATATTTAGAAGCTATAAAATAGTCCATTTATTTCATATTTACGTCACACCATTATACAATTGTAAAAATATAAGGAGACAGATCAGGCACATTCAACTCTTGGAAGTTTACTCTGACTTAAAATCAAAGTAAATTAAGAATCAAATTGCTACTAGTATGTCATAATTTTTGTATCATACAATTTCACTAGCCAGAAGCTATCTTATTAAATATGTGCATTATAATCTTTGCATGATAACAACTGAATTTTTAGTATGCGTGTAATATTATTTTGTATTTCTCCTCCTTATTATTTGTTTTGGGTTCCCCTCCCCCATAATGCATTTGTATAAAACAGTCACCTTGCTTGAATTGGGAAATTGTTTTGGTTTTGTATTCTCTTTTGAAACGACAGAAACTTTGATTCTGATATAATTTTCACTTTTTGTTTTTTTTTCTCCCTCTTTTTTAAATACTTTAAATATTTTACAGAAAATACACAAGCCAGTACAAGAGAAAACATAGCCAAGAATAAAATATATCATACAGATAAACCAGGGATTTAAAAATATCTAGGTGATTATAGCTTTAAGGGACTTTATTTTTATACATGACATAAATATCTGTACTATTTTGGATGTTGTGTTATGAAATACATCCATGAAGAATTGGTATCTTGTAACTTCTTTTGAAAGATGATGACCTACTCTAGCTTGATAAAAAAAATACAATTTGTTATAATCTCCCCAATACCTTATTCTTCCACCCTTAGAGACCTATTTGATCATAACTGCTAAAAATTGACAGGAGAATTTGCTGGCACTCTAAGATGAGAAATACAGGAAGCATACAGTGCTCTAAAACAGATATCTCATGCTTTAAAAACACCATCGCAAACTCCATCCTCCAAATCCTGTCTCAAGTGGGTGATGAGGGCCCTTGTCCCTTTCACACTCTTGTTCCTTCCCCTGCATGTTAAGTACGGTTCTTGGCCATCAAAACTTGTCAGTTCTAATCTCTCCAGGTTCCCCCCCCCCCCGCCCCGAGGTCCATTACCAAATAGATAGAAATGATGGGAAATGATACATATATAAAAGCTTGAGAAAGAGATGGCTTGCCTTTCACTTCACCCCACTCCACTTCTCTGTATTTTCCTTATTTATGCTGTCTACTTCTCTTATCTCCCGTCTCTCTCTCTCTCTCTCTCTCTCCTAGCTTTGATCATCATGAAAAGATCTGTGATCACCGCAGTGGCACTGCATTTTGCCTCTTATAATGGAAGATGGTTAAAGAGCGTGGAAAGTTTGAGGAAGAGGACACAGCTCTGAGATCCTTATTCAAATGGTTCTGAGTGCTTTGTCAATGAAACTCTAACAGCATTCTTAACCTCTTAATATCTTTGCCCTCTTGGTTGGTTGAGGGCTTTCTTATGCTGTCACTGAGCATTTAAAATACTCTCTGAACATTAATTTTGTTATCAGCCTGTTCATCTGTCCATTTATTCCCAAATTGATAGTATTCTTTTCTAGATAAGGAAGATAAGATGACAATATTATTTCAAATCAGTGGGGCACAAAAGTACAAATATAAGCTCTGGCAAGTCCTCCAGATTATCTCTACTGACTTTTAGAAGAACCACCATATGCCTACTTCAACCTATCCGTTGCTACTTCCCAAATAAACTCCTGGTTAGTTTCATTCCATATTATGAGGCGCCCAGTTTTGCCTACCATCTGCTAGGGAATTTTCCAGCTTTGAACTAAATATTAGAGGGTTAGTGGCATTCAGCCAGTGGCAGCCTACCCCACCGGCAGAAGAGAAGATAAAGGCACGGAGAGATATGGGAGGAATGGCAACGTTGTGTAGAGTGCCAAAGGCAGCTCTCTGTTTAAGGCCCTGTGAAGTCTCTGACTGTCTACACAATTGGTACTTGATAGCTGGTTGAACTGACAGTTGGTTGAACAGAATGCCAGCTTTGGTAGGATTTTGGTTTGATCCAGCCTAGCTTCTGAGTGGATGGCTTGTAGTCATTGGAGTTTGAGCTTAAGGCCACAGTTTGTCCAAGGTGGGACAGCACTAGGCCAGGTGGTCTCTTCCATTCTATTCAACATCCATAGGAAGCCTCTGAGAGAGTTGACTGGTTGCTTTGGGGAAGCTGTCAAATAGACTGAAGACACTCAGTATACTGTACATCACCATCCCAGGTTTAGTCAGGGCTGCCATGGAAAGTTTGAAACAGAATGTGGCGGCTGTCAGGATCCAGAAGGGACAAGATAGGCTCAGATATGTCCCTCTAATACCGAATCTCTAGGATAAAGGAATATCAGCTCTAATAGTTATTCTGCCCCAAAACAATTAATTTGTTAATTTGTGATACTAGATAGATTTTCCTTTCCTTTCCTTTCCTTTCCTTTCCTTTCCTTTCCTTTCCTTTCCTTTCCTTTCCTTTCCTTTCCTTTCCTTTCCTTTCCTTTCCTTTCTCCCTCCCCTCTTCTCCTCTTCCCCTATACTCCCCTCCTCTTCTTTCCCCTCCCTTTCCTTTCCTCTCTTCTCCTTTCTTCTCCTCCTCCTGCTCTCCCCTCCCCTCCTCTCCCCTTCCCCTCCCATCTCCTTTCCCCTCCCTTTCCTCTCCTCTCCCCTCCTCTTCTCCCCTCTCCTTCTCTCCTCTCTTTTCCCTCCCCTTCTTCTCCTCTCCTCCTCTCCTCCCCCTTCCTTCTCCTTTCCACCCCCTTCGTCTCCTCTCCACTCCCCTCCCTTCCCTCCTCCCCTCTCCTTCCCTTCTCCTTTCCCCTCCCCTCCTCTCCCCTCCCCTCTCTCTCCTCTCCTCTCCTCCCCTCCCCTCTCCTCTCCCCTCCCCTCTCCTCTACTCCCCTCTCCCTCTCCCTTCCTCTCCCATCACCTTTCCTCTCTCCTGTTTCCACTCTTCCTCACCCTGCCCACTTCCCTTTCCCCTTTTCTTTTTCCTTGCTCCTTGTTCCTTTCCCCTTTCCTTTTCTTTTCTTTCCTTTCCTTTTTTTAATTTTTTTAATAAGAATGAAAAATATCCACTAAAACTCTTGATACATTATTCCAAGACAGTTATACTTACATGATATAATGGACATCTTTCTGTGCATCTTTCCAGAATGTGCTTTTTGAATATAAGGCTACATCGGTTTGCTGATCAAGGTGGGATCAGATATTGCCTTTCAGTATAAATTGTTAGGAAGCTTGACCTGGAAAATTGCTCTTGGACACTTGCCATATTTGTGCATTTGTGCATTGTGCATCTCATTGTCACAATAAAAAAAAAAATCTTGTGGAGTAGACTTTTGTTTTGATCCATCTTCTTACATCCTTACATCTTTATTGTTTTATCTATTTTGACTATAAATATGGAAAGGAGCTAGATTGCCACTATGAAAGAAGTATAGTGAGATATTTTGTGCCATTAGAAAAATGAATGTGGACTGAATCGCAAAACATAGAGGGAATAAGTTTAAAGTATATTTTAAAAATCCATGATAAAGCAGTGAAGAAACAGCAAAGAGGAATATGTAGAGGTACATTCAATGGAGGTAGCATAAACTGGATATACTTTGATTTTCTTTTCTTATATCTTATCCCTTGTCTTATAATGCTTCTCCTTTCTTTTCTGCATTGTGTACAATGTTACTTATCTCTAAAGCTAATAGCACGATGGGTATGTATACTATACATGCATGCAGGTCATCAAGCGTGCATTTTAGACACTTTTAAGCATATCAGTTGAGAGGAGTTGACAACAATGTTACAAAATTCAGAGCTGTGCAATACCCCAAAGAAAATCGTGTTCCTATACGCAGATTAATTCAGGAAGTGCAGATCTCAGCAGTTTTCTTAAAAGTGCTGTCCAAACAAAATCCTGAAACATCCCTAAACTTTGAATGTAAAAGACTTTAATGCCAACCCTTAATGTGTTCAGATAGGTTGGTGGGGAAGGAAGAAAAAACTTTTCTGAAAATCTGTTAAGCTGCTAGACAGGTAAAGACTCAGTACAAGGCAGCTTTCCTGTGTGTCCAATCACACTTGGCCAATAAAGAATATTCTATTCTATTCTATTCTATTCTATTCTATTCTATTCTATTCTATTCTATTCTATTCTATTCTATTCTATTCTATTCTATTCTATTCTATTCCATTCCATTCCATTCCATTCCATTCCATTCCATTCTATTCCGCTCTCAATTTACTACTCATTTAGTGACTGTTCAAAGTTATAACAGCACTGAAAAAAGTGACTTATGACCATTCTCCAAAGTTATGACCTTTGCAGGATCCCCGTGATTACAGTATGTGATCAAAATTCAGAAGTTTGGGAACTGACTCACATTAATGACTATTATAAGTGTCCTGTGATCCCCTTTTGTGACCTTCTAGCAGGCAAAGTCAATGGGAAAACCAGACTCATTTTACAACTGTGGCAAGAAAGGTCATAAAATGGAACAAAACTCACTTAACACATGGCTCACTTAGTAACAAAAATTTTGGGCTCAATTGTGGTCATAAGTCAAGGACTACCTCCTGTTCTAGTCTGTTCTGTTCTGTTCCGTTCCGTTCCGTTCCGTTCTATTTTCCTATCCTGCCAAAATGGAGTCAAATAGCTAACATTTGATGCCAATGGAGTCCTTTTGCCTTCAAAAAAGCAAATTAATTGTATTCATATTTCTGATTGTAGACCAAAGGCAGCATTCCTATGTTAAACTCCTGTCAGTGCATGATCCTTCTTCAGAAAGCAGAGATGGGGGGAAAAATGGGAGGGAGAGGGAGGGGAGAGGGAGGGGAGAGGAAGCAAATTAAAAGTTAAGTCATTTCATGTCAGCCTGTCTTTGCAATCACTGACCTTAGTGGCAGTACATGCCTCCAATTATTTTGATAAATCTATTTTACCTTTACAGAATTATAACCATAGCAACATTATCTCTCCATAACAGAGAATAATTTCCATTTTCATGCCTGTAAGGGTAAAGGATAGTGGCAAAGTAGCAAAAAAAGGCACAGTTTTGCTCCGCTTTGATCTTGACAGTGCTAAACACAATATCGTAAAAACGGGGATGTAAATAACTGTCTGCTATTATTATCCTGGTCATGCTCCATGTTTAACTCCCTGGACTTGTTGAAATCAAAGCCCACAGATAGAGCAATTTCTCCAGTGGACTTGGAACATAAGACAAAGGTGACATTTGAAATATCTGTTCCGTGGGAAACTCCCTAGCTGAAAATAGTTTTAAGTTACGACTCTTAGGAGGGATCATCAGAAACGATCTTGTGTTTCAAACTAGATACATAGCCCAGAAATAGCAAGGGGAAAAAAATAAAAGCCTTTGAATTATAATTCTGGAGATGGATACTAAAAATATTATGGATTATAAGAGAAACCACGCAATCAGTCCTGGACCAAATAAAGAATTGTCTACTCCCTTGAAGTGCTAATCAGCCAGCAGATACTTTGAACAGATGATGGACAAAAAAAAAAAAAAAAAGCGGGGGGGGGGGAGACTTGAGAGGAATAGAAGTAGGAGAAAACAATAAGGTGGATGAAAGCAAAGAGAGGTTCTTGAAACGTCCTTGAAAGAATTGTGGGCTCTTCTTGGAGAGAAGCTAAGATGGCAAGCATTTGTCTATGCAGTCACCAGAGTTTAAGCCTGACTCAATGGAACCTAACTAATTAACTATTCTGCGTTTTGGAAATAATGTGCCATCAAAGGTCAGCATGCAGAAAGGACGAATGAAATACAACACTTTCATTTTCTGTACAGAATGAATTTCTCGTACTTTTTCATGCTGAGAAATATTGTCATTGGCATCTCCAGTTGTTCCAGTGTAATATTAAACCATGCTTTACCATAGGTTGAGAATGGAATGGAATGGAATGGAATGGAATGGAATGGAATGGAATAGAATAGAATAGAATAGAATAGAATAGAATAGAATAGAATAGAATAGAATAGAATAGAATAGAATAGAATAGAATAGAGCTGGAAGGGACCTTGGAGGTCTTCTAGTCCAGCCCTTGCTCAAGCAGGAGAACCTATACCATTTCAGACAAGACAACTCTTCTTAAAAATCTCCAGGCAAGCTGTTCCACTGGTTAATTGTCCTCACTATTAGGAAGTTTCTCCTTAATTCCAGATTGCTTCTCTCTTTGATTAGTTTCCAAGAATTGTTTCTTGTCCTGCCCTCTGGTGCTTTGGAGCAGGGGTCACCAATCTCAGGGACCACTAAATTCATAATTTTAAATCCCGCGGACCACTAATATGATCTGCCTAATGACCGGGTAGGTGTGGCTAGGTGGTCATGTGACTGAGTGGGCATGGCCAACTCGATGTCACTCATGTCGAGGGGCACCTCGCCAGCCTCTACTTGCCCCTCCCCTGCCAGCCACTCCTCACTTCCCTGTCCAGGCTCCTTAGGACCCCAACAGAAACCAGTTGTTGGAGCTAAGCAGCCACCATGAGAAAGAGTTGGCAAAATAGCTCAGTTCAAATTGGATCTTACTGAGAAGGAGGCTCGGTAGAAGCACCTCATTGAGGACCATAAGCATAGGCTTTCCAAGCAGAGGGAAGACCTGCAGGAGAGCAAGGCCAGGTCCCGGCGCCTGGAGGTTCAGCGGGCTGAGATGGTCAGCCAGTTCCAGGCCATGATGCAGTCCCACTGGAACAAGATCCTCCGGCTCTTCGCTACCAGCGGCACTTTCCTCCAGCCTTCGCCCAAAGCCCTGCACCAGGAGGTCGAAGCAGACCCCAAGTTGGAATTTCTGTCCCCCTCCGACCCACACAAAAAGACCCCAAAGAGGGAGACTCTCTGCAGCAGCACAAACATTCATTGTATGTATCTGTCCCAAGGGCTGTAGTTTGATGACCCCTGATTTAGTGCAATACAAAAAATGCAAATAATTTTTCTTTGGACCACAAACATTTTCTCATGGATCATCAGTTGTCCACAGACCACCAGTTGGTGACCGCTGCTTTGGAGAATAATTTGACCCCCTCTTCTTTGTGGCAGCCTCCCAAATACTGGAATACTGCTATCATGTCACCCCTAATTCTTCTTTTCTTTAGACTAGCCAAACCCAAAACCTGTAGCCGTTCTTCATATAGTTTAGTTTCCAGGCCTTTGACCATCTTAGTTGCTCTTCTTTGAACTTTTTTTCAAAGTCTCAACATCTTTCTTGTAGTATGGTGACCAAAATTGATTGCAGTATTCCAGGTGTGGCCTTACTAGGGTTTTATAAAGCGGCACTGATATTTCACATGATCTTGATTCTATGCCTCTGTTTATACAACCCAGGATTGTACTAGTTTTTTTGGCTGCTGCTGCACACTGCTGGCTCATATTCAAGTGATCATCCATTAGGACTCCAAGGTCCCTCTCACAGTTACTGTTTTTGAGCCAGGTCTCACCTAATCTGTACTTATACATTTGATTTTTCCTGCCTAAATGTAAAACTTCGCTTTTCTCCATGTTAAAATTCATTTTGTTGGATAGGGCCATGATGGGTTCTTCCCGGTTCGGTTCGGTTCCACGGAGCCGGTAGCAGTGACGATATGATGGTTCTGCCCCCCCCCCCACATTATTCTTACCTTTTATTGGCCCCACCCCAAATCTATTGCTGCCTCCTGAGTCCCAGCTGATCGGCTAGAAGGAAAAAAATTGTTTAAACTCTTGCCGCAGGGCTTCAAAGGGCCACCCTACAGCTGATCAATGTTAAAAGGCAGTGTGGTGGTAGACCAGTGCCTCCAAAAATAAATGGGTAGACCAGTGCCTCCAAAAACAAATGAATAGACCGGTGCCTGCAAAAATAAATGGGTAGACCAGTGCCTCCAAAAACAAATGGGTAGACCGGTGCCTCCAAAAACAAATGAGTAGACGGGTACAGCTCTGTAAGCAGTTAAAAGCCAAGTAGATCAGTACCTCTGCTAAATCCTAAAGAATTGTCACATGACCATCAAGCCACACCCACAAAATAAGCCATGCCCACAGAACCGATAGTAAAAAATTTTAGAACCCACCCCTGGATAGGGCCCATTGTTCAAGTTTGTCAAGATCTTTTTGAATCCTGAGCTTGTCTTCTGGGGCTATTGTTGTGCTGGCTATTGTATTGTTGTCAGTTTAGTGTCATCTGCAAATTTGATGAGTTTCCCCTTCTATTCCCTCATCTAAGGGAATTATTCCCTAAGGGAAGGTTGAATATAGGTCTATCTCCAATCTTTGGATATGGATCATCCAACCACTTTATTGGCATTTAAAAGAACTTGAAGGAAGATTGGGCCAAAACTAGCAGAGCTGTATAGGCTTAAGGAAGGACTTGAAAAATGTGACTAGGATGGTGGCAGGATGATTTTAAGAAAGTGAAAAGTAGAAGATTCAGTTAAGACTGGATAATTCAGACTGATTTTTTTGTTTTATTTGTTCCTGAATCCGACAGCAATGTAATTCTTCTCAGTCGTATTTTCTCCACAAAAATTACTGGCCCAATAATAGTTTCTTGAAAATAAGAAAAAAGAATAACAGAGTTTGAAGGGACCTTGGAGGACTTCTAGTGATTCCATCTGGAACCTGATCAAATAGGACTATCTTCCCTATGTGAGACAATGGCAATGAAATCTAAAGCAATTGGAGTGAACAGAATATAATAATAGAATTGGAAGGGACCTTGGAGGTCTTCTAGTCTAACCACCTGCTCAGGCAGGAAACCCTAGTACCATGTCAGACAAATGGTTGTCCAATCTCTTCTTAAAAATCTCTAGCAATGGAGCATAAGTCCAGGACAACTGGCCACTCTCTGGGAGTGATTTATTTATATATTTATTGCCCCTCTATGTTACTGTTCTTTGAAGAGCTCAGGGTGGTTGATCTTCAGGATTCCTGTTATTTTATTTCCACAACAATGTTTTGAGATAGGATTGGCTGGGTCAGTGACTGGTCCAAAATCACCAAATGGACATTATGGTAAATATTCTGCATCTTTCTATGTTAATTTCTATAATATAATCACTATACTACAGCAGCTCTCATTTTTAATGGCTTCTTAGTGCTTTGGATAAAAAGGAGTGATCCCTCTATTAATTTGAAATAATCAAATGGAAGAGTTAGCTTCCTTGTCCTTCTCTCTGCCAAGTACAGGAATCAAACTAAAACATAGCTGATCGATTCAAGATCTCTTTGAAGGCATCTAATGCAGGTAAGTCCTCCACCTGAATTGGTAATTGGTTCCACTAGCAAACTGCTTTTAATGTTAGGAAGTTTTCCCCCTAAGATTTAGATGCAATCTTTTTCTGTATTTTCTGTACAATATTCCTGTATTTTAAATCCATTATTCCATGTCCTGCATTCAGGAACTACAGAAAACAGATCAGAAGATTTCCAATTCCCTTGATATCTTATTATAGAATTTCATTTACAAGCTCTTTATCAAGCTTTTTCTCAGTTTCTCTGAATTCTTCTTAAAGTGAGTGTTAGAAGTGGATACTGCTCGTGAGTTGGGAATTTGACTCGGGCAAAATAGGGTTGCAAAATTATTTGGGAAAGATGTTTCTATTGAATCCTCCTAAAATGGCATCTGTTTGGGGCATCTGCTTGCCATTTTTGCAACCGTGTCCCACGGATAGTTCATATTGAACTTGTCACTCAAAGAAAATGCTATTGCTGCCAAGCCAGGTATTCCCATTCTACATCTACATTATATCTACACCTATAGCATTCCTTATCCTATTGGCCAAAGAATTCAGACTATTAGGTTCCAGAAGAGACTTCTCTGGTTCCGCACCAGGGGTGAAATGCTCCCGGTTCGGACTGGATCACCAGATCCAGTAGCGATGGCGGCAGGTGGTTTGGAGAACCGGTAGCAAAAATCCCACCCCCCACCATGCCCAGCTGAGCCACACAATCATCAGAGGCTTTTTTTTTTTTTTTACTTTTAAAAGCATTTTTTCTACAACCTCTTCCGAAGAAAAAATGCTTTTAAAAGTAAAAAAAAAAAAGCCTCTGATGATCGTGCAGCTCAGCTGGGATCATCAGAGGTTTTTCAAAGCATTTTTTTCTGCAACCTCTTGGCCGAAGAGGTGGTAAAAAAAATGTTTTGAAAAGTCTCTGGCAACTCCCAGCTGAGTTGCCTGATCGGCAGAGAGAGATTTTTTTAAATGCCTCTCTGACAATCCCAGCTGAGTTGCCTGATTGGCAGAGGCTTTTCAAAGCATTAGAAAAAATGCTTTGAAAAGTTTTTTTAAAAAAAGTTGGCCACGCTCACCCAATCACATTAAAAAACCACCACCAAGCCATGCCCACAGAACCGGTAGCAACAAATTTTACATTTCACCCCTGTTCCGCATCTATCCTTTGGAACATCCTACCATCCAAGGCAGGGGTGAAATCTACTTACCTTCCCTACTGGTTCGGAAGTGCGCATGCTGCACACACATCACATATGATTTTGGACCCTCTGTGCATACGCAAAGCCTTCTGCACATCCGCAGAGGGTAAAAAACAGTTTACTTCCTGGTTAAAACCAGGAAGTAATGACATCCGGGTGGGTGGGCGAAGCTCACGCTGCCACCACTACCAGTTCTCCAAACCACCCGCCACCGCTACCAGTTCGCTTGAACTGGTGCGAACCGGTAGCATTTCACCCCTGATCCAAGGTGATATTGCCTCCACTCTTATATCCTTTTTTTTCAGTTTAACAAAGTTTTATTAAATATAAAAAATCCATTTCTAAATAAACAATGTGTTGTCTGCGTACAAATAATTTTGAGAAATAATAATCATAATATTTACAATAATATTCATCATATTAGTATTGATCTCATAATAATAGTAGTATTTGCTTATCCATTTTAATAAACCTTCCTTATAAAATTAATCCTTTTCTTATATTTCCATATTTCTAACTTCTATTCTCCACCTTTATATCCTTGTATAGGAGCCTGAAGACCTGGCACTGCCAGTTAACCTGGGGTCCAAATGGAATTCTATACTGGAAGTTGTTGCTGGATTGATGGCAGACTCCATCTCCCCCCTTGCTCTCTACTGTCCACCTGCCCATCTTTTGGTTATCACATTGATGTATTCTCATTGTATTCCTTTTCATTATTTTATTGTTCTATCGTTTTACTTCTGTTTACACTCTGTTCATTTCTGCCTTTTTATTGTTGTAAGCGGCCTAGAGCAGTGATGGCTAACCTTTTTGCCATTGTGTGCCAAAAACAGTGAGAGTGGTGGGGTTGTGAACACGCATGCCCACACCCTTAATTCAATGTGCCCCGCTCCCCTGCGCATGTGCGCGCAACCTCCCACACTCCCTCTGCTTTTGGCACGTGATGGCACAGTGGGCCTGGCAGGCCAGTTTTTTGCCCTCCCCAGGCTCCAGAGCCTTTCTAGGAGCCTGGGGAGGGCAAAAAAGAGGCCCTGTGGAGGCCAGAAACAGCCTGTTTCCCAACTTCCGGTGGGCCCACAAGGCCCAAAAATCAACTGGCTGGCGCGCACATGCACGCCAGAGATGAGCTAAGGCTAAGGTGACCAGACGTCCCGCTTTTGGCGGGACAGTCCCGATTTTTAGCAATTTGTCCTGCGTCCTGCGGCGTTTCAAAAAAGTCCCGATTTTTCATTCTGCCTCCTCAGTCCCGCTGCCTCTTGAGCCCCAGCTGATGGCTAGAAGAAAAAAAAACTGTTTAAACTCTTGCCCGGGGCTTCAAAGGGCCGCCCTACAGGCAATCAGTGTAAAGAGGTTTTTTTCCCCCTAGCTAAGCTGCAGAAACGAAACCGAAACCAGGATCTTTGGTGCAACGTGACAAAATGAGGCAGAGAGAGATTTATTTTTATTTTTATTTTTCCTCCCCAAAAAAGGTAGGTGAAAAACTGCAAACAATGGGAAATTTAGGAGGAGAGTTCAAGATTTTAAAACACAAAAGAAAAAAAAGCTGTATTTAACTAGGGAATTGTAATAATTGAGATACTATTAATTGTATATTGTGTTGAAAGCAGAAATGGTTAAGTTGTGGTTCAGAGGAATATATGGGGGAAATTATTTGGTTTATTATTATTGGTAAATATAATTAATTGATTTGTAAGAAATTGGATTGCATGGAAATAATAGGAATATTCATGTTCATATTGATTAATATACAAAAAAGATAGTTTTATAACTAATTGATTTATATTAAAATGTTGAATTTGTATTAAACAACTGTATTACATAATTACATAATTAAACAATGTGAGGATGGATATAAAAATAGATGACAATGGGAAGGGGTATAATATAGAATAGAAGGGAAAAATTGAATTTGATTAAGATTAGAGATGAGGATGAAGGGTAATATTGGTTTTTTTAAAAAAATAGATGAGGAATAAATATGGCAAAAAGGAAATATAGAAATTGTAAATTTAATTGAAGTGACTAAACACTTATGACCATCCTCACATTTATGCCCATGCAGCATTCTTAACAACCATGTCACTCATTTCACAACTGCTTCTCTTCACCATGATGACAAGATAGGGCAAAAATGTAAAATGTGAAGACAGTCGTAAGTTCGAGGACTGGTCAAAAGTGCAAGGACCAGTCAAAAATAACTTTTTCAGCCCTCTGAGTAGTCCATATGCATAAAAGGATACAGCAATAGAGAGGGATGAAGGAAGGGAAGGGAAATTAGAGTAGGAGTGAAGGTAAGAGGGGGAGGAAGAGAGGAGGAGAAGGAGAAAGGAAGAGGAAGTAGGGAGGAGAAGAAGAGGGGGGAAGAGAAAGTAAGAAGGAAAGAAAAGAGAGAGGTGGTAGGTTTGAGGAGAAAGATTGCTGTACAATAAAAAAGATGAAAGGGAAGAAAGCCAATCCCAAACAAATATAAAGATATTAAGATAAAGAATGAATGGTTAAACTTTAAAGAATAAAAGAGAACAAATATGAATAAATAGACATGGTTGTTAAGAATGCTGCATGGGCATAAATGTGAGGATGGTCATAAGTGTGAGGACCAGTCAAAAGTGCGAGGACCTGTCAGAAATGATTTTTTCAGCCCTCTAGTTAGTCCTTTTGTGCATATGGACTACTTAGAGGGCTGAAAAAGTTATTTTTGACTGGTCCTCACACTTTTGACCAGTCCTCGAACTTACGACTGTCCTCACATTTTACATTTTTGCCCTATCTTGTCATCATGGTGAAGAGAAGCAGTTGTGAAATGAGTGACATGGTTGTTAAGAATACTGCACGGGCATAAATGTGAGGATGGTCATAAGTGTGAGGACCAGTCAAAAGTGTGAGGACCTGTCAGAAATGACTTTTCAGCCCTCTGAGTAGTCCCTATACACATAGCCATGGCCACCCGGTCACATGACCAGCTAGCCACGCCTACCCAGTCACATGGCCTCCAAGCCACGCCCACACAATAAGTCACGCCCACAATGGTGTCCTTCTTACCAATGTTAAAATCTGTTCACCTTACCCTATACACATAGCCATGGCCACCCGGTCACATGACCAGCTAGCCACGCCCACCCAGTCACATGACCAGCTAGCCACGCCCACCCAGTCACATGACCAGCTAGCCATGCCCACAAAATAAGCCACGCCCACAATGTCCCTCTTTACCAATGTTAAAATCTGGTCACCTTAGCTAAGGCAATGGTCACGTGTCCATTGATATGGCTCCACGTGCCATCTGTGGCACACGTGCCATAGGTTCGCCATCATGGGCTAACCTAGAGTAACCACACATCAAGATAGGCAGAAAATAAATTTAACAAATAATAATAAATAATCTATATAATTTTCTGAATAACTGTATTGTGTTTATTTTACTTTATTTTATTTATTTGATTTGTATACCGCCCTACTCCCGAAGGACTCAGGGCGGTGAACAGCCAACAATAAAATACATAAATACACAAAATTTAAAAACCCGATAAAATCAAATTAAACTTTTTGGCCCAGACAAATTAAAATACCCCAATAATTTAAAAACAGATTAAAATTTACATATTTTAAAAAGGGAAGAGATCAGGCCAAGCCCGCTTGATGGAATAAAAAGGTCTTCACAGCACGGCGGAAGGAGCGCAGATCCGGGATCCTCCGTATCTCCGGGGGGAGCCCATTCCAGATGGTAGGTGCCCCCACAGAGAAGGCTCTCCCCCTAGGGGCCGCCAGTCGACACTGTTTGGCTGACGGCACCCGGAGGAGTCCCTCTCTATGAGAGCGTACTGGCCGGTGGGAGGCTATTGGTGGTAGTAGGCGGTCCCGTAAATAACCAGGCCCTAAGCCATGGAGCGCTTTAAAGGTGGTAACCAAAACCTTGAAGCGCACCCGGAAGACCACCGGGAGCCAGTGCAGCTCGCGCAGGAGAGGTGTTACATGGGAGCGCCATGTCGCTCCCATTACCACCCGCGCGGCCGCACTCTGCGCCAGTTGGAGCCTCCGGGTGCTCCTCAAGGGGAGCCCCATGTAGAGAGCATTACAATAGTCCAGGCGGGAGGTGACGAGGGCATGAGTGACCGTGCGTAACGAGTCCCGATCCAGAAAGGGACGCAACTGGCGAATCAGGCGGACCTGATAAAAAATCCTCCCGGTCACGGCCGTCAAGTGCTCTTCTAAAGACAGCCGTGAATCCAGGAGGACGCCCAAGTTGCGAATCTTTTCCGTGGGGGCCAATGATTCGCCCCCAATAGTCAGTGATGGCGTCAACTGGCTATATCGGGACGTCGGAAACCACAGCCACTCGGTCTTGGATGGGTTGAGCCTGAGCCTGTTCCTCCCCATCCAGATCCGTACGGCCTCCAGGCACCGGGACATCACTTCAAGGGCATCGTTGGGGTGATCCGGGGTGGAGATGTACAGCTGGGTGTCATCAGCGTACTGATGGTACTCCACCCCGAAACCACGGATGATCTCGCCCAGCGGCTTCACATAAATGTTGAACAGGAGAGGTGAGAGGACCGACCCTTGCGGCACCCCACATATGAGGGGCCTCGGGGTCGACCTCTGTCCCCCTGTCAACACGGACTGCGACCGGTCAGAGAGAAAGGAGGACAACCACCGCAACACAGTGCCTCCCACCCCCAACTCTTCCAACCGGTGCAGCATGATACCATGGTCGATGGTATCAAAAGCTACTGAGAGATCTAACAGGACCAGGACAGAGGAACACCCCCTGTCCCGAGCCCTCCAGAGATCATCAACCAACGCGACCAATGCCGTTTCCGTGCTGTACCCGGGCCTGAAGCCCGACTGGAACGGATCCAGATACGTCATTTCATCCAGGTGCTGGGGAAGCTGTTGCGCAACCACACTCTCAACAACCTTTGCCACAAAACGAAGGTTGGAGACCGGACGATAATTTACCAACATTGCCGGGTCCAGGGAAGGCTTCTTGAGGAGAGGCCTCACCACTGCCTCTTTCAAGGCGGCAGGAAAGACACCCTCACCCAGCGAAGCATTTATAATCCCCTGGAACCAGCCTCGTGTCACCTCCCGAGAAGCCAGCACTAACCAGGAGGGACACGGGTCCAATAAACAAGTGGTCGCGTTCAGTCTACCCAGAATCCTGTCCACGTCCTCAGGGGTCACAGGATCAAACTCATCCCAGATAACATTCTCAAGACCTGCCCCAGTCCCTCCCCCTGAGACTATCCAGTCGGAGTCCAGATCTTCCCGAATCTGAGCGATTTTGTCATACAGATATTGGACAAAATCCTCGGCTCTACCCTCCAAGGGGTCCTCCCGCGCTTCCTGGTGGAGCAGGGAGCGGGTCACCCTAAACAGGGCGGCCGGGCGATTATCTGATGACGCAATAAGAGCAGCAAAATAGCTACATTTCGCTGCTTTTATCGCCACTAGGTAATTCCTAATATGAGCTCTTACCAGTGTCCGGTCAGATTCAGAAAGACTGGCCCTCCAACTACTCTCTAGGCGTCTTTTCCGGCGCTTCAACTCCCTCAGCTCCTCAGTGAACCAAGGAGCTAAATGAGATCGGCGCCGGGTCAGAGGCCGCAAAGGCACGACCCGATCCAGAGCTCCAGCGGCCGCCCTATCCCAGGCGGCCACTAGGTCTCCAGTCGAGGCGTGTGCCAGAGCCTCAGGGAATGGCCCAAGCTCCATCTGGAACCTATCCGGTTCCATCAGACGCCTGGGGCGGAACCATCTTACCGGCTCCGCCTCCCTGCGGCGGGGTGTAGCGGTTCGAAGGTCGAGACGAAGGAGAGAGTGATCAGACCATGACAAGGGCTCGGTGACTATATCCCCTATCTCGAGATCACTCAACCACTGTCCAGAGACAAAAACCAGATCCAGCGTGTTTCCCCCCATGTGGGTAGGGCCATGAATTAACTGGGTCAGGTCCATGGCTGTCATGGAAGCCATGAACTCCCGAGCCACCTCAGATGCCTCACCAACGGACGGCAAGTTGAAATCCCCCATGACCATAAGCCTAGGGGTCTCAACCGCCACCGTGGCGATGACACTGAGTAGCTCGGGCAGGGCTGCTGCCACATGGCAGGGAGCCAGGTATGTGATCAGCAAACCCATCTGAACCCCGTGGCCCCATTTCACAAGGAGGGATTCACAGCCGGCCGTCTGAGGAACAGTGGCCTCCCTCGGTCTCAGACCTTCGTTAATAATAACCGCTACCCCCCCGCCCCTACCCTGCAACCTCGGCTGATGGAATGTGCGGAAACCTGGTGGGCACATTTCAACAAGAGGGACCCCCCCCTCTTGGCCCAACCAGGTTTCCGTAATACCTGCCAGGTCCGCTCCCCCCTCCTGAACAAGATCACAAATGAGGGGGGCTTTATTTACTACAGACCTGGCATTGCATAACATGTTAATTTTTGTTCCATTTTTACCTGTTTCTCTAATTTATAATTTTGTTTGTAAATGTTTGGGGGTATTTCACCCCAATCATCTGTTCTTTATTCGTGCATAAAAAAATGCTAAAGCGTTTTGGACCAAGATTGATGCATTTCTTTCAATATTCTGCTCCACACTGATAGAGAATGGAGACAGTTTGAGAATGACTTTTGAGTTAATTTTTGAATAATTGTAATGTCATCTACTCCACATTAAACTAGCTTGCTAATCAAAATTTGATGAGGTGTTAATAATTGCACCCCATCCAGGATGTAAGACCTTGTGCACCACATCCTGAAAGCCATAATGGTCTTGATTTTCTTACCCATCTAATATCCTGTCAAATTGAAGATATTTGTGGATTGTCAGACTATCGAGTCCCAAAAAGGAGGAAAGTGAATGTATGAGAGACAACATAGAGCTGAAAAAAACCTTGCAGTGACTTTCAAAGAGGTGTATGTGTATGTGTGTGTCTCGGGGAGGTCATAGAGAATATGAAGCAGCCATTAAATAAATGCTGCAACAGTACCCATTGAGTGACGAGTTAGACATTTTAACCCTGTCTGAAGAGAAATAGGCAACTTCTGTCTTTTTGAAGAACTAAAAGAGAAGCTTTCTTATTTCCAATGTTCCACACAAAATCATGTGTGATATGTGGAAATCTACCCTATGCTTCATCTCAAAGATAACCAAGAGATAAAGAACATTGAGATACAAGTAAAATGTGGGAATATTGATGATGTCAAGTGAAATAAAAGAAAATCAAAGGGAGCAGTATGGAAAATGGCCTAATTAAAGCCTTATTGTTTAAGCTATACTGATCAGGGAGTAGATTAGCACAAGGTTTGGCTAATTCTCAGGTATTTGCCAACAAACCTAACTCTTAAGAAGTTCATACCATTCACAACCCAATGTTTCTTTTGTTATCCTATACCAGAAAGATGTTAGCAACAACCCACAAACCAATAGAGTATTCTGCCAGTTCTTCCATTTAAATTTCAGTTTTATTTCCTGGAACTTTTTCCTCTTCAATGACACCATCTAGTTTTTCTATCATATTGGATAATTTTAAAATTATTTTTTTAGCCCTGTGGTCATAAATCTTTCTCCTCAGAGCTATTGATGCATTTATTTCCTTCTAGTGCCCTCTAGTGTCCAACTTTAAAAGTTGTCTTATCAGTTATTTCCAAATATAAACCTAGACTGTTTCCCATGGGAAGAATTTAATTAACTTCAAAGTCTTAAATCAGGTACATCTGAGTCCTTAATCTGTCTGAAACTTTCTGAAATCAACCCAATAATAGTTTTGCTGTATATTCTGACTTTTTTTTTTTTTTTACAAATCATTAAACATATAGCTGAGGCTTTTTTCTTAAAGGATTGAAGAAAACTCCCCCACACAATTCAATATAACTTGCCATTCTGAAAGTTCTCAATTATTACAAGCATAAATAAATAAATAAATAATCCAGGGTGATTAAGAGATGAACCTCGGTCAAACTTTGAATAGATATAGGCTACATTAATGGCTATAAACTCAATGGAATTACATGACATCTGCTCATTAAAAAAAAAAAAATCAGCTGTCCAGAGTATATGTGGGCAATCTTGAGATCTCTCCTTTCTCCATAGAGATTTCTGCAGCCCAAATACAACATTTGGATGACCTTTTCAGCTATAATCGGCCTCTTTTAGGGATGTCAGTTCTCAGTAGCGTTTACTGGAAGTTCCTTTGGAGAGCTGAAAGAGGCAGTTGTCATGAGTGAAATTCACAAGAAATACTTGGAATGAGTAGTAGATACACACACAATGTTTAGTATACATTCCATCAATGAATAATTTGCCCAAAGCTCTTACTTTGAACTCCTTTGAGCATGAAACATCCTGTTTTGGGGTGAAACAAACTGTTTTGAGCATTCTGGAAATATCACAACCTCAAAAAAACCCTTTTCAAAATAGTCAAAAGAGCTTGTTTTATGTTCAAAATTGTGGTTTTGAGCTCCAGAGGTTTTGTACACTTATAGTATATATGTTTTCTGAACATCTTTATTAGAAATAAATGTCAGGAAACTGGAATTACCAAGGATCAAAAAAAAAATAGTACATAGTATTTTAGATGCATCAAATGCTGGATTTACAGACAAGTGAACTGGAGTGTGGAGCTTTGTATCTGTTTCCAAAATATAAGACTCAAAGACTTTTCAGCTAGAAAAACCTTAATAAGTCATACCTCCACTTTTTTTTGTATTTATAACTGAACAAAACCAAGGCTCCAAGCAAGTACAGTGATTAATATCTGGGTATCAAATAAGAGAAACTAATGATTAAAATCTCATTTTTTGCATTTTTGTCTTGTCTGCCTTTGTCTTTAGAGGAGTCATAATTGCCTTTAGCAAAGTGGTAACAGCTACTGCAGTCCTAGAATTCCCAACAGTAGGAACAAGGCCTTGATAAAGGAATATGGAGATCTGAGCAGAAGCTTATTTAGAACTTTAAAAGAATATTGCAAGAGAGAGAAAATAGAGCTTCCAGGGATATTTTCCCCTTATCCTGAAACTGAAAGCAAGTGAATGTAATTGGCATGAGAAATGCTGAAATGTTCAGTTCTGGGCCACAGCTATGCCCAAAACACTGACTCTAATGTTTCACGAAGGAAAGGCACCAGTTCTAGTCATTGTCTTTATTTCTTCCTTAGTATTTAAAAAATGTCTCAACTTTTGGTTACCATTCTACTTGGAAGTTTTACTTTGGAAAAATAATCTGTAATGGTTGCTTGTTCAAAATATTCCTTTTAATAAACAAAATTTGTGGGATCGATAAAATGATAAAAGAACACAAATAGGCCATCATACATATGAATAGTATCCAGCCTTACCACTTACCACATGGAAAATTTTTGATTCATTGCTCCTGCCCTGCATTCCTCCTCCTCCTCCTCAAATCTACACCGAGCTGAAGAAGCTTCTTGCATGAGAAGCAAAAATTTTTCAAAGAAAAACAAGAAAGTCCAGTTGCCTCCTGAAAAAGCACCTTTGGGACAACCATGACCTGGATGACTGACAATCTCCATGGACATTTAGCTATGCACTTTGGGATGAACACCCTTCAAATGGTGTGAGAGTATGAACGGATTTCCAGAAAAATTGTAGACTGCAGGAACCATTTGCGCTTCAGTTTGAGATGTAGACAACACAGACTATCCCCAACAGCCACTGCTTGTCTTCAACAGTGAAGGGACACAGAACAGAAAACAGTTCCTGTGCTGCGAGGGCTGAGGCCAATAAATAGTGGTGCGGAGGAGCGGGGCAAGGGGCGGAGTGAGCCAGCAATTTAACAAACGGTTCGGCCGAACCGCCTAGAACTGGCAGAATCCCACCACTGCATATGAGTCAAAGAACCGTTAAATTTCTTACAATATCATCACAAAAATTATGATATTCAACTGTGGGAACTGTGCTGCAACTAAGATAAGGTTAAGGTGAATATAATTAAAAGTGGATAAGTTTAAGGTTGCATCTGAGAAAATGTAGGGAGGCTCACAAGAGAAAGAAAAGCCCCCCCTCTTTTTTTAAAAAAAAAGCAACAAAAAGTGAACTTATTCCTCTCCAGGCAAATCTGTCTAAAAACATGTAGCAGAAGAGTGAGGCATAACAACTCAGTGTCTCCTGGAAGTATTCTGAAAGGCAGGAATATAGTAGATCAGGGGTATCCAACCTTGGCAACGTTAAGACTTGTGGACTTCGACTCCCAGAATTCCCCAGCCAGCATACTGCACACGACTGATTCAAAGGCACCTGATTCAATGTCACGAAGTGCTTCAAAGTTGTGATTCCAAAAGGATAACATTTCCTTCTAACAAAATCAACCTTTATGGGTTATTATTACACACAGCTGTGATAATAACCAAGCCGACTGAGCCCAGCTTGCATTTCACCTCTAACAAACTTTCTAGAATGGAACAGGCAAACTTGAGTTTTAAAAGAAAGCACAGGCCCTCAGTATAACCAACAGATTTTCTTTTGCATATACGCAATGTTTGAAAGCTATAGAAGTTACAGACAACTTTCATTATATGGAAATATAGATTAGCTGCAGCATAGAGACAAGCACAGAGAGTTTCTTCCTATTTTGGGCAGGGGGGTACAGAATATTTTAGACATGATTAAGCTAAGCAGCAGAGCCTCCTTATTCTCCTTGAAAGTGAGCTTCATGGTGATGTAAAACCTTTAAAAGGTTTAAACGGAAGAAAAGTTATGAAAGTTGTCACTTTTGATCTTACTTTCCACTCTGTCTCTGCATTTTGAAGAGAAGAACAAAGAAAGTGCTTCTAAACTATTGCCAGTTGTAAGCAGAGCCATCTACTCTTTTCTTTGGTCTTCGAGTTTTAACTCAACCTCTTCCTGCCAAGCACAGCAGGAGCAGGTATTTGGCCAAATTCCCTTCCCTGGGTTACAGCAATACAAATCCACCCATTCTATGGCGCCTCATTGATATGAAACAGCAGCATTTCAGCTGAGCTTGACTTTCTAGCAGAATGTTGTGGCAGAATAGATACAATCCATAAAGGATCGGTCTCAGTTCAAAAGGCAGGGACTGAGAGAGATTAGAAAGCACAGTTTGTATTCTAAAGGAGGGATAAACCAAAGATACAAAAATAGCCACCGTTAGAAAATAAGTGTCTGTTAAAAGGCAATTTCCATCAAAGAATCCTTCTAGAGGTCATCTTGTTGCTTGGAGTTCCAACTGCTTTGTTGGGTATAGCATGTCCTCACAATTGTTATACAGTTTAATGAACATGTGAGCAGCTCTACCTTCTCTTTATTCCTATTTAGCCCCTCAAGGAACCATCTTGACAACTGATTTTTCGATCTTATCTTACTCCTTATCACATAGTCATTTTTGACCTATAGGGTCCAGTAAAGTGTTGGTTACATTTCTTAATTTATTAAATCATTGCAGGTCTTCATGGAATTTTTGTCACATTTCAGAAAAAGGCTACTTTAGTTCAGGACTTTTTAAAGCCTAACCAAGCAGTACTCTACAATCACTATTGCATGGTCTCATACCTGGTTATTTGCTGAATACTCCTATGGATGCCAGCAAAGTCTCATGGATGACAACCACTATTCCCCCTTATTCTACCTTGGGACCATGGCGGGTGCCAAACCCAAAACCTGGATCGGCACTTCTCATTCCTTCTCCACCCACATTTTGGTGATATAGGTCAACTCTGCCTTCTCATCCATATATCCATCATAATGAGAATGGTTTTATTCCAGACAGCCCTCAGATTCAATAGCAGTAGTCACTCTTGGGGGCCCAACTATAAGACCCTGGTTTTTGGGATGAGGACTGAAAGCTGGATGGAGGATCAGTACGATATATCAATTCTTGCTTCTCTGAGTGCAGCCTCAGCCTCCTGCCATATCTCCCATGGTCCATCAGAAGTCAATTGACACCCTCCTCCCATCTTGACCATCGCCCGTACTAAGAAAGCAATCAAGTATCACATCTTCACCCAATTAACCTGGGTGATTCTTCAGCTACACAATTCTTCAAATATCCCACTTCCATCTATATAACTCACCCCCATTTTATTTTTGTTTGAAGTAGGGAGACAAAGCACCGGTGCAGAAGATGCTCTCCCAATATTGTCATGTGAAGAGAGTCACCGGGGAGGCAGAAATAGAGGCAAGAGCCATTAGTTCCAAATCATGATTGCACAATCCACCTAAATCTTAAGCCTTAATGCCGATGGCTACAAACCTTGACTTACTAACGGACAAAAGCTCTCTTTGGAAATTTTGGTACTGCTTCTGCGACTGGGTATCTGCATATATGCAGTGAACAAGGAGACTAAAGGAATGCAGACAGATGAGCCAATCAGCTCACGATATTGATGACAAGCCTGATCCGGTAGCAATGGTGGCGGGTGGTTTGGAGAACTGGTAGCAAAAATCCCTGCCCCCCCATGCCCAGCTGAGCCGCGTGATCATCAGAGGCTGTTTTTTTTACTTTTAAAAGCATTTTTTCTATAACCTCTTCAGCCGAAAAAATGGTTTTAAAAGTAAAAAAAAAGCCTCTGATGATTGTGCGGCTCAGCTGGGATCATCAGAGGCTTTTAAAAGCATTTTTTCTTCAGCCGAAAAGGTTGTAGAAAAAAAATGTCTTTAAAAGCCTCTGGCAATCCCAGCTGAGTTGCCTGATCGTCAGAGGCTTCTGAAAGCATTTTTTTCTGCAACCTCTTAAGGTTGCAGAAAACCTTAACCTCTTAAGAAAAAATGCTTTTAAAAGTAAAAAAAAAAAGTTGGTCATGCCCACCCAGTCACATTACCCCCCCCACCAAGCCACGCCCACAGAACCGGTAGTAACAAATTTTAGATTTCATCCCTGGTCTGCAGTTCCTTTCTATTCTCTCTTCAACCTCCTTCTCACTAAATGAGAACTGACCTTCTTCTATGTCTTCCTAATAACTCTCTACAGTGCAACACACTAAACTGGTCTCCCTCCCTCCCTCCCTCCCTCCCTCTCTCTCTCTCTCTCTCTGTCACACACACACACACACTATTCTTAATATATTTTATTTCAATGTGTGTGCATGGATATCTATATACAGCAGATAATGTTTTTTTGGCACAAAGTAAGAGAATCATAGCAGGTGTGCTTTCTCTAATTCAGGAATAACGACATTGCTGTAAAGTTATAGTGAAAATTTACTGTTTAGCTATTCTGCTTGTCATCATCTCTCCCATGTTATTTTCTGCTTTATAAGCAAAATGAACATTTTAGTTACTGAAAATGAAATATATATTAAGAGAAAGGATAAACTTTATGCAGAGTTGGAGATGAAAGACTTCTTTAAATAATAACAACAGAAGCTATTTTAAGAGAAACAAGAGCCTTCCCAAAGGAAAAAGTATTAATTAGCGGTTGATTTTCAACATGAGTCAGTCCCTTATTCCTCTATATGAAACAAGTGAAGTCCGTAGTGTAATAAACAGGCTGCAAGCTTTAAGAAGCTTGAATTCTGAAAAGCACTTCATTAAAAAAAAAAAATCCTTTCATTTTAAAGTTTCCTGTTCTGGGAGACCATTGACACAAAAGCTGTCTAAGTCTTTTTCTCCCTTCAATCTTCAGCTTGTCGTCCCGTCCTCCCCCCTTCTAAGTGTATTAATCAAGGACTCACCAATGCAACTACAGAATATAACACAGGAAACTAAAACACTTTGAGGAAGATGCGGAAGATCAGTGGAAACAGGAGTCTTCTTAGCCATAGTTTCTGGCTACAAAATGGCAGGCACAACTGGACAATGGAAGCCTTGTCTCTATTTGTGTGTGTACTGTGCATGGAAAGTACATTAAAATGGGGCAGTGTGTTGATCATCAGGTAGCACCCACCATTTTGAAACCAGTCACCATAGCTGAAAATGCCCCTGAAGAAACAGAGTAGCAACTGAAAAATGATTCCTTTGATTTTACAATTATTGCTAGTGATTTGGGAACAACGTGCCTGCCTCTTTAATGAAGCCTGCGATCGATGGTTTGATTGACCCAGAGAAGCAGGAAGTTGAACTGCATGCAGGAGCTGATCATGCCATCGTCTTCCTATCGTTTGATTTTTCAATAGCAAAAGGCTTAGCATGAAAAAAAAATGTGATATACTTGATTTACTTTTATGCCTGGATGGAGTCACTTCTTGATTCTGAAGTGTGTTTCTGATTAGATGATGACAGTTATCAGGCCTCAGCTCCATGAGCTGGAGATTGTGTACACCAGGGGTATCCAATCATAGTAACTGTAAGATATGTGGACTTCAATTCCTAGAATGGTTGGCTGGGGAATTCTGGGAATTGAAGTCCAGAAGCCTTAACCTTGCCAAGCTTGGACACCCCTGGTGTACACCGTCATAGGTGGAAGTCCTGTGATATAATCTGCAAAGACCCTCCTATCTGTAGAGGCTGAACAGAGGAGAGACCGCAAAGGACTCCAGAACGCTAACGAGGCAGCTTGTGGTCTCCTAAGAGGCTAAATGTTGCTCAGTGTCTTGCTAGAGAATCATGATTAATCTCTCAAACCCTGGAGGCCAAGACAGCTTGCCTTTATCCCCGGGGAAGAAATTGTGTGAGTGCGCTTGCATCTGTTTAGCCAGGCTATTTAATTGCACGAACAGCCAGAAATATGTGATTTTGCATGCAGCTTGATTCAGTAATGTTGATGTTTTAAGGGTCTTAGATGTAGACACTGTCAATCTCCTGGATACTGTTCTGTCTTATCATGGGCTTTCCTGCATAGCAGCCTTTAAAGGTTTGTATGAATCTGCACATAAATAAATTAGAAACAAAGCTGGTTTAAGAAATCCTTTCTAGATTTCATTCCCTTCCTCTATGTGGCCCATAGGCACAGGTATATTTTGGTGAATATAGTTCCTGATTGGTGGATTCTTTTGTTTCTTTTCTTCTCCCATCCATGCCACAAAAACAAGCACTTCACTAAACAGAATCTAAATGTTTTTCATATGTAATGGGAACACTGTTTTCTCTGCCCTAAATAGCAAAAGCACTTACACATATATATGGCATTATAGTGCTTTACAGCCTTCTCTGAGCAATTTACAGAGTCAGCATTTTCCCCAACACTCTGGGTCTTCATTTTACCAGCCTCAGGAGGATGAACGGCTGAATCAACCTTCAGGATTGAACTGCTTGCTATGGGCAGTGTCAGCCTGCAATACTGCATTCTAACCACTGCACCACCACAATTCCTGAGCAGACAGAACATTTTAAAGGGAATTTCTCTATAAAAGCATTTCATTCATTTATTCCATCCCATTATTTCAGCCATTATTTGTCTTTATTGTATTTTAAAGACGCATGTTCTTTTCCAAACATTCTTACTTCCTTCGGAAGTCCCCTCTATGTATTTCTAAATCCCAGGGCTGCATTTCCCTTTAAATTTGAAGCAAAAAAGTATTTTGAAGTGCATTCAGGTACAACTCCTTAAAGCACTTACAACTTTTCCTGGGGCTATCTGACTCCCTCTACAACTGCACAAACCCAGAGAACCACACAAACCTTCTTGTTATACAAAGTTGGTATAAAGTTCTGTTGCATTGCCTTTTGCGTTTGGTTTTAAGTATCATGCAGCCCTATTAAATACACAAAACAGATGTATTAACACTCTTACAGTGTCCGTTAGCTGAATCCTGCTCACGTATGTGTATAGTTCAGCCTGAAAGTATATTGCTAGTACTGCTGTCCACACAACTATAAAATGCTCACTCAGAAATAAGCCCTACTGAAACCATGAAGCTTTCAAGTTCCTTCTTCTGGATTGAGCTGTAAAGCACTTTCGCTTACCACTCCACCAACCAATAAACTTGAACTGCTTACAATGTATTGTATATGACAAAAATATCCCCAAGGCCCCATTTCATTTTTACAACTATATCCTTTTGCTTCGTCTGTGGAGAATAAGCTGTGTAGCTCCCAAATAAACCATGTCAGGTGTTTTTAGGCTTATCTGTCAAAATCCTTGTCTAACTTTTGTGCTGCTTTTGTTTTTCTTTTTATTTTCTCAGTACATTTTTATCACAAACGTCTATCCTATTCTTAGCGGTGAGGCAGTTTGACACATGTCTTAATCTGGCTATTCTTGACAATCCCAAATATGTTACAGAAGGCCATGGCAAACCACGTCCATGTAGCTGCCAAGAAAACCACATGGACGTGTCTGCAAAACCACCAGGAGCTGAGCTCAACTCAAAGAAAATTTAACAATTTCCTTTTTAAAAAATGCTTTAGTGCTTCTGAGCGTTTCATAGTTGAGGTAGAATTGCATTTAGAATTGAATGTTTCTTTTGATTTTGATCAAAGACCTGGGACTTTACTAAAGATGCTTTTCAGACTCTCCCAATGGAATATTGGTTTGATAAATGCACATCTAGAATAAATACAAGATTTCACATCAGTTATTCTTAAAGTCATCCTTGCTATAAGTCATTATAAGCAATTTCTGTATGAGCTAGGAACTGCATGCAGGTAGTCCTCAACTTCCAACAGTTCATTTAGTGACCGTTCAAATGGTACTGAAAAAAATAACTTATGACCATTTTTCACACTTATGACCATTGCAGCATCTCCATGGTCAGATGATCAAAATTCAGATGCTTGGCAACTGGTTCATATTTATGATGGTTGCAATGTCCCGGGGTCATGTAATCAGCTTTTTCAACCTTCTGACAAGCAGGGTCAGTGGGTAAGCCAGATTCACTTAACAACTGTGTTACTAACTTAACAATTGCAATGATTCACTGAACAACAGTGGCAAGAAAAGTTGTAAAATGGGGCAAAACTCACAAATGTCTCACTTAGGAACATAAATTTTGGGCTCAATTGTGGCCGTAAACTGAGAACTACCTGTATTTTGTCTCTGGTTTTAAATGTCTGAGTTCTGCAAGCAGTGATCAGGGTATTCAAAGTGAACCTCTGAAAGGGGTCAGCCCATGGCAATACATCTTCCAGGAGACTGTGATGTAACCCAGTGGTGAAATCTAAAATTTGTTTCTACCGGTTCTGTGGGCGTGGCTTGGGGGGTAATGTGACTGGGTAGGCGTGGCCAATTTTTATTTTTTTTTTACTTTTAAAACCATTTTTTCTACAACCTCTTCGGCGAAGAGGTTGTAAAAAAATGCTTTCAAAAGGCTCTGACGATCCCAGCTGAGTTGCCTGATCGGCAGAGGCTTTTTTTTCTTTTAAATGCCTCTGCCGATCAGGCAACTCAGCTTGGATCGTCAGAGGCATTTAAAAGAAAAAAAAGCCTCCACCAATCAGGCAACTCAGCTGGGATCCTCAGAGGGATCTGAAGAGGTTGTAGAAAAAAATGCTTTTAAAAGCCTTTGAGGATCCCAGCTGAGCCGCGCAATCATCAGAGGCTTTTTTTTTACTTTTAAAAGCATTTTTTTGGCCAAAGAGGTTGTAAAAAAAAATGCTTTTAAAGTAAAAAAGAAAAAAGCCTCTGATGATTGTGCGGGTCTGCTGGGTATGGGGGGGGCACAGGGATTTTTGCTACCGGTTCTCCGAACCACCCCCCACCATCGCTACCGGATTGAGCGATCCGGTCTGAACTGGGAGCATTTCACCCCTGATGTAACCTCAGACTTCCGAAAGAAGGATGTATGCAAAGAGCTATGTGACCTGCTCAGTTGTATACAAAATAACTGAAAGCCTATGTAGGTTTGAGATAAAGCTTCAATACCTCATATTGAGGTAAAACCTCAATATGAATTTTTACCTCAGTTCACTTTCTGCAATTGCTATTTGTTTTATTTATTTATCATACTTGCATGCTGCCCATCTCGCCAAATGCGACTCTGGATGGCTTACAGATATTGAATAAAATGCAGTATAAAACATTCAAACATTCAAAAACAGATCTTAAATTTAAAAAAAATCAATTAAAATAAAACTAAGCAGGATGGAGAGGGAGGAAGCAAAGTGCGCATAGGAAGAGGAGGTGGGGTTCTCTACTCCATGAGCCGCCTCTAACATGGCGCACCCTCATTGGGGCCCCAGACTGTGTCTTCAAGACCTTTCAGAAGGCCAAAAGGATGGGAGTGGATGTGACATGGGGGTGGGGTGGGAGGGGCAAGATGTTCCAGAGGGCTGGAGCCATGGCAGAAAAGGCTCTTCTGGACCCTGCCACCAAAATTCCTTGGCTGACGGAGTCTGCAGCATGTCTCTTCCCAGGGGTGGGTTCTACTTACCTTTACTACCAGTTCACAACAGGGCCACGCTGCAACAGGGCCATCATTTTGATGACATCAGGGTCAGCGGGCGGAACCTCCCGCCGGTTTTACTACCGGTTCTATAGAACCGGTGTGAACCGGGGGCAACCCACCACTGCCTCTACCCCTAGCACAGGTGAGGTGGGTTAATCCCATGAAGGTGAGCCAGTTTCTCAGATAGCCTGGACCCATCCCATGAAATGTTTCTCAAGAGGCATTCATGTCAGCTGAATAGATATCTGAATAACTTTATTTAAATTTACTCATAATTTACATTAGGTTACTGCAGGGCAGAATGGAGTCTGCTATTGTCCATTAAATTTTGAACAACTTTGTGACCAGCAAAGGAACTCTACCAGATGATTGTTCCTTATTAAAATCAGTAGCCTGAATGTGACAGAAACAAAGACTACTATAATTCTGTTAATGTGAATTTAATAATAAGGTATCTTTTGGGCAATGCTTGGGTGGAACAACTCCAATTATTTCCTATAATCTAAGGTAGTAACATCTTGTGATACCTGTGGCCAATGAGAACTCCTCTTGCATGAAAAGGACAAAAAAACGTTCTGGGAATATAGGCAGTCCTCAACCTACGACCTCATTTAAACCCAAAATTTCAGTTGCTAAGCAAGACAGTTGTTAAGTGAGTTTCGCTCTGTTTTTCGACCTTTCTTGCCACAGTTGTTAAATGAATCACTGCAATTCTTAAGTTAGTAACTCAATTACTGAGCCTGTAGTACAGTGGACTAAAGCACTGTTATTAACATCTGCTGCTTGCAATTACTGCAAGTTCAAATCTCACCAGGCTCAAGGTTGACTCAGCCTTCCATCCTTTCAAAGGTAGGTGAAATGAGGACCCAGATTGTGGGGGCAATAAGTTGACTTTGTATAAATATACAAAAGTATGAAGGCTATTGCTTAACACATTGTAAGCCGCCCTGAGTCTCCGGAGAAGGGCGGCATATAAATTAAAGCAAAAAAAAATAAAATTGTAAAGTGAATCTGGCTTCTCCATTGACTTTTCTTGTTAGAAGGTTACAAAACATGATCACATGATTCCGAGACAGTGCTAGAGTCAAATATATGAGCCAGTTGTCCGAATTTTGATCCCATGACCATGGGGATGCTACAGTGGTCTTAAGTGTGAAAAATCACTTTTTTCAGTGCAGCTGTAAATTCAAACAGTCACTAAATTAAAGATTGCAAGGCAATAACTAACTATTTTGAATAGTCAAGAAACGGGCTTATCAGCTGTCAATTACTTACAACCACAAGCACATTTCAAAGATACAATGGTGCAGTGGTGGTATTCAGCCAGTTCTATCTGGTTCACGCCAACCGGTAGGGGCGACTGCAGGATGCCCCACCCACCCGTACAGACAGCATGACGTCCCATTTTTCCATGTTTTTGAGGCTCTGCGTATGCGCAGAAGGTCTTGAACATATCACACATGCATATTTGCGAACCGGTAGGAAAGGTCAGTGAATACCACCCCTGCAATGGTTTTGCATGTCCAATCAGGGTGCACAAACCATGAATATATGCCAGCAGGTTGACATAAGAATGGTTATAAGGGCTGCTGACATAGGTCACCCCCAGACCTTATAACCATTCTGATGTCAATGCAATGTAGCCCCTTGTTTAATAAGCAACTTCTCCAGAGTCCACAAAGGTCCATGGTTATCTTTTAAAAAGTGAGCAAGGCCTTTTTTAAAAAAAATTCAGTTGTTCATTTGTGAGGTGAAAGGGCTCTCTGCATTTCTACAGTAATAATAAGTGTCAAATTGGGACTTCCAAAAAAGTAGATATAAAATTCTATAATTACTGAACTCAGAGGCCATTTATTATTTCCCAGCTCTATTACTTTGCCTCGACGAGGACAAAGTGCCACATTACCGCATTCCCAGGGGTGCAAGGGACTACTGCTAATTCACATTTTATCACAGAAATGTGGGGTGCTACAGATCTTTGCAAAGCTCCTCTTGCCATTTGCCCCTTCGAGCATTCTGGGATGATCAATTGCCTCTATAATGCCAACTTTAAAGTTTTAAGTCAAGCATAAGCACATTTAAAGTGGAACATAACAAAATAAAGACATCATCTAACAAAGGTATACATCAGTGAATATAAACTAATAAGCCTGCGAATGGAAGATTTGGTGAGAAAGGATCTTGACATGTTTTGTTATCCTAGGCAAAAGCCAGGCTCGCAGGAAAATCTGACGGTTGTGTTTCTCATACATTTTAAGGGAACTAGATTGACAAAGGCGGGTGACATTATAATAGACTGTGTCAGGCATGAAGAATCAGGACCAAAATTCTAGAACTAGAACTAGAACTAGAACTAGAACTATACCAGTGGTGGGTTGCTCCCGGTTTTGTCCGGTTCTTGAGAACCGGTAGTAAAAGCAGCGGGAGGTTCCGTCCACCCGCCCGGATGCTTCTGCGCATGCGCGCACGCTCCCATTGTGAACCAGTAGTAAAGGTAAGTAGAACCTACCCCTGGCTCATACCTATACAGTCAACTAATGTTCAACACTAAATTGGCTCTAGGTAAGTGTTAATAGAATTAAAGAGGGATTGGACTTAGACCCAGTGGTGGGATTTAAATAAACTAACAACCAGTTCTCTGCCCTAATGACCAGTTGGATAGGCGTGGTTCGGTGGTCATGTAACCGTGTGGGCATGGCCAATTCAACATCACTCACATCAATGGGCACTTCGACTTATCTGTTACAATGTAATAAGGGTTAACCAGAGAGGCAGTTTCTGTAAGCAGGGCAATAAAGATTAGGCTAGAAACAACACCAGAATGTTTCTTTCCTGCCTTCCTTACAGGATTAGCCCTGTAAAATGGAAAAAAACAAAATGAGATTTCTTCCAACAACCAGTTCTCCAAACTGCTTAGAAAGTTAACAACCGGTTCTCCCAAATAGGTGCGAACTGGCTGAATCCCACCACTGCTTAGACCACTTGTGGGAACCCAATGATTCCAGGTTGATTCGTCTCTTGACTCTGCGCTTAGGCTCTGCTGTTTCTTCTCCCACAGGCTGTTCTGTACTGTTTTCAGAAACTTGAATTTTGACAAACAGACCATACATTTAAAAAGAAAAAGCCCCTCAGTATCTATAATGGAACTGTCAGTGTGTGAGAGTTCATGAATTGGGATAGACATGGTAACAGGTCAGCCAATGGGGACTGTTTGGTGACCCAGATGGCTCAGAGCCTGCGCGTGGCTTAGGTTCACTGATATATATATATATATATATATATATATATATATATATATATATGTATGTATGTATGTATGTATGTATGTATGTATGTATGTATACACACACACACACACACACGCACACACACACACATATATGAGTGCCTCTGTATTATATAGCTTCTGTGATTATTGATTCTGTGCTTCTGAGTTCTGGTTCTGGCTTCTGCTGTATGGTATTGTATATAAAGAAGTTTTTTATATAAATTGAATCCTTCTGAATTGTCTGATTGTGTGTGCTGCAACAAACTCTGACAGGAACAATTGAAACAACACAGTCATTATTAAGTGCACTGATAAGCAGCCATTAGGAAAACAGAGAAAAGGCCACGTTCACATACAAATTCATTGGAAATACATACATATATAACATAACGGGCACCCTTGACTTCCTTTGCCCCAGCAGTAAAAGCTGGCAGAGAGATTGCCGTAGCAAATAAAGAGCATAACCTTATTCACTGTCTTCTCTTTTGGGAGATGAGTGGTTTATAAATACACTTATTATTAGTATTAATAAGAGTAGATCCATGGCTAATTATGCTCATTAATCATTCATGTCCTAGTCAAATCTAGGCTAAGTTATTGTAACTTAACAGTGAGTTAAGTTACAGTAATTTATTGCATTTTACAGGAGACTTTATTTGAACATGGATTTTTTTTTTTTTTTTTTTGCTGAGCCCCATTGTGGTAGTCAACAAATTAAACCAGACTATTAGAATTCATGATCATTTATCCTGGTAGCCATTTTTTTCAAATTCCCTAAAAAGGAAGGCACAAATTAAGTTTCCATGGGAGGGAAATCCATAGTAAGGGAATGGCAATGAAAAATGATTACTTATGACGTCTTTCAGATGGCATTTTTGTATAGGCAAAACCTAAAGGGAATTAAGTGTACTCAACTTGATTGAATGGGGAGATGAAGGTAAGGCAGGTATCCTTGGATAACACAATTATTACTTTTTAATTATTTTAAAACATTAATATATTCATAGAGCCAGGCTGTCGGTTGTATGAATGATAGGTTAAATCATGGCTGGTGGCTTTGTATTTTTATATTAATATTATATATTTTGTTGTTTTTATTTGTTTTATTGTAAATCACTTAAAGTCATGTAAAACTGAGATGAATCGAGTAAATAAATGAAATAAATATTGAGGATACATAAATAACTACTATTAAACATAATATCATATATTCACCTGCATAAACCTTGGTGTATGCTCAGTGTTAACTAGAAAAAAAAAATTAAAGACATGCTTGTGGCTGGATATTTTCCATAGGGATTATTCTAGAACCAAAGCTTTCTTCACCACAGAAAGTAGCAACACTAGTGGTAAAGAATACAGATTTTCCTGGACTAGAAAGAAGAAGATACGTTGTGTGGTCTAGGGAAACTGTGATTATAATAATTGATGGAGCAGCTTCTGCATCTCTGAGAGTAATATACATGTATAAATCCACACTCTTAAGTAAATGTGAGATAGTGGATTGATCATCCAGCTGGCTGCAAAATATGGTTCTGCAGTTGGAAGGTATAATACTACTAGAAAAATTTCATATAAATACAATCTTCTTTGCATTACAGGTAGTCTTCCATTTACAACAATACATTTAGAGATCATTCAAATTTACAATGGCACTGAAAAAAAGTGACTTACAACCGGTCACTTATGACCATCACAGCATCCCTGTGGTCATGTGATCAAAATTTGGGTGCTTGGCAACTGGCATGTTGCAGCAGCCCAGGTTCACATGATTGCCTTTCCTAGTTGGCTTCCAACAGGCAAAATCAACGGGGGAAGCCAGATTCCCTTAACAACTTCATGATTGATTCACTTAATAATTATGGCATATAGCATAGCATAGCATAGCATAGCATAGCATAGCATAGCATAGCATAGCATAGCATAGCATAGCATAGCATAGCATAGCATAGCATAGCATAGCATAGCATAGTATAACAGAGTTGGAAGGGACCTTGGAGGTCTTCTAGTCCAACCCCCTGCCCAGGCAGGAAACCCTACACCATTTCAGACAAATGGTTATCCAACATCTTTTTAAAAATTTCCAGTGTTGGAGCATTCACAACTTCTGCAGGCAAGTTGTTCCACTTATTAATTGTTCTGTCAGGAAATTTCTCCTTAGTTCTAAATTGCTTCTCTCCTTGATTAGTTTCCACGCACTGCTTCTTGTTCTACCCTCAGGTGCTTTGGCTCCCTCTTCTTTGTAGCAACCCGAGATATTGAAACACTGCTATCATGTCTCCCCTAGTCCTTCTTTTCATTAAACTAGATATACCAGTTCCAGCAACCATTCTTAATATGTTTTAGCCTCCAGTCCCCTAATCATTTTTGTTGCTCTTCTCTGCACTCTTTCCAGAGTCTCAACATCTTTTTTACATCGTGCCGACCAAAACTGAATGCAATATTCCAACTGTGTCCTTACCAAGGCATTATAAAGTTACATTAACACTTCACGTGATCTTGATTCTATCCCTCTGTTTATGCAGCCCAGAATTGTGTTGGCTTTTTTGGCAGCTGCTGCACACTGCTGTTAATTTAGTATATAGATACTAAATTAAGCATCCTTCTCCTAACAACTTTCTTGCTTTGAAATTCTGGTCCATTTGTGTTCATAAATTGAGCACTTCCTGTACATTATTTGGATTAATTAATTATTTTTGGATATAAAGACATTTTGTATATCTTTCAAAACCTTCGTATCAACTTCAGTCAGCTTCTAAAATCCTTGAGCACAGAGAAGTTGGAACGGGTGTGAGACCAAGGGATTAGCTACAATTCAGAGCCATTTGAATTGATTTTACATGTGCCAATAATGAAATCTAAACAGTATGTTTCCTTGTTTCTGGAGATGGTACATGTTTCAATCTGCTTGAATGTTTTCTTATATTTGGTTCATTTATTTATTACAACTTTAGCCCAGCTTTACCCTGAATGATCATGGAGGCTTACATTGGGATATGCCCTAGTTTTATCCTATGAGGAATGCCTCACGTTTATTGATTGATTGATTGATTGATTGATTGGTTTCCCGCCTTTATTATTTTTACAGCTAACTCAAGGCAGCGATCATATCCAACCCATCTTCTATTTTCTCCACAACAACTCTGTGAGGTGAATTGGGCTGAGAGAGTGATTGGCCCAAAGTCACCCAGCCAGCTTCATGGCTAAGGCTGGATTTGAAGTTATGGTTTTCCCACTTTCTAGCCTGGTGCCTTATGTTTCAAGTCACCCAGTGAGCTTCATGTTCACCAGGCCAAATCCAACAACTTAATTACTGTGGCTGTGAAGAATGGAAGACGGCTCTGAAGAAAAGAAAAATTAAGATGTAGCATGATTAAACCTCCACATTCATTTAGAAGCAGACATAATTGTGTATATGAAAAAGAAAAAGGGCAGAGAGTTGTCGATTCCATTTACATTTACAAGTGCTCCAGATGATCATGAATGACTCTGTATGACTGAGTGAATTATATTTAACAACCAATTATTCTTATTTAACAAAGCCTATGGCTCAGTGCCTTTAACTGAGCCCATGGCTTAGTTCCATTAACTTCACTTGCCTGATTATTACACAAAGAACATTTTCTTGATTTCCAAACTAAAGCTTTGGAAAATGTGTCTCATTTTGGCAGTGTCCTTTACTGTTAAATCCTTTGTAAATCTGTTTTAAAATTTGTTGTCTCCCCTTTGTATCTAACAGAACTATTCTCTGTAGAGTCCTTGGTCTTCTCTGAGCTTGGTTCAGCTTGCAGACATTTTATTACCCAACTAGGTAACATCATCAGTACTATTCTCCCATACATAGTAAGAGTATTGTTGATTTTTTGTGTTCTTTTCTTTTCTTTTAAATTTCTTCAAATGTACAAGCTATGAACTAGAATAGAGTAGAGTAGAGTAGAGTAGAGTAGAGTAGAGTAGATTAGAGTAGAGTAGAGTAGAGTAGAGTAGAGTAGAGTAGAGTAGAGTAGAATAGAATAACAGAATAGAATAACAGAATAGAAATAGAAATAGAAATAGAAATAGAAATAGAATAGAATAGAATAGAATAGAATAGAATAGAATAGAATAGAATAGAATAGAATAGAATAGAATAGAATAGAGTTGGAAGGGACATTGGAGGTCTTCTAGTCCGACCTCTTGCTCAGACAGGAAATCGTATACTATTTCAGACAAATGGTTCTCCAATCTCTTCTTAAAAACTTCCAGTGTTGGAGCATTCACAACTTCTAGAGGCAGTTTGTTTCACTGATTAATTAAACAATTGAACTAAATATTGTTAAACAACAGTGCTACACTGCATTAACATGATTCAGCTTGAAATTCTCAATATCATTCTAGATTCCTTGTACTGTCAATTGCTAGGAACAAAAGCATTAACTCAATAATTTGTTAATTGGCCACTGATTTAAAACTCATATTTTAATTAGAGCAAATTCCAACAGTTTCATTTCAAGAGATTTTTCTTCCTAAGCAGAACACCTACACCAACATATTTAATTGCACACTGTTGCACCTTGATGATGTTTTGCTTTTATATTTTGTTTGATTTTTCTGTCTTGTATACCACCCACAGTCTGAGATTGAGGCAGGTTGCAAAAATTTTTCCAAGTGGGCACATCATACTCTTAGTTTAGAAAACAATATGCATACATAGTGACTTCTCAGCTACTGTCTATACCCATTATGGCGAACCTATGCCACAGATGGCATGCGAAGCCATATCAATGGGCACGCGAGCGTTGTCCTAGCTCATCTCCGGAGCGCATCTGCGCACCGGCCAGCTGATTTTCGGGCCTTCTGGACCCACTAGAAGCTGGGAAACAGGCTGTTTCTGGCCTCCAGAGGGCCTCTGGAGGGTAGGGAAGGCCGTTTTCACTCTCCACAGGCTCCTAGAAAGGCTCTGGAGCCTGGGGAGGACGAAAAACTGGCCTGCTGGGCCCACCATGCCATTGCGTGCCAAAAGCAGAGGGAGGGGGGTGGGGTTGCGTGCACATGCACGGGAGAGCAGGGCACATTGAATTATGGGTGTGGGCACACATGTGCACAACCCCACCACTCCCACCACTTTGGCACATGACGGCAAAAAGGTTAGCCATCACTAGTCTTTACACTTTCAACAACAATACATTGTTCCAGAATGTATTGGAATTGGGCAGCCAATCTATTTAGATTAATAATAATAATAAACTTCCAGTAGCATTTGTTAGGATATGGTTTGAGCCTAACAAGTTGTCCAGGTAATATATGTGTTCTGTGTTCTGTGACTTTAACATGGATATGTATTGTGTGACTTTAAAGTTTTCCGGCTGATTCATTGTAATGCTGAGTCATGCTGTAATTATACTGGTTGTAAACATATTTAAGAAAGATACTGTAAAGTATTCAGTTGATGATAAGCTACCATAATGTGTGGAGTTGCTACCATTGTGCTATCATCGTTGGATGGATCTGCTACCATCATGGTTTGTGAACCAGAGTGAGTTTGTTATTCTAACCAACTACTGTTTGTGTGGTAAGAAGCTTTTTGTATCACTGGACTAATTTAACCGGCAAAGACTTGGATTGATTTAAACACTATGAGATTGTGTTTTTCCCTACAAGTAAGCTTTTGATAAACCAGTTTGCACATCTCTTATTCATTGCTCTCAGGAACGTTTCTCTGTGCTCTACACTCTGCTGGTTGGTAACACAACAACAATATCCTTAACAGCATTGACAAAATTGCCATCAGTCAATTTCAAAATGAAGCTTTATTTGGAACAGCTTACATCCTGGGACAACACCTTTAACCAGAGGTGGGATTCACTTACCTTCCCTATCGGTTCGCAAATTGTATTTGCACAGTATTGGAAAAATGAGGAAACACCCTACAGAAGAAGATATAATTTTTAAAAAATTAGATTGTGCAGAAATGGATAGACTGACATTAAGGATAAAAGAAAAAGAGGATACAGATTATTTTCAAACATGGGACTTGTTTTACAAATGGTTGGAAAATAGAGGTAGAAATTAGGAGCGGGAAAAGTATTATTATATAAGCAAAATGATCCAGACAATACGCTGTTCACCAAGCACCTATGTATATAAAGTGAAAATGTATAAATAAACTGTTTTTAAAAAAGAATACAATACTGGTAGTCTGAACTTACGACTGATCACTTAGCAACCATTCAAAGTTACATCAGACTCCCTCGGGGTACTTATGACCCATTTTTTAAAGTTTCAACAGCCAGCAGCCCCACAGTCATTTGACTGCATGCCAGGCGCTCAGTAAGTGGCCTTGCACCATCCAATTGCACCATCCCATAGTCACCTGACCACCTTTTATTACAGTTTTGTTGAAAACTGGCATTTACTTCCAGTTTATGGCAAAACCATCCCATAATAACCACAGCATTCACTGCATTAATGACTGCTGCAAAAAGGTCATAACATGAGTTGGTCAGATGGGAGATCTATTTTATGATCATCATGACCAAGATCATACAACCAAGATGGGCAGGTGCTATTATGGTCGTAGGTCAAAGATTACCTGTTCGCTAGGTAGATATTCAGTAGGTATTAATTTCTAATTTCTAAAGCACCTAATAATGCTTATCTGAGCAGTTCTGACCATAGGTTCCTCAGTTTTGTGTTTATTCCTTGCCTGTTGTCAGCCTGTCTAAATTTATTTTGCTATTTTTTTCTAGTCTTTGGCACTCTGCTAACCACTAACATTTAGAGGTGGAATATTTTGCTCTGTCACTAGTTGCTTCTAACAGTCACCTGCTTTTATTCTTCTCCAAGCTATTGGATGTCTCCAAGATGTCGCCTAACCCAAAGACTGCAAACTTGGATACTTCTTATGACTGCCACAGAGTAGCTGCCATCTTCTCTGAGGTTACTGGTAGCAAACCAGTGGTGAAATCTAAAATTTGTTATTACCAGTTCTGTGGATGTGGCTTGGTGGGGGGGGGGGTGTAATGTGACTGGGTGGGTGTGGCCATTTTTTTTTTTTTACTTTTAAAACCATTTTTTTCTACAACCTCTTCGGCGAAGAGGTTGTAAAAAAATGCTTTCAAAAGCCTCTGACAATCCCAGCTGAGTTGCCTGATCGGAAGAGGCTTTTTTTCTTTTAATTGCCTCTGATGATCAGGCAACTCAGCTTGGATCCTCAGAGGCTTTTAAAAGAAAAAAAGCCTCTGCTGATCAGGCAATTCAGCTGGGATCCTCAGAGGCTTTTTAAAGCATTTTTCTACAACCTCTGAAGAGGTTGTAGAAAAAATGCTTTTAAAAGCCTCTGAGGATCCCAGCTGAGCCATGCAATTATCAGAGACTTTTTTTTTAACTTTTAAAAGCATTTTTTCGGCCAAAGAGGTTGTAGAAAAAATGCTTTTAAAAGTAAAAAAAAAAAGCCTCTGATGATTGTGCGGCTCAGCTGGGTATGGGGGGGGCAGGGATTTTTGCTACTGGTTCTCTGAACCATTCACTTCGCTACTGGATCGGGTGATCCAGTCCGAACCGGCAGCATTTTACCCCTGTAGCAAATCTAAATTGTCTCCACACAGAACTTCTTGTGGCCTCTCAAGAAAGCATATGGGAAAATGAGCATGAAAGTTAGTGAAAAACAACATCCTAGCAAATCTTACCATTTAAAAAAATCAAGGGACAGATGGAAACCAGCCCTACCAACAAAAAGGAGGATCAGGTATATAAAATGGCCAAGAAACATAGGCACGAACAAGTTTGACTATTGTTTCTACATTCAGGGCTTGCTTTTAAAACAAGCAGTAGCTACAATAATTTCATCCCGGCTTCAATATACTTATCAGAAGCTCTTGGGCTCTTGAGAGCTTGCCTATTTCCAGTTCTGTCTGTTGGATGAAACCTGCCAAAGTGTATTCTTCTTGCTCATTCTACCACACAAATCTATGTTTTGGTGTGATACCGATATTCAGATTAGTTTTTAACCTATCACCATAATAACAGCAGGCAAATCGGTTCCTTGCTCCACTGATCAACTGCATTGAACCAGGTTTCCCAAAATGCAAAACAGGTTTTGTCATGAAGGTCAGAATATTGACAATTGCTACAATTGAAACAATTCATGAGATGAATCACCGTTGGCCTGTTTGTTTTGGTGCTATAAACCGTGACCCCAGCCTTCTGGCATTCTCCCTAGTTATTGTTCACAAACAGAAATTTCCAGTATTTTTGGAAGGGTTCAGTTAAATACCTAGACAACCCCAGTAATGGATATCATTTATATTCACATGTAAGAGATGGATGTAATAAAACAAAGGAGAAAGAGAAGGAGTAAACAGCACATGGTATATATACAGGTAGTCCATGACTTATGACTGTAATTGAGCCCAGAATTATGCTCCATATGTCAAGCTAGTCATTAAGTGGGTCATGATGGGACTGAAACAATTTTACTCTTTTTTTTTTCAGTGATTGTTAAGTGAACACCATGGTTCTTAAGCAAATCCATTGTGCACAGTATTAAAAAATAGCTGGTTTCCTACAAAAAGTGTCAATTGCGGTCCCTTGACTACAGGATGCTACAAATGGCCATAAATGTAGGGTGTTTGACAAGTGGCCAAAATATGATCACATGACCAGGAAGAGCCATCAGAACTTCAAATCTGGATCATAAATACTCTTTTGGGGGCAGATTTCAAAGTGTCACTAAGTGATCTGTCATAAATCAAGGACTATCTATGTAAAAGAGCGTCCTGCAGAAAGTATGGAGGTTAGTGTGTGGCATTCTGTATTTAGTCAATTTATTGTGATCCATGGTTTTCCACAATCCACATCACAAGCAGAAGTGAGACTACAAATAATACTGAATCTCTGCTTGAAACTTTCCAGGTGGACACTTTGAGATCAGACTTCAGAGATTATAACAGAATTAAAAATCCATTCAGGGTTAAAAAATCATTGTGTTGTTAGGCTTCTTTGTGTGGACCCAATTATGACTATACAGGTAGTCCTCAACTTACAACAGTTCAAATAGTGACGGTTCAAAGTTACAACGGCACTGAAAAAAGGGACTTATGACCGTTTTTCACACTTATGACCATTGCAGGATTCCCATGGTCAAGTGATTAATATTCAGAAGCTTGACAACTGAGTCATATTTATGATGGCTGCAGTGTCCCAGGATCAAACTTTTTGCAATCTTCTGGAAAGAAAAAGCATTCATTTAACAACTGTGTTACTAACTTAACAACTGCAGTGACTCACTTAACAACCGTGGGAAGAAAGGTCATAAAATGGGGCAAAATCTCACTTAACAAATGTTTCACTTAGCAACATAAATTTTGAGCTCAATTGTGGTCATAAATCAAGGACTACCTGTATGTTGGTTAAATCTAGGGACCCAAATACTGTAAAGAAAGATTGCCTGAAGGAAAGGGGTTCAAAGTCAATGTTCTCCTTTGCTAAATACACAGTCAAACTGATTTTGTAAGGTGCCTTTCTTCAACACTTAGAATAACTGCTTAAAATGTTGAGGCATCTCTGATAATTGACTGTATGCTAAAAATTTTGGAACTGATGATCATCAAAGAAAGAAGTAGAAGTAAATTTCTTCCCAAGTATCCTTTTATTTTTTAAAAGAGCTTACATCATGATTTTTAAGTTACAAGAGTAGATTTGTAAACAATCTCCTAGTTTGGTTCACCTTGTTCCAATTCCTACATCAAACGTCAATGGGAAAAATTGGGCTCTGTAAAATAGGAGGACCAATGACTCATATATTGCCATAATCAAAGTTTTGCAGGTTGATCCCTTTGCTTTATTATTTATTTCCTTCATGTATTTAATAATGAACTTACTTAGAATGGTTTGAAAAATTCATTTTCAACAGCCCTGTCTTCAGATAAGTCTGCAAAAAAGTGTACTCGCTAAACACAATGGAGATAATCAACTATTTGAGCACCTAATCTGGCCAGAAAAATGTTTATTACTGCAACAGTGCCAGGAACAGGCAGATCTCAGCTGGATCGACAGACCCCCAGGATGACTTCTGTGTTTGACATTTAGGTGGACCAAATCTATTATTTTCTTCCAAACCGTACAAACCTCATATGGAAATTGTTGCAACTCAATAAACATAGAACCATATGACGCCACTTTCACAAAGTCACTCTCAAGGAAGGACTACGCTTTACAAGATTGTGTTGTTTGTTAGATGAGAATAACCTATTTGCTTCTCAGTAGTAAACAATAGCTAGCACTGCCTTTTTGTTGTCACAAATTCATGACGGTAGAAAAGTTATTACTTCACTAGCCGTGTTGCATTATGCCCTGTATTGTAGTATGGTTTCTTAACTTTTATTTTCTAATACATTTTAATTTTGACCATCTTATGCTATATGGCAAATAGTTCAAAATGTACATTTCCTTAATCTGTCTATTAATCTATTATCTCTGTCTCTATCAATCTATCTATTTATCTATCTATCTATCTATCTATCTATCTATCTATCTATCCATCTGTCATTGATCTGTCTGTCTGTCTGTCTATCTATCTATCTAGCTAGCTAGCTATCCATCCATCCATCCATCCGTCATTGATCTATTTATATCTATCATCTATCTCTATCTATCTATCTATCTATCTATCTATCTATCTATCTATCTATCCATCCATCCATCTGTCATTGATCTATCTATCTATATCATCTATCTATCTATCTATCTATCTATCTATCTATCTATCTATCTATCTATCGTATATTAGATATTCATGGACAGAAGGAAATTAAAATATTGAAGGATGTTCTCATGAATGGCTTACTAGAAATGCACAGCAGTTTCCTAATGCTAAAACAATAATAATAATTTCCAAAAAGGCTGAAGAAACAATGGACAATCTAGTTAGCTGCTGCAAGAAGATTGCATAGACTGAGTACAAACAATGGCAAAGAAGCAACAATGATGCATTGGAAGATCTTCAACAAATATCATTGCCTACAAGCAAGAACTGGTGGGACCATAAAATAGAGAAAGTCATAGAAATGAAGAAGCTAAGAAGAAGCTAAAGTGCTCTGGGACTTTAGAATTCAAACAAACAAGCACTTGCCACACCACAAGCCAGATTTAACAATTGTCAATAAGGCAGACAAAAAAATCTGGATGGTGGATGTTGCATTGCCTGGAGACAGAAGAATAGAAGAGAAAGAACTGGAGAAAATAACGAACTACAAAGAGCTGGAAATAGAGTAGAAAAATTATAGCAAAAGAAAGTAAAGATAGTAACGATAGTATTAGGTGCCTTGGGTGCAATCCCAAAACAACTGGAGCACCATTTGAACATCATCAGCATTGACAAAATCACCATCAGTCAATTACAATAGGTAGCTTTATGTGGAATAGCTTACATCCTGTGGCAACACCTTTAACACCATCAAACAACATCTGCCTATCCAAGGTCCTTGGGAAAGATTTGGTAGGGCGCATAAAAATGCCAAATTCAGTTGAAACTTCTCACCGACTGTAGAGTGAATCTTAAGCATCAAGCCACTAATTAATTTGAATTATCCTCAGTTTGAGCTGGAATCATTATACCAGTGATGGCTAATCTATGGCACTCATGTCAAAGATGACTTGCCACAACATTTTGAGTGACACACCAGCATTCACCAACACCTGACAACAACTATTCTCAAAAGCATGTTCCCATTCTTGCATGATTTTCAGAGCCTGCAGGGACCATGCAAGAATGGAATGGGCTCTCAAGTGTCCTCTGGATCCTCCAGAAGTCAGGCAAGAGGGCTGTGCTCTGGAGCAGCCCTCAGAGCTTCCAAAAAACATGTGACAATAGGGTGTGCTTTAAGTTTTGAAGGATACAGAGGTGGCAGAAAAACATTCTCCAAAACTGCTTCACAAATGAAGTCTTTGTGTGACCGGGAGCAGCCTTGGGTAAGCTGCAGGGACCTGTCAACATAACAGAACATGATCCGAAGATAAGAGATAAGTAGTATATCCTAGAATATACTAGGCATGGGTCAATTTCACCATTCCTCAAGGCTCACACCCCATAGGGAATGGCATAAGATGGCCCTTTTGTGTGACATGGGTGGCACTAGGGCTGAAGTCAAGGCCCAGGCCTCTACTTTAGGTCCATCCTCTTTCTGTACTGAATACTACTGGTCAGGATGAATGGTGGTGGAAGAATTGTTTCTATTTTGTTTGGGGAGGTAAGGCAACATACCAGCAGAGTTCAGTTAGGCATTTTCTGAATGTTTGACATATTGAGCCCAAAAGGTTTGCTACCACTGCATTATTCCAATTAAATATTGGCACTAGACAAATATTATACTAGAATATAGTTGAACACTGCCACAAGCAACAAAATTCAGGAAGAGAAAGAGGCATTGGATTTTGAAACTTTACAACATAATTGAATTTTTAAATATCTTAATTTTTAATTTTTAAATATCTTTTAGTATTTTATATATTCAAATTTTAAAATTGGGTTTTAAATAGTTTGGGGTTTTAATTTGTCTGGGCCAAAACTATTTAATTTGATTTTAATTCTACTTTTAAATTTTGTATGTATGTGTTTTATTGTTTGGCTGTGCACCGCCCTGAGTCCTTCGGGAGTAGGGCGGTATAGAAATCAAATCAAATAAATAAATAAATAAATAAATAAATAAAATAAATTTGTGATTAAATATGACTTTTGTGCATCTAACATGACAGCCTAGTGTACATCAACAGATCAAGGTATACCATATTTTTAGAAGTATAAGACGCATCTTTTTCCCCCCTAAAAGAGGCTGAAAATTTGAGTGCGTCTTATACTCCGAATGTAGCTTTTTCAATTTTTTTTCAGCCCTAATGAGGCACTAACGAGGCGCTAGTGAGTGAAACAATCTTCCCAGCTTTGCTTGTTCCCTCGAAGCGATCTCCATGCTTTGCTCCAACTCTCAGCTGTTCTTTAGAAGCTTTTTTTCAGCCCTAACTAGGTGCTAGCCAAGTGAAGCAATGCCCCCTCCCCCGTGCTTTGCCTGCTTTTCTCATTGCTGCTTCCTCTCAGCTGTGCCTTAGAAGCTGTTTTTTATCCCCAAGCAGGAGATAAAAAAACCCCAGCAAACTAATGTGCTGAAACTGACCAGACTAAGGACATTAGCCAGATGAATACCTGGTAGGCAGATTTTTTTTTCCTATTTTCCTCCCCAAAAACTAAGCTGCATCTTATACTACGGTGCGTCTTATACTCCAAAAAATATGGTAAGTTCTATATCCCACTTTCAACAGAATTATTAGATCTGCCTTACCAATTGGATATCTTTTTAGTACATCAGACATTAAGCTTCATAACTCCTGGCTCTCTGGCATCATCATTAGGGATTATGGGACTTGCAAGTCTTGTCTATCTAAATAATGTCTAATGCCCACCCCTGTATTAGATGCCATTAGCCACAGACAGGGATAATGCTATCTGAAGCATTTGTATTCCTAATGTGAACATTATTTACCTGCTGAATTAGGAAAAGAAGCAGAGGTAGTACAGATCTGGTAGATTTTGGAGATAAAAAAAACAACCACCAATTTAGGCCTGGTGACTTTGGGCCTGTCACTTTCTCAGTGCAATTCATGTCACAGGGTTGCTGTTGTGGGGAAAACAGGAGGAGAAATAGATATCAGGTGTGGTTGCCACCTTGAGTTATTTATAAGAATAATAAAGGCTAGGTTTAAACAATCTTCAAAAGTGAAAAAGAGAACCAATGTGACAAAGCAATAAGTGATTTCACCAGGATGTGAGTTCCTAAGGATGCTTCATATTTATACCGACTTGACTAATAAAACAGACTCCTTGTTCATCAGATCCAGTAAACTGTGGTTAGGTCCTTATTCCTAAAGACCTCTTCTTTTTTAGGAAACCATTAAATGTGGAGGAATATCTTGTGAGACTGAAGCAGCACGAATTTCACACAGGAGCCCATCACATTCTTCTCAATAAGAAGTTAGGTATGGTGCTGTCCTTGCATTATTGATACTTAAAACAAAAACAACCTCTTTAATTTACCTGTCTCACATTTGGCTAGCCCAGCCAGGTTCGAACACAGAAACAGAGAAAGTAGCCTGCAATTTTATGCAAAGGTTCTTTCCTATAACTTTCACCCAATGACTTTAAGCATATGTTCTTGCTGAAAATAGTCATTAACCTTTCACATGATGTATAACTAGCTTTATCACTCTGAAAAAAGAAAATCCCACGTTGCGTTCTGAGCAGACAACCCATTGGGAAACACACAAATGGTAAACTATACCAAAGGACACAAAAAGGCCCATAAAACATCAGTAGGGTTATAAAGGTCTATAGATTTTAATTGCTGTGTGCCATTGGGCCCTTACAAAGCAATCAAGCAGGCAATCTCCAAAGACAGGCCTGCCATAATACATTTAACAATAGAGTTCTCACCCCATCAGCAGAGTAGGGTTTACGAAGGTCCCAATAGCAATTAATGACCTTGTACACCAAGAGAAAAAGGCAAAATTACTTAAATTGGCTGTCCTTTTTTTTTCCTTTTGTTCTCTCTCTGTTTTGCTTTGGATGCAGGGTTTAAGGAAAGGAAGGGACGGGGAAGTTTCGATGGAAAAAAAAATAGAATATCTGCAGGATTTTGTCCCTCCTGTGCCATCAAGAACAGGAAAGGCTGTGCTTGGTTATCCCCAAGAGGGTTTTACCTGCATCTGTGCGAAATGGAGAAGAAGTCTGAGCTCTTGTAGAGTGAAAATCACAATATTTCAAGTTGAGAACGTCATCTGATATGACTGCTAGTCTGAACAGCCTGTTATGATATTGCAGTTGATTTAAAGCAGCAAATATAATCAGCAGCAGAAGTACAGTCAAGTGGACCATCTTGCTAATTATGTTGAATCACAGAAAGAAAGTTCTTTCAGGTTGATCTGCAATCTCCTTCTCATTGCACTGACATGTCGAATTGTGCTGATCCTCACACTGCGACACAAACGGAGCTCATAGAGCTCTCTGAAACAAGGTTGGAGGAAAGCCCATAAAGCAGTAATGAGCAGCCAGAGGTATCCCCTGCGTTCTGAAGATGAACAGGAGATGTAATTAAGACAGGACAATAGCTGAAGTTAGGAAATTTCAAATGAAACCTTATAGCCATCGCATGATCGTGGGATGGTTGCCCTTTATAATGTTTATAGTACTCCAAATGACCAATTAATCTTGCGTGTCTTCATCCTGCAGTGATATTTCTTCCTCTCTTTAAAAATATTGTTAAGGCAGCAATTTTTAAACTGTGTTCCGGCAACATCTAGAGTGCACTGGATAGAAATTGTGATAAAATCACCACCACCACTATTTATTTATTTATTTTATTAGGCTTATATGCCGCCCTATCTCCAACGGACTCAGGGCGGCTCACAACAATAAAAACCACAATAATCCATTATACAAAGTTATTAAATCAGATAAGCTAAAAACCCGTATAAAACTACTGTCATCTCCTCCACGGATTCCCCCCTTGTGGTGGGGGAGGGGAAGGACTTGTGATGCTCTGATGAGGATGAGAGCTATGCTGGCGGGAAGATGAATATCCCAAAAGGGTCACCCAAGTCAGACAGGTCTTAACAGAACAGCCAGACTAAATTTATCCCTCAATCCATTTAATATGGTGAGAAAACAGAAAAAGAATCATATCCTGTATCAGACATTGCTTGGGTCAATGAAGACCAACATTGCTGTTAAACATCCTAGGTACCTGTTGACAAATGAGCAGCAGGACACAGGAGCTGTGGCTGGACAGCCAGGGCTTAGCCCCATAGTAGCAACCACAGACAAGAAAAAACTATACTGTGGTTGAAAATCACAACATTATGTTCTTCTATTTTAAATCTAAACCAACAAATCAGGGATACTTAAAAGGAATGTTTTGATGCTGGAAAATAATTTAGCTAAATACAAATATTACTGAACGATTAGCAGACCAAAAAAGATTCATTACTGGAAATAAAATATTTAGGGATGCAGAAATGGAAGAGATTTACATAGCCCCTAAAAAATCTGGTGCCTGTAATGAAGGATGTGAATAAGATGCTTGCAAGGATTAAAATTATATCTATCAAACAGAGCAATCAGAAAAAAAAAATCCAAGATTATTTAGAAGAAAATAACATTCATCCAGTAGAACTGGAAGGAACTAAAAAGAAAAACAGACATAAAAAAGATCAAATAATGACAAAATGACTGATAAAATAATTTCTGAGAATTGCAAAAGACGAAAAATTAATTTACATATGGTCCTGATTGATTATAAAAAGGCATTTGATTGATCACTACACAGTTGGGACATCAAATGTTTGGAAACAACTGGTGCTGGTAAAAATATTAGAATGTTTATAGAAAAAATAATTAAGGACTTGAAGACAGAATTAGTGGTTGGAAATGAAAAATATGGGCTTGTCAACATTAGGAGAGAGATCTTCCAGGATGATGCATTATTATCCGTATTACTTGTCATTGCTATGATTCCACGTTCAGTGATTTGGAAGAAAACAGCAAAAGATGCTAATAAAATATCACATTTGCTTTATATAGATAACCTGAAGCTTTATGGAATATCAGAAATCAAAATCCAATAATTGACAAATACTATATGAAAACGTAGTAATGGAATTTGTCCTCGAAAAATGTTCTAAAGAAGCCATAAATCAGAGTAAAATTACAAACTATAATGGAATTGAAAAGCCAAATGGCCAACTGTCAGAAACCATCAAAATGACTCCTACAAGATCTGGGAATTTTGCAGTTGCATGACATCAAGGGTAGCCAAGTTAAAAATGTTATCAGTAAAGAATGCATCCAAAGAGTAAGAAAAATATTAAAATCAAAACTAATGGTGGAGAAATCATCAAAGTTATCAGTACTTGGGCCATAACTGTGATATTATCCTGGAATTATGAATTGGACATAGGTTGAACTGGATAGTTTTGATCAAAAAACAAGAAAATGGACGTCTATTCACTATGCATGACATCCCCACAGTGGCATTGATAGATTATACCTGTCCCACAGAAATGGAGGCAGAGGTTTAGTCAAACAAAATGTTGAAGAAGAAAAGCATGCATTGGCTGAATGATTCAAAGTGCAGATTGTACAAAGAGGCAGAAGAAGTAGTAGATCATATACTCAAGTTGTGCAAGAAGATTGTGCAAACTGATTATAAACAATGGCACTGATTATAAACCCAGGCACCAAAATGGTTCCCTATAACATCTGTAAAAATTATTACCAGTAATGAAAAATTGGTGGGAATATATATTTGAAAAAGTAGTTGAAAATGAGCAGATTAAAGTACTGTGGGATTTCTGAATATAAATTGATAAGGTCTGAATGTAAACTGATTTGACCTGAACATACATTATGCCCATATTATGTAATGTCTCACATTACAACCTCCTAGAACTCAGTGTGAAAGAAGGTCTACACCATATCTATGGAGATTTTCAGTCATCCAGGTCATGGTTGTCCCAAAGGTGCTTTTTCAAGAGGCAACTGGACTTTCTGGGTTTTTTAAAAGATGTTTCGCTTTTCATCCAAGAAGTTTCTTCTAAAAAAAACCCTAGAAAGACCAGTTACCTCCTGAAAAGCACCAGCTTTACATTGTTGTATGTACAATAATAAAAAGAATTGGAGAAGATCACAAAATATCAAGATCTGAAAATCAAAATTGAAAAATTATGGTATAAACCAGCCATAGTGGTCCCAGTGGTTATCAGAACACCGAGTGTCTTACTAAAAAAAATCTTGGGGGCTCACTTAGAAAACATACATATTGACAAAATTTATATCTGTCAATTACAGAAGAACATACTGGTCGGATCCAGGATTTCTCCTATCACCTGAGGCATTCCTCAGTCTATTTAACAATTGATACACTTGTTAATGACTGCAGCTGGGATAGCCAGGATTGCGGTCATTGCATGAAGTTGTCCCATGGGTGTTTCACTTAATGACCTCTTTGCTCTGTAGCTGAGATTCTGTCTTTAAGTATTTTTAAATTATAAATTATAGTTTACAAAAGTATAAATTGTATTTTATCCATAAAGATCCCAGACTGTGGCCTTGAGCCTCTATTAGATTCTCACACTTAAACTGACCTACTTCAGAGTTATTGTGAGAGTTATACTATTGTGAGAACAGAGTAGGAATTCAGAGGTATTCTAAATACAATAATGCAATAATGGCAATAATTTGATAATGGCAATAATGAGTATCAAGTGAAATACAGTTCTTTTCAGTGTACTGATTATGAATAGGTGAATGGATACTTTAAAAACAATTATTGCTTTAACATTTGGTAAAAGTTTTATACATATGTATGTATGTATGTATGTGTGTGTATATATATATATATACATATATATATATATATATATATATATATATATATATATATCACTATTTAATACATAATAAAATTGCAGATATGATTTTTTTCCCCATTTTATGTTGTTTTGCTTTAGTGATTCAAATCTGATCAAATCTCAGATCAAAACATTTCCCCCTTTATTCAGTGAAATAATTAGAGTAAAATTATTTAATTTAGATTTTTTTCCCTTATTGAAATTGATGTGTACAAAGTCCTCTTGGTTGACCTGAGACCAGAATTTCTCCTCTGGCAGCCAGAAATTGTTTACATTCTGACATTACCTATGTATTGACTTCTTTCTTCAGGCTGTGATTTCTTTCCTTAACAATATTTGTTCCAGAAGCTTTTAGATTTCAGCTGTAAATCAGGATCCTTTAACTCCAGGTCCCTGTAAGGCACTTATCTCAGATTCCATTTTTATACCTTAGGTATAAAAAATTATTGATAGATTTACCAACTTTCAGAATCCCCCACTTTTTTTAACCCATGGGTAGTGACTAAGAAAAAAAAATATATGAGATTGTTTTTTCTTTCAGAAGCATAAACTTATTCAATTTGATTCAATTTTGATTTGAGTGGTTACAGTAATAACTGGTATCAGTTATTTTGGAAGTATCTTGTAGCATGCAGATTCAGTACATAAAATTTAACAAAGCTGATAGATGGATTAGCAATGAAAATAGCTCTTCCTTTAAACGTATCAAAACCAATATATTCTAAAGAATATTACTTTCTAAATTAGAAGGGGGAAAAAGACTATTTGGAGCAAAATAACAATCTAAAGAATAAAGTACAGAAAAATCTAAAGACTCACATGTCCACACACTGCTCCAGAAAATGTAAACGTTCATTTTGACAGATATTATGAAATCATCCTTCACCCTAAAGACAGAAGATGCAATTCCTGCTAAAAATCTAGGGCAGGAACTCTCAGTAAGAAAGTCAGCATAGTAAGCCTGTAGTCTCAGGTTTGGCTGTAATACAGATGGTCCTCCACTTACGACAGTTCATTTAGTGACTGTTTGAAGTTACAACAGCACTGGAAAAAAAATGGCTTATGATCATTTTTCACACTTATGATCATTGCAGCCTCCGCAGGGTCATATGATCAAGATTCAGACATTTTTCAACTGACTCATATTTATGATGGTTGCAGTGTCCTGGGGACCTGTGATTACCTTTTGTGACCTTCTGACAAGCAAAGTCAATGGGGAAGCCAGATTCATTTAACAACCATCTTAGTAACTCAACAACTGCAATGATTCACTTAACAACTGTGGCAAGAAAGGTGAAAAATTGGGGCAAAGGTCACTTAAATAGCTCGCTTAGCAACAGAAAATTTGGACTCAATTGTGCTCGTAAATCGAGGACTGCTTGTATAATAGAGTTGTATTTATGGTAATATCTTGTGACAGACTGTTGTGTTGTAAATTAGCTTTGATGAAAATTTTACAACCAACATTTGTCTTAATGCAACAGTCAGTGCAGTGGTGGGTTCCTCCCGGTTCTGCCCGGTTCCGCCAAGCTGGTAGCGGTGATGATATGACGTCACGGAACTGGTTCTGCCCCACCCGACCCCCCCACTCACCACGTTATTCTTACCTTTAATTTGGCCCCACCCCCTAATCTATCCACCCCCGCCTCCTGAGTCCCAGCTGATGGCTAGAGGGAAAAAAACTATTTAAACTCTTGCGGGGGCTTGAAAGGGCCGCCCTACAGCTGATCAGTGTAAAAAAACAAAACAAATGAGTAGATCGGTGTCTGCAAAAATACATGAGTAGACCAGTGCCTGCAAAAATACATGAGTAGATCAGTGCCTGCAAAAATAAATGGGTAGACCGGTACAGCCTGGTAGACCAGTACCTCTGCTAAATACGAAATAATTATCACATGACCATCAAGCCACACCCACAAAATAAGCCACACCCACAGAACCGGTAGTAAAAAAAATTAGAACCCACCCGAGTCAGTGTATCCACAATATATTCTTTTTGACCCGCTCCATAACATTATGGAGCTCAGAGCTTGCTTGATACGTATTTTGTATGTAGCTCGTATGAATGAATGAATGAATGAATTGCATCAATGTAATGGTTTTCTGTTTCCTTTACACATTCCTGAATTAGCAGCCAATGTCTGGGATGGACTAACCCCTTGGTTAAAGAATAGATTGAAACATTAGTTAAAGCCAGCCTCAGACATGAACAGCTATTTGCTGACTGAGAGCTAATCTATACAATATGTAAAATGCTAATTCCCCAGGGCTTGTTTGTTTGTTTGTTTCTTTAAACCTGGGAGACAGTATGAAATAAACAGATGTGGATAGGAAACACTTTGTTCAACAGAAGGAAGTCCTTACATATACACACGCATGCACAACACACACACAAACACATATTTGTATGTGAGCTTTAGGCAATAAACTTTATAAATATTTTCCAAAACAAATAGGATGAATGGCCATATGAAATAGTAAATCATAACAAAACATGTCATCTCTATATGTTGAATCATGTTCATGATTATCTGGCGTCCCATATTAAGGGACACTGTTTGAAAGACGCTTGGAACAGTGTTGTCCTTATTGTTTCTATTTCAGTCAGTCATCTCTCTGAAGCATCCTAAAACTCCAGAGATATAGAACAAGAACTTTGTGAAAGTCCAGATCCAAAACAAAGCCAATTTAGATTGGTCTTATTTCATTTGGCGGCCCAGAATGTCCATCTAAAGATCTTTTCTTCACCTCTGGATTTTGCAGTAATCTTCCCCTGGAGTGGAGACGGAATGGAGATTTTACAGTATCCTTCCCCTGCTACGCCCACCAAGCCACGCGCACCAAGCCATGCCATGCCCACCAAGCCATGCCCACAGAATTGGTAGTAAAAAAAATTGAAACCCATCACTGCTCTGGTTCTAAAATGTATTAGTATCATCGCTCTTTTCAATAGTTTTCTTAGAATCAGATGAAAGAGATGTCCAACATTGATAAAAAGAAAATTGGAATTAAAAAGAAAACTGAATTTGAAGTACTGTTATGCACAAATGACAATCACACAATAGCTGAAATGTAGAATTTGATCAAATTAAGGTTTGAAACAGAAGATGAACAGTTTGAAGACTGCATGGTGCAAGAGGCTGCAAATTTTAATTATACTATAAATATGGACATATGGATATAAGGAATAAACTCAGAAGTTGCGGCTGCTTTTCAGGCTTTTAAGAAGAGACTGGATAACCACTTGTCTGGAATGGTATAGGGCAGTGATGGCTAACCTTTTTGCTGTTGTGGGCCAAAAGGGGAGCACGGGGGGTCACACCCACATGTGCCCCCACCCATAATTCAGTATGCCCCACCCCCACGCACATGTGCGTGTGACCCTCCTGCACTTTCCCTGCTCTACCTAGTGGGCCCAGTAGACCCGTTTTTGGTCCTCCCCAGGCACCAGAGGCTTTCTTGGAGCCTGGGGAGGGCAAAAACAGCCTTCCCCACCCCCTCCAGAGGCTGGAAATAGCCTGTTTCCTGACTTCTGGTGGGCCCAGAAGGCCCGAAAATCAGCTGGGAGCTGAGCTAGAGCAATGCTCGTGTGCCCACCGATATGGTTCTGCGTGCCACCTGTGGCAAAGCAAAGCAAAGCTGGCTGTGGAATTCTGGGAATTGAAGTCCACAAGTCTTGAAGTTGCCAAGGTTGGAGACCCCTGGTATAGGGTCTCCTGCTCAAGCAGGGATTTGGACTAAAAGACCTACAAGATCCCCTCCAACTCTTTTATTCTGTTATGCTGTTAAAATATGGGAACCCGGTGTTAAATTTATACTATTCATGAGAACACTTTTACAAAATGATGTACCATTGGTACATGACATCATGTGACATATGAAACAAACAAAACGTTAAAAAGTTATGATATTTATGTAGTTACTTACTGTCACGAGTGTTTCCAGGATTGCTGTGGCTATCTGCCTACTCACAAACAGTATGGTTTTAATCAAGCCATCTGCTGTTGGCAATTACCTGCAAGCCTTCCCCGCCCTAGTCAATTGCAGGTTAACTCCCTATATAAGCAAGGACCTTTTGCTTGCTACCCGGGCCTAGTCTAATCTAGGCCTAAATGCACAGCTCCTGCAGGAAGCTTGTTGCAACGCCGCAGATGGGAGAAGAATGCAGATAAGGACTCCAGACGCCGCTACAGAGAGACTCCCACGGATGCTTGCCTTTTGCTGTTTTGTAGCACGCAAGCTATCATCGGGACTGCTGTTGCTGGACCTTCTTCCTCCCACAAGCTTCAAGCAATGTTTGCTTTTTGAACTGTTTTTACTTCAGGTGACTTTCAGCTGTGAAGCTCGTGCTGCTCCCACCATGATGGCCTTGATGATGTATCGACGCCGAAGCTGCTTACCTTCATGCTAGCTTTATTCTTTTGTGAACTGTTTCGGTATTGTGGAGAGGGATCTAGGGAGATAGCCTTGTTTCACATACCCAGATAAGACTTTGTTTTTAATGTGTTTTCTTAAAGACATAGTGCTTTTTAAATGTTTTAAAGTAAATTATATTTTTACACAAGATGCCTCTGTCAGAATCATTTCAGTCTCAGTGTGTTTACTCATGAGCTGGTTCACGGTCCGGGGTACCCCTCAACCCCATTTCGTCACAATTGGTAGCAGAGGATGGTTTAACGAACTTACGCTCATGTGGTAACGCGCTAGACTGGAATGTCTGCAGTTGAATAGATGTTGACTAGGGCAGCAGCAGCAGCACAAAGTATGAAGTCACAAACTGGACTGTCTGGGGCTCAGGCCAAAAATGTTTTGGCTGAAAAACCCCAAACTCTAATTGACTTAGAGAATAGTGGAGCTATAAGTTTTGGAGCAGAGGCCTCAACTCCTGAAGGGCCTAAGATAGTGAATAAACCATCATCACCAAAAGAGGTAGAGACTGGAAGAACGCCACTTCAGGTCTTGAAAACAAATACAGAGGTGGATGATGAGTTTAGGAAGGCAATCCTTCAGTTTTTAGGTTTGCCCACAGTAAGTCAGAACCCAACTGCTGATTCTAGTGAATTATTAAAGAATTCAGCCGTGAAAGGAAAGAAGATCGAAGTCCTACAAAACACCGGATCGGTAAGAGACTTTCAATCTTTTCCTAAAACCCCCACCTCAGACCATAAGTGGGTAATGGGGGATAACAGACTGCCTGATTCAAATGTTCCTGCTTCTTTGTTAAACCAGCATGGCCAAGTTGACATTGCGCCACCTGCTGTTGAAGCCATCATAGATCAGGCTATAAAGACTTTAGCTCCCTTGATGACATCAGTGACTTCTGCTAAAAATTTAAGAGACTCTCATGTTGAGCGTAAGGTTGCAAGTGTGATAGAGACTTTGGCAACCATTTTAGGCGATGGTTTGCAGGCACCATCGGCTCAACAAATAGGAGCTGCGCATCCCAAAGCCCCCCTGATGTCTGCGACTAATTCAGCGCACGCCACGAGTGGGATATATCCATCCGTGACGACATCGACATCCAGGACGGTTCCGGAGGCTACCTCAACTGAAGATAGGAATTTGGGAGCGCGTCCAAAAATTCCTAGAGATGTGCACCAGAGAGGACCCTCGAGTTTTTGTGATCAAGCCAGGATGAGTTTTGCATCCGCACAACATGAAGTTTTAATCCCTCCCATTGGGGAGGAACGATCGTCAGAATGCCAGATGGAAGACACTGTGCTGTGTGCTTCCATTCCAATGCCTTATTGCCCGTTCCAGGACGGACCACATTTTGAACATCAATTAATGTCTATTTCCATGTTTAATAATGTACAGGTCCTTCCTCCTAATTTTAAAAGTTTAAGTGTGGGTGGAGGAAATTTTAAGGAATGGGTTAAAAGTATTCAAGTAATTTTAATGAAAGAAAATGTTTTATCGTTGCTGTTAAAACTCCCACCTAGACCATGGTCCTTAGAAGTTGATATTTTACACCATAAGGCCTTTTGTATTTTATTGATGTCCATTAACCCTGCACTATATCCCAGTATACCTAGTAACCTGACCGTAACAGAAGTTTGGGTGAAACTACATAAGCTATTTTGTTCAAAAAGCTCCCATGTTACAAACAGAGTTTATAGGGAGTTCTATTCCGCAAAGTTGAAGGCGGGAGTAGATATTAATGAACACTTATGTGAGTTAAACAGGTTAAGGCAGGAATTGATGTTGAGGGGGGAAACAGTGTCTGAACAAACCCTCATTACTGTTATACTCAATTCCCTTGACCCTAGCTGGGATAATTTTATATCGCAACTGGATAATGTTAGTTGTAATAACTTATCTTTAGAAGTGTTATCTGGCAGACTGATTGCTGAAGATAACTTGCGAAAATGCAGGGCGGCTTTTCACAAAAAGGAAAAACCTTTAAGAAGGCCCGATAGTTCAGATAGAGCATATACTATCGGAGAATGCTTCAATTGTGGTTCAAGAGAACATTATAGAAGGGATTGCCCACAAAATGTGAATGCTAGGGCATGTTCAAAGGCACCTTCTGATAATAAATGTAAAAGGAGGCCATTGCCTCCTGGTAGAAAGCCAAGTATAGATGTTCCTAACCACAGAAGGGGTAAAAAGCCAAATGGAGGCAACAAAGGGAACAATCCCAGGTTTAATGATAGCTCTGTAGGTATAGTGGAAACTACTGAGTCAGAGCTTACAAGGGAACAGCGAGAGCAACTATGGTTAATGGACAGTGGAGCCAGTAACCATGTTGTCAGTGACCGAAGGTTGTTTGCTAATATGAGAAGGCATCAATCCATGGTCAAAGTTGCAAACAGTAAAAAGGTGAATGTTGTTGGCATTGGAGATGTTTATATCCCTGGGATAGGGGAGATTCACGGAGCATTGTATGTACCAGAGATAGATCATAATCTGCTAAGCCTGATGAGGATATGTGAGAACCCTAGAGTGGAGATTCTGTTCTCAGGAGGAGCAGCTGTGATCAAAAACAACAAATGTGTGATTGGGGAGGTTTTGAAGATAGGTGGCTTGCCTTATTATTCCCCCAATACGAATGCTGAGTCCTGCAGTGATAGCAATTATGCTATCTCATTTGGTAGTAACAATGAATCACAGTTAGAACTAGGTGATGAGGATCAAGACTTTCACCAGAGGAAGCCTTGTAAAGACAAATGTAAAGTTAATAAAAAGTTTTTAAATTTTAACTTAGAGTCAGATAGTAGGAAACCTGAAAATGCTAATGCAATTGCTACAGGTGAGCCGCTGCATAATGAATGTGCTCACTTGATGCATCGTAAATTAGGTCATGTGAGTTTTCCTATAGTAAAAAAGGTAACCGAACACTCAAGGGGAACCAAGATCAATGACTGTAACACATTCCTAGACTGTTCAATTTGTAGGAGTGCAAAGTTGAAGGTGAAATCTGCGCCCAAGAAGTCTCAGAGGTACTCTGAACACCCGTTTCAGCTCGTCCACATGGATTTGGTGGGTCCATTTGCACCTTCCGTGGGTAAGAGACGGTACTTTCTTACCATAGTAGACGACCATAGCAGATTTGGATTCGTTTTCCCCCTAATGTCCAAGAGTGAAACGTTGACTAAGTTTAAGGAATTTTGTAACTTAGTCCAGAACCAGCACAAGATCAGAGTTAAGAAGATCTTGACTGACAGAGGAACTGAATTTAATTCGAATCAGTTCTCCAGCTGGTTAAGGAGTAAGGGTATAGTCCACTTACGCACCGCGCCTTACTCTGCGTTTCAAAATGGCGTCGTAGAACGACGCAATGGCGTGTTACAAACTATGATGCGGTGCGCCCTAGAGGATTCCGGATTAAACTTTGCGTATTGGGTAGAAGCAGTTAGATACGCGAATTACATCCTGAACCGTGTGTGGTCTAGCGTGGTGCAGAAGACCCCATACGAGGTGCTATATGGCCATAAGCCTAGCTTGGCACACCTCCACATTTTCGGGGTGATGGCCGATGTTCATGTCCCGAAGGAGCTCAGGAGAAAGGGAGACCCAATCTCTGTTAAACTGAGATTTGTTGGTTATGAGCAGGGCTCCAAGGCATTTAGGTTTGCCTACCCTAACGGGAAATTAATGATATCAAGGTCTGCCACTTTTCACGAAGGGGCCAACTGGAGTAAGATCCATGCCAATGAGATTCTTACTCGGAACCCTTCCCGTAGTCGTCATAGGCAATCGGAGGATGTATCGGAAAACCTACCCGAGGATAGGGATACATCTGGTTCTGGGAAGCGTGCATCCCAGGCACCCTTGAAACGGGTATTGAAGCGCAAGATGGGGGTAGCCAGGAAGGATAGGCGCCCAGCTTCTGAGACGCATAGTGATAGTCACGAGGTAGATGACTCATCGGACGACTCTGATGTAAGTGACTCCCCTAAAGGCAGACCAGTTAGGGTTACCAGGGGCAATAAGCCTAAGAGGTACGACGACTTTGTTACCTCAGTCGACCAGGTTTTGGCCACCCCTCAGAGATATGAGGATGTGTTGGCCTTACCTGACCATGAACGACAGAAGTGGCTGGCCGCCATGGATACGGAATTAGACAGCCTGAGAAGGCTCGATGTATTCATGCCAACAAGATTGCCCAAGGACAAGAGGGTGATCGGCACCAGGTGGCTTTTCAAGCAAAAGCCCATTGAAGGTGGGGGTTTTATCTATAAGGTGAGACTGGTGGCGCAGGGATTTTCGCAGAGATTCCCTGACGATTATGAGGACACCTTCTCGCCCACGGTGCGCCCTGAGAGCGTGAGAACAGCTCTCACCATCGCTACCATGCGAGGCGAACATGTATATCAGTTCGATATTCAGACCGCGTACCTGCACGCCCAGTTAGACAAAAAGCTGTACGTGAGGATTCCTCAGGGAGTAAGCCATCGGGAAGACAATGTGTGGTTGTTGAACAAGAGCCTATATGGCTTAAAACAATCTGGTAAGCGATGGTACGAGTGTCTCACAAAAAGCCTGAGAGAGATGGGCTTTTTACCATCATCGGCTGACGAGTGTGTTTTTGTCAAGGAAGATCAGGGCATTAGGGAAACAGTACTGTTGTACGTCGATGACATACTATATATTTGTAGATCAGAGAACAGGCTTAAGAAGTTCTCTGAGGACCTAAGTAAGAGTTTCGCCTTAAAACCAATAGGTCACATTAGCAAATTTTTAGGGGTGCAATTCGTAAAAACCGAGAAGGGGTTTCGGCTCTCTCAGGAAGATAAGATTCAGGAATTGCTTAAAAAGTGTAGCATGGTAGAGGCGAAGCCATGCGATACCCCTATGGCAACAGACTTCCTTAAGAATATGTACACTGAGAGCACGGAGTTTGAGGATAAGACCCTTTACAAGTCCGTGATTGGGTCATTGTTGTACATTGCAAATTGGACTAGACCGGACATCAGTCTAAGTGTAAATGTGTTATCTAGACATTCTGAACATCCGACACAGTACCATTGGGGCGGAATCAAACGACTCCTGAGATATTTAAAAGGTACTGTGAACTATTCATTGTTATTGGAACCAGAAGCAACTAGAGAATTAAGATTGAGTTGTTTTTCGGATGCCGATTGGGCAGGGGATGTTAGATCTAGAAAAAGTACCTCGGGGTACATTGTATACCTAAATAGTAGCCCCGTGTATTGGTACTCTGGGAAGCAGAAGTTAATTGCAACCTCCACAGCGGAAGCTGAGTATGTGAGTTTGTCCAAAGCTTCCAATAACCTAGTTTGGTTTGATGATCTTCTGGTAAGTTTATGGAGGCAGCCCATGCAACCTATAAAAGTTTATGAGGATAACATGGCTGCCATTAACATATCGGAAGCCGATGCTGTAGGCCAGAGATCGCGCCATATTGATATTAAAATCAAACATGTGAGGCAATTGGTGAAAACAGGTTTCATTAAGACTGTGTATTGTGAAACCAAGGAACAGGTAGCGGACGTGTTTACCAAACCGCTGCCCCGTGACCAACACCTCTATCTTCTGGGTAAAATGTCAATGGCTATGTGAATGTACTTACCATTGATGTATATATGTACCCAATGTAGAATGTATGTTTGTTAACCAGTCAAATAGCCGCAGAGAAGGGGATTGTCACGAGTGTTTCCAGGATTGCTGTGGCTATCTGCCTACTCACAAACAGTATGGTTTTAATCAAGCCATCTGCTGTTGGCAATTACCTGCAAGCCTTCCCCGCCCTAGTTAATTGCAGGTTAACTCCCTATATAAGCAAGGACCTTTTGCTTGCTACCCGGGCCTAGTCTAATCTAGGCCTAAATGCACAGCTCCTGCAGGAAGCTTGTTGCAACGCCACAGATGGGAGAAGAATGCAGATAAGGACTCCAGACGCCGCTACAGAGAGACTCCCACGGATGCTTGCCTTTTGCTGTTTTGTAGCACGCAAGCTATCATCGGGACTGCTGTTGCTGGACCTTCTTCCTCCCACAAGCTTCAAGCAATGTTTGCTTTTTGAACTGTTTTTACTTCAGGTGACTTTCAGCTGTGAAGCTCGTGCTGCTCCCACCATGATGGCCTTGATGATGTATCGACGCCGAAGCTGCTTACCTTCATGCTAGCTTTATTCTTTTGTGAACTGTTTCGGTATTGTGGAGAGGGATCTAGGGAGATAGCCTTGTTTCACATACCCAGATAAGACTTTGTTTTTAATGTGTTTTCTTAAAGACATAGTGCTTTTTAAATGTTTTAAAGTAAATTATATTTTTACACAAGACGCCTCTGTCAGAATCATTTCAGTCTCAGTGTGTTTACTCATGAGCTGGTTCACAGTCCGGGGTACCCCTCAACCCCATTTCGTCACACTTACCAAGCACATTTAAATTATATTAAAGTAACCAAAATATCTTTACAGTCTCCAAGGCATGTCACAACTTTTGAGCATCCCTAATGTTTGGAAATTAAAAGTTGAAAAATTTGACACACCCTAATTTTATGATAGTCAAGCTGTAAAAAATATACAAAGGAATATCAAACCAAGTTGATAGTGTGAAAAGAAAGAGTGGAATTTTTTTTATCATATATGGTGACCTTGTGAAAAAACAACAACACACCATACAATGATGCAAAAGACATTGCAAATTAATATTACAATGGAACCAGAATTATTTACATTGGGTGTTACGGTCATTGAACTAGACAAGAAACTTAGGAAATTCTTATTGTGTATGATAACTATGGCAAGATTATTGTATGCAGAAACATTCAATCATCCTCCCATTCTAGAACCAACAAAACAAGAGCTGAGGTGGCGCAGTGGTTAAGGTGCAGTACTGCAGCTACTTCAGCTGACTACTAGTTCAGCAGATCAGTGGATCAAATCTCACCGGCTCAAGGTTGACTCAGCCTTCCATCCTTCCGAGGTGGGTAAAATGAAGACCCAGATTGTTAGGGGGCAATATGCTATTTAGTATACTGTCTTTGGTGTAAGCTGCCCAGAGTCCTCAGAGAGTGGGCGGCATAGAAATATGACTAATAAATAAATAAAATAAAGATGCCTAAATGATGGGAAAGACCTAACTGAGAGTTAAATAGAATTTTTCTTAAGACAGCTTCTGATATTTATTGTCTGTGTGCTCTGATTGTAGCTTGTTCTTCTCCCAGTCAGACTACTGTTTGGTTAATTAGCACATATTTAAATAAGAAAGTGCTGCAAATAGTGGTTATTCCACAGCATAAACTTACTCTCTAGAAAACTGATAACCAAAGTGACCAGTCCTCACTTCCTCAACACACCCATAGATCTATGAGGAAACCTCATTTTCTTGCTCCATCAACAAGGTGTAGCTCTGAAGCCCCAGCTATATTCAGTTATCAGCGACAGAGGAAGCTTTCATTCAAAAGAAGGACAATTCTTGGAAATACTCAAAAGTATCTTATATTTCAATAGAAAAGAGGCAGAATTTGGCAACTCTTAGCAAAGCCATGATTTGTGGTGGTGGTGGGGAGTAATACAGGAATTTGTAAAGCAAAATGAAGATTTTTGCACCAGAAAAAAGTAGAACATTTGGCAATTTTCCTCAGTGACAACTTTTAAATTAATATGAGTGAAGAAAGCATATTCAGCAGAAATCCACAAGACTGAATTTATTTTTGGTTGTGCCAAAGTGAAAGTGGAGACGTTTTAGGAGAGAGATGGACTTCAGCCTTAAAATTAAACAAAATATTCCTTACCATCTACCCGTATACATTTCCTTTTTATCGTCATTTTAGCCTTCATGTTCTTTTCATGAATAGAATAAGACCCGCATCTTTTTTTGTTTATCTCTAGGGTCCAGCATCTGTCTGTCTTAATCCCGTTTACTGTAACACCATACTGTAACACCGTACAATCATTTGTGTTAGGAGGCAGGACAACACTCCAAACCAAATGCAATTCATCATGTTGACATAACAAATGTGGACATTAATTAAAGATCAGCAGAATCCAGCACAGAAGTTTGCCTCCATCTGCTTGACCTCAGGTAATAACCATATTCCTTTAACCAGAACTGACAGATTTTTTTGTATTTCTTGGGACTCACTAAAGTTGCCACCCTTGGTCTAACACCATGTGCCACAGAAAACAGGCAAACCCTATCCACCTCAACATTTCTTTTCCTTTATCTACTTTTAAATGTTTTCTCTTTTCATGTATAATTCTGTATGACATACGCTGTGGGCACAGTTCATCTTCAATACACATTTAAACACAGAACCCAGTGTTCAGAGGAGGAGATCACCATACATTGATGAAAATAGTTCCTTCTCATCCCATCATCTCCATCTCCTATTGAGTGAGTCATGTTGAGAAAACTTACTGAATCTAATCTAGAGATGATTTTACACTGGTGGCCCATCCATGTCTTCCATAATTCTGACCTTCAGTAATGTAATGTGTTGTTCAATGTTATATGTACCACTATATGTGGTACATATGTATTAGATGTTCTGGTTAATAAAACAGCACAGATTTTTTTTTAAAAAAAAGAAAATATAGAGAAATAAAAAGAAAAGAAAAACAATAGTTAAATATATATAATTAATATGTTTTGACCCAGCTCCACAAACATGACAAACCCTCTGAAATTAACTCAAAGATTCCTTTATTAGGAGCACCAGCAGCACCAGCAAAAAGTTTCTCTCTCACAGCAGGCTAACAAGTCTGTCCGGCAAGGAGATGAATAGATGTCTGCCACATCTATTCATCTCCTCCCCCTGCCTTTTATCCCTAGAGCTAGGGTGGGTCCTCACTAGCAGTGGTGGCTCTTCCTTCCCAAGGATCGGCCCACGGATTTCCACTGCTCTCTTCTACCTTCTGAGCATCCACGTGTCAGGCACTGGATCCTCTTCCTCATCAGCCACCTCCAGACCTGGGGGCTGTTGACTCTCCATCTGAGGGCTGACGGACAGCCCAAGCTCTGCCTCTGTCTCTCTCTCTCTGCCAGCTCCATTCCCTCTTCCCTCTTGGAGTTCTCAGGTTGCCTTGATCCTGACCCTGACTCCCACACCTCCTCCTCATCTGATTTGGTTGCTGGAGGGCTGGTGGCCAACAAGCCACAACATAATGTTTCTATCCTGGACTCTCTTTGCAAAGATAATCTGCCTCCTAATTTATACCAAATGCATTTTTTTATCTTTTTTTCTGACAGGAATCAAGGTAGTTATTCCTCTGCCATTATCACAACTCTTGATAACTGATCAATAGCTCTTTTTTGGATGATCTACTCTATATTGGGTAGAGATGAGCATCAAGACCATGTACTATATGAAGGTACTGTGAAAATATTTTAGCCATCTAGTGGGCAAAGTCCTAGATAGGACAGCTATCCAGATAGTCAAGCACATCCTTGTCTCTTCACAGCTTAACAAGGTCAGGTACTGGAAGCATGGTCTGACTGGGAAGAGTTTCATCTGTATCTCCTGAGGAAATGAATTCCTTGGGACTGTTACCAGACACTTGTTCTTCCTGCAATTGAAGGCCATTTGGAAGGTGACAAGGAACTATATCTACATAGTCGTATTGTTTTGTTTGAGAGATGGCTGATTCTATTGCCTTGTACCTCTTCTTCAAGAGGTCATTGCTGGGCCAAACTGACCTGGATAATTTTTGCCCAGTCTCCCTTTTTTATGGGAAGGTTGTTGAAAGTTATTGGTTTGCAGTTACAAATGAGATGGATGAAACAGATGTTCTTAATTGTTTTCAGTTGAGATTCAGATTTGGACATTATACTGAGATTGCATTGGTCACGCTTGTTTATGAACTATGGAATGATGTCATCACTGCCTGGTATAAATAAATAAAAGTTCCTTATCCTTGATGATATGTTCTCATTCTTGGAAGAAACAGGCTAAGCATTCCAAGCACATGATAAGATAGACTTGCTTTTGGCAAGCTTCAGTGATTGAGACCATCAAAACCAGGTGTGAGTAATGGTGGTTCAGAACCTACAAACCTGGTCAGAAACACCAATGAGATGCATTTTGATGCATTTATGGTGACTTTGAAGAGATCCACCAGCCATCATCACTTTGTAATTCTTTGAGTGCTGTAAGGCCTTTCTTTGCCTTATTGTATTCTTGTATTCCTGAATATTTTTTATTGCTGTCCTATGTTGTGTTATTAAGTTATTAATATGCTGCATGCCGCTGTTATAAAACAAACTAACATTATATATGTCAAAGTCCTTCAATTATATTACCATTCCTAGATAAAAGCTTAGCACCCAATTAGGTGCCCCATAAATATGAAAAGAACATTTTAATGAATTAATCTCATTTTACGTTCCTAAGAGACTTATTAAATGTTATGAAAAACAGAAGATAATTTACCTGCAATTCTGAAATTAGAATTATTTCAAAGTATTGATCTTTCATGTGATCAAATTTAAACTTCCACCCACAGTCTTTCATACATATCCAGTACATTTTCAATGCTAAAAAAAAAAACAATTAAATCTAAAGCAATTAAATCAAAACTGCTAAGATATTAAGGGAACCAAATATTGATTTCCCAGTTGTGGTTATAATGGTTCTCGAAAAACACCACATGAATTTTAAAAATATAAACCAAATATTATAATTGCAAATCATGGAAAGTAAAACCACTTCTTTATACTGAAGTCAATGTTGGGACAAAGAAAACTCAATTTACTTAAAATACCTAAGAGAAATTATAGCCATGTATCAATGTGTAAATATATCTAGATGCTATATTTATCTTAATAAATTTTCTTCTCTATAGAGTCACTGACAACCAGTTTGGTGTAATGATGAAAGTATTACGCTAGTAACTGGAAGACCATGAGTTCTAATCCTACCTTAGGTAGCAGGGAGAATTTGGGCCAGTTATTTTCTCTTAACTCAAGAAAGAGGCAATGGCAAAGCACTTCTGAAACATCTTGCCAAGAAAATTGCAGTAACTTACCCAGGCAGATTCTGAGATCAGAAATGACTGAACAGAAGAAAAAAAAATCTTCATCTATAGCCATGAATATTTGTGCTATTTGATAATTTTTATCAAACTGATCAGAATATTAAATACAAATGAAATTGAAAATAATGGGAAAATATGGAAGGGAAAATGGGGAGTGAAGAATATGGGATAAAGGTGGAAAAAAATTAAAAAAATAATATTACTCAACTTTTTCCTTTTGCATACTTAATATGCTCTCTCTCTCTCTCTCTCTCTCTCTCTCTCTCTCTCTCTCTCTCTCTCTCTCTCTCCCTCCCCCTCTCCCTCTCCCTCTCCCTCTCCCTCTCCCTCTCTCTCCCTCCCTCCCTCCCCCCCTCCTCCCCCCCTCTCTCACACACACGGAGATAGTCAATGACTGGAATCTAGTTAAAGAAGGTAGAAATTAAAGTTATCAATATAATTGGTTACAATAAGTTTTACAAACCATCAAATAAAAGTTGGCAGTTAATTAAATTTCTCCAAACTGGATTAATTATTTCAGAACATTTATACATTAAATAAAACTTTTTTTCAGATACTAAAATGCAGTCGGATCTAAGGATTATATTACATTTGTTCAGTTAAGCCTGGGGGTGGAGTCAAGAGAGTTATTAGCCCAGAGTTGTTACATTCCCACAAACAGTCTAAGTCCAACCCTTTTCAAATTCCATTGACTCATATCTAGCACCAATCTAGCGCTTACCATTAGTTGGCTAGATTCTTGTGCATGGGCATCAGGAGTAGATCATCTTAACTGGAACTTAATGTAGAGTCTTGGTTCTTCACGCCTGTACTATAGAAAAATATAATGAAGCAGTTTGGACAGAGTTCCATCATAATAATAAGAAAGATATTTTGGAAAGAAGTTAGATATCAAATATGAACTGGTTTGAGAAAAGAAGAACTGGTTTGTTAGAAAAAGAGGCTAAGCAGAACTAAACGACTGGCTTTCATGGGACTTTCATTGAATCCCTCACCCCTTTCAGTTTTCCTATTTCTACTTTATCACTGGCATGCCTGAAGAGCTTGAGAATCAATCAGAGATATTTGGGTATAGAAGGAGGGAGAAGCAAACCTAGTGAACTATACGTACATAAACATTAAAAGTGGCAAAGCTTTTCTGATCAGAAAGAAATCTGATCCATAGAAGTTGTTTGCTCTTCTTCTTTGGATTGGTAGCTGTTTTGGAATATTATTCTCTCTAATGATCTGAATATTTTATTTGACACTTCAGTCTAATAAATCTAAATAATACAAAGAAGAGATTTAATGAACTCTGTAGAAAGAAAGCTCCCTACCATCTTAATTTATTTCTTCCCCCTTTCAAGACTGACTATAAATAATAAAAGAAAGGCTCTTTATATTAAGACACACATATATACACACACAAATAGTTATAATTTTATTTTATTTAGATGCTCTTTACTACAGCACTATGACTGACAATCACTATATGCAGAATAAAATGCAGTAGCAGTCTAAGTTGATGACAATATTACCTTTTGAATCTCCAGTATGGATGCAAGGATACCAATACTGAAAGCCTTTATCCAAAAAGAGCAGGAAATCCGAGGCTCTTGAATTGTTGTTCAAGGATACAAAAACTGGGCTGCAGAAATGCAAGGACACCAAAAAAGAGCACAGTTGTGTGATGTCTACATCTCTTTGCTTCCATCTAATTGTCATTTGGCATTTTTCAGCCTCAGGTAACATTAGCCTCCCTAAGAACAAATGGGAACTCCTAGTACCAATCATGTTGTCCATTCATGGTTCAGAATGTTGGAATTTGTGATTATAACAACACATAGTTTGTGTTTCTCACCTATTATCTGGAAAGTTTAAGCAAGGCAAAATGCTCTGCAAATTGGGAAACCATAATTCATATTGCTAACTATTAATCACGCCAGGTAGAAAACTGCCCTTTTAGCCATAACAGGATTAATAGCTATGTTTGTAATATGCTTATTTCAAGGGTTATAAATGCTTAGCCAGGCATTATTTTTTCCCATTTGTGGAAAATGATGGAGAACACACATGCAAACACACACACACACACACACACACACACACACACACACACGGTATTATGCCTTTCAGATTCTCCCACTTGTAACTCATTTGCTTTTCAAGTGGCTTTAAAATCATTTAAAAAGTGTATTTTTAATAACCCTAACTCTAGATGGATTATCTTAGTTACCATGTTGTGTAAATAGGAGCCAGTGAATAAAGATATCAGACAATATCTGAAAGGTACTTTTGGAATATCTTCGGTTAGTCTGTAAACTTGCAAGATGAAAAGAGCTAAATAGAAAAAAGCTGGGAGAACTGGTGAAGCAAGCCATATTCTGCTGGTGTGCAAGGTGGACTCTTACCATATTCACACAATACCCTAACATTGGTTAGCATGAAACCATTAGTAAATTATTTAGTCTGAGGAACATTGCAGCAGATGATAGGGCTAACCATAGCTGGGAGTGGATTATCAGTCTTCCTCCTCTTTTTCTGGTATCTTAGCAACCTTTGTGGCTGCTGACTGGTTGGCATTTCCTGATTCTTTTTCTTCTGTTTCTAAAAACATATAATGTAGGGTATATCTCTACTCAGCCTCCCCATGTCAGGAGAAGGAAGATGCTACTGAGTGAATGGGTCCTATTTTTCTTGGAAGGCTAATAGATAGAAAAGAATATTTGTAGCTCAGAGTTGAACTACGGGGTCCTTGGTGCTCCCTGAGATTGGTTGTTTTCTTGTAGACATTTCATTACCCAACTAGGTAACATAATCAGCACATTGCAAATATCTGCTAGAAAACAACCAAACTCAGAGATCACCAAGTTCCCTACAGACTAATAGATGATTAACCATCAGTCTAGATTTGGGTAATATTTTGGAGGACAGAAAAGTTAAGACCCCGACACATATACACACTAACCACTATTACACAGACAGCTTGGATTACATATCCTTGACCTAGTACCCAACTATTTAACAATTGGGAATTCATTCCGGCAACAGGCTTCTCTGAGATGCAAATTATTTGTGCAGTCATTGTTACTGCCCAACCATTTCAACTGTGGGAGAAAAAACATTCTGTCACTGCCAGATATGAATCACTAACTCTTAGGTGAATACATTATAATTTTAGATACCATCATTTATGCAAATCACTGAATATATATTATAAGACTAATCGCATGTATTGTTTGAATAGGAATATCAATATTTATAACATCTCAACAACTTGCAGAGTGAGAGGAGGAGGAGGAGGAGGAGGAGGAGGAGGAGGAGGGGAGGAGGAGGAGGAGGAGGAGGAGGAGGAGGAGGAGGAGGAGGAGGAGGAGAAGAAGAAGAAGAAGAAGAAGAAGAAGAAGAAGAAGAAGAAGAAGAAGAAGAAGAAGAAGAAGAAGAAATAGCAATAGCAATAGCAATAGCAATAACAATAACAACAACAACAACAACAACAACAACAATAACAACAACAATAATAATAATAATAATAATAATAATAATAATAATAATAATAGTAATAATGGCTCTGTTCTAGAGAGTATGCTCCTTACACCATAGCAGGGAAAAATACTAGCAATCCTCTTATGTATGGCAGCTAGATTTCCCCTTCAAAACCCTACATTTAAGCAACATTCACCATTGTTCAACTGCCTATCTAGCCTAGGTTCATCTTCCTTGCTTGCCCTGGAGCCAAGTTTAAAATTATATCGGGACGATAGGAAATAATTTGAAGGTATTGGGAATGTCTAGTTTAATGAAAAGAAGGACTAGGTGATTTGATAGCAACGTTCCAATATCTAAGGGGCTACCACAAAGAAAAGAGAGGGTCAACCTATTCTCCAAAGCACCAGAAGGAAAGACAAGAATGGATGAAACTAATCAAGGAGAAAAGCAACCTAGAATTAAAGAGAAATTTCCTGACAGTGAGAACAATAAACCAGTGGGTGCTCCAACCCTGGAGATTTTAAAAAAGAGATTGGACAACTATTTATCCACAATGGGATAGGGTCTCCTGCCTGAGCAGGGGGTTGCACTAGAAGTCTCTTCCAACTCTGTTATTCTGTTAAAACGTCTTGATGGTCAATGCAGAATCATGGTCCTTCAACCACTGAATAATAGCTTCTTCAAGATCTAGAAGGTGACATCATAAATATATCAACAAATTTTCCCCATTTCCCTCCATTCATCTCTTCTCCATTACTGACCCATTCCTCTGCATAGGTGTAAAGAATGGGAGGTAGGTTGCTTTAAAAGAACAATCCCGAACATTTGAAAGCTCTCAGTCGGACTGTAACACATCTTCACATCTTCCTTGCATTCCTGACATGGTTACATTCATTCCTACCCTCTCCTTCTTTAAAATAAAATTGTGAAATCTTCCTAAAGATAGAAGAGAAATAAGATTCCTCATCTCTGTAATGGGTCTTGTTTGGTGGATTATAAAAATCTGGTGGATTCCAGCTCCTGCTGGAATCGAAAAAGAGACAGAATTTTTCTTGGTGGAAAATAAGAACGTCAATATCAGTTCAAACACACACCCCCTTCCAATCTCTCTCTCTCTCTCTCTCTCTCTCTCTCTCTCTCTCTCTCTCTCTCTCTCTCACTCTCTCTCTCTCTCTCTCTCTCTCTCTCTCTCTCTCCTGTCTGTCTCCTTCTAAAGATTATGTTTATGCTTAGTAAATGAAGAAAAGAATTAGTGATGCTCTCTTCATTTCCTGTCTTCCCACAGATGGTGATAAATTCAAATTCAGACTCCATTAAACCTGAGTAGAGAAACTCAGCAGGTGGCTACGCTAATGGAAAATCCTGGCTTTGGAATAATGGGAATTACAACCGACAGCTCTTCTACACCACAAAAAAGATGATGTATTCCTATTGACAGGGCTGCTTTTGAGTCCAGAAGGCTGATCTGATCGTTCAAGGCTGGCACGAGGGAGGCGAAAAGGCTCGTGGGCATTTTTTTTTTCTCCTTCGGCCACACCACTATAATTTGTGCCATCAGAACCTTCCATTATATTTCATTGTACAAATCTCATTGAAGTCGGAGAGAGTAGGGCTAAAATTCACTCCATTTGGCCTTCAGGCAAGGCATATATTTGTTCTCCCCTCCTCTTACCACCACCCTTGGTTTAAAGGACAAATAAAGGTTGACAGACAACAGCATTTCCAGCTAGTGCTGTATTTTTTTTTTTTAATGCTGACATTCCTAGCCCAAATGCCTTTTGTGACTCCAGACAAACCTATCTGAGAGAGAGCTTGTGTTTTGTTTTGTTTTTTAAAAAATGCATAGATTGCCTTGAGGGATAATGATTGATATTGTGCTATAATTTCTCAGAATATTGCATCTGTGGGTTTTTTTAAAAAAAAAGATCTTAAAAAGGTATAATCTTTATTGCAAATAAAAAAAAAAGCATCGGAATTGCTTTAAACATGCTATCTTCTCAACTTGACTGTCGCGTTCCCCTAATTAATAAATAAATGATTATCATTCCTCTTCTGCAGGCTTACTCATCATGTGAATATCGAGCCCGCCCCCCAAAAAAACCCCCAAAACCCCACCCTAATTTGGGAATGGTATAGTATTTATATTTATATTTACATAGAACATAATAATATATGTATTATTAGGGGTTGAATGAAATGTTGAATTTATAAAATGTCATTTGAAAATGTCACTGTCCAGTAAAATATTAAAGTGTGATGAAGAACACGCGTTAGTTCTAAAGGGATTCTCAAATAAATGTGAAAACACGCTATGGCCATTCGGATGAAATAACAGAAATATTATATATTCAGGTATTCGGAGAATATTATATATTCTTGATACTGAATAATGTAAAGTTTGCTTCCCTTCTATGTGTTTGAAAACTAAAAAAGGTAATTTAACTAATGCAATACTGGAATCAAATTCAAAATATATACATGATGTCATCTTTTAAAATTGTTTTAATAAATAAGGTATGGGTTATTTCATGTCTCTATATGATTTTGTTTTCTTTTCTTTTTTCAGGAAGAGAGAGAAGTGCACAGGTACAAAACAATTTCAAAAGGTAATATTTAAACTCTTTTATGTGGCAAAGCAGATTAAATTCTCAAATATGAATTGTGGTGTCTAACATTTAGATTACACTTCTAATTTTACCCTATTTCCTGAAAATTGAGCTACTTCTAAACCACTTTCATTTACAATGGTTCTTAACTTCTAAAGAAAGTAGGAATGAAAATGTGATCCAGAGATTGGCAAATATCAGCAGGAGCAAACTCTGTATAGAAAGCTTGAAAATACTTCTAAGCTGTCAGTGTGTAAAAAGGGATTCCATTCTCTTTTAATGCTTATCTAAAAATGTATCCGTCTCCGGAAGAGCGATCATCACTTGCTCTCTTGATCATTTGTCTTCTTCCTCCTTGATTCCAAATTGTAATTGGAACCTCAATAAATTGTTTGATTCCTATTCTCCTCCAACACTCCGATAGAGGTGATCCTGAATTTACAATCACTTAACAACTGCTCAAATTTACAAAAATGCTGAACAAAGGGACCAGTCTTCACAACCTTTGAAAGTCTCTGCAGTCAAATTCAGGCACACAGCAACTAACCTGCATTTATGACCATTGCAGCTTGCCAAGGTCACATGATCACCATTTTTTTTACTTCCCAGGAGGCTTCTGGAGGAAGGAAACCAGATTTGCTTAACAACCTCATGATTTGCTTATGAGGTCTACACCCCCCAAAAAAAGATCATAAAATTGGGTGTGGCTCACTTAATGACTGCATCGCTTACTGATAGGAGTACAGTCCCAAAGTGCAGTCATAAGTCGAGGACAACCTGTAGCTGAAATTTGATCTTCAGTGCTTTAGACAGATGGCTACCTACTGTAAGTGTCTCAAGCAAAATGGTTAGGAGGCAATAGAGATGAATATTAACAACTCTGTCTATCCAAAATATTTTAAGAGTTTCTGAGCCACAGAAAGAGCCCAGCACTGTCCATCGACATATTGCTCTTCCATATTGCTGTCACTGTTCAGTTTATTTAAAGGAAAGGTGCTTACCTGAAAAAATAATAATGGAATTCATTCCAGAAAAAGCATGCTTCCTGATTTATTTATTTTTCCGAGTATTTATAATCAATCCAATCCCAAGGGACTCTGGGTGGTATACAATGAAAAGGAAACCAGAAAGCAAAAGGAAACAAAAGAGGGAAAAAATATGGGAATAAAATCCAAACTCTTATGGTGTCAGGAAAGATAGCCATCTTAGATGATTTACAAATCTTAAGTGAGCTAACATTCGCATTTCTGGAATATATTTTGCCCCCTCAATATGTTTTCTGGTGCTCCCATGTTGTTTTATAATTTTCTTTTAAACAAAGGATGGAGGTTGGAATATTCAATGACATGAGGACATGAGAAATACACTTGTAATTCAGGTGTATATGCCAATGACAGATGCCATGAACTGTATTATTCTTGAAGGAGATGTTGTTGTGACCCAGGCCCAAGTAGGTATTATCCGACACAATCAGTTCGAAACAAACAGACTTTATTAGAACAGCTGAGAATTAACTCATTCTCAGCATAGTCCAAACTAATTCAAAACGAATTCTTCATAACACAGTTCTTCAGCCTTATCACCAACCTTGGTCTAATTAGGCAACCTGCCAAAGGCTTTTCTTGGCAAAAGTTCAAAAGCAGAAGACGCGGACAAGAAATAAATACAGCAAGACAAGAAACAAATCTATCAACACTGTTTTCCAACAAAGAGCCCAAGAGCCATTGCTGGTCTTTTAAGCCTTATGGGATGGGACAATCATCTCTTGGCCTTACTCCCGAGTTGTCCTTTTTGCTTTAGCTGCTCTTGCTTTCTGGCAGCTCTTCTCATACGTGCACTAGGAACAGGCTCCTCCTGTTCCTCTGCCTCTCTGCTGTCAGCCTCTGGAGGCTCTGGAGTCCACACATCACTCCCAGATGGCCCTGGCCCCATCTCTGCCTCCGACGCAGAGCCCTCATCTGGGCCTTCCCCAGCCTCCAGGACTGGCCCATGTTCTTCCTCAGCCTCCTCACTGTCCGACTCCGCTGCCAGCTCCACAGGCTGCTGGCAGACCACAACAGACGTCATTTAAAAGAGAGAAGGCTTAACCATGCAGGGAACGGTCAAATTCTGCCATGGAAGTATTTTTTAATGATTTTTTTTTTATTAAAGAAGATTTTACAAAGATTCTCTGGTCTTCATCTTTATGAATATAAAGAGCTGATGAAGTTTCCATATTCAAAAAAAAAGGGGGGGAGGAATAGATCCAGGGAACAACAGACCAATCAGCCTGAGCTCAATACCAGGGAAGATTCTGAAAAGATAATCAAGCAACGAATCAGCGACCACCTAGAACCAAAGTAATAACCAAAAACCAACATGAGTTTCTTAAAAACAGATCATGCCAGCCTAATCTTATTGCATTCTTTGACAAAGTGACAAAACTAGTGGACCAGAGGAATGCTGTCAATATAATTTACTTGGATTTCAATAAGGCATTTGATAAAGTAGACAATAACCTACTACTTGATAAAATAGAAAAATGTGGGTTAGACAGCATCACCACAGATGGATTCGTAACTGGCTGACCAACTGCACACAATGGGTAATCCTCAATGGAACTGCACCTACATGGAGGGAGGTATGCAGTGGGGTACCCCAGGGCTCTGTTTTAGGCCCAGTACTCTTCAACATATTCATCAATGATTCAGATGAAGGGATAGATGGGGAACTCATCAAATTTGCAGATGACACCAAGCTAGCAGGAATAGCCAACACTCCGGAAGAGAGGCTTAAGATACAAAAGGATCTTGACAGACTTGCACATTGGGGGCTATTTAACAAAATGAAATTCAATGGTGAAAAAAAGTAAGGTTCTACATTTAGACAAGAAAAACAAAGTGCACGGGTACAGTATATGTGGTACCTTGTTCAATAGTGGTGACTGTGAGAGGGATCTTGGAATACTAGTGGACAATCACTAAAAATGAGCCAGCAGTGTGCAGCAGCTGCCAAAAAAGCCAACACAGTTCTAGGCTGCATAAACAGAGGGATAGAATCAAGATCACGTGAAGTGTTAATACCACTTTATGCCTTGGTAAGGCCACACTTGGAATACTGCATCCAATTTTGGTCGCCATGATGTAAAAGAGATATTGAGACTCTAGAAAGAGTGCAGAGAAGAGCAACAAAGATGATTAGGGGGACTCAAAAATAAAACATATAAAGAACAGTTGCTGGAACTGGATATGTCTAGTCTTATGAAAAGAAGGACTAGGGGTGACATGATAGCAGTGTTTCAATATCTCAGGGGTTGCCACAAAGAAGAGGGAGTCAAACTATTCTCCAAAGCATGTGAGGGTAGAAGAAGAAGCAATGGGTGGGAACTAATCAAGGAGAGAAGCAACTTAGAACTAAGGAGAAATTTCCTGACAGTTAGAACAATTAATCAGTGTAACAACTTGCCTGCAGAAGTTGTGAATGCTCCAACACTGGAAGTTTTAAAGAAGAGATTGGATAACCATTTGTCTGAAGTGGTGTAAGGTTTCCTGCCTAAGCAGGAGGTCGGACTAGAAGACCTCCAAGGTCCCTTCCAACTCTGTTATTCTATAATAGTTTTGGTGCCGTTATCGTATTTAAAACAATTGGCCCTTAGTCTTTTCTAGATGATTTCCATAAATCCTAATAACAAAAGTTCAAGTTTCATCTGATTGTTAATTTTTAAAACCCTGCATCACAATATTTGCATCCAGTATCTTTTCGCTTTTTCAAAAGTCCACTATGCATGATTAAACATCCCTTCACGTTTTTCACATTTCCAAGAGTGATTAGAAATATGTTTATACCTCTTAGACAATTTTTCTGGTGTCATACCCCAGTGATACAGTACATCATTAAAAAAAAAATGTTTTCTTATAAATTGTAAAACAATGTGAACGTGTAGATCTTCTAACCACATCCTTTCCCAACGATCCATTTGAAAGTTATAACCAAAATGATTGGCCCATTTTACCATACATTCTTTAATTTCTTCTTCCTCCATTTCAAAACTCAATAAAAGTTTATCCATTTTAGCAGTCAACGTGCTCATCCTTTGTATATATTTTCATGTTAAAATTCTGTTTTATCATATTCTGTTCCTGATACTCTTCTTAAAAAATCTGTATTAAATCTTTCCCTTAATTGTGAAGTTCTGTCGTGGAAGTCTTGATCAAAATAGAGCCGCTCATCTTCCTACATTAGGGATATATCCTATTAGGATGGCTGACTATATCATGGCTTAGACAAAGTGTTGTCTGATCAACAGACTTAATGCATAAATGTCTGCAGGGAACAGGCAGCAGCAAAATGTGGACAGATGTTTGGCTCTCTCTGGAGCTCATCAGTGGAGTTCAGCTGCTTTATCTGTCAGATGGGTGATCCCCAAGTCTGGATTCACAAGAGCTCAATACATTCTGATGTGGGGGAGGGTGATCCCATAAGCCATGGAGGAAATGATTTGCTATAAATAATCCTTTCAGGAAAAGTTGCCCTTCCTTGCTGCACATTCAAGAGCCATTCGTGGCTCTTAGGTGGCCCAATATGTTTGTATTTGTACATATGTGAGAGAGGCAGACAGATAATATGAAAAATGGTATTTCTGACTATCTGGGACATTCAATCAGCTGGCAGTTCTGTATTTACTCCAAAGGATGATGGATCTGAATTAAAGACAACACCCACCCCAAAAGGAAGATGAGATAGGATATGTACATGCATACACATATGTACACTGTAGATGGAGAAAAATACAGTATAATGCAAAGCTTTTCTGAAGCTCTTCGTGTCAGCTCCACCCAGTTCTCATTCCCTCCGGTCAATAGATGAACCTGAAGCAGTGATATACTGTACATGCTGACACACACACATGTGCAAAGGTTATACATCTGTAAAAGGCAGATTCTAAAAAGAGCAGGAACCCCTGCATATTAGAAACATTCACTCTCCCACACAAACCACACATTTATCTACATTCATCTCTCATTTATTTTGGCAGAAACTGCAAAGAAAAGAGATTAAAAGTGGAGGGAATAAAAAGGTTAAAAGAAATTAAGGTTAGGGAGGGGAGGGGAGGGGAGGGGAGGAGGGGAGGTCATTAAGATATCATAAAGGGGTTTTCAGCAGAAAAGCAGTCCTTCTCTCAGGTTCAAAGTTATCCATGCTGGTCATTCATTTCAACAGATATTTTTTACCTTTTTGGTAGACCTAACAAATTGGCCAGCAAAAACCTGAATGACTATTAGATGCCAACAAAGAGTTTTCATCCTTTGCCTCTCTTTTGGTAGTCGCTCCTCCTTTCTCTTTGTTTTCAAAAGCTTTGTGCCCTGATGAGCAAACAAAATTAACCCTCCCTCTTAATTTACAGGTAATTGTTTTAGAAAAATACCCATATTTTAGCAGTACAGACTCCGTCTGTATATATTGGCTGGATATTAACCTGACTATTTGCAAGTACTTTGGGTTATTGTTTTAGCATATACAGACTGGGGGCAGGGACTATGAGCTTTGCATCACAACCAAGGTTTTTTTTCTTCCTTCCTAGAATTTTCTACAAGTGCAGGGACTGCTCTTTTTTGTTGTTGTTGTTCAGATCAACTGATTGTTGATCCATTGGTTGTGACAGGAATTGATCGACCAGCTTGTTGTCCAAGGCTGACATCATGGGCTGAGAGAGTGTGACTGTCTCAAAGTCACCCAGTCAGCTTTCATGCCTAAGGCAGGCCTAGAAATCACAGTCCCCTGGTTTCTAGTCTGGTGCCTTAACCACTAGACCAAATATTTATCTCTCTCTCTCTCTCTCTCTCTCTCTCTCTCTCTCTCTCTCTCTCTCTCTCTCTCTCATCTAATCTGTTTTTCTCTTCATATCACAATTAGGTCCTGCTTTTGGGATATTAACACCTGATTCTCCCAACTCATTATACCAGGGGTGAAATCCAGCAGGTTCTGACAGGTTCTGGAGAACCGGTAGCAGAAATTTGGAGTAGTTCAGAAAACTGGCAAATACCACATCTGGCTGGCCCCAGAGTGGGGTGGGAATGGAGATTTTGCAATATCCTTCCCCCAGGAGTGTGGAGGGAATGAGGATTTTGCAGTATCCTTCCCCTGGAGTGGGGTGGGAATGGAGATTTTGCAATATCCTTCCCCTTCCCCTTCCACGCCCACCAAGCCACACCCAAAGAACAGGTAGTAAAAAAAATTGGATGTCACCACTGCATTATACCCATCTGAGTATGACTCCAATGTCAACTAGCAAACTCTGGTTACTGCACTGAACCTTTTTTCTCCAGAAACCTACAATTTCACATCAATTCTGTTCTGAAGGGTTAGAAGACCATCCAGAGGAGAATCTGAAGATGCAAGGGATGGGCTTCAGAAGGCAGAATTGTCCCAACCCCCCTTCCTAAATGAGAACTAATGAACCAACAACAGTACAAACCTGACAAAAGTACAGTTTATCCCAGATAATGGGACTGACACAGAGCCTATTTCCATACAAACAAGTTATAAATCCCCTAAATTCCGTTGCAGTGATGTCATGTCTATACTTATTTCATTTCATTTCTGATATATCACCATGCTGGTGGCTAGATTACCATAAATTTCTCTAGTCAGAAAATGGGTAGAATTCTGCTCTTTCTTTGGATAGAAATACAGTCTTCAATTAGAGCCAAGTGGTGTCAGTACAAACCAAGAGCCCACCACATTCGGAGTTAGATTTCATTTAAGTTTGCTTATTTGTTTGTTTCTTTGTTTCCCGCTTTTATTATTTTGATAAATAACTCAAGGCAGCGAACATATCCAATGCACCTTTCTCCACCTGTTTTCCCCACAACAACAACAACTCCGTGAGGTGAACTGGGCTGACAGAGAGTGACTGGCCCAAGAGCACCTAGCTGGCTTTCACATCTAAGACAGGACTAGAATTTACAGTCTCCTGGCTTCTAGCCAGATGCCTTACCACCAAACCAAACTGGCTCTGTGAAGGTTTTGGGGTTACCATCTCTGCCAGGTTTTAAGAAAAGGCTAGACAATCACTTGTGGAAGATGGATTAATAAGGCTTCCTTGTACACCGAATGATCCTGGTGGTTCCTTCCAACTCTACTGTTTTGTGATTCCATATTCTATGGTCTGTTGAAGCCCTGGATAAAGACTATGGAGGCCCACATTGAACCTATTGTGTGATATTGGGTTGCTATAATCATAAATAGGAGTGGGAAAAGGTCAGCTGCATTGTTTTATGTGAGACAATATATAAGCAAGGTCAACGGGTAAATGAAGCTTCAAACATCCAGGCCAAAAGTATCTAAAAGATTAAAAGGTAAAGGTGAAGGTTCCCCTCGTACATATGTACTAGTCGTTCCCGATTCTAGGGGGCGGTGTTCATCTCCGTTTCAAAGCCGAAGAGCCAGCGCTGTCTGAAGACATCTCCATGGTCATGTGGCTGGCATGACTAAATGCCAAAGGCGTATGGAATGCTGTTACCTTCCCACCAAAGGTGGTCCTTATTTTTCTACTTGCATTTTTTACGTGCTTTCGAACTGCTAAATTGGCAGAAGCTGGGACAAGTAACGGGAGCTCACCCCGTTACGCAGCACTAGGGATTCAAACCACTGAACTGCTGACCTTTCGATCAACAAGCTCAGTGTCTTAGCCACTGAGCCACCACATCCCACTCTAAAAAGTTAAGTCATGGCAACTGGACCAAAGTTTATTAAAACTGAAACGTTTCATTACTCATCCAAGTAACTTCTTCAGAACAACTCTCTGACTCTCTGCCTACCCAAATTTTCATTGTGACTAAAGAAGTTACTTGGATGAGTAACAAACCAAACCAAAACATCCTTATTCATATTAATATTGAGTTGCAGTACAGGTAATCCTTGACATATGACCGCAACTGAGCCCAAAATTGCTGTTGCTAACCGAAACATTTGTTAAGAGAATTTTGCCTCATTTTACAACCTTTCTTGCCACAGTTGTTAAGGGAATCGCTACCATTATTAAGTTAGTAATACAGCTTGTTAAGTGAATCTGGCATCTCCATGGACTTTGCTCATCATAAATACCATCATAAATACATGCCAGTTGTCAAGCAATCATAAGTCACCTTTTTTCAGTGCTGTTGTAACTTTGAACCAGTGGTGAAATGTAAAATTTGTTACTACCGGTTCTGTGGGCGTGGCTTGGTGGTGGTGGGATAATATGACTGAGTGGGCGTGGCCAACTTTTTTTTTTTTTACTTTTAAAACCATTTTTTCTACAACCTCTTGGGCTGAAAAAAAATGCTTTTAAAAGGCTCTGATGATCCCAGCTGAGTTGCCTGATCGGCAGAGGCTTTTTTTTCCTTTTAAAAGCATTTCTTCTATAACCTCTTCGGCCGAAGAGGTTGTAGAAAAAATGCTTTTAAAAGCCTCTGATGATCCCAGCTGAGCCGTGCGATCATCAGAGGCTTTTTTTTTTTACTTTTAAAAGCATTTTTTCGGCCAAAGAGGTTGTAGAAAAAATACTTTTAAATTTTTTTTAAAAAGCCTCTGATGATTGCACGGCTCAGCTAGGCAATGGGGGGGCGGGCCCGCAGGGATTTTTGCTACTGGTTCTCCAAACCACCCCCCTCCATCGCTACTGGATCGGGCGATCCGGTCCAAACCGGGAGCATTTCACCCCTGCTTTGAACTGTCCCTAAATGAACTGTTGTAAGTCGATGACGACCTCTTGGGCTTCAAACGCAGACCTACCATGTAGTTTATGTTCATCACTGGCCATTAGTGAAACAAACCCTCCATCAATTAAAGAAAATGTCAGATTGTGTAAGAGGAAAAAAGCTACTCTTTTACAAGCTTCTGTATGTCGAAAGGCTCCCTCTAGTTTTCTTCCCTCCTTGTTGTGCTTAACTCTTAAATACTTGCAACATAAATCCCATGTTTGTAAAAATGATCAGACTGCGTACTTTTAAACATTAGCACTTCCATGGATCCCTGTGCAGCAGTCACAGCTATATTTTAATCCAATTGCATTCATTTGTTTAAAGGCAGGGCTATCTTTTAATAAGGGCAAATATATATATATGCTTAAAAAGCAGAGAGCAACCTGAACATTTCCCCTAATGCATCCCTGAAAGCAATTAGAGGAACTCTCTTTAACAGCACCGTTTCATTTAGCTGTCCCTGCAGCGGTTTTAACATTTTTTTTTTAAAAGAAAAAGGGAGGTGACCTGAAAGGGGCCTTTAAAAAAAAAAGGTGTTTTTTTTAAAAAAGATGTAATATATGTCCTTTTTTATGTGGCTGCTGTTGTATGCTTTTGAGCTGGCTAACAACTATGGATAAGCAAACGAAAGAGAGGGCAACCTTGTCTCATATCCTGTGAAGAGGTGAGTACCTGAAGTGTTTCTATGAAAGGAAACCTTAGAATTTTCTGAAAGGGTTTTCTTATAGAGAACGAGAGGCTGAGACCTTCATCGAACCTGAATGCACATTATTCTTAATAATGCATAGCTGTACCCCTCCTTCCTTCCTTTCTGATTTTATTTTATTAGGGTTTCTTTTCTTTTCTTTTCTTTTCTTTTTCTTTTTTTTTTTGCAAGGAAGTTGCCGGACAATATTTTACAGAGTGGAGTTGGGGAGGACGGGGGGAGGAAGGAAATCACGCTTCCTGTATCTTTCACAGCTCTTTAATTTGTGCCCTATCACTTTTATCTCCTCTTGCTTTAACACCAGATTTGGTTTAATTAAATTTATGTCAAATGAATACATGAAACAAGAAAGAAATCAGAAAGCCTGCAGTTGCCCATTAGTGAGTCACTGACTGCACATTGAAAAAGGCTTTTGAAGCTTGGCTCTCGGCCAGAACAAGCTTCTAGGGATTCTCAGAGACACCCAAGATGCTTTGAAGGCAGAGACTTGGGGTTGACCTGAACTTGCTCGACGGAACCAGTCCCAATCCTCAGAGGCTGGGATCTCAAGTCTTCTATCTTTAACCGTTTGCCTGTCAAGGGCGAGCAGCAGGGATGGGGAAAGCACAAGCAAGGTTCATAATTAATTAGCTCAGATCCTTTAATTTCGTTTGTTTTACTGATAAAAGCCACGCTGTCTGTAGCTATTTCATCACGATTAGGAAATACAACAATATGTCATAATTACACCTCCAGCTTTTTTTCTTTTTTTAAATCTGCAGCGCTTGATCTCACTAGGAGGCTAAAACCTAGGCCTCGGAAGTCTATAAATATCTGAGCGGGTTATCGGTGCCGTGCGTATTCGATGGTTTGCGTGGTCTTTGGTGAGCCCAGGTTTCAGCAGTAACTTGAAAGCACATTGTAGAGGTTTGCACCAGCAGTGTCCAATCTTGGCAACTTTATGATCTGTGGACTTCAACTCCCAGAATACATGTGATGGCTGGGGAATTCTGGGAATTGAAGTCAACGAGTCTTAAAGTTGCCAAGGGTTAGGGTTAACCATTGTGTACCTGATGAAACCAAGGGGCTATGTCAAAACTGTGCCACTTTTGTTTACCTGCAACGTCTTAAGAATCTCTCTGATGTATGTACCTCCTTGCCTAACTACTGAATCATGGTATGTATCATTTGATGGATCTAAAATATAATCCTATTAGGATTTTCACTCACTTCCAAAGCCGGAACATTTAGCTACTGAATCTGTGAAAACATGCCAAGAGGCTATTTAGCTGACATTGTCTTCTCCTGCCAGTTGTGTGTAGGGTTTTCATACAGCAGAGCATCTCAGGGGAGAAAGTGGCACCTAGGATTGCCACGATGAAGATAACACTTGGATAAGTGTGTCATGCTGCTGTTTGGAAACACTCGTGTGAACATAATCAGACATAATCAGATAATTTGGATATGGACACATATGGAAAGGCTGAAGTCTCACATTTTCTATGATTAGCCAATGAGATCCCAAATAGGAACTTGGCAAATTCCAATGAATTAACGGAGATGAGAAAGAGGGAGCTTTTTGTGTAACCCAATTTAGGAGAATATGAAGTATATTCAGAACCAGTTATGATGCTGCATCCAGATGATCTTCAATGGCAACCCCATGTGGAGTGCATTGTAGTAGTCCAACCAAGCAATAACTAAGGCATAAGTGATTCTGAGAAGAGCCTCCCAATCCCAGAAAAGAGGAGGATCCTCCCTCCATCCCTCCCCTTCTCAAGAAGCCATCTCTGGACCTAGTACTGCTGGATAATTTTTGATTGGTCTCTAACCTCCTCCATTTGAGCTAGGTTGTGAAAAATGTGGTTTGATTCAGAGATTAATTGGATTATTTCCAGTTGGATTTGAAGCCTGGGCATAGCACTGAGATGGCATTGATTACGCTTGTGGATAACCACTGCTGGGACCACTCATCATGGTATTCTTCTGGACATTCTCCAAGAATTAGCAGTGGAGAATTACTACCACCTGCTTCAAGAAAAGTACAAAGTCCAACAGATAAGTTAAGACTGAGAAAGAACAACTGCAGCCAACCTGCCTTCCATAGAAGATCTGTATATATCTGTATATACATGGGTCAGATCTTCTCCATAGAAGATCTGACCCATGTATATTGCATGGGTCAGAAGAAGAGCTGAAAAAATATCTGCAGACCCGTCACATCCTGGACATAAACTGTTTCAACTCCTCACCCCCCCTCACCCCCCCCCACCTTCAGGACAGGGCTATAGGGCATTGAGGGCCAAAAGAATTAGACAGTTTCTTCCCTCATGCCATTACTCTACCTAATTCTCACAGTGCTCTCTAATGTCTATGTAGTGTGGCTGTAATATTAATATTCATCCTTATTATGTTCTTTTCTTGCCCCTCTTTGGGGCAGTAAAAAGTTATTATTATTGTATCCTATGACTATCATTAAGTGTTGTACCTTATGATTCTTGACGAATGTATCTTTTCTTTTATGTACACTGAGAGCATATGCACCAAGATAAAATCCTTGTGTGTCCAGTCACACTTGGCCAATAAAAAATTCTATTCTATCTATTCTATGATTATCATTATTCTGTACAATGCTTTGCATGTACACTGACAGCTTCTGCACTGGAGACAAATTCCTTGTGTGTTTAAAGACACTTGGCCAAATAAAGTATTCAGTTCAATTCAATTCAATTCAAGGCAGGCAGGATCATGTTCTGAAAGATCAATGTACAACTTTCACGTAGCCAAAAGTCACTTCCTGTATGGTGTTAACCGAAACAGACAGATCTAGCATTCAGCCTCAAGAACCCTGTCCATTTTCTCAAGGCTCAGTAGGACCTGCCCAACCGCAGCCCAACTCAGAATAGATTCAGTTGCCTAGACCAAGGGTCTCCAACCTTGCTAACTTTAAGACTTCTGGACTTCAGCTCCCAGAATTCCTCAGCCACCTTTGCTGGCTGAGGAAATCTGGGAGTTGAAGTACACAAGTCTTAAAGTTGCTAAGGTTGGAGACCCCTGGCCTAGAGTATCCCTCACAATGGCCCTGCAGATGTTCTTCATACCTCTGTTTCTGGAAAAGAAACAGAAAAGAAAAGAGAGCATTTACCTTAAAAGGGTCCACCTGTAAACAGTCTGCACATGTGATCAAAGCAGAAAAATAGCTAGCTGTTTGCTGCCATTCTTATAATCACAATGTAAGTTTTAATATAGGCTCATTCACTTCTTCTGTCACACACAATCTTCATTTTTCTCCAGTGGCACTCTAAGTTTAGTTTAGTTTTATTTAATTTGTATATTGCCCTACTCCCGAAGGACTCAGGGCGGTGAACAGCCATAAAATAAAACAATATAAATACAAAATTTAAAATAGAATAAAATGAATTAAATAATTTGGCTGAACAAATTTAAAACCCCAATACTTTAAAACCAAATTTAAAATTTCTAGAAACACTAGAAACACAAAAAGACTGCAAACAACGGATAGATAAATAAAGAGAGATGGAAAAAGAGCTAAAACTCATTTCAATCAATATAAACGGACTTAATTCACCAGCTAAAAGAAAACAGACATTTACAAAACTTCAAAAGCTAGAAACAGATATTATAACACTCCAAGAGGTACACATCAAAAGACAGCATCAAAAACTATTGGACAACCAAAGATTAGGAAGACTATATGCAGCTCTAGGAGACCAAAAAAAGAGAGGAGTCGTAATATATGTGAAGAATTACCTAAAAACAAAACAAATATATGCAGACACAGAAGGACGTTTCTTAATAATAGAAATACAAACAGGATCCAAAACAATATTATTAATATCCATATATGCACCCAACGGAAACCAAAATGATTTTTTCAAAAAGCTACATAATATAATTAAAGACCTGGAATACGAAACTATCTGTATGGTAGGAGATTTCAACGCAATCATGGACATAGAAAAAGACTATCGGAGTAATAAACAAAGTAAAACCAGAAAGAAAACTCTACCGGAACCTTTCAAAGATATGATCAATGAACTACACCTACATGATGTATGGAGAGAGGCAAACATGCAAACGAAACAGTATACATATTATTCGAACCCACACCAGTCATGGTCTAGGATTGACATGGCCTGGATGACAGCAGACCTAAGAGAGGAGGTAAAAAATATCGAAATAGCAGCGAATACCTGGGCAGATCATAACCCCATTGAAATAATATGGAAAGGACATCAAAAGCAAAGGAGGTGGATGATGGATACCGGAATAATAAAAGATAAGGAATATATACAGATGATTGAGAAAGAGGTTAAGATGTTCCTACAAATAAACACTAAAGAACAGACATCGCTTCAAAACCTTTGGGACACAATTAAAGCATATATAAGAGGTCTTACAATTGCGTATATGGCAAAAAAAAATAAAGAAAAACGACAGTCAAGGAATAAGTTGTTAGAAGAACTTAGAATATATGAATTAGAATTGCAGAAGGAGCCCCATGACAAAACAATAAAAGAAAAATTAAACCTTACCAAACATAAAATCAATCTGATTACCCAGACAGAAATCGCACAGAAAATCAAATTAGCAAAGCAGAAACATTTTGAGCATGCAAACAAAACGGGGCGCTGGTTAGCGTATAAATTGAAAAAAGAAAAAAAAGGAGAACAATATTTCAATTGCAGGACGAAACAGGACAAATATACCATAACAACCTAGACAAAAAACGTATAGTCAAAGATTTTTTTCAAAACCTTTACAAGAAAGAAGAGATTCGGGATGAAGACATTAAGGAATACTTACGTAAAACAAACATTACAAAATTAGAGGAGTCCCACAGAGAAGCATTAAATAGACCAATTACGATGTCTGAGCTGGTGGAAGCAAGGAAAAAGCAAAAAAACAACAAGGTCCCAGGCCCGGATGGAATACCAACAGAGTTTTATAACAACTGTCAAAATGCAATCGATGAACTATTACTCCAAGTCCTCAATGATGCACTGTTAGAAGCAGAAATTCCCCAAACCTGGACTGAAACCATTATTACACTCATCCCTAAAGAAGACACAGACCCTACACAAGTTAAAAATTATAGGCCGATCTCACTGCTCAATGTAGATTATAAACTCTTCATGTTGGTTATAACGCAAAGACTGAAAACAATTATTCATAAATACATACATACAGATCAGAACGGTTTTGTTCCAAGAAGACAGATCAAAAACAACATAAGAACAATTATCAACGTCTTGGAATATTATGAGAAAAGAATCGACAAACAAGTAGCCTTAATCTTCTTAGACACACAAAAGGCCTTTGATAATCTAAATTGGAACTTCCTCATATTGCAACTAGAAACTATGGACTTTGGTGCTAAATTTTTACATATGATTAGAAGAGTATATTCCCTCCAAATGGCCAAAATTATGATTAATGGAGATATGACTGAAAATCTGGATATACAAAAGGGTGTGAGACAGGGCTGCCCTTTATCCCCACTATTGTTCATAATTTCATTGGAAATATTACTAAATGAAGTCAGGAAAGATGCCCAAATAAAAGGTTTGAGAACACGGAAAGAAGAGTACAAATTGCAAGCCTTCGCTGACGACGTGGTATTTATAATGGAGCAACCGGAAATAACAGGAACCAAACTTCTAGCGAAGATAGAGGAATATGGAAGAGTCGCAGGGCTTAAAATTAACAAACAAAAAACTAAAATATTAACAAAGAATTTGACAAAGGTACAAGAGACAATACTAGAAGACAAATTAGGAATACAAATTGTAAAGAGAATAAAATATCTAGGAATCTGGCTTACTGCTAAAGCAATAACAATTAGAGAAGACAATTATAATAAATTAATGAAACAAATTAGAAAAGACCTGGAAATGTGGAACAAATTACAACTGTCATTCCTAGGGAAAATTGCATCCATAAAAATGAATATACTCCCTAGATTACTCTACCTCTTTCAAGTAACCCCAATCTGGCCAGGAAAGAACTTTTTTAAGGACCTTAATAAAATAATAACAAAATTTATTTGGAATGGGAAAAGGGCTAGAATCAAAATAAAATGTATGCAAGATATTCGGGAAAAAGGAGGTTTAGGCCTACCGGACTGGGAGTTATACTATAAAGCAGCGTCGTTGAACTGGATAAGGGACTGGATAGACCTTAAGAATAAAAGAATGCTATCACTAGAGGGCTTTGAATTACAACGCGGATGGCACGCCTTTCTGTGGGAGGGAAAGGACAAGCATCATAGATACTTTCAGCAACACATTATCAGAGAATCATTGTACAAATCATGGCAAGAGATTAGGAAACATTATACTAAGATCCCACGATGGCTATCGACAATGGAAGCACTAATATATCCCAACGCCATGGATATAGAGAAAATGAGGACTTACAAAGAATTACTGAACAGTGAAGGAGAATTACAAACAAGACAAGAATTACAAAATCAGGGTATAGACATTGATTGGTGGTCATACATGCAAATAGAATCAAGATATAAAACTGATCGGGCACAATTCGGATTTCAAAATGAACCAAATGATTTGGATAAAATATTACAAAGTACAGATGAGAAAATGATTACCAAAATTTATAGGTACCTATTAAAATACAAATTAGAAGAGGAAGTTGTCAAAGAGAATATGATAATATGGGCCAAAAATATAGGACATACTATTGAATTGGATAAGTGGGAGAATCTGTGGAAGATAAATTACAAGATGACATTGTCTATACCCTATAAGGAAAACCTTTACAAAATGTTCTACCGATGGCACCTCCCACCGGCACGCCTAGCCAAGATGTTCCCAAATACATCTCCGATGTGCTGGAAATGTAAATCACAGAAAGGGACATATTATCATCTCTGGTGGCTATGCCGAAGGGCAAAACAATACTGGCAACAAATTAAAACAATGATTGAAGAAATCACGAAACAAAAACTGGAAATGAGGCTGGAAACCTTTTTATTGGGAATAATCACAACACAATATACCAAAGAAATAAAATATTTGATCATCCATATCCTCACAGCAGCACGTATACTCTTTGCCCAACATTGGAAATCTGAACAGTTACCCACAGAAGACAAAATAATAGCTAAAATTACAGAATGTGCAGAATTGGATAAGCTCACAAAAGAAATACAAGAGAAAGATGATACTGATTACTATTTAATATGGCAAAGATGGTACAACTGGCTGGAGGCAAAAATAGGAATATAAAGATGATTTTCGAGTACTCAATAGAAATGTATAGAAGTAAATAAGGAGTCAATTATATATGTACATATATAACTAAGTAATTAGGTGACTGTAAATATTGATACAAATAGAAATATGAAAAATAACCCACCGTTGTAATATCTTCTAAGAATCAGTCATTGGACTGAATTGATGTGTGTTCGTTTTGTATGTTGTTTCAATGTATCTATGTTGGTTTTGTTTTTTTCTTTTTATTATTAATAAAAACTATTAAAAAAATAAATAAATAAATAAAACCAAATTTAAAATTTCCATTTAAAAAGGGGAAAGACTTAGGTCAGGCCAGCCTGATGAAACAAGAAAGTCTTGAGCGCGCGACGGAAGGTACGCAGATCTAAATATCCTCTCAGACTCTCCAGAACCCAGAGCTCTTCAGATAACTAATGAGCCCTCCAGGATCAGCATAGAGAGAGATGCCACTCAGGTATAACCTTATCCAAAGGTTCTCATCTCTCATTCCAGGCAGCAATTAAGACCTTAATCTATCTGACCATCAAAGCTTCAGGAAAACCTCAGGTATCTTTTGGAAACCAAGTGATTTCATTTGGGACCTGATCAAATGTGGCTATTCTCCCTATGTGAGTCAATGGCAATGAAATCTAGACCGTGTGTTGGCCATAAAAATAGAGGTTAATACTTCCTACTGCTGTCACCACTAGTGCTCAGGACTTACCCAAATAATTTCAATATTTCTAACAATCTCCAGAGAATCTTCATATTTACTGTAACAAACAAAACTTCACCTAAACTGCCTACTTCTGTTCCCATTATAAGTTGACCTCCTTTGCCCAGTTCCATTATAGAAAATAATGTTAAAATACTGAAGTCTTAAATTGCCATCCTAAACAGTAGAACTTTATCCCACTTATTCTGAAAGATGTTTAGTTGTTGGACTGCCACCAGTAAGATTGATTCTTAATTATTCTTAGCCATAGAGGTTCACTTACTAATTTTGAGGTAGTCACTCTCTCTGAATCCAGATTCGCCACTATTGCTATTATATGGAATAATAGGAGTACATAAGACTATGAATAACTTTTTGGACTGCTGAATGTAAAGGGGGAGTATAAATCTAACAAACAAACAACCATCCAAAGAGGTTTCCTGAATGCTGCAAGATTTAGTTGCAAATTACAATTCATAAGCTACTCCCACTGGCGTTGTCCTGTCACAGGCTATTACAAATGCAGAATATTAGACTTAGGCAGAGGTGGGAGAACCAGTTCTGGCGAACTGGTAGCAGAAATTTTGAATAGTTCGGAGAACCGGTAAATACCACCTCTGACTGGCCCTGCCCCCATCTATTCTCTGAGTCCCAGATGATGGGGAGGAAATGGGGATTTTGCAGTAACCTTCCCCTGGATTGGGGAGGGAATGGAGATTTTACAGTATCCTTTCCCTGCCACACACACCAAGCCACACCCACAGAACCGGTAGTAAAAAAATTTGAAACCCACCACTGGACTTAGGTCTCAGTTCTTTGTAACAACTTTAAGTCTCAGCCAGTATAAGAGCGTAAAAGCTCAGGAATAATAATAATATTTTTTCCCATGACTTCAGAAAGTGAGTTTTCACCCAGCCGAATCCAATTCCAAGAATAAGAGCTCAATGTTGCTTTGTACCAGTCTGGAGGTCAGCCAAAGAATCAACAGCAAGATACTCAAGAAATCCCATCGAGGTTAGACACTTGTTTGCCAACAAAACTCTGACCCTCAAGCCCTTCTTTCATAACGTTGACTCAGGCCTGCCTATTATTCTGAGTCATGGTTCTTTCTTTTAAGAAACATCCTTGAATGTTTTTGTTCTTTATTTGATCTTTCTGTAAATACAAAAACTGGGGATATTTTGCATCCCCAGCTTGCAACTCAATAGCTATGCTTTTGCAACTAGTGGCTGATGCCTGACTGCTGCAGACCTCCAGGGTCAGCCTCCAACAGGTCCTGCTTTTCTTGGGTCTCATCTACAGGTACTGGGGAGCCTTTGAGCTCCTGCATGGCATGGCCAGAACCTGCCATGGATATCTCCACCAATTCAGAGAGCAACTCATCAGACAGTCACATACAGCACCGTGGCTTCTTCTGGATCTCGAATGGTTGATTGCTATAGTTTAAAATAGTTTTAGCAGTCCTCCTGAAAACATTCACATTCTTGACCAAGTTTTGATGCTTTTAGTTATTCTCTTTACCTTTACTTTAAGATTTGGGGCATGCCTGCGGCATGCATACGTGGGCGGAAAAGAGAGAAAATATTCACCGCTCTTCCTGCAATAAGCTTTCCCCACCAACACATTAAATTAGGACCTCAGATTATCAATATTTTGGCAGCTTTGCTTTAAATAAGGCTGTTTTAACTTTTCTTTGTAGTAAAGCTCTAGAGGGGCTTTACGCTGCTCTGAGAGAACCGTACGCTTCAACTGTATCATTGAATAATTTAACCCGCTATTTTAAACAGCTTTTGTTTTGACAGTGAGAATTTTTTTTTTTTGAAGAAATGATAGCCAATGCCATTAAGTATGTAAATGAATTCTATACTGATAAGGGCATTTATTCAGATAATTGTACCAACCATTACCCATGCCGTAGGCTTGTGTTAAGGGCAAGATTTAGTACAGATCCTGCATCAGAAGGGAGGTGACTTTCTCCAGAACCGTTCTGGGTATTATTATTTGCACTACCTCCTATTCACAGAAATCCCTCGCTTTGGACATTATCCATGAAGTAAAATGAGAAAATGAAGAAATGTCTTTAACTTCTTTCAGTCTAATTCTTGGCAAATTTAGATGAAATTTGCAGGGATGGGAACCCCTACTGAGAGAATGGACTGCCAAATTCCTGACATGAGATGAGAGTACTGTGCATGGCTGAATTTTATGTCTTTTTGGGGAAAAGAAATGACTTTACCCTCCCCAATGGTTTCCCCCCCCCCCCGCCCCGCAAATAGCAGGCACATATCAAACAATATTAGCCACTAGATGAATAGCCTAAGAGAGCCCTTGAAGAGGCTAGGTCCTAGGAGTCTTTTGAAATATTGAAATTTAGTAGAACCAGTGTCATTTAGTGATTGAGAGGTTAGAATTAGAATTAAGGGGATTTGGGTTTAAGTCCACTCCGTGTTATGGAAGTTTTCTGAACAATTTGAGGAAAGCTCTTTATTCTTTAGTCCAGTCTTCCCCAAAGGCCCGATGGCCTGCAAAATTCTAGAAGAGGAAGTATTGTAGAGCAAGGGGTTCTAAAGCAGAGGTTCTTAAATGTTTTACTATCACACTTCCCTTTAGTGTAATCTTAATGTATACACCTAAGCCCGAAAAATCAAAACACCAAAATGAACACAAATGAACTACTGGATGAATAGAATGAAACTTGGGGGGGGGGGGGCTAAATGGTTCTTCACACCTCCCCTGGGCTCAAGGGAGGTATGCCTTACAGTTGGGGAAATTTTTTTCTAGAGGAAAAATGAAAAAATAATTATCTCAAATTTGTCTATCATCTCTCTCATTCCCTCTTGTTCCCATCTCCATACAAGATTCTGGGTGGCTTCCAATCAAATTGAGTTGAGTTATTTCAACTGGACTTCTTTCCTTTTTTGGTTTGAAACATTTTGCTGCTTGTCCAAGTAATGAAGTGAAGAAACAATAACCCAGACAAGTCTACCTAGATGACTGAAAATCTTCATTGACAAAATAAAGAAAGCTTGAAAGTTCTTTCCGTTATATCTGTGTGGTCCAGTAGTTAAGGCACCAGCTTAGAAAGTAGAAGACTGTGAGTTCTAGTCCCACTTTAGCCAGCTGAGTGATCTTGGGCCAATCACAATTTTTGAGCCCAACCTACCTCACAGGGCTATTGTAGGGAAAACAGGAGGAGAAAGCTACGTTGGATACGCTTGTCACCTTGAGGTCCTTGTAAAAATAATAAAGGCAGGATACAAACAGACTAAGAATTGTGTGAAAATGAGTGTGTGTATGTCACTGAATAAAGTGTGGCTATTGGGATGACCAGTACAATATCTAGTCTTACTTGGGGATTTAGCCACACCAAATTTACCCTAAACTTTCCTAAAATCCAAGTGGCTTTTGACTCAAAGTAAGTTCTCAGTTCTTACTTGATTCCAAAAGTAGTGAATTGCCAATATGATACACTCACTTCTCCATTCCCTTTTACACACACACTGTCAACCCTGAAGTGAACCTGGCTGAAGCCATCTTGGAGTCTTCAGGTTGCCACACAACAGTGGGATGGGGGGAATAGTTAGATGGGTTTTTTTAGCCAAAACAATAAAGTTTTCCTGTGGGAACCAAGGACATTCACACAGGTGGCTGGCCAGAGGAGGAGCAAGTAACCAGGCAACAGACCAGCACCTGAATTGAACAGTGTGATCAGTGACTTGGAGGGAACGGGGAAACGTTTACTTTTAATTAGGTGAAAGGCACAGGAAACTTTAGATTTGGCTTTCACCAGTTGTGCCAATATGAAGTATCCAATAAACTGTTCTTTGAGGAACCTGCCTGCCTCGTAGTTCTGTTTCTATGGCAGTGGTGGGATTCAAAATTTTTTAGTACTGGTTCTGTGGGCGTGGCTTGGTGGGCATGGTGTGGCTTGGTGGGCATGGCTTGGTGGGCATAGCAGGGGAAGGATACTGTAAAATCTCCATTCCCACCCCACTCCAGGGGAAGATTACTGCAAAATCCCCATTTCTTCCCAATCAGCGGGGACTTGGGAGGCAGAGAATAGATGGGGGCGGGGCCAGTCAGAATTGGTATTTATTGGTTCTCTGAACTACTCAAAATTTCCACTACCTGTTCTCCAGAACTGGTCAGAACCTGCTGAATACCACCTCTGTTCTATGGATGCATTACTTGATACACTGACACACACACTTATATGCACAACTATATGATGACTTGGTTTTCTTTCTGTCCCTTCACTTTTTCCCCATAGTGGAGAGAGGCAGAACAAGATGGAAAATTGCATCTGGAAAAACCAGAGATGATTCTAGTGAAGATCTTCTGCCTATGGAATAAATTTACCTGTGAGTCATCCGGTGATCACTTCCCTTCAGAGCAGAGAAATTGATTAACGATGGTCCCTTTGAGAAACCGGTTGAAGAGAACTGTAATTCCCTTTTATATCTACACCCAACATGTAAGCTTTGTCTAGTCTGAATGGATTTTCCTAGAGTGAACTGTGCCTCTGTTCACTTGCAGACCTTTGAACATTTCAACACTACAATCTGCACCTGCATGATTTCTGTCTAATGAACCTATTCTGCACCAAGTTATGTTGAGTACATTTGTCCTTTAATCCAGGCCCAACAATAGCTGTTTTTGCTCTCTACAGCTCTACACTGCCTAGAATTCACATATATGGCTCCTTACCATATATACCAGTGGTGAATATTTTTTTTCTATTTTTTAAAAACTTTTGGAACTTGCATTTTTGTCATTTTAATATGAAGGAATGTGTTATTCTTTCGTCGTTATACGGAACATAAATGAGAAATTAAAAGTAGGTGAAATGAGGACCCAGTTTGTGGGGGCAATAAGCTGACTTTGTACAAAATATACAAAAGAATGAAGGCTATTGCTTAACGCATTGTAAGCCGCCCTGAGTCTCCGGAGAAGGGCGGCATATAAATCAAATTTAAAAAAAAAAAAAAAGTACCCAACATCTTTTGAAATTACTCTAGAATCACAGAATATAAAGTGACAGTCTAGTTCAGGGTGTCAAACTTGTGGCCCACAGGCCGGGTGCGTCACATGCTGGCCACGCCCATCCCCAATTTAGCAAAGGGGAAAAATTTACAATACGTCCTGTGATGACAATGTGTTGTTGCGAGTTTGACACCCTGGTTTAGTTGATCAGGTTTCTTGTAAGGCAAAGGAGTATATATTCTGGTATCAAGTAAAAAAGTGCCTCAGACTGGTGTAGAAATAAAAAAAAAATTGCTGTAAATTAGCCACATCCTAAATAATTGCTACTATATCAATTTTAGTTTTGATAGATAATTTCCTTTTGGAGGAACTGGCCTTGACCACTTAACGTTTAGTAACACCAACATCTTATTCCTGAAATTGCACTTGTGACACTGCATTTAAATTTTTATTTTAGCTAACAAATTGGTAAGGGGCTTCTGATGGCACCATTAGTATTTTTTTATTTGCCATGCTAATTTTTCTTGGAATATCTTGTGCCTTTTAGCCAGCTGTTTCCTTAACTAAAGGCTCCCATTGACAGCTTTTGCTAAAAACAATCCCAGTTTGGGATGAAATCCTGTATATTTTTGTTCAGAAAAGAAAATATCTTCAAAAACATTAGGACAGACACACAACCCCATTTAGCAATATGTGACTGGATTTTGTTTATTCAAATTAAGTGTAGCCTAACAAAACCTAGGCCAAATGGTGATAACAGGCCAGACTTTAAATAACTTATCTTTAAGATACAAGTCAAGAATGAATTGAGTTATAAATAATCATCCAAAAGACAAAATCCTGGAAACTGATGGTGCATTAGGTAGCTTCTTTCTCACCTCCAGTCAATAGAAAGGCTGTTATATACAAGGAACAAATCCTCTCCTGTACAAACACACACAAATAAGAGAGTCACAAAATCAATGATCTACTGATACATACCATAGAAGTAATTCTGTCTTTTAAAATTAATATTATACTTAGTTAAGTTTGATGTATTCCACAATCATTTTAAGAGGTATAATCTGAGTTAGTAGACTTTGAATTTACATGCTGTTGTCATGTATAGTTTAGCAATAATAAATCAATTGCACCTGCTATCAAAATGACTTTCAATTACTATAGACAATTTACTATATCAGTTAAATAAATCTGTCTCCACAACTGTGTAGTTCCCTGAGCAAGCTTTGATGCACATTTTTAATATAGATAGATAGATAGATAGATAGATAGATAGATAGATAGATAGATAGACAGACAGACAGATAAACAGATAGACAGATGATAGATCATAGATGATAGATAGATGATAGATAGATAGATATAGATGATATAGATAGACAGACAGATGATAGATAGATAGATAGATAGATAGATAGATAGATAGATAGATAGATAGATAGATGATAAATGATAGATGATAGATAGATAGATAGATAGATAGATAGATAGATGATAGATAGATGATAGATAGATAGATAGATAGATGATAGATAGATAGATAGATAGATAGATAGATAGATAGATAGATAGATGATAGATAGATGATAGATGATAGATAGATAGATAGATAGATAGATAGATAGATAGATAGATAGATAGATGATAGATAGGTGATAGATAGATAGATAAACAGACAGACAGATGATAGATAGATATATGATAATGATAGATGATAGAGAGAGAGAGAGATGATAGATAGATAGATAGATAGATAGATAGATAGATAGATAGATGATAGATAGATATATGATAATGATAGATGATAGAGAGAGAGAGAGAGATAGATAGATAGATAGATAGATAGATAGATAGATAGATAGATGATAGATAGATAGATAGATAGATAGATAGATAGATAGATAGATAGATGATAGATAGGTGATAGATAGATAGATAAACAGACAGACAGATGATAGATAGATAGATGATAATGATAGATGATAGAGAGAGAGAGAGAGATGATAGATAGATAGATAGATAGATAGATAGATAGATAGATAGATAGATAGATAGATAGATAGATGAGAGAGAGAGAGAGAGAGAGAGAGACAGAGACAGAGACAGACAGACAGACAGACAGACAGACAGACAGACAGACAGACAGACAGACAGCCTTTTCCATATTTTCAAGTTCTAATCTGGAGCAATAGAAAAGGCTTTCTTCCAAGGATTTGTATGACAGGGTTTTTTCAAACTGTGTTCTGTGGAACCCAGTGAAAAACAAAGGGCAAAAAACCAAAGTCAAATCCATCCAATTTTCTATTACTAGAGCTTTGCCTCTTTATCAGGGCTTCTGGGAATCCCCCCACCCCACCCAAATAACAGTTTCCATGACTTGTGAAGTCCACAAGTCTTAATGTAGCCAAGGTCAAACATCTTTGCTCTAACCCATAAAGATTATAACCAACCCCTTGAATTGCACCCCAAAGCCAACCATCCACTATTGCAGCCTGCACTGCTTCCAACTCTTTTTGCAAAGTAACTTGCTGAAAGCAAATAGATTAGTTTAGTATGATTTCACATCAAAATGTGACGTATTTGAGAGAGAGAGAGAAAAAAAATCTAGACCCAGCTCATTGCATCATTACTGAAGCTCTGCTTTACGTTCGCTTTTTTGTCCACGGGGCCGTTAAAAAAAAAAACAACCAACAGCATTTTTGAAACAGGGTTGGTTGATTACGTCTTCACATTTCAGCCCTCCCTCACAGAGGTTCCCTTAGTACCATATGCTTCTCTTTTCCTTCACGGGGTGATGTGATCTCTTCTGACTGTTACATGCATGTGAAAGGACAGTGGGCTTTGGGGGGCGAAGGGAAGCCATGCTTAAGAAAGTACATGTCGGTTGGCTGGCAGCTCTTTGGAGCTGATTGGATTTGACAAGTGTTATAGCTCCTCATGTAATGGATGTCTGTGCTTTGGCAAAGGGGAGGTGGAAAAGATGTAATTCCCAATGAAAGAGGGCAACATGAGCTATTATTTAATTACTAGCTAATAATAAACACTCTCTCTTGGAATCTTACACTGGGCCTGAATTCCTTCTTCAAGCATGAATTGAGCTTTTTCAGTCTCAGTAGGCTAACAGGACCTATTAGTGCAACCTTTATGTTCAAATAAGACAACACACATGTCTGTCTATTTTCTGTTAAAATTTACACTACTCAGATCTCTAATTCTAATCTCTTTTCCCTTTGTTGCACAGGTGTATCCTGAGCAAGCATCTTCGCTTTTCTTTTTAATTTAGTATTGTCTTCTAGCCCAAATTCTTTGCTCATATGTACTTTTCCTAATTAACCCCAATATTGTCAATTTAGTTTGAGGAACTACTGATTCCCTTGTGGGGGGTTAATGACCGCAATAAAATTATTTCAATTATCTATTTTTTTTTTCTTTTCCAAACAGTGACAGATGTTTACATATATACCCCCCAGATTTCCTCACTCTTCCTTAATTTAAAAATAAAATATTTACATTCAATCCTGCTTAAAGGATTAGGACTCTTAATAAGTAGTCGGCTGTAATAATTCCACATGCAGTGGCAACTTTCTTTTCATCCAGACTAAGGGGTGAGGTTGACAGCATGGCATTGGGTGTGGGTGAGGATTTATTTTTTTTCGTTGTCATTTTCTCCCTCCATACATTTGCAATTTGAAAATCTATACTTTCTATACTTCATTATTTCTGCTCTTGTTTAGCTTACCTTTAACATTCGCAACATAGACTGTGATAAAATAGTTATTGTTATCATTACTGCCATTGTGAGAAACCAAGAGCTTAACCTTTGGCTTAATCTCAAATATTTCAGTAATACACTTATCATTTGTGTAGGAGGAGAAAAAGGGGAAAAAAATAAATCCATGCCCCAGAGGGACAGCTGTAGCTTAAAAATGTAAAATATTAAGTAAGTACTCCTGCATAATGCAGTAATATAAACAGATTCCGCTGTAGCAGATGTACATTGAGGGTGCTGAATAATTTCAGATATAGAATGGAACCTTTTAAACTAGCTCGTTTAATAATTCTTCCTTTAAACTATAGTTGAGTAGATAACTTGAATGAATTTCTACTCCTTGGGAGGCAGATATTTCCATCCTCTTGATATTTTTTTTCCCAGGCAAGATATTTGTCCTGCAGATAATGCATATACCGGTAGTTTTAATTGTTAACCAGATTAGAAGCCCTATCTTCAAAATGGAATTTTGTTCAACCGTAAAGTAACTAGCCAGGCTAGTCTGTTGTGTTCAGTTGAGAAAACAGAAAAAGTTGCTAGATAAGCAAATGATAAGATCATGTTTTCTTTTGCCTTGAAGTGGTGAAATTTTGATGTACCCAGATTGATAGCTTTGCTCTTACATATTGAAACCCAGCTATACTCTGCTGCCACTGATCTGCCCAGGAGCCCAAACTCTTCATAAAATTCAAAAGCTAACAACTGCCAACTAGTCAGCACATTTGGTCTGTTTAACAGTAAAATTAAAATATGTAAATTTCCAAAATGCACATATCGACAAGCACCTATGCATTTCAAAAAAATCCTTGCTTTTAGCTCTTTGGAACTCCCAACTGATGCTAGACATTTGCCTTATGATTAGTGATTTTAAAAAGTCTTAGAATTAAGAGCCTTACCTTCTTAATAAGAAGTTGCTGGTTCACAAACCAACATGTTTTTCAATTATTCTTTTATTTCTTTCAACTGCCTAGCTATCTTTTCAAGCCCTTTTGGAAGGTCAATACGGTGGGGACCAGGGGTGGGTTCTAATTTTTTTTATTACCGGTTCTGTGGGCGTGGCTTATTTTGTGGGCGTGGCTTGGGGGTCATGTGACTGGGGGGCATGGCTAGCTGGTCATGTGACCAGGTGGCCATGGCTATGTGTATAGGGACTACTCAGAGGGCTGAAAAAAGTCATTTCTGACAGTTCCTTGCACTTTTGACTGGTCCTCACACTTATGACCATCCTCACATTTATGCCCATTGTAGCATTCTTAACAACCATGTCACTCATTTCACAGCTGCTTCTCTTCACTATGGTGACAAGATAGGGCAAAAAACATAAAATGTGAGGACAGTCGTAAGTTTAAGGACTGGTCAAAAGTGCGATGACCAGTCAAAAATAACTTTTTCAGCCCTCTGAGTAGTCCATATGCACAAAAGGACTACCCAGAGGGCTGAAAAAAGTGATTTCTGACAGGTCCTCACACTTTTGACCGGTCTTCGCACTTATGACTGGTGATCATTTATCCCTATTGTAGCATTCTTAACAACCGGGTCACTCATTTCACAACTGCTTCTCTTCACCATGGTGACAAGATAGGGCAAAAAACATAAAATGTGAGGACAGTCGTAAGTTTGAGGACTGGTCAAAAGTGCGAGGACCAGTCAAAAATAACTTTTTCAGCTCTCTGAGTAGTCCATATGCACAAAAGGATTCAATTATTTCTTCAAAGTGCTGATGATTGCACCCTGGCTGGGAGAACTCCAGCAGGGGAGTATTTCCTCCCAACAGTGGTGTAAAAACCTTAAAACAATCCTTCTCCTTTAAGAAAGTCAAGCAAAAAAATACCCTTCTCCAAAATTCCTTAGCTGATGGTATCTGGACCACACCCTTTCTGGTAGAATGAGTGGGGCAGCTCAGTTTGATTAGGATGTGACATCTTCCCTGGTAATATGGACCCACGTCACAAAGGACTTTAAAGGTAATAATCAACATCTTGAATTCCACCTGGAAACAAACTGGCAACCAGTGCAGTTTGCACAATAGTGGTGTTACATGGCCCACCCTAGGGGCTCCTAGGACTATCCACATTGCTGCATTCTATACCAGCTTTAACTTCCAAATACACTTCAGTATTTCAGTAGGCCAAACATGAGATGACCAGTGCATGAGTGACCAAGTGCAAGGCTTCACAATCCAGGAAAGGGCTCAGGTTGTCCAAAGGGTCTCCTAGCCATAATTTTATTGTCCTTTTTATTAAAATTTAATCCTATTTAAAGTAAAGTTATAGAGATGGAGACATTAATTTTCATTCAATTTTGTGAATGTACTCTGGGATATGATCAGGGGAAACCCAGGGTCTGATATTCCCTAAGGCTCCGAGGTCAGCTGGGTGAATTTGGGCCAGTTACTTTCTTTCAGCTTTGGATTGGAAAGTTGAAAAACATGTATTTATCAACCTGCATTGAACCAACATGAGAGCTTCAATGAAGAGCTATCCTGCACATGCACACACATACACACACACACAGAGACACACACGTTCCAAATCAGTCCACATCAAATCAACTAACTTTGGACGATTCAATCCAAATCAGTTGGAATGTCTGAATCAAATTGGATCTATTTCCTGAACTGAGTCAACTATTCAATTTAGAGCAACTCAAAAGATGGAATCAAACTGGCAATCCAAATTGGAACAGACCCATGGGCCTAAAACACAGGGAAAGGATTAAAGAAAAAGAATGAGTATTGTATTACAAAATATAGAAGCATAGCAGGGTATGTACAGCAATGGTCATTGGCTTCACAATGGCAAAGACATCAATGCTCCACACCTTTTCATATGCCTGGATGAGTGTGTCATTTTGAAGCCATTGATCACAACTGCAAATGCCCCTGGAAAAGTTGGACTATATACAAACAAGCAGCTGATTTGACTGTACATGAAGAAGGAATAAGGTGAAAATCAGGTAGGTGTTAACCTGGAACATAAGAGATTGGAAATCACTAGAGAAATTGGAGTGCAATGTAGACTAGCCTCCATATGGTGCATCCCGGGCAATGTACCAGTAGCTTCATTATGGCTAAAGTCTGCCTATTCTGGCTGCTGAACCTCATAAGGATCTCCCAGCAAAAAGCAGCAGCAAGAGTATCGAATATAACAACAACAATTAATATTGCATTCTGTTATGCCATACAAAATAAATAAAATACTAGAGAAATTAACAACCCTAATGAAAAGGGGCAAGGCTGAGGTTGTCAAAGAAGGATTAGGTTATCAAAGAAGGTCACGGATTAGAAGTGCATAACAAAGAGAGCTGATAGAGAATGGATCGGGCCTGGGAATTCTCTATCCGTGTGTCTTCCATAATTTGTATATGATATAGCCCAAGAATCCAAGTCATTTTAGAAAGAACAAAATGCCTTGGACAACTGCTAAGAGAGACGGGGGAGAGAAAGAGGGGGAGGGAGAGAGACAGACAGAGAGAGGAAAGAGAGAGGGGTGAGGGAGGTAGAGAGAGAAGTAGGGGGAGAGAGACAGACACAGAGAGAGAGAGACCGAGAGGAGAAAGAGAGAGGGAGGGAAAGAGAGGGGGGAGGAAGAGAGAGAGGTAGGGGGAGAGAGGGAGAGAAATACACACAGAGAGAGACACAGAGAGAGAGGGAAAGAGAGAGGGGGGAGGTAGGTAGAGAGAGAAGTAATGGGAGAGAGAGAGAGAGAGAGAGAGAGACTGAGAGAGAGGAGGGGAGAAAGGGAAAAGGAGAGAGACAGAGAAACACAGAGAGAGAGAGAGAGAGGGAGGGAGGGAGGGAGGGAGGGAAAGAGAGAGGGGGGAAAGAGAGAGGGGGAGAGAGAGAGAGACCACGGAGGACTTTCAGAGCACTTTCCAGAAGCACTGCCACTTTGACCCTATGAGTGTTTGCAGCTCTCATAAAAGGCCTCTATACAGTAGTAGATCACAGAGTGCAGGTCAGAGTGTTTATTATCACTCTCAGGACTTGAGCAATCCTATTAAATTTTAGCAACTACTAGCAGCAATAGGAAAAAGGAGGGTGGATGACCCGGAGAGAAGATTACTAGTTCTCTACTGCTGCTAGAAATGGGGAAACAGTAATCCTGATTGGTAGAGAGGTTAAAGTGACATCCATTCCCCAGACTAAACTTCTCGGAGAAAATATCTTCAGATCAAAAGGAGGAAGAACGTTCTTTTGTCATGCAGAACTGGATAGTAATGATAGTAATGTTCATATAAGCATGTAAAAAATAGTTAGAACTATTGGTTAATGGTTTACAGAAATAAGAGTGATAAGCAAATCACATTGAAGAACTACAATTAAAAAGAATCTGAGAAACCAAATAAGTCTTTGGAAACTGACTATATTTATTTATTTATTTATTTATTAGTTCAATTTATATGCCGCCCTTCTCCGGAGACTCAGGGCGGCTTACAATGTGTTAAGCAATAGCCTTCATACTTTTGTATATACCTGCTTAGTAGGGCTTTCGGCCCGCCCTAAGCGGTGTTCTTTTTTATACAAAGTCAGCTTATTGCCCCCACAATCGGGGTCCTCATTTTACCTACCTCGAAAGGATGGAAGCTGAGTCAACCTATTCCATATTCCAAATCTCATACCTCCATTCATCTCATTTTTAAATTTTTTTAAATTTACATCTAAATATTTAATTTAAATATAGTTTTAAAGTATATTTTCCTACAAGGCACATTTTGAAATCTATTATGATGCCTTTGCACTGTATGGAAACATGAAATACATTAGCTTACTGTTTTCCAGCCTTTTCATCCATCTGATGATACAAAAACTAGGCAAGTCCCTATAAATGAAACCGGAGACCGGAGTCTCTATAAATGAAATAACCATTGCTTAATTTTTTAGTGAGACAGAGAGAATATACCACTGATTTTTTTAGAAATAAGTTAAGTAGCAGTCTGAAGGCAGAGATCAATACAATGAGATTTATCTGTGTGCTTTATGTACTTTGACCAGTAAAACAAAAACAGTGTCTTAACTCCTTCTTTGAAAATTTCAAGTGATCAGTAATGACAAAAATAAATTAATAAGCATTGATCATTTGAGAAGCTCAGGATTAAGGGATCTTAAATACATCTATGCCTCCCTGCTTATCTTGGAAAAAGGGTGTTGCTAAAATCTGTTTTCTTCCTAAATATATTACAAGAGGTACCCTGTTCATAAAGTGGCTTGATTATGTAGTTAACATTCCCAGTTATGTTTAAGTCTGTTTGTGTGCACACACACACACACACAAACCCCCCCCCCCCAAGATCAAATTATATGCCTTGTCCAGCTGCATTCTGATGTTTGTTTCCCTAATAATGAAGGAAACAAAAGCCAACATCTCAGATATAAAATACACACCAGTCCATGCAGAGAGAAGAGAAAAAACAAGATAGACAGACATGGCATTAGTAGGAGGTTTCTTGTTGGTAGACAACAGACGGGGGTGCGAGGAGGAGGAAGGGTTACACATGACAACCTGATACCCTGTGTGTGGCTTCCAGATTGCAGATTGTGCAACTATGTCTTAATTAATGAAAGAAGTGGGGGAGGAGTTGTCCTCACAGCATGTTGGGGAAGGAAGATTTATTCTAGCTTGATCCTCACTACAATCCCCAAGGCAATTATTAAAAAAGAAGAAGAAGAAGAAAAAAACCCTAGCAGGACAGTACTGCATGAACACCGATGAATGATATTTTGCAAAATTATACCTTTTGGGACCGAATGAAATCCTATCAGCCAGTTCTACTATAGCTAGGCTACGCAGTATAAGAATAAATTGTTTAAATTTGTATTTGTCTAATGAACTTGGCTTATGTTTGGATAACACCAGCACTCTCAACCTTTCCCATGGCAGAACTTCTTTTAACATGACCAGCATTACACAAAATAAGAGTTCATTCAAAGTATTAAGTTTGATTTTTCCTCAGGCTTCTCAAGATTTGTAACATATGTCAAGTAGGCTGAACGAGCGCCTGCTTGTTTGTGTGGACAATGGGGGGGGGAGGGTATTTGTTAGAGCACTTTCAAGCCCCTTCCCTTATCTCTGCACCATTTTTTTTTCTTTTGCAGAAAGGTGATCTCTCCATGTCTAAAGACTTTAATTTAAGGCACACGGCAGCACAGACTAAATGCTTCTAAATCCAAAGGACAATTTCTGAGGTTTCTCAAGCACTTTCCTTAATCGTGAAGCAGGGGGTCTTTTCTTCATTTGTGGGTCCACCAACACTCCAAACAAATCTGAAGCCATTACGACACATGGCAGTTGGTCGATAGTGTGGAAAAACCTCATTTACTGACTGGCCAGACAGTTTTAAAACCTCCAGATTTTTCTAAGTCTAGGTTATTAACTGTCTGACTGTAATCACATCTTCACCATAGGGAGCTTCAAAAGCTTTTCATTTGCATTGAATCAGTTGCCTTCCTCCCTGCCTCTTCCCCCCTGGAAATAAGCTTAAATAATTCAACAAACTGCACACATGGCTAGTGATTATTGAACCATTCTGAAACACTTGAGGCAAATGGACCATTATGCAGTGGGAATTAAAACTTTCCGTTGTCATTAGAGCGATATGTACATCACAAATTCTCTCTATAGAGATACACAGACCTAAGCCAGGCAGAATATTGGGTGTGCTTAAATATAGGCAGGTGTGCAAGGGTAATGTGTACACTCTACTGTATAGTGCCACTGTCGGTAAACTGCTGAAATGTTGCACGATTCTATCGATGGGGATGCCATTGAGTGGATTTAATCTGTGGATGTGCAAGAATTAACATCTGTTTCATCTTGTGAAATAAATCAACTTTGTAGTCTTTTCTGCAATCTGTTTTACACTAATATGGTTCTGAATAACTATTGACTTTTTCATACCCTCAGAGGACAAACAGCTACATCATTTTTGACTTTGGGCCAACTAGATATTTTTTGCATGACGAAGAACAACTCCCAGAATGTTAAATCTGACACATAGTGCAATGTAAGCTTCCACAATGCCTCTAGATGTTGTGGATGCTCCATCACTGGAGGTTTTTAAGAAGAAATTGGACAACCATTTGTTTGAAATGGTTTAGGGTCTCCTGTTTGAGCAGGAAGTTGGACTAGAAGACCTCCAAGGTCCCCTCCAACTCTGTTATTCTGTTACTAATGTCCCTCTCTCAGGCAATATTTTTTCTTCCTTGTTTCTTCTTCCGGCATCCAGACTAACAAAAACCCAAAAGTCCATGTTATGTTACAATTTGCTGTACAAATCAATATTTTATGACTGGCCAACAATTGCTATGCTAAAATAATCAACATTTGTATATTGGAGTATGTCAGTAGTGAGCCACGAAGAACATTCTTGTTTCAAACCACACTTATGACATCTGAAAGAAGGGCATTTTAGTACCATTTTAAGATATATATTTTTTCCAGACACTGTTTTCAGGACATACCATACCACAGAATTCACAGGATGGGCAAAGTGTCTGAGTGTCTTTCTAAGCCTTAAGAAGGAAGAGGCCCTGATCCTTTACACTCAGGTAGCTTGTGAGAGTTTTGAATGACATTCCATTCCCAAACTATGAATATGCATTAGTAATAGCTGCTTTGTGCCCAAAGGATGCAATTGCTTTTGACAACAGAAAGCCACTAGTGTTGATGTGGTCTCAAAGATGCTTTTTCAAAAGGCAACTGGACTTTCTTGATTTTTTTCCTTGAAGACATTTCGCTCCTCATCCAAGAAGCTTCTTCAGTTCTGACTGAATGGTGGAAAATGGAAGGATTTATATTCCTTGCAGACAGCTGGTCATTAGCACTCTCAGGGTCACCTGAATAGTGCAAATGGGAACTCCTTTCAGCAATTCCAAGATGGCTCCACACCTATTTGCACTATTCAGGTGAACCTGAGGGCACAGATAAACCTCCAAGTGGCCTCAACGACTCTCAGAGAAAGAGTGCTCATGGCCAGATGACTTCAAGAAATGTAAAGCCTTCCATTCTCCACCATTCAGTCAGATCTGAAGAAGCTTCTTGGATGAGAAGCGAAACATCTTCAAGGGGGAAAAAAACCAAGAAAGTCCAGTTGCCTTTTGAAAAAGCACCTTTGGGACAACCATAACCTGGATGACTGAAAATGTCCATAGACACTTGACATGTGGTATATATGATTCCTGATCTGCTCGTAGAAAGTTCTCTTCTCAGGCACCAATAGTCAGTGAGGCCTGTTCATCAGAATGGCTCAACTCTTAAGGATTTCTGGCCCTGTGGCTCCATTTCCTTACTGTTACTACTGATCCACCAATGTTGGATTAGGGAGCAGTGATAGGCAAAACAAGAAATAACACACTTCATGCTTGGCTCTTTGTTTCCCTTTGCCTGTCAGTAATGCCAAAGGAATAAGACAGGTAAATGAGGCTAGTACAGAAGTAATTGAGAAGTAATTCACAGGAAAGGTCCTCATTGAAAGCATCTTCCTCCCATCACCTCAAGCAAAAGTGGCAGTGGCCATTGTGACCAAAGGTAGTATGGAATAAGTAAGGTGCGTGAAGGCAGAGTAGCATTATTTCCTCTCTACTGACTCTCTCCTTAATGAAAGGAAAGGTTGCCACTTATTTCTCAGCTGTAATCATCCTCGTCATCATCCATTTATCTACCTGGGATATAAAATCTGTCAAAAATGACACAAGCAAAACTTTTGATATGCTATTAACTTGCTGAGATGTGCTATTTGACTGTAAATGACCACCAAAACCATTTTTCTGTCTTAAAAAGGGAGAGAGGGAGGAAAGGAAGGAGGGAGGGAAGGAAGGAGAGAAGAAGGAAAAAATGAAAGAAGAAGATCTCTGATGTTTCCTGCCAGCTTTTTACAATGGGGAAGTCAGCAGGAAGTCAGAAGTCGCTCCTTCTCCCCTGGGTTTTTTACTCTCCTCATTCTGTTTCTCTGTCCAGGCAAGGAAATATCTCTGAATTGTTGACCCACCAAGGACATAAGTTGTCTAGTCTTAACTTTTAATCAGTGCTCTTAAAACCTTGAAGGTTCCCTTTCTTTGAGGGTTTTTTTTTTTTTTACGAAGTTTAATTTGTTCTCAGCTTACAAAAATATAATTGATATATTTTTTAAAAAAGTTTAAAAAGATGTTTTATAATAAAGTGATCAATTTTTAGACTGGTGTTCCGCCTCTGTATTGTACCATATTTTTATCTACTATATGTGTTGTTTAGGATTAAATGAACATTATTTTCTTTTAATGTTCATTCAAGCAGCCATATGAGCTGCATAAGCTTTTAATATTAATCCATTCCCAACCTCCACCAATTTTATTGTGAAGTAGAATTACACCTTGGGCTCCAATGATTGAGATTGTTTTGAACACTAAGCATGAGTGGGAACTGCTAAATTCAACTTATCCTGTAATGAAGTTTATATTGTACAACTCCATAGTTTTTGCTATACTCAGCGGTTTCATCCAACAATTGTAATAGGCACTAATATAAAAGGTTGAAATTTGTGTCTGATGTATTTTATACAAAAAAAAGTTATAGGGTACATTTTTGAGCCATTCGCAAACACAGTCAATTAATTATCCAATTAAAATGTACTTCATAACTTGACACAATACTAAATTTAAATGCCGCAATCACCTCAGTTTCACCATTCAGAATGCAGTAATTTGGAGAAAATGTCATCAGAGAAAAATGCTGGAAGTTCAACAGTCCAATTTAGTTGTTTTTCAGTTGAAACATGACACTCCTCAACATTATATTGTGCATATAGCAATACATACACACAAATACCAATAAATGAAACTGAATGTGTTTGTCATGACATTTTGTTATGTCATAGGTTTGCCAGTTGAGATTGTTTTGGTGTTCTTAGCTGTTTAAGACTGGATATGCCTTTGGTCTATGTTTTATTGGAGATTTTTAGATGATATATGTAATTTTGGTGTTTGTACAAGATAATGGTGCAAAGTTTGGTGTAATGATACATTATTGTCTTGATTTGAATGACGGTTTGAAGGAGGAAGGATGAATGAATTTACAGATGGAATTAAATAGGCAGACATTGCTTGACACTGAGGTTGGGCCAGCTGTTCCCAGTAACAGCTCTCTAGATAATGCATAAGACCCATCCTTGAAAAGATCACAGCATCATTTCTGGATGTTAAGAATGGAAGATCTTTGCTTTTTGAATACGTCCATTAAACAACTCCTATTTAATTACTGGCTCACTTACTCTTAAACAGTACAGAAATGAATATTAATTAACCAGAGTGAAAACCAGGCTTTCTCTCTGGACCCCAAGAAAGGGCAAATAACCATAGAAAACAATTCTTCCTGACTACCTTGAAAAGTGTATTCAGAAGGTCTGCCATTGAGATAATCTGTATTGCCTGTTTTTGTGTAACCATCATTTCAAGGGATGCTGTCAAAATGTATTTCTTTTCTATAATATTTTGTTGAACCAACAGGATATTTTTTCCTTGAGTATATTGCCCTTTGTGTTGGTTTGTGATAAGTTTCAATTAATTTCACAGTACCTGAAATCCTTTTTGCAGGTTAACAAGGTGAAGGCTAATGTAAGAACTAGGAATAGATGGAGCACAACATTGATTATTCCAAATATTACCTACATCTTTTCTAAATTTGGTTCTTTGACCTCCAGATGTGAAAAATCTGAAGAAAAATAATCATCTGTTCTCACATAGGGTCATCCATATAACTATTGACTCTTCCTTAATTTTTTTTCCTATAAATATTATTAAAAGTTTTACAAAGAACATAAAACCAACACAAACGAATACAGAGTAAAAGAAGCAAAGATACAAAGAAGAAAAAGTGTGGAAAGAGAAAAGAAAAAGAAATAGAAAGAAGCTTCTGATATCCTCTGCAGCAAATATAAGTACGTAATTATCTTTTACTCTATGATTACAAAAAAGAAAAGCTCACTTTTTTTCTATTAGCCAAGGCTCACCCTCCCCCCAATCATCAAAGCAACAAATTATAGGTGCATCATTTTTCCTTCAGATCTTCTCTGAATAAGATTCAAAATGGAGAAAGCAGGATACAAAGTTTGGGCTAGACATTGAAAACTCAAATCCATCTCCATAGCTTTTCTACATAAGGATTGTTCAGCATGCATCTTCTAGGCCTACAGTCCCCAACAGTCCCCCCCCACAGACCAGTAGTGGCAGTGGCAGTGGGAAGGGATGGTTTCACACACTGAACCTAAATCCCATACATGCCCAAATGAAGTTTCATGCACCTGCCCGCCACTTGCTCAGACCAGTTCCCAACACGCTGTGGATTGGTACTGGTTCATGGCTCTGGGGTTGAGGACGCCTGTTCTAAGATGTATGTTCCCCTAAAATATGTAACATTAACCAACATTATTATAATCCCATTCAAATAATACAAGGAGATTAAGAGCTTTGCATCATTGAAACCTGGTTGGGAAGTAAAAGGGGCACTCCCCTTTCTGAAAAATACTCTCCAGGGTTCCAGGTGTGACTCCAACTACAACTTTAGGGGAGAGGCAGTGGAATGGCTATTTGTGAATCTCTAGTAGGGACCTGTAGGGACCCTGCAGCAGACATCGCCAGAAATGAGACTCTTTTTGTGAGATTGGGCTGTAGGAATCAGTGGGGAGTGTGCTGGATTTACCTTCCGGCATTGTAGCAGTATCCCTCTCCATGGTCCTGAATGCTTGTGTCTAGGTTGGCAATGAAGTTATTCTGGTTTGTGATTCTGGAGGACTTCCCTAGTCTTACAGTTCATGACTGCCATGGACTTGATTCAACTTATTCACCTTCAGACCTTGGATCTGGAGTTTGGTGCTACCATTACTTGTAGTATTAGTGGTCGGATCTGAATCTAGTGAATGTTAATATCAGTTGAATACCATGGATGGTTCTCTTTCTCTTGATCTTAGTATACTCTGCAGCCACCCTCACTGCAAAGAGGTGGGGCCCATTAGATCAGCCCACTCCTGGTTATCTGCCTGAAGGTATCTCTCCTTCCCACAAGAGCAAATAAGGTGGGCATGTTCCAAGTCCCTTCCCTTCAACATTGTCTTATTTATTTATTTATTTATTTATTTATTTATTTATTTATTTATTTATTTATTTATTTATTGGTTTATTGGTTTATTTATTGGTTTATTGGTTTATTGGTTCATTGGTTTATTGGTTTTTTTTTTTAATTTGATTTATATGCCGCCCTTCTCCGGAGACTCAGGGCGGCTTACAATGCGTTAAGCAATAGCCTTCATACTTTTGTATATTTATACAAAGTCAGCTTATTGCCCCCACAAACTGGGTCCTCATTTCACCTACCTTAGAAAGGATGGAAGGCTGAGTCAACCTTGAGCCTTGGAGAGATTCGAACCAGCAGTAAATTGCAGGCAGCTGTGTTAATAACAGGGTGCATAACCACTGTACTATCAAGGCTTATTGGTTTATTGATTTATATGCTGCCCTTCTCAAGAGACTCAGGGCAGCTTACAATGCGTTAAGCAATAGCTTTCATACTTTTGTATATACCTGCTTAGTAGGGCTTTTGGCCCCCCCTAAGCGGTGTTCTTTTTTATACAAAGTCAGCTTATTGCCCCCACAAACCGGGTCCTCATTTTACCTACCTCGAAAGGATGGATGTTGAGTCAACCTTGGGCTGATGAGATTTGAACTTGCAGTAATTGCAGGCAGCTGGTACTACTTAACAGCACTTTAGTCTGCTGCGCCACCAAGGCTCTTCTTGTGTGTCTTCAGTAGCCTGGCCTCTATTGCAACCCCTGCCTTACAGAACACTCTCCATGCTAAGATCCAACATGCCCCCACCTCTTTAACCTTCAGAAGAGCACATCTGGCTTTGTTACCATGTGTTGGGAATAGGATGACATCATAGTCAGTGGCATCAAGGAAGGGGGATGTGGCACTAGATTTTTCTATTTTGGTTGAACTGGTTTTTCTGTTTTTGTTTACCTTATTTTTCTTTTGGTATTTCTTGTTGTATTTTTATCTTGTAAGCTGTCCAGTATTTAAGATGTAGGGGAGGGAGGAGTTACACAAATATTTTAAATAAATACGTTTAATTGATTAGACTTTAAATTAAATTGATATTTAGGTATTGGCTTGATCTTAGCCACTTTGGGGAAATAAATAAAAGGTCTCATAATTGACTCCACTGCCACAATTGTGAATATTCACGAAAGCTGACTAGTGTTCTCTCTGTCTGGCTAAGAAGGAAAAACCAAAAGTGGCCTCTTTCCAGGCCCCATTCCCCATTTGTCTCATTGCATTTCTTTTATGGCAAAAAAATATGCCAACATTATGACAAGGTGCTTGAAAGCCTACTGCTAAGGTGACTTGTCAAGTGGAGTGAGATAAAAGACCCAAGGAACCAGAAGACAAGGATGGCTAGTGATTTCTACCAATGGAAAATCAGTCTACCTCCAAGCCCCAGGTACTTAGCTCCCCTCAGTCAGGTGCAAATAACCAGGGGTATTCACTGTGTTCACTTTTATACAAGAATCTAGTAACTAGTCAAGTAACAGTCAAAACTAAATTAGTGCTAAATAAGGGTAAACAGGATACACAGGGTGGCAGACTTGGGATTCTTGTAGCAACACAATGACTCCAAACTGATGACTTGTTTAACCCCACCTTCCAGCTCAGCCTGCCCTTCTCCTGTATCTCTATGGGAATGTGAGGCAGTTGAATCAGAAAAAAAAAAAAACTTGGCTAAGCTACTTATCATGAATGCTAATGTGGGAATCACTGTGGAAATGGTTCACAGCCCATGCATTTTTACAAGCAGTGCTCAGGTTTCAGAAATTAGTTGTAGAACATTTGAATAACTGGGATATCAAATACAGCAAGGAGTCAAATTTCTGATTGGGATGACTCTTCTTTCTACATGAAGCGAAAGACATCCTAGAAACCCTACATACATCAGAAAGCTCTTCATCAAGGATTATTCTCAGTTCACCTTCATTGTTTGGTAATTAATCCAGTTTTGCTTAAAATATTTTAAATCCTGAAAAATACGTTAATTCAAAATAAGGCATTGGAAGAGATTTCATCTCTTTTTCTACAGTTGATAATGAAGTATATGATTTCACATTACCTGGTACTAGAACTAATTTCCCAAGTTATTTTTTTCCATATATTTTAAATTTCATTCTGAATTTTTTTGCTTCACACAGAACCACAAAAGGAAGATTTAATCAGATTAAATGTAAGGCCCAGCTGATTAATTATGAGGTTATTGCAGTAACATTGGACTGATTTTAATTCTTAGTTCCACCACCCACCATCATCTGTCAGATTAAGCTCCATTAGAAAACCATTAATTTTAGTGATAACATGGCTCCCTGCTCAGGTGAGGTATTAAAAAGAAGGAAGGAAGGAGATAACTCAATATTAACTTTTCATTTTTAGGCACTCTAGAAACAAAGTTTAATAAAAGTTAATCACTCTCTGGACATTGCAGTCCAAAATTGCAATCCAAAAAAAACAAAGCAGACAATTCATAAACCTTGCTTAATAGCAGCATTTTATAAATTGATGTTATATATATATATAAAAAAAATTATCCAGGTAATACTAAACTAGAATTTGCTATGTATTCACTGGGGCAATTAAACCAAGAAAAAGAGAAGGAGATAATTATAGTTTGCATCCTGAAAGCATCAGTACACTGTGTGTGCCTCGGCATAGCAGTATCCAGGATCAGTATGTTGGCTTGCAAGGTAATCTCTAGAGATCCTAAATATCATAAATGTGCTTGACTTAAACTGAGTTTTAGTAGTTGTGTTTGTGGCACGCTAGCGAAAAAGTACTAAAAATTACTGATAATGTTCTTTCTGTTAGCAGGAAGTGCTACATGTTGCTTGGGTATGATTAAAGATGGTAATCTTCTATATCTTACTATAAACATTACATGGGAATCTTGACTGTTCAATGGCGTGATGATTAGTCATGGTGGACTCATCCGTGATTCCCATGTCATAGGAAGACTCAAATGTAACAGAAATAAATAGTAAAGAAAATGAATGAAAAGAAAGGAAGAAAAAAAAGATAAATGGTTGTCTATATAGTAAGAGAAAAGGGAATATAATGGATCTGAATAAAGATGCCCTAATAGCAATAGCAATAGCACTTAGACTTATATGTTGCTCCATACTTAAAATACTTTCTAGGCGATTTACAAAGTCACCCCCAACAATCTGGCTCCCCATTTTAGCGATCTTGGAAAGATAGAAGGCTGAGTCTACCTTGATCCAGTGGGGATCGAACTGCTGGCAGTCAGCAGAGTTAGCCTGCAATACTGCAATCTAACCACTTTACCACCATAGCTCTATGGAATGCAGTTGACTAATGCATGTAAGTGAAAGTAAACTTTTTATTAAAAAAAGGCAAGCATTAAAATGTCCCTGTCGACAGCTTGCCTCCCACAAAATACAGTAGTCATCGATTTATGACCACAATTGAGCACAAAATTTCTGTTGCTAAGCAAGACAGTTGAATTTTGCCCCATTTTACAATCTTTTTTACCATGGTTATTAAGTGGATCATTGCATTTGTTAAGTTAGTTTCATGGTTGTTAAGTGAGTCCACCTTCCCCATTGACTTTGCTTGTCAGAGATTCACATGACGCTGGGACACTACAACTGTCATAAATATAAGCCAGTTACCAAGCATCTGAATTTTGATCATGTGCCCATGTGCCCATGGATGTTGCAGCGGTCATAAGTGTGAAAAATCATCATAAGTCACTTTTTTCCAGTGCCGTTGTAATTTTGAACAGTCACTAAATGAACCTATATATTTCATGAGACTATAAGGAAACTTCTGGAAGTGCAGTGGGACTTTAGGATTGGCAAAAGTTTGTTGCTGTTTAGCAGGTCATTGAAAAATGTCTGAATGTGAGAAAGAAAGTTTAACATGCATTTATTGGTTTGGAGAAATCAACAAATGATAAAGTAAATAGGCTTGAATTAGGGAATGTTTTCTGAAAACAGTCAGGTAAAGGTTGACTGCTGAGTGTGAAGAGTGGGAGGTGAATGAATAAATGAATAAATAATGAATGAGGATCAAAAGAATATTTAGCTAATAAATAAAGACCAGAATGTGTGATCAACCTTCAATATATCTGTAGATAAATGTGTTAGTATAAATGTATATTTGTGGTGATTATGTTGGTTTTAGATCTGAATATGTGATGAATGAATGTGAATTAATGACAAAAATGTGTGAGCAGCACAGCAGAAGTATGCTGAGATGGTTTGTTCATACAGAGAAAATGGGTGTCTTGTGTATAATTATTTCAGTTTCCTATTTCTTACTCTTTTCTATGATTAGCATAACATTTACTTACACGGAAGGGAACAGAGTGATTGATAACTATGTATTTACACAGAATCTATCCAGCCTTATTTCTAGGAGAGCCACGCAGGGAGAAGCTATGGTGATCTATAGGTAGCCCTTGAGTTATGACCATTTGCACAGCAACTGTTCAAAGTAATAACTTTGTTGAATGGATGGTACTTATCACCAATCCTTGGAGATCTGGTCATTACAGAATCGTTGTGGTCTTGTGATCACAATTCCAACATTCCTTGCTGGCTTGCTACAAGCAAAATCACTGGGGAAACCAGCAGGAAATCAGAAGTTGCAATCCACACTTAACAACTAGCATAGTTCTCGCTTACAATGGCAACTGAGACTGCTGGAATTGCCATTGCTAGGCAACATGGTCACACAATGCCATGCTTTACAACTGTGTTGCTTTGAATTGGTACTTTTGGTCCCAACTGCTGTCATAAGATGAGGACTACCTATAGAAGACAGAATTTTAGATACATGCATTTTTTGGGGTAACATACATGACTTTTAGGGCCTGTTGAAATTTCTTGCAACTATTACAGGTAGTCCTCGACTTACGAGAAGCTGACGACAACTGAGCCCAGAATTTATGAGGCTAAGTGAGATGTTTGTTAAGTGAGTTTTGTCCCACTTTACGACTTTTCTTGCCTCGTTTGTTAAAGTAAATCACTGCAGGTTTTAAATTAGTAACACGGTTGTTAAGCAAATCTGGCTTTCCCATTGACTTTGCTTGTCACAATTATGTGACTCTGGAACATGGCAACCGTCATAAATGTGAACCAGTTGTCAAGCGTTTGTATGTAAATCACATGACCGTGGTGGATGCTGCAAAGGTTGCAAGTGTGAAAACTGGTCATAACTCACTTTTTAAAGTAACGGTCACTAAATGAACTGTGTGTAAGTCGGGGACTACATGTAAATTGTAATTAAAGAAGTTGCACAACTCTGTTCTTCTTTTCTCCTGGCTACTCAACTTGCTCTATAAATGCACATGCACATATTGGTAGAATAACATCAGTGCCAATGAGAATGAGGTAGTGCAGTGGTTAGAATGCAGTATTGCAAGCAAATTCTGCCCACCATCTGGAATTCGATCGTGACTGGCTCCAGGTTGACTCAGCCTTCCATCCTTTCGAGGTTGGTAAAATGAAGACCCAAATTGTTGGGGGCAATATGTTTACATTGTAAATCACTCGGAGAGTGCTATAAAGTGCTATTGCTATTGTAACTAGCTTCTTTTATTCATGTAAGAATTAGAATGATTTAAAGCATCCAAACCATCAAAGAAATGACTGATACAAAAGAAGAAATTCATGAAATGTGAAAAAGACAGGGTTTGAAACTGATGCAAGAATGCTAAATTGTCACGCTGTTAAAGTTGATCTGTTCCTTTTTATTATGAACCTTTTCTTACAGTAATATGTTTTGTATGTCTAGGTTATAAATTAAATTGACTTAATTGGCAAGGTTAGTTCCCAAGGGAATGTATAAAGGATTGCATAGAATTAAATATGTTACCAAAGAACTGTGATCTTTTTGGATAGAAAAAGAGACGCCTTTATCTTTTTCAATGAGTATCAATGAATTGATGAGTATCAATTTCAGTATTCTTCATATTTCAGAATGATGTGCGCAATTATCCATTAATTTTTATATCTAATAAAGGTAATATGATGTTTACTATTATTCCGAAGGCCCATATGTTCAATATTAGCCAACATATTTTTTCCCAGAGGAGAAATAATGTCAGTGCTTGCTAGGCAGCTTGGTACAGTTAGAGGCAGAGAGGCATAAAAATACATATTGAGGTACAAAACTCCATTAATTCTACAGTTCTATCTATGGGGTCTGCTCTGTATTTGAATCTACCTATCTACAACAACCAAAAAAATCACAATATATAGTGGCAATTAGAGCAAGACTCAGGCATGAAAGAAAAAAATAGTAATTTAAGCAAGTAAAACATTTGTTTGTTCCGTACAAATGTCCTTTCCTATTCAAACTGTATGAGCTTAAAATATGAAGACAGGTTAATGGAATAGATTGGAAGCTAAGGGTATTTCACAGTCATTCTCAGCTGCAGTCCAATGTTTCATATGCTGCTCTACTATACGGCAACGTGTAAACGGTGAATACATTTCCAATTTCTGCCATGTTTTTTAAAAAACAGTTTTTTTAATGATAGCATTTTTATTTGTCTCTGGCTATCAGTAGAGAGAGGATTCCATTGTTGGGTGCTACCAGAGGTGGTAGCGGGGATCGCGGGTGGACCTGCCCATCCGCCCTGGCTCCAAGTCGTGCTATTTAGGCACGCTTTCAAGGCCAGGCGCATGCGTGGAAGGCCGGGCGCATGTACGGATAGTGCGCACACGTGCAAAGAGAGCATGCGTGCACGTGGCGAACCAGTGGTAAAAGTAAGTGAAACCCACCCCTGGTTATAACATCAAAAAATCTTCTTCATTGCTTCTTAGTTTTTGTTAGGAGAGCCTCTAAAATTGTGGCTCAAGAGCAAAGAGGGGAGTTTTGGCAACACAGAGCTTTCTAGAGACAGGCCCAAATTAAGAGGCTGTACAGGGAGGGAGGAACTGTAAGAGGGAGGGATGGCAGAGATTCAGGGTAGCCATAATCTTAGATTCTCTCAGAATATTTCTAGTAGATTAGAAGGTTACAGTTTTAGTTTGGCAAGATCTTGTCCATTAGGTTTAAGCAAATAAAGGATTGAACTTGATGGGATATTGCTATGTTGTCTCTGGGCTTGGTCCAAACAATAATTACCGTATTTTTAGAAGTGTAAGACGCACCGGAGTATAAGACGCACCTACCTTTTTTGGTGAGGAAAAGAAGAAAAAGAAATCTCCCTCTGCCTCTGAGCAATTTTGCCTTGTTGCAGCAAACAGCAAACAACCTGCTTTTTCGTTTTCAGCATAGCTTGATTAGCACAAGGGGAAAAAAATCTGCTCCAGCAATTTACCTCTTTGCAGCAAGCAGCAGAGGCCCCCGCAAAACAGCTGAGAGCAAAACAGCTGAGAGTCGGGAGGCCAATCCAATCAACTTGTGCTAATTAGCCTGTGCTGGAGCTGAAAGGAGCTGTTTTTTCTTGCTGTTTGGTTGCAAGGGGGTAACTGCTGCGAGGCAGAGGCCAAAGGGTGGGGGGCCAGTGGGTGGGCGGGGCTACATTCAGTGTATAAGACACACCTAAATTTTCACCCCCTTTTAGGGGGCGGAAAGGTGCATTTTATATGCTGAAAAATATGGTAAACTTACTTTATTAGCCAGTTGGTACTGATATAAAAGAACTATGACACATTTGGCTAGAGTGGTCTTTCTATACTATTCCTAACTGGAGGAAATTCCATTGGTCTCAAATTCTTGTTTGAATGTGAAGCATAATTCATTCTCTACATTTTTAAGAAATATAATACAAATATGAATCTAGTAGGTAATTTGATAAACGCATAGATGTTCTTGCTTTAAGGGAAAAAAAGCATGCATTTCTTACGCTGCCACAAGCCTTAAGGTTATAAACCTTAAAATTATACAGTGAAATCTTCTTTCTTATTATTTGTACTTTTGGTGGAAAAAGCTACTCTTCTCATTCATGTCTATATCATCAACATTCAGACATGATTCAGATCATATGTATGATGATATTGTATCTCTGTGTATCTATACCTTAAGAAATATTAAATAGCTGATACTTTGGTTTAAAAACTTAGACCATAATCTTGATCATTCTTTTTCATTGCACCGTTCTTCATCTAAATTCATTTTGTTGCAATAATTGTCCCTATACTATTGGTGGAAGGGAGGAAATTGAAAATGTTGATTGATATCAAGTAAGACTTTCTTCTGTTTGTGGGATTAATCTTTAAAATCTGTAGCTACATTGTTTGCATTGATATGTTACTAAAATCTTCCTGAAATTGTATTATTTGGTGATATTTGGTATTTTTGATTACCATAATTGTGTAATAACAAAAGCAGTTACACTGAAAGTATCTTGGAGTATCTTGCAAATTTTCCTTATTTTGTCTTTCCCATCACCTATACAGTTTGTCAGCACCTGAAAATGTTGGCATGATCTTAGAAACTGAGCACAGCTGATTTCAGCCTTCAGAGATACAACTACTAAAATGTGCTACTGAAGATTCTACTATCGTGCTTTTAAATTTCTTGCCTTTAGCTGGCTGATGACTATTCTTTAGTTATTTTATTCCAGTGTTGTTCTTTGGTTTAAATTATTCATCCTTAAGATGCCTTTGAATTATAATTACATGTATGTTTTACAGACATTAAACTTTACAATTGTTTGTGTGTAATTGTGAATTATATATACAATGCGGAAGAAATAATCAAATGGCTATCAGAAATAATGTACAGCAGTGGTGTTCTCCAACTTCATTTTTTTTACTCACATTCCAATTTTCCTTCTGTGTCTGTCCAGACCTATTTAAATAATCATTTATTTTTGGGAGAAAATGGTACGATGAAAAGCACTGATTAGGACAATTTTTTGCCTTCAAAGTAAACATATTACTGGAAGCAATAACTTCTTGTAAACACAACTTAACAACTCACAGCATGAGACAACAAATACAGATTTGCTTCTACTAAAGTCAATGAAAAAATGTCCATAACTTTAAGGCCATACATTGGTAATAAGGCAAGCACAGTTTGTAGAGTTCTTAAATTTAGCCAGCCAGTAAAATAAAAACTGAAATGCTGAAAGACAGATCCCTGGATGAAATTCAGGCACAATATATCAACATTTATATTAAAATGATATATATTATCCAATACACATACCACACACAGATAGATAGATGATAGATAGATAGATAGATAGATAGATAGATAGATAGATGATAGATAGATAGATAGATAGATAGATAGATAGATAGATAGATAGATAGATAGATAGATGGTGGGCTGCTGGGGGTTCTCATGTGTTCAGGAGAACATCTAGCTAAGATTCTGTGCAGTTTGGAGAATCCACAAATCCCACGCCTGGCAGGCCCTTCCTGCCCCTCCCCTCCCCTCCCCTCCCCTCCCCTCCCAGGAGTCTCCACACAGACTGTTTTGGATTCAGGTAAGTGCAGGACGCGCATGGAGGCTCGGAGAGGGCAAAAAATGGGCCTACCGGAAGTTTGGGGAAGCCGGAAACAGGCCTCTTTCTGGCCTCCAGAGGGCCTCCGGAGCATGGGGAGGATGTTTTCGCCCTTCCGGAAGTTCAAGGAAAGCCTCCGGAGCCCAGGGAGGGCAACCCCCCCTCCCGTTGTGGTGCAAGAGGCCGACTAGGCCATGTCCACTATGGCCATGGCCACCCAGCAATTAGGCAGAGAACCCCTTGCTAAAATTTTTGAAGCCCACCCCTGGGGAGAGAGAGTGAGAGAGAGATGGGTGGGTGGGTAGATGGATGGACGGATACTGTAGATGATAGATATATAGATATAGTTGATAGATATATAGATATAGATGATAAATAGATATAGATAAACACATACCCAATACACAGAGAGATGTAGATTAACAATAGCAAGTCTTTAGATGGTACTGTTAATCTGGGTTTATTGCTTTTGAAAGGTTGTGCGACAGAGTTGTTTATTCAGCTACACAAATCTGTTCCTTGTGTCTTTTAACAAGGAGGACATTGTGAAGCAGACGTCAACAGTTCTGTCCCTCTTTGGAGCCATTTCCCACTAATTACAAATCAGAGAAAAGGCTGTGTTCATAAACAGTTCAGCCTCAGACTGTTTTTCCAACCGCACTTTCCAAAAAATTAACTCAGTTGTAGCCCTGTGTGAATAATAGTTTTGCCAAATTGTTCAGGAAAGACTTATTGTGAATAATTGTTTTCTTACTGTGCAGAACATTGATGCAAATTTTATGTAACAGTAGAACTCCCTGAGAAATGATGGGTTTGGAAATGCTGTGTAATTTTATTTTCTAAGGCTTATGCCCATAATGATCATGACAGCTCGAACAACTACAGGGAATAAATGAAAAGGATAAAGAGCAGCTGAAAAGAGGGAGAGGGGAAAAACAAAAAGAAAAAAAAACTAGTGTGCTGTGTAGCTTTTTATTAATCATTTGGAGAAAAATAGGTTATGTTTAACCTTTTTAAAAAGAATTAATAATAATAAAAAACAAAGGGAGCATCATTTTTGACTATCTTCCAGCATTTTTTCAGACACAATGACGTTCCAACGTGAGGAGTTTAACTTTGAGGGTGAAGGTTCATTCTCCGAGCTTGTGGGTTGGTTTCTGAACATTTCATTACCATGTTAGGTAACATCTTCAGCAGAGTTTAGGGGATGTCGGTGTTCTTCTGTTTATAAGGGCTTCAGGTGTGGGTGTGTCAAGCGAGGGTCTTGTGATGGGTCAGCTGTGAGTCATCATTAAGTCTTGTGACGAGTCTTGGAGATTATATCAGATCAGAGTCATTGGGAGGTGAACTGCTGGTGTTGGGGATTGTGTGGGTTGGTTGAGGGTTGGTGCTGTTTTTGGTTGGCTGTGCAGTTGATTTGGATACTGAGGGGTTCGTAGTTCATAGCCAATTAAACTTCATATCAATTACAAACCAGGATCCACGAACATCAGCTGGCAGTCAAACACCATGATCCCAAATCCTTAATCTCTACCCACACCGATACCAAACAGTGTCAATTTAATTGGAGCAACACAAAAATCGTCAGCCATGTTACCACCTGCCATGTTCATGAGTTCATCAAAGCCTGGCATTCCACAATCAATTCCATCAACAGACATTCCCTAACTGTCATCCCCTAAACGCCACTGAAGATGTTATCTAGCCTGGTAATGAAACATTTGTAAACCAACCCACAAGCTCAGAGAATGAACCTTCACCCTCATCTTACACCCGAGCTACAGATATCCGCCACTATTGCAGAGCTTAACTTTATCTCTTACCAGTTGTATGGGGTTATAGTCCTGGATTTTGAACCCTGGTGTGATTAGGGCCCCAGGTAGGTGCCAATGGATTAAAACTTTCATGCAACAACCAATCATGCTAATCAGGGACAAAGTATCTAAATGTCTTCACAAAGTTGCCTAAAGTCACCTTTAAAGTGCTCCATGGCTTAGGGCCAGGGTACTTACAGGACCGCCTTCTGCCACCAATAGCCTCCCACCGGCCGGTTCGCTCCCACAGAGAGGGCCTCCTCAGGCTGCCGTCGGCCAGACAATGCCGGCTGGCGACCCCCAGGAGGAGAGCCTTCTCTGTGGGGGCACCTACCCTATGGAACAATCTACCCTCAGAGATACGAGTGATCTCCGACCTCCGGACTTTTCGTCTGGCCCTAAAAATTTATTTTTTTCAGTTAGCCGGTCTGTCTTGATTTTAGGGTTAGTTTTAAAATTTTAATATTGATTTTAAATTGACAAGTTTTAAATTACGGGCCAAATTTATAAATTATTTTAATCTTTATTTTTAACTGTGATGTTATGTATAGATGTTTTTATTTTGGCTGTTCACCGCCCTGAGTCCGAAAGGAGAAGGGCGGTATAGAAATTTGAATAATAAATAAATAATAAATAATAAATAAATAAATGTCTTCAGACACAGAGTCTGAGGAAGATTTGTGTGCTCCTCTGGATTATTCCATCAGGAAAAGTGACTCACATGCAGAGCTGGTCAAATTACATCTCAAGAAAGTGTTGTCAGGCAGCCATACTTCACTGAAAGTTAGAGTCAATGTGATTTTTCTAACTACTAGAGTGGAGTTCCTCATATCTGGTGACCAATGGGCTACAGGACAATTAGGGCCAGCAGCTGCAGGACTACTGGAAGAAAAAGTGTTTACTTATCACAAACATGCAAAGATTGAAAACAAAGAAATAACGATCCGTTGTTACATGTTAAACCCAACAAGAAGAGAGTATCTAGAAAAAATACACCAGTTCTGGAAAGAACAACATCTAGTTGATTTATAATACAAAGTAAAATATTCACAGAAGCAGAGTTGGAAGAACTGCAAATGTCTACCCAAGCAGAGAAATTGAATTCTTGCCAGAAGTAGTTCAGATTGTAGAAGTGAACCAGGGGCGTGAGCAAGCATCATAGGTACTAAATCAAGCACCATCGGCATTGACAAAATTGCCATCAGTCAATTGCAAAAGATTGAAAAAACATTACATCCTGTTATGATACTTTTAATACCATCAAACAAGAATATCTGTCTACCCCAGGTCTTTGAGAAGTTTCAGTAGGTGGATAAAAATGCCAAATCCAGTCTAAACATTGAGCCGACTGTGCAAACAACCATAATAATAATAACAATATCTCCTGGCTGTTGTGGCTTTGAGACATTGGACTGTGAAAACACACCTGCTTTGCAGAGTTCAGTCACCATAAGTTATCATTTAAAACCAATTTATCAAAAATAAAGAAACCATAAATGTTGACTTTTAAAATTACATAGCTACATGCAAACACCAACCGAAGGTAGAGTAAAAATATAGAATCACCAATAGTGATTTATAAAAGGATTTCCACACAAGTATGTATGGAGAAAAATATGAACAAATCCTCTTGAAAGCTTTGCAAAGCCCTGATCTCAAGGTCTATAGTTCACCTTAAAGTGGCAGCTACAAGGGTTATACGCCATTGTTCATATGCATTTAAGTATGAAAGTGATGTGGGTTGTGTGTACTTGTTTCAGTGTAGATATATCTGAAAGAAATTATAGGATCAAAATGTACAATAGCATATATACCTTAATGGCAATTGAGGTTTCAGGATTGATCACTCACACACACAGAGATAAAAAAATTCTCAAGAATTATGAATACTTCAGTGAAGATGTATAAGATGGGATGCTTTATATGAAAACAAAGTCTCTTGTCAGGAATCTTTAAGAAAAAAATTGAAAAGAAAATTCCTCATATAATAATGCCTTTATATAAATCTGTCAGAGGAGACTTTCATCTTGATAAAGCTAAGCGGTAAGTGGTGGGTTTCACTTACCTTTGCTACCGGTAAGCTTCTGCGCATGCGCAGAGCATATTTGATGATGTCTGGGTGGGTAGGTAGAGCCTCCCGCCGCCGCTACTACCGGTTTGCCCAAACTGGGGCGAACTGGTAGCAACCCACCACTGCCTCAAACCTGAATGTGTCCATATAGTTTTGAGGAGTCCAGTTTGACTCAAGGGATGCTTTGCTATTATAACATTTTATACAAATGAGTGATGTAATTGGTACATTTCTAGTTACTACACCTCCAAAACTATTGTCATGGTCAATACTAGCTTCCGTCTGAAACACTGAACTTGTTAGCTTAGAAAAAGAACATCTGATTTTTAAAAATGCATTTAAAACACATATTTGGCCTCCACTGCATTTATCAAAATTGTACAAAAAATGTCTACCCTGTTTTCCCGAAAGTAAGACATCCCATGATAATAAGCCCAATCAGGCTTTTGAACGAATGCGCTAAAATAAGCCTCCCCCTGAAAATAAGCCCTCCCTGAAAATATTTAAACACAGAGCTGGAAATCAGATAAAATGGCAAGAGGAGCTCCATCTTGCTCCATGCACCCGAAAATAATAAGACCTCCCCGAAAATAAGGCCAAGAGCTTATTTCGGGGTTCAAAAAAATATAAGACAGGGTCTTATTTTTGGGGAAACACGGTAACACTTTGAAGAGAATCTAGGCTGATGTTTCTTCAAGTATGTACAATTTGGTTTAAAATTAAATACCAGACACTAGGAAACCAAGACTCTGTTCTCCATGTTTGATTATTATTCATCTCTGTGCAAGTCGGAACAGAAGAATTCAGGACTAGAAAAACTTTTTCTGTGTCAGGAAGATTCTTCTTGTGCTTGGTATGTGAACAGAGTACTGTCCTCTCTATCATTTGCAAAGGGCTTCTAACGTGCTTTCAGGAAACCAATATGGGTCTTGGCTTGAATAAGGACTTCAGCCCATTTTAGATACTTTCTTATGGAGATATCAAGAACTATAGGAGAAGCCACAGTTTTGTTAGCAATTGAACTTCTAGGAGTTTATCTTTTAACTTGTCACAATAAGCATAGGCACAAAGCTTTCTGCCTATCTCCATTTCTTCTCTGCGGGAAGAAGTAAAACCACAGCCATGATATTCATTCTGTCATAAATATCCAAAGTGCTTTTTTAGGTAATCAAACAGGCACAGAAGTAGAATGGCAATGAAAAAATAAGCAAATATCTGACCAAAACTGCAATTTGTGGTCTATTTGTTTAGGATTACAGACTGAATTTCATAATTCTGAGCCCTCTGTTGTTAGATGTGTGCACGTGTATATGAATATACAGAGAGAAATTCAGGTTCAGATATGGGACAATCTATTTTCTTTTAGCCTGTAAAGGACGCAAGCAAAAGTCAGTCAGCAAACACAGTTTGAATATTATGATGCTACAAGTCAAGAAGTGAAAGTCAGATGTTGTTCCTGTACCTAATGTGCTTTCCTTTACTACCTGACTCCCTTACCTGTAGTTAGCCTAATTAAACTAAATAGGGGGACTGTTCTTAATTGGCTCCCTGCTCTATTTAGTAATGCAGATTACACAATTTAAGAAATCTCCATTTCTTAGAATCAAAGGAGACAGTTCAGTACACTCTTTTTCTTCATGTGTTTTTGAGGATCCTACAAGGAATATACCACATTGGCAGCCCTGGAGACTCTGATTCCCTGCAAATGTTTATCCAGAGAAACAGACTCAGCAGGTGAAACAAACTTGTACTGTAACAGGCTTTCTTTTCCCATCCTAACAGATAAATTCTGATCTAAAGTAACCCACTCTTTCTCAGCCTCTTCAGAAACATAACATTTAGAGCAGGAGTGTCAAACTCAAGGCCTGCGGCCAGATCTGGCCCATGGAGTACTTAGATCTGGCACACGGGGCTGCCCTGGAAACAGCGGACCAGCTGCAGTGACTCTGCCAGCTGAAATGGGCTCCCGAGCTCCGTTTTCAGTTGCGACGGCCTTCTGCAATCCTCTGCCAGCAAAAATGGAGCCCGGGCTCCGTTTTTGCTGGCAGAGGGTTGCCGTAGGCCGTCACAACTGAAAACGGAGCTCGGGAGCCTGTTTTGTCTGGCAGGGCGCTCAGGCCACTATTGGCGCCCCTGACATGAGTGACATTGATCTGGTCATCCCACCTTGACCCCCCAAAGTCAAACACAACCTGATGTGGCCCTCAATGAAATCAAATTTGACACCCCTGATTTAGAGCATTTGAGCTAATAAATTCCAACTAGAAACCTACATGAAGTAAATGGGAACTAAATGATAGTGAGATTGCAACCAGAGCTAATATGTCCCAAGAAAATTTTTGTGACTTTGCTTACAGATGTAAAGAAGCAAAATTTTTAAGGCTGTGGGAGGGTGAATCAATTCAAAAGAGGTTTTCTCAGATTACAATTTGAATCAAACCTTTGAGGTGTAGAACTAAAACCACTGACTTTGAATTGCATTGGAGAGATTCAAGTCCCTTTAAGATGTGATTGACATTAAAGGTTTCCCTCAGCTCAGTGGAGTTTCAGGGGTTATTTTCACTTTTCTTCCTTCCACCAATGGACAAATCTGAGATGGGGAAGGAGCTGAAACTGTCATGGGATTCTGATGATAATGTGAGTGTCAATGAGCAGGCTGACACAGCTGCCAGCCCAGAAAATTAAACAGTCAAAAGCTGGTAGCCTTTTCATTCTTTAAAGGAATTCCCTGGTTAAACAGTTTATAAAAAAAAATCTGTGTATATCTCACTCCAAAACATGGAACATGACATTGTATTATTTCAGTGGGAACTTTTCTATAATGACCTTATAGGCTGTTGTGCTGCTTTCCTCCATTTTTTGTTATCTCTATCTTAAAAGAGATAACAAATCTGTATATTGTTCTTATTTATTTATTAATTCAATTTATATGCCGCCCCCCTCCGAAGACTCAGGGCAGCTCACAATGCATTTAAAATCATTATAAAAAACATTTAAACATTAAAAACATTAACTCATTCACACCATTCATGGCCGGATCGCAAGAGCGAGATCAACAGCCCCAGGCCTGCCGGAAAAGCCAGGTCTTCACTGCTTTACGGAAGGCCAATAGGGTGAGGATGGTCCAGACCTCAGGAGGTAACTGGTTCCAGAGAGCTGGGGCAGCCACAGAGAAGGCCCTCCCCCGCGGGCCTGCCAGCCAGCATTGTTTAGCTGACAGGACCCAGAGAAGACCAACTCTGTGGGATCTTACCGGTCATTGGGAGTTATGAGGTAGAAGGCGGTCTCGAAGATACCCTGGCCCTGAGCCATGTAGGGCTTTAAAGGTAATAACTAACACCTTGAATTGTGACCGAAGACCAATAGGGAGCCAGTGCAGCTCGCGGAGAATTGGTGTAATGTGGCTGTACCTAGGTGTACCCACAACAGCTCGCGCGGCTGCGTTCTGGACCAACTGTAGTCTCCAAACACTTTTCAAGGGTAGCCCCATGTAGAGCGCGTTGCAATAATCTAACCGTGAGGTGACAAGGGCATGAGTGACCGTGAGGAAAGGTGAGTTAAACCTTGAAACTACATGGCTGAAACTTTCTGGGATTATTATTCTACGAAGGCTCTATCATCCTGTTTGTTTGTTTTTTTAATCAAAGAAGGAGGAGCTGCAAATTTGATCTGCCCCCATCATTGGTTATGGCTGAATGTTTTATCAAATCCCCAACAGGTTTGAATCAAATCTTATTACCTTTGAATCAAAAATTCAGATTGAATCTTGTCAAATCTTCAATTTGAATTACATGGAGACTGATCTGCATTATGTGTCATATCTATCTATCTATCTATCTATCTATCTATCTATCTATCTATCTATCTATCTAATTTATCCACCTACCAACCTGCCTATTTATACACTGTAGATCGATTATAATTGGAGAAATAATAGATTGGAATGGAAATTTTTTAACTCCCATCAGTATAATTGTTTTCATTTCAGTCTTGCTTGCAGGAAACAGCATTCTAGATATAACTAAAGTTTGGTTCAAGAGCAAACCCCCAAGGTTCAATGTCAGTTCCCATATTGAGGCTCCCATAGAACAAGTGCAGCAATTCCCTTCCTTTTTTTTTTCTGTTAGACAAAAGATTGGATGGGTCTATCAGAACAAGAGGAATGCAGTGTGATGCCTTGATGGTTGCCACAAAAACTGTTCAGTGCTGAAACAATAAACACATTTCCTTAGTAATGAAGATAATGGCACCAATTGGTATATCCAGTCATCTCTAGAGCATCATCTTGGACAATGTTGGTCCAAGGCCCTGTGTATTGTCATCTAACATAGTAAAGATCCATGTATTGCTTATTGCTATATCTTGACCACACCTGCATTTTGAGATAGTCCATAGTCAGATAAACCAATTCAGCATAATCCCTTATCATCTCCAGGGGAAGCATTACAGTTACAATACTGAGTGTAGATTATCCATAGAAAGAGAACATTCTTTTGGCCTTATTAGAAAGAAGAAAATCTCAGCCAAGCCATTTCCTGACAACTGCCCAATGAGAAGAGTCCCTGAAGAGAGAGAGAAGAAGGGAGGAAAATGCATCATAGAAGATTAGCTGTATTTCAATTTTCGGATGTTTATATAGCTTACAGGCCATTTGGGAAGTGTATTATCCTGAAAAGCAGGATAAAATTATAATAACAAATAAAGACTGAATCTTCTCACAGCGAAGCTTTCAGGGTTGAAGGCTGGAATGATAGTTCAGTATTTTCTAGAACAAGTAAAAAAATATCACACAATGACTGTGAATTACCCAGTAGAGGTAGTCCTCGACTTACAACAGTTCATTTAGTGACTGTTCAAATTTACAACAGCACTGAAAAAAGTGACTTATGACCAGATTTCATGCTCACTACTATTGCAGCAGCCCTGTGGTCACATGATCAACAATAATATCAGAGGTGAAATGCTCCCGGATCGGACCAGATCGCCTGATCCGGTAGCAATTTTTCCCTGTGGTTCAGCGATCCAGTAGCAATCACCGCCCGGGTGTCATTACTTCCTGGTTTTAACCAGGAAGTAATGTTTTTTTACCTTCTGCGCATGTGCAGAAGATTTTGCGCATGTTTAGAAGATGTGCGCGCACACATGATGCACGCATGCACTTCTGAACCGGTAAGGAAGGTAAATAGATTTTACCCCTGATTCATATGCTTGGCAATTGATTCATATTTATGATGATTATAGTGTCCTGGGGATACGTTACCTTTTTGCAACCTTCTGACAAACAAAATCAATGGAGAAACCAGATTTACTTAACAGCCGTGTTACTAATTTAACAACTGCGGTGATTCACTTAATTGTGGCAAGAGAGGTTGCAAAAGGAGGCAAAACTCACTTAAGGAATGTTTCACTTAGCAACAGAAATTTTGGGTTCACTTGTGGTCGTAACCAGAGGACTACCTGCATATCAGGAAATATGAACTGCTTAGTTTTTAAAACAGGTGGAACTGCTTCCCAAACGGAGTGCAGGATGTTAAGCACAAAGTTAATGAAATAATTTCCTCCTCCTCAAAAACCCCATTGTACTTAATGATTTAGGCACTACAATCATCATTGTTGGTAGAATCTCTGCCTTATTTCACTCAGAAAATCTTTGTTGGAGTCCCTATTTTTCTTAACAGCACCTGTCCCAATGTTGCTTTAAAGCTCAGAAAACGACAATCAGTTTATAACAGGTCTGATATACTATTATATCTATTATACGATATACTATTTAATGCCAAATTGCCTTCCTGTAGTGACATTGATGCTAGAAAATGATTAAATCATTACTGATGATCAATACCTAAATACTTTATGATTGTATGGACACAATCAACAGGAATCAATGTGATTTTAAACATTATGCATGAAATGGTTTTGCATGACTGAAAGAAAATATCATCCAAGGGTGTTGCAGATACATCAAGAGATAAACCCTGGCATTACAAGCACTCTTTTTTATCTTTATACATGGCATTTGGCTTATCTAATAATATTTAATGCATTCTTTTTACTACGGTATCATCTGGGATAGTGATCACATTCTTGCGGAAAATAAGATTAAAGAAACTACAGGCTCCAAAATAAGAGTTTCCAAACAAACACATATGTAGACAACTGAACAAAAAGAATAAAGATTATGACTATGCAAGTGTGGCAAATCCTGCTAATTTAACATTGGTATATACAAAATTCAGAGGAATTCAATGTTATTTGATTGATTTATTACCAGCAATGTATATAATTAAAATCAGGTAATTGCAATAGTTTATCCTTGCCATTTTTTTTTAACAGTGCAACAGTATGCTAAAATTTGTTACTGTCAATTTTGAGCATAATTTACCTAATATTTACATAATTTATTAGAAGGGTGGAGAAAACTACTATTGGTGTTGTATACTGATACATATCCTTCTATCATTTATTTATATTACATTTTATGGGTATCTACGGAGATTCTCAGTCATCCAGGTCATGGTTGTCCCAAAGGTGCCTTTTCAAAAGGCAACTGGACTTCCTGGTTTTTCTTTGAAGACATTTCGCTTCTCATCCAAGTTCTGACTGAAGCTTCTTGGATGAGAAGCAAAATGTCTTCAAGGAAAAACAAAATCCAGTTGCCTTTGGAAAAAGTACCTTTGGGACATTTTTATGGGTGGCATAAAAATTAAATTAATCAATCAATTTTCTTTGGCTGCCCCATCTGAAAAAAAACCCAAATCCCATTGATGAAGCACAGAAAGCCTGCAAGGTTGCAGACCCTTAGAAAGACGATGGTATAGTGAAGGACTGGATCTTCAGAGATATATAAATACTAAAATCTTCAGATTTTGTTTCAAGTGAAAAGTGAACCAAATTTCATCCACCATTGAAAGTAGCGGCCCATTTTTATTATTTTTTACAAATAAGGCAGCAAACATATCTAACACACACCTTCCTCCTTCCCCAAAAACAACCTTTGAGGTGGGTTGGGTTGAGAGAGAGGGCCCCAAAGTCACCCACCTTGCTTTCATGGCTAAGGCAGGATTTGAACTCACCGTTTCCCACTTTCTAACCTGGTGCCTTAACCACTAGACCAAACTGGCTCTCAATGAAACATGACTCACAAATGGAAAACAAAAATTTGACAACTGAGTTTTAAGTTGAGATTTGGCATGTTTCATAGGCATGTTTATTTTCATTTATTTCTGTTCATTCAAGTCAGTTTTTAATTCCTGAAAATTGCCAGGACAAAGTGCCTGAGGTTTTCTTGGGCAAGGATTTTTAGAAGTGGTTCCCCCTGTTTGTTCCCTAGGGTTGAGAGCAGAGGTGGGCTTCAGCAGTTCTGACCAGTTCTGGAGAACCAGTAGCGGAAATTCTGAGTAGATCAGAGAACCGGTAAATACCACCTCTGACTGGCCCCGCCCCCATCTATTGTCTGCCTCCCGAGTCCCAGCTGATCAGGAGGAAATGGGGATTTTGCAGTATCCTTCCCCTGGAGTGGGGTGGGAATAGAGATTTTACAGTATCATTCCCCTGCCAAGCCCCCACCAAGTCATGCCATGCCACGCCCACCAAGCCACACCCACAGAACCAGTAGTAAAAAAATTTGAAACCCACCACTGGTTGAGAGAGAGTGTCTGGTCCAAAGTTACCCAGCTTGTTTTGTGCCTAAGGCACAAAACTAAACCTCACAGTCACCTAGTTTCTAATTTAGCACATTAACCAGTACATTAACTGGTTTCTCAGGACTACTATTATCACATTAAAATAACCATAAATGTCTATTTTTAAAAGCACACAAATAAAGCAGAAATCATCTGCAAATATTCTACAAATATTATTATTCCCCCAGTGAGGCACTACCTTGACTTGGTTGTGGGGCTTGTATGCTCTGAGGAAAATGAGAACTATCCCAGAAGTTCAACCATACTGGACCAGTCTCATCAGAGGAGTCAAAGAGTGTCTCTCCCATAAAATATATGAGACGTAAATTCTGGCTTGGCTGTCGCCCAGGTCATTATTATGATTTGTCACATAGTCAGAATGGCTTTGGTATTTTTATCCAGCTATCAAGTCCTTCCCAAGGATCTGGGATAGGCAGCCATTGATGTTTGATGGTGTGAAAGGTATTATCACAGGATGTAAGCTGTGCAGATCTTTGTATTTTGTTATTTTTTCTGTCTCTCCAAATCTTTCTCTTCTGTTCTGCTTAGTAATAGGTTATTACTATCATCATCATCATCATCATCATCATCATCATCATCATCCATTTGTAATAGTTTATGAGAACTCGTTTCTTCAGCCAAGAAAATTGTTTTGAAGCCGCTCTTCCTATTCTTTCCTAGCTTAATACATTTACCTCAGAATAAAATTCTTGAGGGGGGAAAAATACTTCTTGGCAGCATAAAAGTCCTTTGTTGGAGCTTTTGAACTTTCTAGATGTGGACTACAAAGAGTTCTGCAGCCTGTCTCTCACCACCGCAGAACAGACACATTCCCCCGTTTTGGATCTTGATATACAGGATATATTACGGAGTGCCTATCAAAAGGTTTGTGAACTTTGATGGAAATCAGAGGTGAAACAGATGGTTCAAATATTTGGTCTCAGTTTAAAAGTCTTATGCTAATGTATTTTTTCCCCCTCCACTTGTAACGGGCTCAAACAAAAGCGACAATGAAAGTCACATTCTGAATTCCATTCCGCGATGCCTTCTCTGTTGAAAAGCCTTTTAAAAAGGTCTCGAGCACTCAACGTTTTACAGGGTTAATTAAACCGCACTTTTTTTTTTTACTCATATTGGAAAACAATGACCATGTCCCTAATTTGTACACTAAAAATGTTTCCTCAAGAATGACCTTTACCAAGTTTAGAAGCTCATGGCACCCTCAGTAGAAAAGAAAATATTTTTTTTTCCTTTCTTCACAGATTTATCTACTGAATATTCACAAAGATTATTTCCAACCCAGACATCCCTGATAAATAAAAATACACGTTTTCTCATTTCTTCAGAAGAAACACAGAATACAAGTGAGGCAAGAACAGAGGCACGGCAGCTCCTATGAACCCTTTTAGGTTTGATCATACATTTATTCTATTTCTAAGAAGTTTTTCTTTTTTTTTTCTTTTTTAAAATATGAAATTGTAAATGGGGCTTTCAATTATATAATTCTCCAAAGCACTCTCTTCTGAAAAGAGCCCTTTTTTCATATATATAATACCTTGATGTAACTAGAAAAATGAAGCTGGATCTACAGTACACAGATTTTAGATTATTTCAATACTGTGCCTATGTATTTGGGTTTGGGGTTGGTGATAATGGTCTCCTAACCTTCCTCTAATTAGCTACCCATAAGCTTTTTTCTTCTCTGTCGCCTTTCTTTCTCTTGTCTCTATGGGAGGTGGGGAGGAACAGTAATTATCATAGCTTTTTCCGGTTGCCTTGCAGGTATCTAGAGGACAAAACCCCCATTTAGAAACTGTTTTTCTGGTCCTTATATTCTCTTTTTGAATTGATAAGCAACAGAAAGAAAAGAAAATTAGGTAAATAACTGATTTGCTACTTTTTTTCAATGTGTGTCAGCTACAGAAGATTTTTTTTTAAAAAAAAAATTAGTCAGGATTTCATTAGCAAGTGTATATGAAACGGCATTTCATACGTAGCCCCAGTTTTTAATTTACATGTTTTACTTTTAGATTTACGGTACTAGTTAGGGTTTCAAATTATTGACATACCAAATTCTTTGAAACTGTAATTTGTGATACATTAAATATCTCTGTCTTCTTACATATCTTTGAGTTAAGCAAGGTTTTTTGTTTTGTTTTTTAATACTGCTCCACTTTAGAGACAACATCTTGTAAAGCCTTTGAGGAAAGTTCTGGTTTTTAATTCTAGATACATTAAAACTTCAAAACCTAACTATTAGGGATGAAGCAAAGCAGGGGTGTCCAATCTTGGCAATTTCAAGACTTGTGGACTTCAACTCTCAGGATTGCTCAGCCAATCATGCTTGTTTTCCTGTATCCTTAGAAAAACAGTGTGGATGATTGACTTTTATTCAGAGCTCTGATGTACAGTAAAATATTCCTTTCTAACAACTTGGTTTATAACAATCCAACCCACCACACAGATTCAAAAAACTAAGGGACCCAAATGGTGAGTATTTATTTATTGAAGAAACATAAGTCATTATTTTTCAGTAACAATAATTTGTTTAAATAGTTTATTCAAACTATTCCATAAATAATAAACTATAGATGCAAGGATTAATGTTGAAAGGATTTTCATTGTCAATACTCTGGAGAAAGCATCATCCTATACTGTATGTTTGATCACAACAAAGCCATACAGATTTGATTTGTTTAGATTTTTTTTTAAAAAAAAAGTACACAGCAGGAACAGCTTAAAACACAATTGTACACTGAATGCATAAAAAAAAATAGATAACAAAGGGAAGGGAAACTTTTCCAGGTTGAATTACTTGCATTTTGCAGAATATAGGTAGTCCTCAACTGTCCTACAACATTTTATTTAGTGACCATTCAAAGTCATTGAAAAAAGTGACTTATGATTATTTTTCACACAATCATTGCAGCATCCCCATGGTCATATGATCAAAATTCAGACACTTGGCAACTGGCATGTATTTATGATAGTTGCAAAGTCTCAGGTTCATCTTTTGCGACCTTCTGGCCCGCAAAGTCAATGCGGATACCAGATTCACTTAACAACTTTGTAACTAACAATAACTACAGCGATTCATTTAATCCATGTGACACAAAAGGTCATAAAATAGGGTAACACTCACTTAACAACTGTCTTATTTAGCAACAAAAAATTGAACTCATTTGTGGTCATAAGTTGAGGACTACCTGTATGAATTCAGCATAAAATTCAAATTCAGACTTCTTGGTTTTTTAAAAAAAATACAGTTGTAGGGATATTCTGTAATATTAGGGAAATTATGTGGAGCTAAAACTTAAGCCACTCAAAACTGTCCACATATGGAAGGGATTGAAGATGATTGAACAGATCTTGCAATTCATTCTAGATCAGCACAACTTTGAAGATTTGAGCATATCACAAGTTTGTTGACAATAGCCTTTACTCATCTGGAAGGTTGCAGGCCGACAAGCCTGAACTTGAGTAGCCTGGGAGGTATTCAACCAGCTTGAGTCTTATTATGAGATAATGTTAGAATTCTTCGTTGCCACATTGGATATTTCCAGGCAAATGAATGCTACCTTCAGTCACACATTATTTTTTTCCTGATGAGAAAAACCCATTACAGATGCCTATAGAACTGAAGAAGAAATGTCTTTATTATCATATGTTGTTCAGATCAGTTCGGTACAATAATTGGAGGGGATATCTCACTGACCTCACCTTCCAGTTTTAGGGGTCATGACATGGCTACACATCATTATTGGGAAAACAACGCAAAAAATAATACGGTTGCCATGTCATATTAAGGAACATTGGAGATAATTGATGAAGGACTCGGAAATGCGAGCAGTTTGATCCCTTTTACTTTTTTTTTTTTTAAATATAATAGGGAATGGCCAGCAATTGAGGGACTGATTGCAGTCTCTGTTCAGCAATTGCCAAGAAATGGCAATAATAAATGCTTGTTTTCTTGGAACACTATTTGTGGAGAAAAATATAAACATACCTATGCCTCCAGGGTTGTGGGGGGTCAGTCTTTTTGAAAGGGGAGGTGGTACCTTTTGCCATGAAGTAAACAGTGGTGAGCTCACACTTCAGGAACCCATCCCTGGATACTGTTGTCTGCAACAACTACCATCTGTCTCCAATGGTCCCTTTTTAGGAGATTATTAAAAGGGATCTTTTTAGAAGATTATTAAAAGGAATAGATAAAAGCTTTGATCCAGCTATACCAGAAAAGTTATCACCTAGTCTCCAACTCCTCTTTTGGGGGAAGGTAATTGAGAAGGTGGTAAGGTAGTAACTACAAAGGGCTCTAGAAGAAGTGGATTATATTCAGGGGTGGGCTTCAAAAATTTTAGCAAGGGGTTCTCTGCCTGGTAGCTGGGTGAGTGTGGCCATGGTGGGCATGGCCTAGTCAGACTCCTGCACCATGGCGGGGGGATTTTTGCCCTCCCCAGGCTCTGGAGGCTTTTCTTGAGCCCTCCCCGAGCCTCCATGCACACCCTGCACTTACATGTATCCAAAATGGGCCACGTGGGAACTTCTGGGAGGGGACGGGCAGGATGGGCCAGCCAGGAGTGGGATTTGGGGGTTCTCCGAACTGCACAGAATCTTAGATAGAGGTTCTCCTAAACCCCTGCAAACCCCCAGCAGCTCACCCCTGATTATATTTACTCATTTCAGTCAAGGTTCAGACTTGGGCACAGAATGAAAGCCCTACTGGCCACTCTTAGTAATCTTTTTGTAGGCCTTAAATGGGAAAAGTGCAATTCTACTTGGCCTGATAGAATGCTTAGCAACTTTCAATGCCATCAGTCATAGTATCCTTCTGGACCCTGTACAAAACTAGGAAATGCTATTCTGTAATTTTTCTTGAGGGTTTGTATAAGCAAAAGGATGTGAAAGGACGGGTTGCGCTTCCTTAGGAAGAAGTAATCTGGGTGTTCCCCTGATCTCATAATTCCAGTGTTGAAAAGCAGCTGGAAACAATACCTGAGACACCTTTGCTGAACAGACACTGAAAGTCCTCATTCTTCTGAAAGTCCCCATACAAAGAGCAATAAGAGAAGACTCAGAAGAGGGCATTGTCTGCTAAAGCTCCCTTCTTGTGGAAGGGAGCTAGAATTAAAATCCGCATCCACACTATTAATTCAGAAAGCTTGTTAAAACCTTGCTGTTTAGATGAAAAGGAGGGCTTCAGTATATGGTGCAGAATGAATCTGGGTTGTATTTTCCCACTGATTCTTCTCATTGGTGTTGTTATATATATGCTAGTAGAATGGTTTAAATTGGTCTTGTAAACTGGATTCTTTCGACTGAAATAGCGTAAAAACACCTGACATAAAGACAAACAATGCTTTATGTTACATGCAATACAATACGATCTTGTTGAACATTCTTTAGGGGTTATGTAAATTAGAGCACTCCAGCCCATTTTTGAAAGTGTATAAAACAGAATAAGGAAACGATGAGAAAAGATCTTTAATCTTTCATTGTTGCCAAATCAAAGCTTGCTTAGGATTTGATGACTGACGCAGTTGCTCCCTGTTCATAAAAGAACACATGGTAATATTAAAACTAATTCTCCTAATAACCTAAATGGAAACTAAAGATGTAATTGTTATCACTACTGTGTTTCTCTGAAAATAAGACCCTGTCTTATATTTTTTGAATCCCGAAATAAGTGCTTGGCCTTATTTTCGGGGAGGTGTTATTATTTTGGGGTGCGTGGAGCAAGATGGGGCTCCTCTTGCCATCTTACTTGATTTCCAGCTCTGCATTTAAATATTTTTGGGGAGGGCTTATTTTTGGGGGGAGGCTTATTTTAGCGCATGTGCTCAAAAGGCCGATTGGGCTTATTATCAAGGGATGTCTTATTTTCAGGGAAACGGTATCACAAAGAAGGCACTTTATCTAATGCCCTGTGGACATATATATCAATTTTCATCTGCAAATAACTTTATTTTAATACATTCAGCTGCTTAAAATATAGGAGACACAAAGCCTGCCTTTGCTGGGATGCTAGCAGGGATGAAATGTAAAATTTGTTACTACTGGTTCTGTGGGTGTGGCTTGGTGGGGGATAATGTGACTGGGTGGGCATGGCCAACTTTATTTTTATTTTAACTTTTCAAAGCATTTTTTCTGCAAATGCAGAAATCAGGAACACAGCTGGGATCGTCAGCCTTTTCAAAGCATTTTTTAAACCACCTCTTCCGCTGAAGAGGTTGCAGAAAAAAATGCTTTAAAAGTGCTTTAAAAAATGCTTTAAAAAATGCTTTTAAAAAAATGCTTTAAAAGTGATGATACCAGCTGAGTTGCCTGATCGTTTTAAAAAATGCTTTGAAAAGTCTCTCTGACGATCAGGCAACTCAGCTGGGATCGTCAGAGACACTTTGAAAGCATTTTTTTCTGCAACCTCTTCCAGGGAAGAAGTGGTTAAAAAAATGCTTTGAAAAGCCTCTGAGACTTTTAAAAATCATTTTTTTGGTGGAAGAAGTTATAGAAAAAATGCTTTTAAAAGTAAAAAAAAAAAAAGCCTCTGATGTTCGTGCGGCTCAGCTGGGCATAGTGGGGGGTGGGTCACAGGGATTTTTGCTACCGGTTCTCCGAACCACCCACGCCATCACTACCGGATCGGGCAATCCGGTCCAAACCAGGAGCATTTCACTCCTGGATGCTAGTAATATCTGGTTACAAGATCTCCAAATTTCATGATTTCACAGAAGCACAAACTGTTTAGATGCCATGTCTCACATTTTCAGGCTATCCGTATCTTTTACACATCCATATATTTTACCTGCATGTTCTCCCTTTAAGCAGATTGTATTAATTATTATAATACATTAGTAGATTCATGCATCAGAACCACTTTAATGGTTATTCAGTCCAGTGGCATTGCTCTAATAATGCAACTCCAGTCTAGTAAAAACCTTTTAATATTACTTAGCTTTGCACATACAGTATACGCATAGACAGAAAGCAGAACCAAAGCACCTGTATTTAGTATGAAGCATTCTTTGCAAGAATAAAAAAATTGTGCTGATGTTTCAAAACTATCATTACTTGAACTAAGGAGTGAGCTTGGAAAGTGTACTGTAGGCTAGTGGCTATTTTTACACATTTTCAGCAATTAAAATGTAGAATCTACTGTGGTTAGAGTATAGATACACACATGCATACATTTTAAAACAGTTATACAAGCAACTAAAGGGTACATCTTCATTAGGAGAAAATAGGTTTTTATTAAAAATAGCAGACAAGCCTTCACTTTGACTCTGACGTCAACCTGTGATGGAAATTATGTTTCAAAAAACTGGAATGCATCAAATTAGGGAAAGCTGAAGAAGTTATTGCATTGATAGATACCTATCCACCACAGACCTGAGGATGGAGTATTTTTTTTCCATTTTGCCTTAACAATCAATTTTTGAGATATTGAGAAAAATGGTATCTTCAAGGTCTATCCATACACTCTGCGATCCAAGTCCAACATGCTATTCAACACTATCTTATTAGGTGTGAAGAATCAAAACCGCACATTAAGTTCCAAATAAGCTGATTTATTGCTCATGCCTATGCACATGAATCAATTCAACTAATGGTTAGCACTCAGCTGGCACTAGATGAGAGTTTATGGAATTCAAGAAGGACTGGACAGATTGCTTCTGGGAACGTAAGGACTCCAGGCTGATTCTTCTCTTGACTCCTCCCCCAGTCTCTGCCTCTCGTTCACCTATATCTGTCCTAAATAAGGACTTGTGCAAACTCTGAAACAAAGGTTATTACCTCTAGTTTCTGGGATAGGACAAAGAACACTGTAATAACTGGAAGAGATTCTTTATAATATAAAGTGATATTTCAGATTTTTGTAGTTTTCTTCCAAGTCATTTATGGGAGGTGCTCAAAATGTGAAATGTGGCTACCCTGAATTCTTCAGTTTTGAAAAAGGCTCCATTTCTGTATTCCACATCACCCTTCACTCTTTCCCTATCACATATTTACCTTGTGAATATTCAACATCCAACATGATTAACAAATTCAAAAGTTTCAGTCAAGAAATGACTGAAAAATAAAAACAATGTACTTCATTTTTTCCTTCAGGCAGCATCACTGATTCTTTTCCCCCTGCAAAGTTAATACAGCTTAGTGGATATTCTTATTGTTTCAGACAGTGGGAATTGCAATGAGAGCAAAATGTGGGAATTTGAAATGCAACATTTCAAAAAGATTACCACATGCAGAGTACCTACTGTAATGTTTCCATTTTCTTTGCCATTAATCTAAAACAGGGAGACTCTTGCTGACATTAATGACAAAATTGTTGACAATCCAAAGCAAACATCCCATTCACGTTTGGAAAAAACAGGATAGGTATCTCTCTATTTTTTTAGTCTAAAGTGCTGTTTTGTATTTGATACAGAATCACCCATATGAAGAGAGGGTTGATTAATTGCTGAATCCCATAGTTTTCTTGCAATTTCTAACAAAAGAATATTTATAAAAGAAATAAACCCTTTTATTATGTGTATCACGCCTTACACCCAATTTTGTATCAATTGCAATTAAGATCCCTTTTAAGAAATAATAACTGGAATAGGCATTGCATATTAGAGTAGGCTTTAAATATTGCTGTAAAATATAATAGGCATAAATTCCAGGATCATCTTCAAGCTTACCAGTCTTGAAGCTCTGAAAATCAAGAGCCAAAACAGTGTTCTCCTCCAAGCTGTCACACGACCTGCAATAATTAAAATCCCCAGTTCAGGGCAAACAAGAAATAAAATAAATTGCTTGAACGTACACATACATACTCACTTATGCTTTTATTTCCTTGCATTTGTCTGATTGCACCCCACTCCCCCAAAAGCCCAATGTTTTCTACAATGGGTAGGGAAATAATTGTCAAATCAACTTTCCCCTTGAAAGGTATAAAGCCCAGAAAGAAAGTAAATCATGAATTTCCACACAGGGTTCCATTCACCTGCAGTTGTTGTCATTATTTATTGTAGTTTCAAGATCATGGCTTAACTAAAAATAAATCCACTCGGCTCTTGAATGCAGCTAGAGCACTTCATCAATTGGTACTGAAGCCTTGTATAGAAGTTTAGATAGTAGTGTTTAGTGTGGTGTTTAGTATACACCACAATGTGGCTGTTGAAATAAAGACCAAAAGGAGACGTCAACAGCTGCAACATGAGGCTTCTAGCATAGAGTACTTACTTGTTTTAGGCATTTCTATCTCCAAGATTCTCAATCACCCTGTCCCACAAATCTTCCTTATACATTAAAGTGGCTTAAGAGGAGTAACTATTGCTATCTCTGAAAGAGAATATTTGTAGCTCAGGGTTGAAATGAGGCCTTCTTGATGTTGTCTGAACTTAGTTGTTTGATTGCAGAGGTTTCATTATCCAAACTTGGTAATATCCTTAGTGCTCATCCCCAGCACTGACAATGTTACCTAGTTTGAGTAATGAAATTTCTGCAAGAAAACAACCAAGCTCAGAGAGTCCCAAGGACCCATTACTGCTACCTCTTCAGCACATCATCAAGCAATGACAAAAACAGCCACCATTCTTAATACTGCAGCAGTCAGTGGGTCTGACTTCAGAACACTTTTCTAAGCTTCCTACACAATGGAGTGTCAGGTGCACCCAGGGCAAATTAGAAACGTATTTTGAAGTCAGATCCATACCTCTCCTAGGTAGGTTTGGGAATTGCTCTTCCTTTCCTATTGTCTACATTTATATTTTCAGTTTTTCATAAAACCAGGAAAAATCATACAGCAAGGGGGAACAGTGGGACAGAAATGCATAAATCTAATACAGTAGGGATGCGGTGGCTCAGTGTATAAGATACTGAGCTTGTCAATCGAAAGGTTGGCAGTTCAGCGGTTCAGATCCCTAGTGCCACTTAACAGGGTGAGCTCCTGTTACTTGTCCCAGCTTCTGCCAACCTAGCAGTTCAAAAGCACGTAAAAAATGCAAGTAGAAAAATAGGGACCATCTTTGGTGGGAAGGTAACAGTGTTCCGTGCGCCTTTGGCATTTAGTCATGCCGGCCACATGACCACAGAGACATCTTCAGATGTCTTCCTCTCTTCGGCTTTGAAACGGAGATGAGCACTGCCCCCTAGAGTCGGGAATGACTAGCACATATGTGCGAGGGGAACCTTTACCTTTTACTCTTAATACAGTAGCTCGCTGATGGACTGGCAGCCCCCATTTTATCCAGTTCTATTTAAAACCTGGACACAGACATGGAAATGTAATTTGTTCACCAAAAACCATTCAGATTTTATTTTCACTAATGCTATTTTGTAATTTTCTTGACATTGCATGCATCATGTGTCTGACTGGAAGTAGGGCCAAAAAGCTCTTCTCTTCTTGTACACGTGTAATGGACCACCACTATACCACAAGTATTCCTAGATTTACAACCATTCGTTTCGTGACCATTTGAAGTTACAACAGCCCTGAAAAAAGTGAGGTCTGCTGAACGACCATTGCAGCATCCCCATGGTCACGTGATCAAAATTCAGACTCTTGGAACTGGCAAGTATTTATGACGGTTGCAGTGTCTCCAGGTCAGGGGATCACCCTTTGCAATCTTCTACAAGCAAAGCCAATGGAGAAGCCGGATTCATTTAACAACAGTGTCACTAACTTAACAGCTGCAGGGATTCACTTAACAACTGTGGCAAGAAAGGTCATAAAATAGGGCAAAACTCACTCAATAACTGTCTTATTTAGCAATGGAAATTTTGAGCTCAGTTATTGTTGTAAGTCGAGAATTATGTGTAGTGTCTCCTACTCCAATGTCTGATTTTATCTAAATCAGGGGTCTCCAACCTTGGCAACTTTAAGATTTGTGGACTTCAACTCCCAGAGTTCCGCTGGCTGAGGAACTCTGGATGTTGAAGTCCACAAATCTTAAAGTTGCCAAGGTTGGAGACCCCTGATCTAAATCATAGTATAAACGTCCCTCAGGTCAAGCTCAATTGATTAGCACAGGATTGGTCCATGATGCTGTGTTACACGCAAATACCAATAACATAGATATTTGGTGCATATATTTAAAATGCTGCTCATTGTTAATCATAGAATTGTATATAATTATATAGTTATCCTTTTAGGATAGAAGTGCCTGACATATGCTGAATCTTACACTAACAATACCATATTTTTTTAAGTTATCCACTGACATCTCTAATTAACAAAAGCAAAGGATCACTAACTATCAACCTTTTTCTTTGTAATATTTCACCTATACAAATAAACAGAAAAAAGGAAGGGTTGGGATTTTTTGGTGGTTTTTTGGGGTTTTTTGCCAGTGTTTTGCTTATAGCTTTTCTTTTATGTACAACGAGAGCGTATGCACCAAGACAAATTCCTTGTGTGTCCAATCACACTTGGCCAATAAAGAATTCTATTCTATTCTATTCTATTCTATTCTATTCTATTCTATTCTATTCTATTCTATTCTATTCTATTCTATTCTATTCTATTCTATTCTATATAACTGCCATGTTAATTACTCAAATATCAATTTTTAAAAATAGTTTCTTTTTTTCCCTGCTTGGTCAAAAGTCTTAATTGTTCACAGCAAAGGAGATATATATTGCAAGGTTAAATAAAGTCTGTATTGTTGTAAATTAATCCATGGAACCAACTCTTGACAATTTAGCTAGCACTTAAATGCATGAAAATCAGCACATCTTCCTTTTCTATGAGCTTTAATTTCCCTCCATACATCATCTCCATTTATTGCATTTCTAATTGCCCAGTCATGACCTCATGTTTTGTAACCTTTTCTTTCTATTCCTTTATAACCCTAAATTATTTTCACATATCATCTTTAATTGACACCACAGTATGACATCATCAAAAGGAGACAATTTATAGTGCATACTAGAGGAAAGTGCAGAAGAAAACTGTAGTTTCATTGAAAATGTTTTAATTAAGGTATTTTTAATTTCATATTTGCGGAATGGCAGTAGTAACTTGCATGACATGAGGCTGTATAGAGAAAACAGTAGAGAGAGAGTATTGTTATATGGAGACATCAAGGCCATTACATACCAAATAAGCTCTGTAAAACATTTCACAGAGATATATTTGTTCGGTCTCTGGAGTAACAGCTTTGAAACTTAAGAAAAGGTGGCTTGCAATATTTACTATTTTATGAAGTTGGAAAAAACCCAACTTTTTCTCCAATTTTAATATCGAAAATGTGACTCTACTGCCGCTGCCCTGTATTTAGGAAATGAAATTACTGATACCCCTAAGAATAGCTTTTCATAATAGGATATTCAAACGTTATGCAAGATGGAAAAGATTCTCTTGCTTTTGCACAGAGATATGTAGAAGTATTTACTCATTTTCCCATCCAAATGAGACAACCCATAGAATAGCAGAATAGCATTTAACCGCACTAGTTAAAGATGTTCTTGAGATCTTCTCATTAATGATGATTGGGTGTAGGGAACAGAACTTGAATGGGCCTCTCTAACACTTTTCCATGTTCCCAGGCCTTTTCTATATTGAAAGTTACTGATCCCAAGAACAAAGGTGTAGAATAGGGCTGTCAAACTCCTGGCCCACGGGCCGGATGCAGCATGTGCTGGCCACGCCCACACCTGGTTTAGCAAAGGGGAAAAGAGTCCCGATACATCACATGATGCCGCCGTGATGACGTGAGTTTGACAGCCCTGGTGTAGAGAAAATCCTAAGGATTTTCTGTAGCCTCATTTCCCAGGTGTTTGGCATTTTAAAAAAAGAATTGGGGGGGAGGGGAGATACACTACAATATTCCTCTATAATAAGTCATTTCACCCTTTCTCTCAATGTTGTATTTTCCAAATAAAATGTCAAAATGAGCTGCAGTAGAGAATTCCACAACTGGGTGCCAAAAACACACCGTTCCATACATATGAATACTTGGCTCTTGGTTGTATATATATATACTGTAGGGCCATTTAGATACCAAAGTCCCACTGAATCATAGAATTATAGGGATGGAAAGCACCTTGGAGTTTTCTAGTCCAATTCTCTATCCAGAGCAAGAATCCTCAAACCATCCCAGAGGTCCATCAAACCATCCTAAGGGTTCTCCAACATTTGTCTAAAAACCTCCAGTGATGGGGCTTCCATGACTTCAGGAGGCAGATTGTTCTACTGCTTAATTGCTCACACATTCAAAATATTCCTTCTTATTTCAAATTTGGATATTTCAACTTAAAACTTTGATCCATTGGTTCTTGTCCCATCCTCAGGCACTAGGGAGAATAAAGCCACACCCTTCTCCATGTGACAGCCCTTCAAGTATTGGAAGAGAACTAGCATGTCTCTCCTTAGCCTTCTTTTCTTTAGGCTAAAGAGACCTCTTTTTTAAAAAAATCTCAAGATTTCATTTCATTTCATTTTATTATTCTATTTTATTTTATTCAATCAAGCCACCTAAATCCATTTCCCAAATACGAATACCAAGCCAGGTACCATGTATCTTGTTCCGATGCATTTTTAAATACATAAATGCAGAACCTTACATTTTTCTCTATTGGCCACCACAAAAGTCTGCATTATTCTAAAACCAGGGGTGAAATCCAGCAGGTTCTGACAGGTTCTAGAGAACCGGTAGCAGAAAGTTTGAGCAGGTCGGAGAACCAGTATCGAAAAGTTTGAGTAGTTCAGAGAACCGGCAAATATCACCTCTGGCTGCCCCAGAGTGGGGTGGGAATGGAGATTTTGCAATATCCTTCCCCCAGGAGTGGGGAAGGAATGGGGATTTTGCAGTATCCTTCCCCTGCCACGCCCACCAAGCAGTGCCCACCAAGCCACATCCACAAAAACAGTAGTAAAAAAAATTGGATTTCATCACTGTCTAAAGCTTTGCTAGATCAGCCAGAGTATGCAAAGACTATATTTTGTTCAAAAACATATCCAACAGATCTGTAGTAGTTTTGGTTCTTCTTTTCACTGAAACCAATGAAAGATATTCACCAAGCCTTCTAATTAATCATAGAGTCTTTGATAGAAGCAAATTGCCTTGGATCTGGACAATCCAAGAACATTTTTAACTAACACTGTGCCACACTTTGCTTTCCATTTCTCAGATTTTTCCCTTTTCTTCTTTATTACAGTCTTAAACTCTCAGTCGAAAGTAAGTGTTCTTATATCCTTGGAAGAAGTCAGAAGTCATCCTTTGTTTTCCTCTTTTTTATATACCTTTTTCCACTTCTCTCCCGGTTCTCTATTTACTCTTTATCTTTACTCTTGATTGGTAGTTGATGTTGGGTTTTTTATCCGTATGCTGTGCAGAATGTAATCAAATTTTTGAAAACCATGGTGGGAAAATCTTGTCTAAATATTTAAAAATCAGACTGATTTTAATTATCCGTATTTTAAGATATTATATTTTCTTACCACATTCATAAATTTATCGTGCTGGAAATAAAAAAAAATACAAATGAAGCATACATTTAGAAAATCTTGGATTATGGCAAGTACTTCTTCTCCGCAAACAATTCACAAAAGCCTTTAAAGGAACTGGAATTAATGTATAACATTTCTGAGCATAAAAGGGATGTATGTACTTTTTTTTTTGTTTTGTTTTTACCACCATCCTTTTTTCCACAATTATGGAACTACTGAAGGTGAAACAAGAAGCCGGAAACAAAAGTGCTCTGGCATGAATAGTAACTAGCAGCAAAATTGTCTCAACAAAAGAAAAACAAATACTTTGTTTTCAGAGAAGCTGAGTGCATTTGGAACAAACTCATGTGAAAGGTGTGCTTGCATGAAGGCTATTCACAGAGGAGGCTCAATCAAGAACCCACTTTGTTAATGTTGATCTCACAAAGCTTTTAAATAGCTTTGAGCGTTATCTCAAAGGTGGGCATTATTATTGATCCATCTGATAAATACATTAAAATAACATCTGTTCTCATAAATGGGCCTGCCAACTGTTACACTTTGGTACCAGTGCTAAGATTAAACTTGTCTGATCTACAACATCTGAAAACTGCTTGGTTCTCTAAATCAGGGGTTTCCAACCTTGGCAACTTTAAGACTTGTGGACCTCAACTCCCAGAGTTCTGGGACTTGAAGTCCACAAGTCTTAAAATTGCCAAGGTTGGAGACTCCTGCTCTAAATTATAAGTGAGTCTCTAAAAGAAACATTAGAGTTAAAAAAAAAAAGATCCAGCAGACTGACATAAGATCCACATGTGTCGAGCAATCGTACTGAAATATCAGTTCTTGATTTAAGCAAAAATTCAGTGAAATCCTCCCTTTGAACCAAATTTCAGTACAAGCATCTAGAGTTAGGGAGCAACTTTTTTGAAAGATTGCAAGGCACTAAATTTGTTCTTTTTTAAAAAAAACAGTCAAAGGCACCCACAAGCTAAGGTCGACTTCTAGTGATGATATACGTGGTTTTGGGCAGCACTTTGCCAATGTCTCCTTCCAGGATGTGTTCTAGGCATCAGCACTGGAATTCCTAAATGCCCCTCCCCAATCCAAGCAGGGTGATTTCAAGATCAGACAAGGTTGGGTTGGTGCTGCCACCTGCTGAGCCTTCTAAACTCTATGCTGAACAAAAACAGCCTCCCCGATGCTCCAAAATATCTGCAGAGAGCTAAACTGGAAAGTAGCGAATGAGGAAAGGCAGGTGGCATTCTGCTTCAGAGGCGATGAGCCCGCCCCAAAAGTGGCAGTGATAGGCCTTTTTTGCCCCCTTTCGTGGGCTTTTGTTATCGATATTTTGCTCTCGTTGTAAACAGCAACTCCCACACTGACAGCCTAGCTTTTTTCTGTGACAATGCCTATGCATTTCCATTCTACAGAAACAATGATGCAATGAAACTGGTGCTTGATATTCTTCGTATTCTCGACCATTTCTCAATAGTAACAACAGAACTAGCTCGAAAATGTGGAGCTCCGGTTAAGAAAAATCAGAAGAATCTACAAAGGAAATAAAGAAAAATACGCCGTCGTATTTGTGTCAAACTTTCTCACGTTATACATTCACTATGACAAAAAAATAATAGGCTTTTAGATCTACGGATAAGCTGATGATATTGATGTTGATAATTGCTTCTGCTGCTGCTAATACCAACAGTAATATATCAATAGCAAATGGTGATTTTATTGAAACAGATGGGATTCCAGCAAATTACAAAATTATTGAAACAGATGGGATTCCAGGATAAACAGAAACTGTGAGAAATCATATGTATGCCTTAAAAAGCAAAAGATAAACTATCGGAGAGAAATATTACCGACAATTGAAAGTTTTCAGTTAGAAAAGGCATTTGTGTAAAAGAAGTGTATAAATCGTATAGCGTGGGCAGAAAAAATAAAGTGGACTTTTCTATATGAAATGTTCCAAAGATTTCTTCAACCAAAGGCTATAGAACTACCCTCTAGTCTAGTATCTACCTCCTATGTTATCCAAGTCTCTGCTGTTTTCATATTTGCCTATCGGACCATTTTTGCCTTGAGTCGAAGGGGGAAACATCTGATGGTCAAATTTATTTTGTACTTGCAATTTGTAGGGAACTGAGATGTTTTAGGGAACTGAGACTATGCTGTCCTGTGACTAGGTTGGAATTTGGGGAGAATTAAGTTGAATAGGGACACAGTGGCTCAGTGGCTAAGATGCTGAGCTTGACAATCAAAAGGTTGGCAGTTCAGTGGTTCGAATCCCTAGTGCTGCATAATGGGGTGGGTTCCCGTTACTTGTCCCAGCTTCTGCAAACTTAGCAGTTCGAAAGCACATAAAAAATGCAAGTAGAAAAATAGGGACCACCTTTGGTGGGAAGGTAACAGTGTTCCATGCACCTTTGGCATTTAGTCATGCCGGCCACATGACCATGGAGATGTCTTCGGACAGTGCTGGCTCTTTGGCTTTGAAACAGAGATGAACACCGCCCCCTAGAGTCAGGAACTATTAGCACCTATGTGCGAGGGGAACCTTTTCCTTTACCTAAGTTGAATTAAGTATAATAAAACTGTTACCAAGTGCAATTAAACATTCAACAGATATATTGACATGTAAGAAAAAAAACAGGACCTTTGGGATGCTCTCCAACACAACTGTAATATGAATTTAGAATGTCTTCTATTGTGTCTAATATACATTTCATATCATTTTAAGGCTCCTTCTGTGTTTCATGCATGTGTGTGTGTGTGTGTGTGTGTGTATTTCTCTTTAGCCAGGTTCTTCCTACGTAAACCAAGATTTTTATGCAGCCCTAGTTTAGTGAAATCACAATCCACTAGTTTCTAGGCTTTTTTTCTGGCAGCCAGCAAGCACTCTGCTGCCCATTGGGAGACTAAGGAGACTAAGATAGATCTATTTCGGACTTATTAGTCCTCATCAGTTAGCCACACCCTCATCCCATGTATCCTCCCTGTAAAGGTACACTATTTGTTTTCTTTTCTTTTCGTAGGCCTTTATGTGTATTTCTCTTTAGCCAGGTTCTTCCAATGTAAACCAAGATTCATGCATTTATATATACATACATACAGTACATACATACATACATACACACACTTTTTTAGGAATTTCCACTGTCACTGAATAAGGCCACACCAATGACAAGGTCTTGGCAAATCTGCTTCATGTAAAGGTAAAGGTTCCCCTGACACATAGGTGCTAGTCGTTCCCAACTCTAGGGAGCGGTGCTGGACAATAGAGTTTCCTGCCTGAGTAGGGGATTGGACTAGAAGTTTTCCACAGTCCCTTCCAACTCTGTTTTTCTGTTATTTGTGGGAACGTAATGATTCTAAGCTGATTACTCTCTTGACTCCATCCCCAAGCTTTACCTGCTCTTCTAAACAAATCCATGCAATGGCACAGCCGTTCTAGCAGAAAACCATGTAAGGTGTTTTTGCGCTGGTAACACACATAACTGACAGCTGAGTGATGGGAGAATGCAGTTTGAAGAACTTCTCTACTAGTCCCATGATTTTACAGATAAACTTTTTTTTAAAGAAATAAAAGAATATATTTCTCCTTCCTCGGGTATATTTTTCTGAAAAGTCTGTTTCCCAGGCAAATTGCTCTCCTTGTGGTCATCACTGACTGCAAGATAATAATGCAACTCACTCTGAGGGTAGCACTCCAGTTGCTTTTATGACACATGAAAAGGAGAACCCCAAAGAGATTTTATGGTTTCCAGCCTTGCTATTTCAACAATCTCTTTGCAAGTGTTCACTTGGAAAAAGCTTATAATCTACATTCAATAAAGAAATAGGTCTGTATGACTCTAGGTGAGTCAATCTTTTCCTTTATTATAAATCAAAGAAATAAAAGCTTCTTTCCATGATGAAGGAAGTTTTTCATGATCCTGAAGCTCATTCATTCCCTGAGTGAACAGTTTAACCAGCATTATGCGATGTACACTTTTGGACTCTTTCCTCTTCCATATTGAAGCAACGTTCTCTATTGAGCTTCTCCTTTCACAAGAAGATGAAGCAAATGTAATTATTTTTAAAATAAATGTTGCGAAGGTTATAATGGGATGCAATGACCTAGGAGATTTACTTGTCTAAGACAAGAGTCCCCAACCCCAAGGTTGCAGCCCATTAGTGGACCATAGCCCATGTGGAACTGGGCAGTGTGAGTAGCTCCACTTGCATGAGTAGCAGGCACTTGTGCTCATACACAAAGCTCCATTCGCACAAATGGAGCTTCACGCTTGCATGGAACCATCCCCTCTTCCTCCCCCTCTGGCCAGGCCACCAAGACGGAAAGGTTGGGGACCGCTGATCTGAGAGGTTCCTTACTACAGCAATCAACTAAGTATGGCTATCTCCAGATGCTAACAACCTAAGCAAAAGGAAAGGTGCATAGCTCAGGGGTTAAAAGACATCTGTCTGAAATTCTGGAGAGTATCACCCCCTTCTTAGAAGACTCCTCTTCAGAGGAAGCATCTGAGCTCAGGAAGGCAGAAATCTTTCCAGATATTTCTGGAACCACTGAATCAGATTAAGGGTTTCCTATTCCCTCAAGGGAGACATTTTGCATGAATGCCTTCAGTATCAGGAAGCTCTTCTTAAGGGTCAAGTAGACTTCTCTGGCACTGCACCTCAGGCAGCATCATTTGGGGATGGTTGCATTGGTGTTCCATTTATATTTCTGCAAATATAATCTGGCTAGGGAGCACTCAGACAGCAAAGCACAGAACAGGAAGCTGGATCAACCAATCAGCATCCTGCACAAAGCACAGTTGGGATTTGGGAGGTCTTTGCATCAGCCCATCTGCAGCCATCTGCAACCTACACTTACCAATCAACCCCTTTGCAGCATGGGAATACATTGACAGCTACAGGCATTTGCAAGTAACTCTAAATTAGCCTTCATGTTATTGAATCTAAGAAGCCACCCACTCAAAGACAGTATGGATGGCAGAGGTTAAAAGCCCAATAAATGGGATATGTGAAGGAATGTCTACATAGATTTACTTCACTTTTGGGGTAGGATGAGATTGTCATAAAACAGCTTTGAAGGCTGCTTTGCATCAACCTTCATCAAAACAAACCCTTTTAAAAGCTTTGCAAAGGTCTATTAGCTGGTTACTAACTCACCTGAAAAATGTCCCAGAGGTGCTTTTTCAAGAGGCAACTGGTCTTTCTGCATTTTTCACCTGAAAAGGGCAACTTTGGCAGGGCGGTAGAAAAATAGGCCAAGAAGATGCATTGGGTTGGGAGACAGTAGAAGTCTTGGGTCTGATCTTTCCCTTCAAAAATGGTTGCTGTCGTATACTGGGGACAAATAAACCAGGTAGGTCTATTGGCAATCAAGTGATGATGCAAAAGAAGTTTTCTGAAAGTCAGGCTTGCCTGCATGACTCTTTTTAAGATTCCAGCTTCAGAATTTACGCACTCTGAAAAGACAAGGTTTCTCAACAGTGTAAGCAAAATAATCTAAATTCAAATGTTTTCCTTTGACTCTAACCTCCATCAAAAAATTACTTGGAAATAAGGGAAATATTTTCTCTTATTGTTCCTTCTCTTAGTTTCATTCAAATATTTCATTCAAGTACATAAGTATTGTTTTATACAATGTATAAGAATGTCATTTGCATCAGATAATTATTTTTAAATAGCAACCACTCATCTACTGCTAATGATGACAATTATCTATGATATTTCCATAGTGCCACATCTCTTTCGTTGGGCAAATGTTGATTGTTCTATATTGCTGAAGTTAGGTGTTTTCATAATGCGTGGTTCAGCCTTGAAAAAAAAACCACATTGTAAACAAGGTTGGTGTACTTAGTATGAAAAGTGTTTGGCTATGAAATTAATAGCCATAATATAAATTTAGATATAGCCCTGGATTTTTCTTTCACTGTGTTGTAAATCCATGATTTGCTATCATCATTCACTGAATGTCTAAGGAAGCTCAGATAAAATATAGGACATTGTGTCACATACTAACTTTATACTAATGGTAGATAACCTGATATAGTATTACTAAGATGCTCTAAACTACTTTTTATAACTTCTTACCATTGTTCATTCTAGCTGAGGCTTTTGGCATGGTCCAAAGGATGTAGAAGACATCAATTCCTGGTTTCAATGATAGACAGAATTAAGGAACTGGTTTTTTTCAGCTATATAGCAATAGGAATAGCACTTAGACTTATATACTGCTCCACAGTGCTTTACACCCTCTCTAAGCAGTTTACAGAGTCAGCATATTGCCCCCAACAAGCTGGGTCCTCATTTTACCAGCCTCGGAAGGATGAAAGGCTGAGTCAACCTTGAGCCTGGTGAGATTCGAACTGCCAAACTGCTGGCAATCGGCTGTCAGCAGAAGTAGCCTGCAGTACTGCATTCTAACCACTGCACCACCACGGCTCACTCAAATATCAAATGTTTCTATGGATTTAGTCTTGGTCCAAGCAAAGTTCCTGTTCAATCATTGAGCAGTGGTTCTTTCTACTTTCAGATAACAATTAAATACTGCTGTAATTGGTGAATGGACATTATAGGTATGGGCAACCAATAACATTGATCTGTGAACTGAGACATTGCATTGTAGCTAATCAAGAGGAGGGCAATATGCAGCCTCTAGCACTCTGGGAAAAAATAAAAAGGGGGCAAGGGAATTGGTTCTTTCTACTGATGTCACAACATGACATCATCCCCTAGAAGATTGAGCTGTGACTTCTTTTCCCTAGCCTAACAAATGCTGTTCCAAAACTACAGTAGCTATCTCAAGCTTCCAAGGATGGTTTGTGCTCCCATTGGAAGCAATTTTCACCTTGCCACACCATCTTTGCTTTGTCCCGGCTTCTGGTCCCATTATTCAGCAGCAATTGCAATAAGGTTCAGAAATATGCTGTTGGAGCCTCTAACGTATGAGACTTTTCCCCTTCATTCCTCATCATCACCGGTGATCCATCAGGCCCTCCAATGTAGCAACACACAGAAATGATCTTGAATGCAGAATATCTGGCATACTAACATTACATATAAAGAGGGCATGTAATAAAGCAGAGATTTGCTATCAATGAAGTGAAGGTAGCTTTTCAATGTTTACTGAATGGGTGTATTTATATGCATAACCAACCTTTTCCTTGCCCAGTTCTGTTCAGGACACTGGGCAAATGTTACATATAAAGTAAAGGTAAAGGTTCCCCTTGCACATATGTGCTAGTCATTCCTGACTCTAGGGGGCGGTGCTCATATCCGTTTCAAAGCCGAAGAGCCAGTGCTGTCTGAAGACACCTCCGTGGTCATGTGGCCAGCATGACTAAATGCCAAAGGCACACGGAACGCTGTTACCTTCCCACCAAAGGTGGTCTCCATTTTTCTACTTGCATTTTTTATGTGCTTTCGAACTGCTAAGTTGGCAGAAGTTGTTTCGATCAACAAGCTCAGCGTCTTACCCACTAAGTCACCGCTTCCCTTAAAATGTTACATATATGCCGTATGCCATATGTAATAAATTACATACATGAGGATATTTATTAAGTAGAGTGGACTCTGTGGAGATGCAATATTAGTTATTTCAATTATTAGTTAGTTTGAAAAGTGAAAAAGGATATTAAATGACTGATTATTTTCTGTGTTAAGTTACTGGCCAGTGTGATAGAGAAAAGAACAAGAAATTATTTGCTGATAGTCCTGTGTAAAATATAAACTTGTAAGCAGGTGAACATGACTCAGACTCAACCCGTCCAAGACCGAGTGGCTGTGGCTGCCGGTGTCCCGATATAGTCAGCAGGTGCCATCGCTGACTATTGGGGGTGAATCTTTGCCCCCCACAGAGAGGGTGTCCTCCTGGACGCACGGCTGTCTTTAGAAGAGCATATGACGGCCGTGGCCAGGGGGGCCTTTTATCAGGTTCGCCTGATCTGCCAGTTGCAGCCCTTTCTGGACCGGGACGCCTTGCGCACAGTCACTCATGCCCTTGTCACCTCCCAGCTGGACTATTGTAATGCTCTCTACATGGGGCTCCCCTTGAAGAGCACTCGGAGGCTCCAACTGGTACAGAATGTGGCTGCGCGGGTGGTTATGGGCGCAACTCGTTGTGCCCGTGTGACACCCCTCCTGCGCGAGCTGCACTGGCTCCCAGTGGTCTTCCGGGTGCGATTCAAGGTGCTGGTTACCACCTTTAAAGCGCTCCATGGCATAGGACCTGGGTATCTTCGAGACCGACTTCTGCCACCAATAGCCTCCCACCGGCCAGTTCGCTCCCACAGAGAGGGTCTCTTCAGGGTGCCATCGGCCAAGTTATGTCGGCTGGCGACACCCAGGGGGAGGGCCTTCTCTGTGGGAGCCCCAGCCCTGTGGAATGAACTGCCCCCGGAAATACGTAACATCTCCAACCTCCGGGTGTTTCGTTGCGCATTGAAGACCCTGTTGTTCCGCCAGGCCGGGCTATCAACATAATGATTTTAAATTGGAGTATTTTAAATTTTTGGGGTTTTAAACCGGCCAAATCTACTTAATTATTTTAAATTTTAATCATTGTTGTGTCTTGTGTTTTTAAATTGGCTGTACACCGCCCTGAGTCCTTCGGGAGAAGGGCGGTATAGAAATAAAATTATTATTATTATTATTATTATTATTATTATTATTATTATTATTATTATTATTGTTGTTGTTATTGTTGTTGTTGTTGTTGTTGTTGTTGTTGTTGTTATGACTGTGTTCCTGTCATCTTTATGTCCACATAAATCTTCAAGTAGAATTCTTAAATCTTTAAAAAAAACAGTTTTAGGGTTTTATTCTAAACTGGATTGTGAAGAATTGAGAGACAAAAAGTGTAATTATCTGAAAGAGTTCAAAGAGCGAGAATATTTATCTTCCATGGTGTAGCATCCTGTCACTAAAGTCCATTTGTGTTGATCCAAATTGGGGACACTTCTGCATTATATCATTTCAATCCTCCAAAGTATTTTGGCAAATGATGGTGTGATTGTCTTCACTTCTGTTGACCTAAAAATACTAAGAACAGGCAGGAAACACCATGAGCCAGCCAATGTGCTTTCTCCAGCTGACCAATAGGGGAATAAAATTGTCAGTGCCTTCCCTCTTTTTTCCAAGGCAACAGGAATAAATGTTCTTTCAGAACTACATGCTTTGTGCTAGTGAGCATAAATTCAAGAGTGAGTCCATTCAAATAGCTCCCTCTCTGAATTTGTACCATACCTGTTTGTCCGTGATCAGATTTAGGATGTATTATTTTCTGGGTACGAGAAACTGGATTTGCATGCTGCCTGAAGTATCACTTAGTTTTCATTTCAAAGCCAGGAACGGGAATCAGAGTAGAAACAAAGTTGCAAAACTACAGAGTCTACTTGCAATTGAGAAATCATTTTTCATCCTTTAATTTATATGTCTTTAAAGTTGAAAAGATGCATTCATCCTTAAGCTTTTTTTTTTAATCCATTATTAAGCAAGTTTGTGCAATTGTATAATTCTGATATTTTCTCCAATACATCATGAAAATGTTAGTTTTTCCATGTATTAATCTGCAAACAAACTCTAACCCTAAATAATCTTAACTGTTCCGATTTACGATTTGTCCCTGGAAATATTAACGTTGTATAGGTTTTTAGTTCACAGTCATGCTGTAGTATTTTTTTTCAATGAGAATAAACATCTGATGTGAAATAGTAACACAACTCAGTTTTCTTTGTAACTAATCTTTTCTGTGGCGTGATCCTTTGTTCCCTCCCTTTTTTTATTATTATTATCACTTTCCTCCTGTGTTGCCAAAATAAATCCACCACTCCCAAGAGTGTATCTTTAGGATACTTCCTGGAACAATTGAGAACATAATAATGGATGATTCTTTGGTCTGAATTCACAGAGTTCTTCATATGCTGTCTATGATTGTCTTCTGGTTGCTGTAAAATAAGAATCAGTGCTACCAGATTTCAGTTGCAGAAATCCAGACAGTCACCAGATGTCAGCAAAAAGACACAGCTTGGGTTGAAGGTTTGCAGTCCAGGTCCAATAGCCTTATTTGAAAGGGGGCTGAAAAGCTTTATTATTTCAAAAATTAACCTCATTTTAAATGGATAAAAAGTTAAAGAAGTTAAAGTTAAAGAATTCATGAGAAATTCACTTCAAGAAAATGGTTATATAACTTCTGACTAATTTCCATCTAATGTTTGGGGTAAACCAAAGCGCACTTTCTTAGGTAACCTTGAAAAATACAATTTAGAACTAAGCATCTAGAGCTCTTATCTAACCATTTGTTGGAGGATTTACAAAAAAAAATACTTATCAACCATAATATAATTGAATTATGTTTCATAATTCAACCAGACAGTCCAGGGTACTTCAGACTGCAGAGGAATAACAGCACAATATCACTTTTAATGCAGTCAGTTTATAACTTTAGAAAAATTATAATGTGCTATTTATGCTTTTTCTCTCCTTCCTTTTATTTTGCCTGAAAAGAAATGAGATATTAGAATGACTAAGGACTCTTAGCTTCAACTGCATTATAAAATCAGGCCACGGCTAAGTTTTTGGATATGAATTACTTGAAAAATAATTGCTTTTACCAAGGATTTTGGATTTAAAATGTAAGTGAAATCTGTAGAACTAGTATGTGTTTTATTCAATTTGATTTCATTTAACTTTATACAGGAATCAGGTAAAAAAGTAAACATGTGATTTGTGAACAAATGCAATGTGGGAATTATTAAGCATTGTTTGAGTATTCAGCCTGTGCCATGTGCATTAAACTCAGCCCTTTAAACTACAGAAACATTATTAACTTAGATAATAAACTAGAATAACAATGTCTTGCTTAAAACTGCCAATTAAGGAGTGCCTATGGAGTCATCCAGGTCATGGTTGTCCCAAAGATGCTTTTCCAAGAGCAACTGGATTTTCTGGTTTTTCTTTGAAGACATTTCGCTTCTCATCCAAGAAGCTTTTTCAGCTCTGAAGAAGCTTCTTGGATGAGAAGCGAAATATCTTCAAAGAAAAACCAGAAAGTCCAGTTGCCTCTTGAAAAAACACCTTTGGGCCAATTAAGGAGATTTAAACTGAGAGCCATTTAGATTATCTTTATTGGTGTTAACTTTGTTATTTCTCAAAAGACTGAAAGGCAGTTCTTTTTCATGGCTGAACTGGTATAAAGAATCCACCAGAGTACTGTATGAAATTTCTCATGTAGTACTGGATGAAACTTCTCTTACTCCAGACACCAAACCTGGAGGAAGGGGGTTCTTTCATTTAACAAAGAACTTTTATAAAGAGATACCTGGAGTCACAGAAAGAATCACAAATATCTAAGAGTGATAATGACCAAACATTGATATGAACCCATTTTGGAAAGTACGAATGACAATGCATGTATACATCTGTACACTTACGGCATCTATGGATTTTCACTCAGTAATCTTTTTGGGGGGACACGGATCCTGTTCAGAAAACATAGGCTGGATGGACAATATGTGTGTAGGCTTCTGTAATGCTTCTGTGAGGTTTTGGTTCTTTGTTTGATTTCCATAAATCAAGTCATTCAGATGGAGACATGAATTGCAAAAGGTTTTGTGAAGTGACTGGAACTGCATCTTGCAATGTCATCTGAGGTTTTGAAGTTATTGACCTTAAGGAAATTGACAGAGTCCTTTCCTTTGTAGTATGAACACTACCATCTGTGGGTTGGACCTGGTATTAAATGCTTCTTTGATGGAGGATGAGATCTTACCACCCTTGACAGAAACTCACTGTCAATTCAGCCATATTAAATGGCTATTTCCCATCTACTCTTGGGAAGAAAATTCTGGAATGAAACAGATTGTAGTATGTGGCTCCTGATGGTTGCTTCATGAGTTTTCTTTCAAGCTATTTAACATTTACATGAAACTTATGGCAGAGATTACCCATTAGTTTAGACTGAATTACCATCAAAACTGAAGTTGGGTTTAAGATACCATGATTCTCAGTTGTTACCATTTTAGGGCAGTTATAAGATATTTTTTATTTTATTATTTTATTGGTTCGATTTATATGCCGCCCTTTTCCAGAGACTCAGGGCGGCTTACAATGTGTTAAGCAATAGCCTTCATACTTTTGTATATACCTGCTTAGTAGGGCTTTCCCCCCCCCCAAGCAGTGTTCTTTTTTATACAAAGTCATCTTATTGCCCCCACAAACCGGGTCCTCATTTTACCTACCTCGAAAGGATGGAAGGCTGAGTCAACCTTGAGCCTGGTGACATTTGAACTTGCAGTAATTGCAGGCAGCTGATGTTACTTAACAGTGCTTTAGTCTGCTGCGCCACCAAGGCTCTTGATATTGTGGAGGAACACCAGCTGAAAGCTGTAGCCAGAGGACCCGTTGCAAAATAAGGCTGCTCTGCCAATTATTACTGTTCCTGGAACAGGAAGTCCTGGCAACTATGGCCTATGGCCTCATCATCATGAAGCACAATTGTTGCAACACAGGCTACTTGGGTCTGTCTTTAAAGACATTTCAGAAGCTATAAATTCTACTGAATATAATGGCTAGGCTGTTGTACAATATTATTTATTCTTCATGTACAACACTGGTTCCTGATTGGGGTCTTGGTCCAAATCAAAGTGCTACTTTGAAAGCCATTTACAGACAGAGACTAATCTTCTCCAAAGTGATTTTGGCCAGCTGTGTGGTCTTCTAGAGAGGACCTGTTCAAGGTCTTGTTCTCTCAGGAGGTGAAAAGGCCATGGGCCAGGTCTTTGTAATAGCTCCAACACTTTGGAGTATCATCACAACCTGCCAGAAGGGTGCCTGTCTCTTCTTTGTTTGTTTGTTTGTTTGTTTTTGTTTTATTAAATTTATATACCGCCCTACTCCCGAAGGACTCAGAGTGGTGAACAGGCACAAAATAAAATACATAAATGCAAAAGTTAGAAACATAATTAAAACCAAATTAAATAATTTAGCCCAAGACAATTAAAAAATCCCAATAATTTAAAACAAATTAAAATTCCAATTTAAAAATTTAAAAGAAAGGGGAGAAAATTAGGCCAGGCCGGCTTGCTGGAATAGGAGGGTCTTTAGAGCACGGCGGAAAGTGCGCAGATCCGGGATCCTCCGTATCTCTGGGGGGAGCTCATTCCAGATAGTGGGTGCCCCCACAGAGAAGGCCCTCCCCCTGGGGGCCGCCAGTCGACACTGCTTGGCTGACGGCACCCGGAGGATCCCCTCTCTATGAGAGCACACCAGCTGGTGGGAGGCTGTTTGTGGTAGTAGGCGGTCCCGTAAATAACCAGGTCCTAAGCCATGGAGCGCTCTAAAGGTGGTGACCAAAACCTTGAAGCGCACCCGGAAGACCACCGGGAGCCAGTGCAGCTTCCCGGCTGATATTTCACAAGGCTATGAACATTATTTTATTCAGATGGGCTTCTAAAGCTTAGTGGTGATGGTTCTATTACAGTTTCTGCTTTTATACTCTAGGTGTATTTTTGCTCTGCAGAATTTATTTTGTTTTGTATTATATTGGTTGTGACCTTTTATTGCATACTTTGCATTTATTTGTTTATTTATTTATTTATTTAGTTAGTTAGTTAGTTAGTTAGTTAGTTAGTTAGTTAGTTAGTTAGTTAGTTTTGTATTCTTTGTGGAATCTGATGTTAAGAATGATATATTCTTAAGGAATAAATAGGAAATAAAATATAGGATTTGATAAGGATTTTACCTTTGCATTATGTAAAGGTCAAGGTTTTCATCACATAATTTTACTATATGTGAACTAGTCTTTTCCAAGTGAAAGACATCACTGAAGGTGCTGCCCATAATGTGATCTTGATGATGTGTAGCAATATGTTCATAGGCAGGATATTCAACTCTAAAATAAGCAAAGTCCATGAGAAATACCTAGTTTTCTCCTCCTTTATATTAATGTTCTAAAGTTGAAAAGTGGTTAAGAAAAGAACCACAAAAGTGGTTAAGAAGATGCTATAACAAAATATTGCTATTCTGGGCTGTAACCCTAATAAATGATTGATTGATTGATTGATTGATTGATTGATTGATTGATTGATTGATTGAAAAAGTTGTAGGGTGAAGACTATTATTCCTGTCTGGATACAATGTTGTTCTCTCCTTGGATACTTCCTGTGATTCTTTCTCCTTCTTTGATTTTTTTACCCCATTATTACCATCCATAGCCATTACATATGCTTAGTCCACACTGAATTGTTGAAAATACAATTTTGATTATTTAAAAAAAAATGTGTTGAGGTTTTTAAGAAGAGACTGGACAGCCACTTGTCTGAAATTCTATAAGGTCTCTGGCTGTCCAGCAGTGGTGAAATCCAAATTTTTTTACTAACAGTTCTGTGGGCTTGGCTTGGTGGGCGTGGTGTGGCTTGGTAGGCATGGCTTGGTGGGCATGGCAGGGGAAGGATACTGCAAAATCTCCATTCCATTCCCACTCCTGGGGCCAGCAAGAGGTGATATTTGCCAGTTCTCCGAACTACTCAAAATTTCCTCTGCCAGTTCTCCGAACTGTTCAAAATTTCTGCTACCGGTTCTCCAGAACCTGTCAGAACCTGGTGGATTTCACCCCTGCTGTCCAGTCTCTTCTTAAAATCCTCTAGTGATGACACCCACAACTTCTGAAGGCAAACAGTTCCACTGGTTAATTGTTCTCACTGTTAGGAAGATTCTCCTTAATTCCAGGTTGCTTCTTTCCTTGATTAGTTTCCATCCACTGTTTCTTGTCTTGCCTTCTGGGTGCTTTGGAAAATAAATTGATCCCCTTTTCTTTGTGGCAGCCCCTCGAATATTGAAATACAGCTATCATGTTACTCCTAGTCCTTCTTTTCTCTAGACTAGCCATACCCAGTTCCTGCGACCATTCCTCATATGTTTTAGTCTCCAGGCCTTTATTCGTCTCAGTTGCTCTTCTCTGCACTTTTTCCAAAGTGAAGAAACCCACCTGTTTAGAAGTTGGGGAGGCTGGATCACAGTTCCCAGATAATGTGCAATTAATTAATCAATTGACTAAATTAAAAAATGCAATAGGTAATTAGCTGGCTGAAACTAATTGTAGATTGCTGATGACCATCCAAGGAATATCAACCATAAAAGGCCCATCTCTGGTACTACAACAGTACCCTTAACAATTTTTTAGCATTAGGTAGGGGTGTGTAAAACAATTTTCCTCTATCTCTTACACACTTGTAAGACACAGAGGCACATGGGAGATGGCAGACTGGTATTTTCAAAATCCTTTTGGGCAAGGAAAAGCAGTGATAGACTACACGTTTGGCATTTTAAAGTTTCTCAGCATGGCTCAGTATGATCTGAACACGCTGAAGCAATTGTTACTATAGATCAGACATTCTTAGCTAGGCTGACATTCTGGTTAATTTAAGGCAGGAGGATGTATTGTATTAAGTCCTAGTTCTGTTTCTGTGTTTATTGTTTTTGTAGTTTCATTGAATCAAAATTAAAAAGCAAGGTAGAATTGTTCTTTGTGGCAACCTTAGAACTGAAGATCAGGACCAAAAACATGGATTGAATATTATTTATCCACTAGCTGAATACCCATGCTCCGCTATGAAACTATGTGATCGGGCTTGATAAATCGACACTTAGAGTTTGAAAATTAATGAGTAGTTACGATCGGCCTCTCCTCTCCCCTTCTCTCCCTCAGGCTTGCCCCACAGAAGCCTCTCTTATCCTCTCCCTTTCTCTCCCTCAGGCTGGCCCCATAGACCCTCATCTCTTCCCTTCTCTCCCTCAGGCTGGCCCCAAAATCCTCTCCTCTCCCCTTCTCTCCCTCAGGCTGGCCCCATAGATCCTCTCCTATCCCCTTCTCTCCCTCAGTCTTGCCCCACATAAACGTTTCCTATCCTATCCCCTTCTCTCCCTCAGGCTTTCTAGCCCCTTCTCTCTATGAGGCTTGCCCCACAGAAGCCTCTCCTCTCCTGGCTCCACAGAAGCCTCTCTTATCCTCTCCTTTTCTCTCCCTTAGGCTGGCCCCATAGACCCTCACCTCTTCCCTTCTCTCCCTCAGGCTGGCCCCAAAGATCCTCTCCTCTCCCCTTCTTTCCCTCAGGCTGGCCCCATAGATCCTCTCCTATCCCCTTCTCTCCCTCAGTCTTGCCCCACATAAACGTTTCCTATCCTATCCCCTTCTCTTCCTCAGGCTTTCTAGCCCCTTCTCTCTATGAGGCTTGCCCCACAGAAGCCTGTCCTCTGCTATCCCATTCTCTCCAGAGTTATTTTCAAGTTTGGAGGGAGAGTAGAACGTCTAACTAATTAGCATCAGAGCGTGTTATAATAATATAGGAAATACTAATGATCTGATGGTCATTTCAAAAAATCCTTTCTTAGTGAGCATCTAGAAGCCAAGAGGAACATATGTGGCAAATTTCAAATTTGTAGGCTTTACGGTTCTGGAGATTTCATGATTAATGCATGAGTGGTTTTCGTTTTATATATAGAGATTTAAAAATCCTATTCTGGAATGTGTACTTAATTTTGTAAAATGCTGCATATTCATGCTACAAAATAGATTCTGTATCAAAGCACTATAATTAATCTTTAAAATGAGTATTCCATATTGAAGGAGTTATCTTTTTCATACATAAAGTGTAACTCTTTGTTACAGCAAAAGAATAAAAGTGGTTTTATGAAGCTTCTGGCATGACAATGAAACACTCAAAATATACGTGTAAAAGAAGAGTTAGCCCAGATTTATCACATCTTGCTTAAATATTGTTTATTTTCATGAAGCCTAACATGTTAAAGAAATAATGACTGAACAGGTAGTAATTCATGCAGACCATAGAAATTAGCCTTTAATACGGTTTAATAAAAACAAACATGCTTGAGTCTCTCCTTGATATGATCAGAAATGCCTCACTGATTTCAATATCTTCATTTAGTTCAAAAAACAGCTACAAAAACAAGGTGACACAAAAAGATCTGATCAGAAATACTTTTAGCACAAAACTCAGCACTTGTGTTGGGGCTTATGTATTTAAATTGCTAGTGAAATTTCAGAAACTGCACAAGTCAAAGAATGCATCATTCAAATTTAAGTTTGATACTTGATATACAATAATGAGAATATCAATGGAAGATCATAGATCATTCACTACAAATAATATACTCAGACAAAACTGATTTTGTCTGTTTTTAACTGATATATTACTCCAGTAATTGGATTTCAGAAAATTAATGGAAATGTAAAATTCTGATTGGATCATTGTTTTATATCTGGTGCCAATGTCACAAAAGCACAGCAATTCTGGAAGATGATCCATCATTGGATGAAACAAAGTGTAATTATTGACTTTCTATTATTCTTCCAGGTATTTTTCTGTTGAGTATCACCAAGCTTTATATTCCAACTAAATATACAGAGTTGACTTTCTTATGATTTGCTGTAAATAAATAAATGTTTGTTTGTTTGTTTTATATTTCATGTTTCTAGACTACCCACCTCTCTCAGAGATCCCTATTAAGTTCACTGCTGCTAATATATGCTGTGTTTCCTACAGAAAATTACATTCTGTCTTACATTAGAGGACTTGCAGATTATAGGAATGTGCATTAATGTCAAAAATAACTTCAAAGTCTTATACTAACTGTAACTTAATCTGGAAATTAATCTTATAATTTATAATGTATTATTTTGCAGGTAGATTTTTGCTACATCTGGAGTTGAGATTTCTTTTAATTTGGTCTTTTAAAAAGCTAGATAACATTTCAGAATAGTTAGAAATTCTTGCTAATTCTTATTAGATGTCTAATGTATGATGAATATACTAGATCATAGCTTCCTGAATGATATATTAGAATTTATAACTTGGGATTTTAAATGTGTAGCACCTTTCCAGAGGTTTCCACTCAGCTCAGTTAAGGGCAAAAAAAGATACCATACTTAGCAGAATTAATGATTATAGAAATATTGATAACATTTTACAGAAATGGACAGAATTTCAGCTACTATCATCAGTTATTATTGCCAGAACTAGTTACACCACAGTAAATTAATCTAGACCATATATACATTAATTAGGAGAAATGAGTTTAGCGCTTACCAGAATAAATTATGCCAATTGAACCAATGTACATAGTCCTTTACTCCAACTCAAAGACATTTTTTTTAATCTGTATTTTTGGGGTTTCAGGGATGATGTCATACAGAAAAGTGACAACTCATATAATTTTTCTGCTTTTGATAATTAGTAGGCATATCTGGCTGGCAAGCTGGAGCTGAAGGAGCTTCTTAGATGAGAAGTGGAACGTCTTAAGGAAAAAACAAAATATCCAATTGCCTTTAGCACCTTTGGGACAACCCTGACCTGGATGAATGAGAACCTAGACACTAGTTTCAATGGACTCCTAAATTGGACAGGGTAACTTAGAACCTGGCCAGTATGGCGTATAGCAAGGTAAGGTGCAACAGAAATAGGTCATGGAGAAAAAAAACTTGCACAAATAAAACAGCTTTAAAGCTTGTCTTCATCATCATCCATAAAATAAAAGCAACAAAAATTTTCTAATGCCCTGCTCAAGCAGGAGAACCTATAACATTTCAGACAAGTAGCTGTCCAGTCTCTTCTAAGAAACCTCCAGTGATGAAGCGCTCACAAATTCTGAAGGCAAACAGTTCCACTGATTCAATTGTCCTCACTGTTAGGAAGTTTTTCCTTAATTCCAGGTTGCTTCTCTCCTTGATTAATTTCCATCCATTGCTTCTTGTCCTGCTTTCAGGCACTTTGGAAGATAAGTTGACCCCCCTCTTCTTTGTGGCAGCTCCTCAAATACAGGAACACAGCGATCATGTCACCCCTAGTCCTTCTTTTCTTTAGACTATCCATATCCAATTCCTGCAACCGTTCTTCATCTGTTTTAGTCTCCAGGCCCTTAATCTTCTTAGTTGCTCTTCTCTGCACTTTTTCCGAAGTCTCAACTTCTTTTTTTGTAATGGGATGACCAAAACTGGATCCAATATTTGTGAATTCTCAATGGAATAATGAGAGTTACCCTGCATTCTTTTATCACACTGCAAAAATTACATGAGAATTTTTTAAAAAAGTTAAACGTGATATTGCTTGCCAAATTATTTTTTTTAAATAAATTAAGATGAACTCATACCTCACTGATAAAATGTATTCATGTGTTCATAGGTATCACCATGCTGATGATTAACTAGGGACATGTATGGTTCAATATCTTACCAAAGGAGGAAAAAGTCAATATATCTTTCTATTGTTATCCTGCTGAACCCTGGAACACTTTGTCACTATCTGCCATCTCAGAGTTCCAAGATCTTGCTCTTAGACATTTGCTTTGTGCTTAAAAATAGATTCTGGCTCTTAACTGTTCCTTTCTATGAGGTCCCTTGCAGTGGCTTTTGTCCTGTGTGGCCTATAAAAAGAGGACTGATGTCAGTGATAAATACCAACTGCAGAAAATCAAATGTAACATTAAAAATTTAGGCTTTTGTCCTTGGTTAGGGACTTTTTAAGTGAAGGACCACAGATTCAGATTGCCTTACTCCTCCATGCACATGTATATGCACACATATATCCATCTGTCCGTGTGATCCTTGACGCCTCTTTCATTTATGTCCTTGCAAATCACTTCTACGCAATCACAATGTAAAGCAATTGTCAACCAAAAGAAATGCAACAATAACATGCAATCTATTCAACTAGTATCAAAAGGTGTTTATTAAAAAAGGTGAGAGGGAGAGATAAAAAACGGAGGAGATTCTTAGAATTATGTAGGCTCCATTGTAAACTACATGTGATGGAGGGGGAAAAAAACTTGAAGATAAATGAAAAGCTTTCTTCCCATCACAACTTGCTAATTTTTATTTCTCTATCTTCTCCAATTTATTATTTATTTATTTATTAATTCAATTTGTATTTTTGCTTTTCCAGTGGGTAAAGGAAACATCATCAGGTCCAAATTCCTAAAAACACCAAGGGGTTCTGTTTGGGATGCATTTGCTACTTATTACACACCCCAAGCCCACTTTGGAGATCTGCTTTAGGTGGACACCAAAGTCACTGGTGTTTAAATGAATGAGTGTGATCAAACTATACTTAGAGGAAATCTGAATGTTTCCCAAAGAGCAAGAAGTTAATAATATCTATTCATGTTTTGGGGAGAACCAGGGGAAAATGGGCATTGTTCCTAATAAATACACATCTCATGACTTTCTGTTGTGACCTAGGCCCAAGTAGTTATTACCAGACACAATCATTCCTAAACAAACATATTTTATTAGAACAGCTGATAATTATTTCATTCTCATCTTAGTCCAAATTAAGTCCAAAACAAATTCTTCATAAATAGTTCTTCGGCCTTATCACCAACCTTGACTTCTTTGGCACCCTGCCAAAGGCTTTTCTTGGCAAAAGTTCAGAAGCAAGTGACCTCTACATGAAACAAATGTAGCAAGACAAGAGACAATTATAGCAACGTTGCTTTCCTACAAAGATCCGTTGCTGCTCTTTTAAGCCTTATGGGAGGGGCCAATCATCTGGCCTTACTCCCGAGTCGTCCTTTTTGCTTTAGTTGCTCTTTTCTTCTGGCAGCTCTTTGCATGCGTGCACTAGGAACAGGCTTTTCCTGTTCCTCTGGCTCTCTGCTATCCTTTGGAGGCTCTGGAGTACGCACACAGCTCCCAGATGGCCCTGGCCCCCTCTCTGCCTCCGATGCAGAGCTTTGCCCGGGCCTTCCCCTGACTGCAGGACTGGCCCATTGTCCTCCCCAGCTTCCTCACTGTCCGACTCCGCTGCCAGCTCTGCAGGCTGCTGGCGGACCACAACACTTTGGTAGGAGGGCATGCATTGTCCTTAGAACATGAAATTTTATTTTCCTTCTTTCTTCTTTCTTTCTTTTTTTTAAGTGTGGACATATGCTTGAATTAAGGAGGCAGGGGAAATTGGTATGATAAGATTGTACCCTCTAAACGATACAAAGAAATCACATTAGTAATACATTTTGCCCATAAATACAGTAAGTTCCAAATGTATTAGCGCCTGTATATATTTGTTTCACTTCAAGCTGCTTTGTTAATTAACATGTTGCTGTGAGCCCTGCTGCTCTATTACGCAAAGTACTTTTATAACCTAATTATTGAGTAGGCAACCATGGACACTCCTGGACCATTAGGCTGCTCTTTGCCTATCCACCACCCGGGATTGTTTCTGGAGCTTCACCAGCCTGCAGGGTGAAAAGAGGACACAAGGTGCTTTAAGGTGATTTAGAGCCTCTCAAACTGGTTTTAACAACATCCCCCATCAGGCCTGCAGTGTCAAGACTTCAAACTCTGTGCAGACAATAGACTCTCTCCCTGCTCTGCATTCCCCAAGCAGAGTCAAGAAGGTTGGATAAATAGATTTATGGGAGATAATTAGGAAGCCATAGCTACAAGACATTTTCTGCCTAACAACGCCAAGGAAGCCTAACTTTCAAATATCCTTGTTCCAAAATCTGCAGCTCTGCCTCCCACCTCTAGCAGCCAATGGCCATACAGCTATTAATTTCTCAACCTTGAAGGTTTTGCCTTTCGGTCCCTTATTTAAAAATCTCTGGCGTGAGAAACAGAGTTTCTCAGCTCATACTCTTTTCTGTTATAATAGCCTTTAATTAATTTTTTTTCAGCCCTATTACTTTAATCCAGGGGTGAAATGCTCCCGGTTCGGACCGGATCGCCCGATCCGGTACCAATGGTGGCGGGTGGTTCGGAGAACCGGTAGCAAAAATCCCTCCACCTCACCCACCCATGCCCAGCTGAGCCGCACGATCATCAGAGGCTTTTTTTTTTTACTTTTAAAAGCATTTTTTCTACAACCTCTTCCGATGAAAAAATGCTTTTAAAAGTAAAAAAAAACAAAAAAAACAAAAAAAGCTCAGCTGGGATCATCAGAGGCTTTTCAAAGCATTTTTTTCTGCAACCTCTTGGCTGAAGAGGTGGTAAAAAAAATGCTTTGAAAAGTCTCTGACGATCCCAGCTGAGTTCCCTGATCGGCAGAGAGGCATTTCAAAGTATTAGAAAAAATGCTTTGAAAAGTTTTTTTTTTAAAGTTGGCCACGCCCACCCAGTCACATTACCCCCACCACCACCAAGCCACGCCCACAGAACCAGTAGTAACAGATTTTACATTTCACCCCTGCTTTAATCTCTATGTTACAAGAACCTTACTTGAAAGTGAGACTCAGTATAACTACCATTTAGGCTTGTGTTGTGTGGATCTGGATGAATATAATGTGTCATTTCATGTTGCTTTCTCTCATCAGCTAGAGCAAGGGGTCATCAGCAGAAGTCATCAACTAGAGCAGGGGTGTCAAACCTTGGCCACTTTAAGACTTGTGGACTTCAACTCCCAGAATTCCCAGCCTGCATGGGAGTTGAAATCCACATATCTTCGGTATGGCCGAAGTTGATACCACTGAGCTAGAGCAAGAGCTTGCCAGTAAAAAATCCTCTCTGCTGAGAATAAAGTCTATCCGTTTCTTTAAAAAAACTATTCTTTAACATGAATAATTTACTACAGAGAAAATTAAGCAGATCTTATAATTAGTCTTGTAAACATTTTGGTAGCTTAAAAGAGAAAAGAAACACCCCCTCCTCTTTGCTATCATCAGGGAATGCCTTGATAAGATCACACTTGGAATACTTCATCCAGGTTTGGTTGCCACAAAAAGAAAAAGATGTTAAGACTCTAGAAAAAGTGCAGAGAAGAGCAACAAAGATGATTAAGTACAGGGATAAAACATATGAAGAACAGTTGCACGAATTAAGTATTAATGAAAAGAAGGACTAGGGGTGACATGAGAGCAGTGTTCCAATATCTAAGGGGCTGCCACAAAGAAAAGGGAGTCAACCCATTTTCCAAAGCACCCGAAGGCAGGACAAGAAGCAATGGATGGAAATGAATCAAGAAGAGAACCAACCTAGAACTATGGAGAAATTTCCTAATAGTTAGAACAATTAATTAATGGAATTACTTGCCTCCAGAAATTATGGGTGCTCCAACACTGGAGGATTTTAAGAAGAGATTGGATGGCCATTTGTCTGAAATGGTATAGGGTTTCCTGCATAAACAGGGGTTGGACTAGAAGACCTCCAAGGTCCCTTCCAACTCCATTATTCTGTTAAGTAAAGAACTTCTTGTTGTTTTAATGGATCTAATGTAAATGAAGAAGTCAAAGCTAAAGTTGCTCTTAAATCAGTTCCGCAATATAAGACACGAGTTCCTAGCTTGCTGGAGGCCTCCCTTCACTCTGGTTTGTGGAGCTAAGAAGTACATAGTCCCTTCTTCAGCAGCATGGCAGCAGTTCTAAAGATTCCTCCCCTTTACAGGTCAGAGATAGATCAAAATTGGGATCCTTAATTTTTGTTCCCCTCACCTCTCAGCAATGCTGAGGACTGGCAAAACCCATTTCAATTTCCCAAAATGTTTGGAACAGTGATACACCCAAGATATTGCTGAGAAATTAAAATCCCAATTCTCCCTCTATCACTTGCAGCAGAATTGTGACAGCCTGCTTTGACTTCCCCTGTCAGATAATCCCTCAGAGTCTAATTTACAATGGAGGAAGATCTAGGGTACTTTGTAAAGCTTGAAGTTCTTCCTAATCATATTCAAGGATTTAGTACTACTGTTAGGCAACTACTTGTTCCTTGGGAAAAAAAAGAAAAGAAAAGACTAGTATGTTTGCTACAACTGTCATCTTGTATTATCTATTAAAAAGTCAAAATACAATATTCTGAACAATGAAGTGTTCAGCATTTTTCAAAGGTAGACAATTCTGAACCTTCTAAATAGCTTATATAAAGCACTTCTGGAAAACACCTGTCACCAATAGACAGGCAGTGTATGGAGTAGTGCTGTGCCACTTTAGGTGCTTCTGTGTTTAAAAACATGTTATCCTTACTAAAACACTCTCTGTTCCATTAATTTCAAAAAGAAAACAGAATGTGTGTTGTTCTTTAAATCTCCAATACAATTCCCCTCACATAAAGATTTCACTTTCTACCCTATCAAATCTATTGTACTAGTAAATTCAATAAGACGCAGCCTTGACATTCTAGGTGCAATAGATAAATCATATTGAGCTGTTAGAGTTTAATACTTTGATTCACACAATTAGCAGATGCATGGTGGATAATCACTTTAAAAAGTAAAAATGTAATTTTCATCCAAACTGCCAGAACTAAAATCCAAGAAAAGTAAGAAGCAATAAGAAAACTGCTCATCATCCATTGCCAGACTATGGAGGTGAAAAGTGTTTAAGCAATTAATCAGCCTCTGTCTATAAAAGGGGAGCAAGAAATCTCTCTTCCAAATTTGGAAGTGGAAAAATATAAGGACTTAAAGCAAAATATAGGTATATATTAGTAAGTAGAAGCCATGTCTCCATTCAGAGACAATAAATACTCAGGTATCAAATTCTGTAAACAGATAGGGGAGGTTATCATAGTCATTCTCAAACTGGTGTGCTGGTTAGCAGATCTTCACAACAGAAGGGAGAACTAGATGAAAAAATTAGCCAATTGCTAATTGCCAATTGCACATTTTAAACATGACAAAATATAAGTCCATAGAAATCACAATAACAGTAGCACTTAGAGTTATATACTGCTCCCTAACACTTTGAAGCACTCTCTAAACAGTTTACTGAGTCAACCTTGAGCTGGTCAGGATCAAACTCCTGACAGTGGACAGAGTCACCCTGCCATACTGCATTCTATCCTTTGTACCACCACAGCTCCTTTAACACTTTAACATGGCTCCAATAACCATAATGTGACATTTTAAACATTAATATATTTCCTCCAATTGTAGGAATGAATCTAGACATTCCTGTGGCATTTCATGCATTGTCTTATGGGAAGAAATCTTTCCACAGAGATTGGAAAGAGGGAGGGAGGGAGGGAGGGAGGGAGGGAGGAAGGAAGGAAGGGAGGGAGGGAGGAAGGAAGGAAGGAAGGAAGGAAGGAAGGAAGGAAGGAAGGAAGGAAGGAAGGAAGGAAGATAAAGGTTGCCATTGTCATTCTAGTAAAATCATTTGCTAAACACAACTTTCAATGTGTACCTCATAAAAAGAAGATTGTCACATCTTCTTTAAGGGAAATAAAAACCTTGGAAAATGAACTGCTCTTATAGACTAAGCAGAATTTCAAATACTGTCTAGCAGTATTTATGCTGATATGTTATTTCTATTTTTATTCTATGCCAAGTGTTTAAAATCCCTGGTACTGAATTCTTAGAACAGATACTGCCAATGTGCCATCTCTTCTGCTGTCTAGCAGGCTCACTTTTTAACTAAAATAAAAGAGGTTAACTTGATGGAAGACTTTCGGTTCTGTAAGATTGTTGGCACTTGGAGACTTCAATATCTTAGGATCTTTTTCTGAACTTCATGATGATCATGGCAACATAGGGATACCCATTTTACTGAAAATAAGTTAATACTGCAGATCTTGTTATATACTCTATATATGTTTGTTTTTGTTTTAATTGTGAGCAAATTGACTAGTTATTGTCTGATTATTAAGCACAATCTTCTTAATGGGTTAACCATTGTTTGATACGGGTCCCAATCTTCTCCATTAAGATAATCGGCATCTTCTCAAGGTCTGTCCCTCCAAGCCAGATAGCTAGAATTACTAGTTCACTTGACAAAGCCATTATATGGTGATGTCAAGATATGACCTTGGATAAGCCCTGCAGTGATAGTTACCAAAAAATGACCAAAAAAACCTCCCCACAATTGCAGAGGGCATGATCCTTCTACTAATTTTTATACTAGGATAATATCTTAGTCTTTAATAATTCCTTACATTAGAAATAAAATTGGATTAACAGCTGAATCAAGGAATCTATACTTTTCTTTCTAACTTTCCTTTGCAGCTTTCTCAATAGTTTGCTTTTTGCTCCCACAGTCTTAACAGTCATAACATTGGCTTTGGAGTTAGGCTAAGGTTATCCAATGAGTTCACAGAGAAATCCTCCTATTTAAAATTATTCAACTGGTTGCAACGAAGAAAGAAAAGCAAACATTTTCTTCCTGTTCCTTCTTCTCCATTCTTCCTTTTTTTTTTCTGTTGTTTTTTTCCCTCAATTCTGCAAGACACAGATAACATCTTTCTACCTGATTATTACTAAGAGAACCAGCGACGTAGCATAAGAGTACATTTGTTCAGGCAATCCAGCTGCCACTGATACCCAGAAAGGAATGTGTTTTCAAGTCTGTCTTTTTGCTGGTCTTGTGAAAATGATCAGAGCAACACAGCCAGTGGGATAGCTGGAAGGGGTTGGCAGGTGAGGACTGAAGAAAAGGGGAGTGGGATGAGGAAGCTTGTGTGTGTGTGTGTGTGTGTGTGTGTGTGAGAGAGAGAGAGAGAGAGAGAGAGGGAGGGAGGGAGGGAGGGAGAGAGAGGGGGGGGAGGGAGAGGGAGAGAGGGAGAGAGAGAGAGAGAGAAATACACAAGTCAAAGAGGACACTTGGATGTGGAAGCTGAGGAAAGGCAGGCAAATGAGAGCAAGATTAAAAGAACCGTTAGGAGAGCGGGGTCAGAGAAGTAAGAGGAAGGGGCAGGAAGAGATGTAAAGCAGGAGGATACAGCCGAATTGACTTCTGAAACTAATAGAAATGCAGTCTGGGAAAGAGAGGCCAAGGGCAACGGAGATGTGCTTCCAATGTATTTGAGTATTCTGGAAACAGAACTGTGGACCTCCTGAAGTTTAGTAGGCAGGGAATTAGGATTTCTCAAAGCGCAGGTGAGAGGTAAAGTGAACTAGCAAGAAATGACTGAGTTTCAAGTCTTCGAGTTTCTATTTCTGAGAACTAGTTTCCCTTCTATAAAAGGGTGGAAGAAAGCTTCTTGAGATATTAGCTGATATACATGCTAGGCAACGGAGCATGTGGTGTTAAAGTTCAAAATGAAATGTAAAACAGGGAGGCCTACATTTTGAGAATCTCAGACAATAGTATGTTGCAATGCTTAAATTTCAGCGAAGTTAGAAGGAGCTAAGCCAAGTTACCACTTTAAAAGACAAGAGGCATAACTAGGCTAAACTGAGGGAGAATTGGGCAGTAGGGCTTCTGGATATCATTAATTTCCCCATCATTTGAGTGTTGGCATATAATGGAGCTTAAATGAAGCAAGTACTCCTGTTGTAAAGAATCTGTGCATTGCAGGAGCTTTGCATTAAAAAAAAAAAAACTATTTCCCAAGCTGGCTAAAACTGAATTGACTGTATATATGTATTTTTAATCAGCAATGATTATGCACCATCATTAAGACCCATGAGATTTTAACTATTTGTCAAAATAGCAGATTCAAACCAATATAAATGCACATCTATTAATGGTATGTAGAGATTTTTCCTTGAAACGTTTTGACGTATACAGCATGAAGAAAATACTGGACTGGCTATATTCTTTCCTGTAGCTCAGTCAATCAAATGCATTTTGCATTTTCTCACTCATCCAAATTTTCTTATGCTAATTGCTGCCTCCATATTCTGGTAATAAAAATTAAATAGTTCATTATCCTCTACAACCACCGCCTTTCCTCCTCCTCCTCCTCCTCCTCCTCTTCCTCTTCCTCCTCCTCTTCTTCTTCTTCTTTTTCTTCGTCTTCGTCTTTGTCTTCTTCTTCTTCTCTTTCTCTTACTCTTTCCTGTTCCCCTCCATCTCCTTCTTCCTCTTCCACTTCCACTCCCCTTCCCTCACCTTCTCCTCTTGCTCCTCCTCCTGGATACAATTAATTTCTAGGATCAGACAAAACTCTAATTAAACTTGCTTTTTGTGATAACCTTTAACATCTGCAGTATTTTAGGCAAACATAAATAAAATTACAAATCAAATATGCTATATGTCTTCTAGAATACATTTAATGCATGTATCTAAAATCTATGCTTAGAGCAAGCTTAAATGCTAAACTCAGAGTCGTAAGGTAATCATTACTGGGGAGCATTCACTGTTATAAAAATTTGGACCAACACTATTTTTAATCAGCAATGATTATGCACCATCATTAAGACCCATGAGATTTTAACTATTTGTCAAAATAGCAGATTCAAACCAATATAAATGCACATCTATTAATGGTATCTTAGTCTTGGCAGGTGAAGAGGAAGAGAAAGAGAGTCACTGTATATTGTGCAGTTTTCTTGACAAGATTGTTAGAAAGTAGTTTACCGTTAACTGTTTCCTATGGCTGAGAGTGACTGACCAAAGTCACCTAGCTGGCTTTGTGCCTAAGGCAGAACTAGAACTCACATTCTCCTGGTTTCTAGCCTGGTGCTTTACCCACTACATCAAACTGGCATTCATTCCCACATATTAGAATATTAGAAATATTAGAAATCTTTCTGCAATATACTTTCTAAAAATTGCATGCATAAAATTAAATCATATCATTAGCACATACAGTAAGGTTGATGTAGTTTTACATGCCATATCTAATCTAATTTAATGGTAGACCATTCAAATTTATTTATTTATTTTATTTTATTTATTTGTCAAATGCATATAAGATAACATGGATACATGGATATAAATACATGGGGACAGTAGGACAGGGACAGTAGGCACGTAGGTGTGCTTATGCACACCCCTTACAGACCTCTTAGGAATGGGGTGAGGTCAACAGTAGACAGTCTAAGGTTAAAGTTATGGGGGTTTGGGGAAGTAACCACAGAGTTAGGTAGTGCATTCCAGGCCTTGACCACTCTGTTGATGAAGTTGTATTTTCTGCAATCAAGTTTGGAGCTGTTTACGTTAAGTTTGTATCTATTGTGTGCTTGTGTGCTATTGTGGTTGAAGCTGAAGTAGTCATTGACAGGTAGGACCAGTGGTGGGATTCAGCCAGTTCGCACCACTTCCGGAGAACCGGTTGTTAACTTTCTAAGCAGTTTGGCAAACTGGTTGTTGGAAGAAATCATTAGGGCAGAGAACCGGTTGTTAAATTACGGTTGTTGAATCCCACCACTGGGTAGGACATTGTAGCAGATAATTTTATAATTTTGTACTACGTTTAGGTCAGACCGAAGGTGGCGTAGTTCTAAATTGTCTAATCCCAAAATTTCAAGCCTGGTGGCCTAAGGTATTCCGTTGCGAGCAGAGGAGTGGAGGACTCTTCTCGTGAAATATCTCTGGACTCACTCAATTGCATTAATGTCTGATATACAGTGCGGGTTCCAGGCAGATGAGTATTTGAGAATTGGTCTAGCAAATAACCTGAGGGGACAAATATAGCATCTGTTTGCAACATTTTATAGCAGCAAAGCCTTTTCCCAGGTTATGTTTTTTTAAAATTAAATTTATATGCTGCCTACCTCACTCTTAAGCTGCTCCAGGTAGCTTAAAAGGTCATATATAGCAGTATGTTTTTATTTACTTCTTTATTTATTAACTTTATGTGCCACCCATCTCACTGTTCCATTTGCATAAAACAATTAGAAAGTTACAAGCATTAAAACACCGGGCATTGAAACTTAAAATATTAGAATTAAAATTATCCTTTTTTATCTTTAAAGGTATCACATTCGATTATTAAAGTTATCCTGTTAGATTATCCTGTGTTGCTCTGCCCCTACTCCATCTCACATCATGTCTGCCTGCCTGCCTGCCTGCCTGTCTGTCTCCCATGCAGCCTGCTGGGAATGCAAAATAGCAGATGCGTATAAAACAATTAAGTTAGAAATCCCCCCTGCAGAGTCTTCTATTCAGCATGCCCAAATTCTTCTTTACCTTTTGTCAAGGTTTCCATATCCCACTTTCCTGATGCTTTTTTACCCATCTGGACCGAATCAGGTGAATTTCCACTTCAAGGTTTTCAACATTATATGGTGCTAAAATTAGAAGGAACTTAGACACAATAGAATTCAGAAATAAAAGGCCACAGAGAGCACCATAGGGAAATTGTCTTATTCATGCCCTTAGCATGCAATGTAATGAAACCAGAAGAAGATAAGCACTGCATAATCCAGTCTTGTTATTATCAGTTGTATCGCACTGAGACCTTCTTAATTCCTGGAGCTGATTTTTTTTTTTAAGTCATAAAACAGAATATATCAGTAAGCATGAAACGACTGATTTGCTTTATGAATACATACCATGCAAGATTCCTTTAAGTGCTGGGGAGTGTAACCAGAATATTCAGGTAACAAGAGGTGGGCTAAACGGAAAAGTCTGAAAACTGAAATGAAAAGGAGATCATCTCTGTCTAGCTGCACTCACAAAAGGGGCACTTTCCTAAGGAACTGTTTCTATTCTCCAATCCCTTCAAGGCAGTCTAATAGTACTTTGGCACTGCAGCCTAAACCGGTTGCCGCCCATGCTACAATTGGCTAATTCTTAAACCACCTTCAGTAATTCAGCAAGAAGGGAAATTTATCAAATTTGAGGATGATACTAAACTGGCAGGAATAGCCAACACGCTAGATGATAGGCTCAAGATCCAGATGGATTGTGACAGACTTGAACTCTGGGCCCTATCTATCTAACAAAATGAAATTCAATGTAGAGAAAAGTAAAGTCTTACACTTAGGCAAGAAAAACCAAAAGTACACACATATTTGGTTTCACCAAAAGTGAAACCAGGCTTAATAACATAGCAGTAACTGTGAGATGGATCTTTGAGTCTTAGTGAACAACCAATTAAATATGAGCCAACAATGTGCGGCGGCAGCCAAAAAAGCCAATGCAATCCTAAATTGCCTTAACAGAGGAATACAATCAAGATCAAGGGAGGTACTAATACCACTCTATAAAGCCTTAGTAAGACTACACCTAGAATACGGCATCCAGTTTTGGTCACCACACTATAAAAAAGATGCTGAGACTCTAGAAAGAGTACAGAGAAGAGCAACCAGGATGATTAGGGGACTAGAGGCTAAAACATACGATGAACGGTTGTAGGAACTGGGCATGGCTAGTCTAGTGAAGAGAAGGACCAGGGGAGACATGAGAGTAGTGTTCCACTATTTGAGGGACCACCATAGAGAGGAGGGGTCAAGCTATTTTCGAAAGCACCTGAAGGGAGAGATTCAACCTGGAAATAAGGAGAAATGTTCTGACAGTGCGAACAACCAACCAATGGAACAGCTTGCCTTCAGAAGTTGTGGGAGCTTCATCACTGGAAGCTTTCAAGAAGAGACTGGACTGTCATCTGTTAGAAATGGTGTAGGGTCTGCTTGGGCAAGGGGCTGGACTAGATGACCTATAAGGTCCCTTCCAACTCTGTTAATCTGTTATCTGTAATTCCAATCCAGATTGCAGTGTGTTTGCAATGGGGCTAGGCTGTGTCCACACTGTAGCCACTACAAATTCTGGCTGGTGGTTTCCATGCTTCCCATCAACTCGGGGAAGACAGCCCTCATTGTACAAATGGCTCCTGTACAAATTCTTATCCTGTAAGAGTTCTTTCTTTCCTGCCGTTCTCCAGGCCTTTCCTTTGCTTTCCCAGACTTTTGCACATGTGGATGCCTTCGTAGTCCGCCTTTCCCATGTTAACTTCTTTTACATTAACTCATTTATTTGTCCTTTACGGCTCTATGGTTGTTCTGATGCTACAGTAACCAAAGCAACAGAAAAGAGCTTGTTCTTTTATTCTTTCTTCTGCCAGTCTATGACCACCTTAGAGAACGGGTGAACTAATAGCTTGGCTTTAGAGCAACCGAGTAGCAAATGTTCCCACATTGCAACTTAAAAGATTAAAAATAACATAAAATAAAAAGGTGAGGGATGTCAGGTTTTAAAATAGGTAGAGGAAGGGGAGCATCCTTCACTCAGTAGTGCCCACTCGGACATGTCATGACTGAATGATGCTTCTAGGATTGAAGATGGTCCAGTGATTTCATGAGCCATTCTTTGCTTAAGCTCATTTTTAAAAAAGATAACTGCTAGTTCAGGAGCTTCAGGATAAAATGGCTGCCAAGGAAGGCAGAGGGAGCCAGGCACTGTAGCCAATCAGAGCTGGGGCTGCTACTAGAATGAAGCAATGTCCGGATGATCTTCCATTCTAAAGGGCTTAAGAGGGCACAGATTGGAAAATAACTTTTTCAAATCAAAGCTTGAATACATGGATATGGGATACCCAGGTAGTCTTCGACTTACGACCACATCTGAGCCCAAAATTTCCATTGCTAAGCAAGGCATTTGTTCAGTGAGTTTTGCTTCATTTTATGATCTTTCTTGCCACAGCTGTTGAGTGAATCTGGCTTCTCCATTGACTTTGCTTGTCAGAAGGTTGCAAAAGACCCAGGACACTGTAGCCATCATAAATACATTCCGGTGGTCCATCACTTGAATTGTGATCACATGACATGGGGATACTGCAATGGTTGGAAGTCTACTGTAAAAAAGAATTTGGTTTAAGACTGAAACTGCTCAAAACCTAGGATGGGTGTCAGCAACCCACAGCTCTGGAGCCGCATGAGGCTCTTTTAGCCCTCTGCTGCAGCTCCTGATGCCACTGCTGTTGCCATCTCCATGGCCTGCCTAATGCTCTCACAGCATTGGCTGTGGGGTGGGGTGGACCAGTGTCTCAGGATGGAAAGCAAGTCATGCGTCCAGCATTAACCAAGGCTGAAAGTAGACATCTGCCATTTCCTGATGCAGTCAGGCAGCGAGAGAGAGACAGAGAGAGGGAGACAGATTCGGCTCAATTCGGCTCCAACTGCTCCCCTCTCTTTGCCTTTGCCTAGTTTTACAGGATTTCAGCAGACGCTGCCTTGGTGATGGGGGGGAGGGGCTGATCCAGTATTTGCCTGCCAAGCGTCTTCGGCGTCGCCCAGGGACTATATTTTCCAGCCATTTTGGACCAAGCTGCAGGATGCGTATGCGTGCCTCTGTGAGTGTGCTGCTGCTTGGGATGATGCTTCTCTGAAGTGGGTGTGGTGATCTAAGGCGGTAACCTCATGACACTGTGATGTAACAGCCTGACAGTCACGCTTTTTACAATGCAAGGTTTATTTTTGTATCTTTCCAGAGACAGAGAGAAGGTGGCCGAATTTCCTTAGAGTTATTTCCTGGGTGCGTGGGTTGGGAAGTGAGTTGGGTGGGAAGTGGGGGAGAGGGAGGGAGGGAGGGAGGGATAAAAAAAGAGAGAAAAAGAGAGAGAGAGAAAGAAAGAGAAAGAAAGAGAGAAAGAAGAAAGAAAGAAAGAAAGAAAGAAAGAAAGAAAGAAAGATGCAGAGAGAAAGAATAGAGAGATGCAGAGAGAGACAGAGAGAGACAGATGGAGAAAGAAAGAGACATGTATATGTATATGTATATGTATATGTATATGTATATGTATATGTATATGTATATGTATATATATATGTATATGTATATGTATATATCAGGGGTGAAATCTAAAAATTTTTGCTACCAGTTCTGTGGGCATGGCTTAATTAGTGGGCAGGGCTTGGTGGTAAGGTGACTGGGAGGGCGTGGCTTGTTGGTCAGGTGGGCGTGGCCAAGTCAATGTCACTTCTTTGCCCTTTTTTAACCTACAAAACACAACACAACACAACACAACTGGCTCACCCACAATGTAAAAGCAGCTGTGCTACACCCAAAATGGCCCCTGCAACAAGCAGGAACCTCACACAGCCACAAAAAGCCCAAAAAACCAACTTTCACACTTTACACACACAAAATTCCACATACAGCTTTGTGAGATTTTGTGTGTTTGTGTAGTTAGAGTGAAACACTACAGAAACACACTAAATCTCAGAAAGCTGCACAAATATTATTTTATTTTAATTTATTTTTATTTTTATATAAAAGCAGCTAAATTTAAAACTTCCTAAACTTTAAATGGCTAGGTCTAAAAAAAGAACAATTAAAAAAAAACCCAATTAACTATTTTTTTAAAGCTCCCAAAGGGGAAAAAATCTTACCCAATTGAACAGGGGTCTCCAATCTTGGCAACTTTAAGACTTGTAAACTTCAACTCCCAGAATTCCTCAGCCAGCTTTGCTTTGCTGGCTGAGGAATTCTGGGAGTTGAAGTCCACAACTCCCTGCCTGCTTGATTGCAGGCAGGGAGATTCAGTTGCTTGCTGATGCAATTGATTGCGGGATTACAGCAAGGTGTTGTGATCAGCAGCTAAAGTAAGCAAGCTGAGGGGGGGAGGGGGAGGGATTTTTGCTACCGATTAGCAGGCAGAGCCATTTAAAAGGAAAAAAAATCTTTTACATGGCTCTGGCGATCCAAGCTGAGTTGCCTGATTAGCAGGCAACTCAGCTGGGATCGTCAGAGCTTGGCTGATCAGAGCCAAAAAGGCTCTGATGATCGTGCGGCTCAGCTGGGCATGGGGGGCGGGGGCAAGGATTTTTGCTACCAGTTCTCCAAACTGCCCGCCGCCATAACTACCTACTCGCCCGAGCCGGTCCGAACCGGGAGCATTTCACCCCTGATATATGTATAGAGAGGGAGGGAGGGAAAGAGAGAGACACACAGAGAGAGAGACACACACACAAAGACACAGAGAGAGACAGAGAAACAGGGAGGGAGGGAGGGAAGTGAACAACATACCCAAGTCCAGGTGTGGCAAGAGGTGGCTGGGAGGTGAGGCAGGGCTGGGCAGGGCAAATAATTTAGCAACCGGTTCTCTGCCCTAATGACTGACTGGGTAGGCCTGGCTGGGGGATCATGTGACTGGGTGGGAATGAGGATGTCGAGTTGGCCATGCCCCAGCCAGTCACACCGGTTGTTAAATTATTGGCTCCTGGTGTTTTCTTTTCTGTGGGAAATGGGTCCAAATGGCTCTTTGAGTGTTGAAGGTTGCAGACCCCTGACCTAAGATCTGTGTCCAACTTTTCCCAAACTAACATAAACCACAGGACCCTATGGGAATTACTTATTGATTCTATAGCCTATTTGCCTTTGCAGAAATTTAGTTCCAACATCTATTAAGTGCCAGAACAATAACAATACTGCAGAAGATCTAGATCCTCAAAAAGACTTTGACTTTGTGTCAGAATGGTCAACCAATTGGCAACTCCAAATCTCAACCAACAAATGCTCTGTCTTACACATTGGCAAAAAGAACCAGAACACAAAATACAAGCTGAGCGGACATGACTTTGTAGATGACCCTCACTCTGTCAAGGACCTTGGAATACTCATATCTAGTGATCTAAGTGCCAAAGCCCACTGTAACAACATTGCCAAAAAGGCATTAAGAGTTGTAAACCTAATTTTGCGTAGCTTCTTCTCTGGTAATATTACACTACTAACCAGAGCATACAAAACATTTGCTAGACCAATTCTCAAATACAGCTCATCTGTCTGGAACCCGCACTACATATCGGACATTAATACAATTGAACATGCCCAGAAGTTTTCACAAGACGAGTTCTCCACTCCTCTGCTCGCAACAAAATACCTTATGCTACCAGATTTGAAATTCTAGGCTTAGAAAACTTAGAACTACGCTGCCTTCGGTATGATCTAAGCCAGTGGTGGGTTCCTCCCGGTTCGGTCCGGTTCGGCCGAGCCGGTAGCGGTGACGATATGATGTCACCAAACCGGTCCCCCCCACCCTCCCACCCCCCCACGTTATTCTTACCTTTTATTTGGTCCCACCCCCAATCTATTGCTGCCTCCTGAGTCCCAGCTGATGACTAGAGGGAAAAAAACTGTTTAAACTCTTGCCGCGGGGCTTCAAAGGGCCGTCCTACAGCTGATCAGTGTTAAAAGCAAACAAATGAGTCGGGTTGTAAGTGCGAGGACTGGTCGTAAGTGCGATGACCTTCCAGAAATGACTCTGACCAGCTAGCCACGCCCACCTAGTCACATGACCTCCAAGCCACACCCACAAAATAAGCCATGCCCACAGAACCAGTAGTAAAAAAAATTAGAACCCATCCCTGATCTAAGCATAGCTCATAAAATTATCTGCTACAATGTCCTACCTGTCAATGACTACTTCAGCTTCAACCACAACAATACACAAGCACACAACAGATACAAACTTAAAGTGAACCGCTCCAAACTCCATTGCAGAAAATATGACTTCAGCAACAGAGTGGTCAATGCCTGGAATGCACTACCTGACTCTGTAGTTTCATCCCCAAACCCCCAAAATTTTAAGACTGTCTTTAAGTCTGTCTATTGTTGACCTCACCCCATTCCTAAGAGGTCTGTAAGGGGCATGCATAAGAGCACCAGCGGGCCTACCGTCCCTGCCCTAATGTTTCCTCTATTCATATCTATTGTATGTATTCAATTCATGCTTATACTTATATATATTACCTAATACATTCTTGACAAATAAAATAAAATAAATAAAAATAAAATAAATCTTCTGATGTAAGCTTCTGATGTAAAGGCTTATATTAGGCTTGAAAGTAATGTGCAAGAAGCAGAAAATCACTTCATTAAGTTTAAGAATGACCCAATGCAGAGAACAGCAAGGTTAATTAAACTCTGCCTGAAAATCAAGACACTATCGCTGAAGCTAATGCCAGATTCAGACATTAGAAGAACTAGTATGCAGTAGTAGCAGTAGCAGTAGCAGTAGTAAACAGCTTGTTATGGAAACTTACATCCAGCCAACACCCAAACACTTAAGACTTTAGCTAGTATGTGTTGACAATATATACTGTACTTTGGAATGCAGATTTACTAGTAAATGTATACATGAGCTGAACTTCTCTGTAGTAATGAAGGGAGTAATGAAACAAACGAAGAACCATAATAGAATTGAAAAACAAAGATAAAAGAATAAACAAGAGCATTTCTGTTCAATAAGAATCGTTTTATTAAGAATATAACTTACACCAATACAATGCAAGCACACTTCAGCTTTATTTTCCGTATGCTCTAAGAGCCTCATATTTGCTCTAGAGCAGGGGTGTCCAACCTGGGCAACTTTAAGACTTGTGGACTTCAACTCCCAGAATTCACCAGGCAGCATGTCTGCCAAGGTTAGGTACCACTGCTCTAGAGACTTCCCCAATACTTTAAGCCGTTTTGTTGCGCCATTAAGGAGCTTTGCAGGAGGAAAGAGAAATCAGTTTCTCAGGCGTGGAGTGTTGAAATGGGAGACAAATAGGACCCAATGCAACTCTAATTATTATTCACATATAAATACAATAAATGCAAGAGTAATATGAGAAATAAAGCTACTTTTTTCATAAGCTGAAGAAATATTGGGATGCCCAAATGTTGGGAAAAGACATAAAAATACACAATTAGCCCTTAATGAAAAACTGGACTGTAATATTGTATTTATTATACCACAAAGGGCCTATCCTAAAAATCCTTTTCACTAAGTTGTTTCCAAGTGGAAAGTGTTCCCTAAGTATATACTAATACCACACCTTTTAGCCCTCGCTTCAGAAAAGGCATTATTTCTATGATATATCAAAAGATCCCTCGAAATAATGGCATCACGCCATCACACAAAAGTTGCAGGGTGGCCCATTCTTCATCCTAAAGCATAAGGCTTAAATTTATTTATTAAAATTGTTTGTTTTCTCCCCTCCTTCCCTCCTGGTGGGGCTTCTCTGTCCCCCCCCCTTCCCTACTGTCTTGTTTGGATTATATTGTTTTTTTGGTGGGGGAGGGGAGAGAGGCAGGAAAGGAGAAACTTCATTGTACGGAATGGTCATTAACCATGATGCAAACGCCAATGTTTCCATAGAAACGCTTTGTCCACTCCTGAACAGAGGAAGACCATTTTTGAACCATTTGTCCATTTGATTAATTATGTCTTTGTGCCGAAGACGGCTTGGCTTGATTGTCTCATCATGCATTAGAGAAGCTCCTGCCTAACAAATGGGACTATTGTTTTGGCCCTATTCATCTTGGAACATCCCTGAGAGCTGATAGACGTTTCAGCAAAATGACTGGCCCTTAATGAGCTCCAGCTTGTCAGAAGTGTTTAGGACTTCAAGCTAGGCAGAGACCACGGTCATGACAGCTTCTGTTATTAAGGCCCTGAGTGGGATGTCTATAAAGGAGTCCATACAATGCGGTGACCCTGGCTGGGGTATCACATAGTTTGTAATTAACAGCCAGAAGTTCTATATGATAGATTCATAATAGATTTCTAAACCTCATCAAAACTTTTAAGAGGAAAAGAGAGAGAGAGAGGAGAGAGAGAGAACGAGGAGAAGGAGGGAGGGAGGGAGAGGGAGAGAGATAAGGCACACACGAGAGCTTTTGGAGAGCTAATTCATGGACAGAAAGAAAGCAGGGGGAGTAAAAGCTCGGTGCAAGCAGGAATTACGGGAATGAAGTTTGAGTTTGTTGATCAAGGAGGGAGTGGTGTAAATGGGACGTTACAACAAAGTTTTGGGGATCTTTCGTTCAGGCTGCTTGTCGTTAGATTTCCAATGGGGACTGGATCAAAGGACAATGAGGTTGTGCTCACAATGGTGGCTAAAATAAAATAAATTGGAAACAGGCTTTCTGGGATGGCCAGCCAAATGCCATGTTTTATTGTTACTCCAAATTCCCATTTCTTGAAGATAACTCTCGACTGAATATATTTGACTCAGTTTGACAGCCACGGCTGACATTTTCTTAATTTCAGGAGACAAATCTGCCCATCTCATGTTTACATTAGTGACTATCCCGCTCTGAAATGTAAACAGCTTTGACTGAGAAGGGTCAACATCAGACATTTATATCCTTATGCCTGGCAACAGGTGATCCATTCATTGCATAATGACACAACAGCAATATTTTAAGGCTTTTTCCTCTCCTGCTTCCTTTATATTATCCCCGACTTTATGTATTACCTACCCATAGAGATGAAAAATGAAGCATTGCTCTAACCCTTGCTAATGATAAAACCCCAAAGAAGGACTCCACCCCCCACCCCCACCCCGTCTTTAAAATGCTTTGCATCTCTGGATCTTCCACTGAATGCACAGAGGCAACATAAGCTGACATGTGCTTTAAATATCTCTCCATTCAGACTCAGCGATTAAGTGGTGCTCCTAATAAACACAGATGGAAAGCAGCACCCTGTAGCTACCAACAGCCACATTTAATCAGTTAATAACTGTGGATTAAATTTAATTCAGATTAATTTGTATTAGTATAGTATTTGTAACTCAGTTGCCTTCATATTAATTTACATGTTGTCTAGACATGACATCATATTGATTCTTTGTTTGGCCTGAATCCTAATTGCAATCCTGCAAGCTAATGGATGCAAACTTTCTGCTCAAAGACTACACTAACAACAACAACAACAATGGGATTACCGACTGCGTCCTACCAAATAAAATACAATATTGCGATTCTGAGTCGTAGCTTCAACCTTGACTGGGAAGAAAAACCTCTTCATTTCTACCGCAACTTCCATGAACAAAATGTGTTGTTCCTTAGATGAAGAATGTGCTGCTGGGAAAGAAGGCTACTATCATCCATCAAGGATTGTTAGCCTCCAATTCTTCTGGGAAAAACGTGGAGAGGGGAACAGAGAAGGGTTAAAAGAAAAAAAAAAAAGCAGCCGCAGCAAACAATAAATTGCTGTCAAGCAAACTGGGCTACACCATTGTCAAGGTTAGCTGTCATTTCCAATTGTGTTTGGTGAACAACCAAGGTTGGACATCTTGCTTATGAGCCTAAGAACCACAGAGGAAAATCTTGCTTATTCACCCCTAAATCTAAATGGAGTATTTGATCAAGGTATCCTGAGATTATACGGTATACTCCTGTGGCTCAGTAACACCATTATTTCTCGGTTGTTGTTGTTTTTAAAACTGAACTATTTTCTGAGGGTGTCTCTGCTAGCCATCCTAGGAGTTATGAGACTCTGTTACATATTTTACTCTAATTCTGTTTAGCTGTATGCACGTTTTCCTAGTGTTTCATTTTTATTCATTATAGCATCCAGACTTTCTCCAAGGTAAATTATTTTTATTTGGCAGTCTTACAGTAGATGCCATGTTCAAACTAGATATTAAACAGGGCAGGGGCTACATGGCTTAACATGCTGAGCTATGTTTATTGGGATGAGTGCTTAATTTTTTCCCCCAGATCTATCAATGATGCTCAGTGTAATGTGCAAGTGCAGAAACTGGGTGAAACTCATAACCAGGATAGCTCTTCTGGGAAAGCAATGTTTGTGTATAAAATATGTTATGATTGTGATTACATTTGTCTACCCAAAAATTAGGAGAGAATATTGATGTTTCAATTGCACAGAGAACAAACAATATCACTGATTCAGAAATATACCAATGTTATGCTTTCTCTGTTACAGCCACCAAGAAAAAAAAATCTATGGACATTCATCTATTGCATTATTTTTTTAAACTTGGCATCTTTAAGATAAGTAGACATCAAGTCTCAGAATTTCCCAGGCTGGGATATTCTGAGAATTGATGTCCTCACACCTTAACGTTGCCAAATTTGAAAAACACAGTTCTATTGTAACAGTGAGATCACAACATAATCACACATTGTGTTTCTACAACATGCTCACCTGAGTAAAGAACAAAGAGGGTAAGTATTGTCTGAAAACTCAAAAACTGAGTTAATTAATCAGAGTAATTGACCCCAGAAGGAAGAAATTAGCACCAAATTGATCCACTGTTGTTGGAAGTTGAAACAACTCACTCTTCAAATAACTGGCATGTGCAATGCTTGGCAGAGGATTAAATCTCTCTACGTCTGTAATCAAGATGACTTCATAGAGGGCCTTAAAATTTAACACATCTCTAGTCATTCCAACTCTGTGGTCACTTTGGTTTTCTCCTGCCACAGTCACACTGGGAAGGTAGAAGAAGAGTGCAAATGGTTGGAAATTGGTTTAATCCAATGATAGTTATGATCTCCCCCCAACCTGATCATGGTAACGTTGGCTGTAATCATGCCATTACAGGGGGTTTTTTTCTCCAGAGGAAGAAAAACCATAAAAAACAGGACATGGGAGAGGCTTTTTCAAGTGAAAAAGAACTGAAGGCAGTATAATTGATCAAGCTATCCCTGGTCCTGTGTGGCTTCCAGCACTTCCAAAAGTATCTCCTAAAGGAGATAACTGAGTCATTTGTACAGGGAGACTGGGACACAAATCAGATAATTGTCTTGCTTAGATTGAAAGTTAGTAGAGTAGATTCCATATTGCTAATGACTCTTGCCCATTACCAATGCCATCTCTAATTTTTTCACACACAACAAATTGCAAATGTGGTTGTAACATAAGAGTCAGCTTTACTGTGAATACAATGTACTTTCCCTTTAGGAGGTAAAGTATGTCAAAGATCTCTTAGTGAGCTCAGGTGTGATACAATTATTGTTGTTGTTGTTGTTGTTGTTGTTGTTGTTGTTTTCAAAGTCATCCAGAAATTTAGACTGTATTTGGCATTTTTATTCACCCATCAAGCCCTTCCCAAGGACCTAAGATAGGCAGATGTTGTTTGATGTTTAAAGGTATTGTCACAGGATATAAGCTGTTCCAAATCAAGCTGCCTTTTGCAGTTGACCAATGATCAATTTTAACAATGCTGATGGAGATCAAGTTACTATTATTATATACAAAAATGTAAAATCACAGCTACCAGTTCTTTAGTTGGTGTTGGCTTTCATAAGCATCAGATTCTTCCCAAAATCTAGGATGTCATAATGTATCAATGTATCATATGTGCAGATCCAAAAAGTGTGGCTTCTGTAATTGACAGATGGAAATATTGTCAATGTGCATTACCGTACTTTTCAGAGTAGAAGACACACTCCCCCCCGCCTAAAAGAGCATGGAAATGTTGGTGCGTCTTATACATCGAAAACAGCCATTTTTGGCCTCTCGAAACCCTGCTTCACGCATCTTGTTTTCACCAAAAACAGACCCATTTTTCACAAAAACGGGATGCACAAAGAGTTTGGGAGGCCTGCAGAGTGCTCCTGGGGGCTGGGGAAGCAAAAAAATGACGTGGGGGCGGGGGTTGGGAGGCCCCTCCCCGGCCCCCAGAAGCACTCTGCAGGCCTCCCAAACCCCCCACACATCATGTTTTGGCCCTCCCCAGCCCCCAGGAGCACCGTTTTTTGCAAAAACAGGCTGCACAGAGGGTTTGGGAGGCCTGCACAGTGCTCCTGGGGGCCGGGGAGGGCAAAAACCAGACATGCGGAGGCCCAAAACGCTTTTTCCTTGTTTTCCTCTTCGAAATCTTGGTGCATCTTATACTCTGGTGCATCTTATAGTCCGAAAAATAAGGTATTTTCTAAGTGCCCTCCAAGATTTTTTTGGTATGGCAGCCATTGCACCAATAACCACTGACACCAACACAACTTGTTGATTTGCAATAGTGGCGAACATCTGAAGCTCGTGAGTAGTATGAGGGTGAGTGTTCATTCTCTGAGCTTGTGGGTTGGTTTCTGAATGTTTCGTTACCAAGCTAGGTAACATCTTCAGTGGAGTTTAGGAAAACCAACCCACAAGCTTGGTGAGTGAACACTCACTCTCACAACTTGTTGATGCCATAATCTTTTGATTTTGATTGACTTGAAGTAAACCTCTGCATCGATTTCTGTGGGGCAGGCATAATCTATTAATGGCCATTATTAAATTTTTGTAAGAAAGGGTGAGCTGATGTTGTGATGCCACATGCATGTCTGGCTATTATGCTGTTATTGTAATTAGAATTCAAACAAATCTACTGATACCTGTGTGACTCAGTCTATTATTCCAAAGCACCTAGGAAAATTCTGCTAAAACAAGGCATAATAATAAACTGTCATCTGAGAGTGAGTTAGAAAAAAGCAGATTAACTGTGACAAATTTTGAGAAGCTAAGGAAAAGAGAAAGGAGGGGCTGCCATGCAGTGTACTAACAGGAGATAAGACAGATCTTTATTGTAATGTCCACATATGAAAGTCTAATTAATTTCAGTAATTGTGTCAGATGCACAGGAATCTTCTCAATTTACAGTTAGCACCTGCTTGGCATTAAATAAGGGTCAATGGAATTCAAGGCGGACTAGACTTAGTCCACTTATGGCTATGTAGAGATTCTAGGCTGATCCCTCTTTTAACTCTGTCCCCAGATTCTACCACTTCTTCTCCTACATTGCAGAGTAAGATAAACAAAGAAATGAAGAGCTTGACATCTTCTTTATCTTTTTTTCTGAAAGGTGTCTATATACATTATTTCTTTCCATAGTTGTCAATATCACCTTTACTAAATAATATAGTACTTTGCACAAATATAAACCAATTATCCCCTAAAATCATACTTATGAAATCATATTTATTCATATTGTGGTCAACTGTATTTGATAATCAATTATTTAAAGCAATTAAAAAACCCACCTGTTTATGCTTAAAATAGAACCACTGTTTTCTCTCTTTAATTTCATTCTCAAAATACCAATGAAATAGGCTAACATATATTTTGGTTTAGCTTACTTTATTGGATAATTTATTAAAGATTCTTAAAAAGCTGGAAATGCTGGGTGGCTAAGATATATCTACACCTTTCCTTCATTGAGAACTGTATGAATTCCAGGGTAGCACGGTAACTGCCAACATAGATGAATTTTTCAATTATGTGGATATGTGCATAGTTGCTGCATACATTTTAGAAGTGGGGCACCCTTTGTCTTGTTTTTCTCTCTCATTCAGCAGTCTCAGGTGACTATTAAATAGCAGAATTCTGCCCATATTTCATGATATAACTACTCCTGTTTATTAAACCATAGTTAAAGCAATTCAGTGTTTAGAGTATATGCAAACCTGTTCTTAATATGAACAACTCATGCCTTGATTGAGCCTCACAACTGGGCTTTTATATGAATGACTTATAGAACATTGTCTTCAAGACATAGAAATCTTGGGTATTCTTCTACTGATTGCCTATAGGGTAATACAGGCAGATTGCCTGGGTAATATCCAAAGATCAGAAGATCCAAAGTTATTTACAAGGATGTTTCAACAGGCTATGTTAGGTTCTTATACCAATAAAAGGGTTGAGTCTGCTATGCCTAGCACAACCTTTATCAAGAATTTAGTACTCAACAATCAGGAAGTTTTGCCTATATAGATATTCATGGCTGTCTTATACACACCCTGAAAAAAATGGTTGATGACTAGAAGAAACTCCTAGACTTTCTACAAAAACAGCTGTGGAAGCCATGACTAAGGTTCTTTTCTTAACTCCGACTGGTCCACAGGTTACACTCTTATCTGGAGCAGGATGCCCTTCCACTGGTAACTCACCCCCTGATCATCATTCAGCTGGACTACTGTAATAAAGTATATGAGGGCTTGTTTTTTGGTGGGGAACTAGAAGCTGCTGCTGGTCCAGAGTGCAGCAGCTAGATTGCAAGATAACATCAAGTTGAAGATCGTTGAGGTATTAACATAGACATCTGGACAAAATTCAAAGAGCTGGTTATTACCTAAAACACTTCAGATAGCATAGCAGCAGGTTACTTCAAATATCACCTTATAATAATTGATTCTGCCCAACTGGAATGAACTTGTCAAAAGGACCTTCTCTCTCTGCATTCTCTTTCCATGAAATCTCCCATTTTCAAAAAAAAAAAAAATTACTATACAGATGGTAAAGAGGCTTTAGCAGGGGTGGGATTCTACCAGTTCGCACCTATTTGCTAGAACCAGTTGTTCTAGCAAATTGGAGGACCAGTTGTTGGAAGAAATCTCCTTTTGTTTTTGTTTTTTTTCCACTTTACAAGGTTAATCCTGTAAGGAAGGCAGGAAGGAAACATTCTGGTGTTATTTCTAGCCTAATCTTTATTGCACTGCTTACAGAAACTGCCTCTCTGTTAACCCTTATTACATTCTTGGCAATACGCCTAGACTTACTGTTGCCTGAGCTTTTCTTTGATAGTACTTAGCCGTACTTTCTTAGTACGAAAGTACTAAGTACTTTCTTAGTAAGAAAGTACTTAGTACTTTCTTAAAGGGGAAGGGTTATTTTAAGCTTTTTACACTGCTGTTAGGAGGAAATACTCCCCTGTTGGAGTTCTTCCATCCGGAATGCAACAATCAGCACTTTGAAGAAATAATTGAATAATGAAGCAGAGCTGCTGGAAAGAAGCTTTTAATAACAAGGAACCAAGATGAGTGACATTCAGCAAGGCTTCTTGGCTAGCTAGAAAGGTTGATATTCAAATGTGAGTTTACATACCGTTTCTGAGTTTTGGTCTAAAACTGTTTTTTGGTGAAGTTTAATTCTGTGCTTGGTGACCTTTAATCCTGTGTTTATTGATGGGATAATTTTCCCTGTTCAGCTTTGTTTGGAAGGAAAAAGGTTAACCTCTGTTCCTGAAAAGAAGCAGGGTTCAGAAATCTGGCTAGGTAGTTCCTGTGTCTATTTGTTCCGGTAATTGGTTTTTTGTTTTTTTTAATTTTGATTTATATGCCGCCCTTCTCCAGAGACTCAGGGCGGCTTACAATGTGCTAAGCAATAGCCTTCATCCTTTTGTATATTTATACAAAGTCAGCTTATTGCTCCCACAATCTGGGTCCTCAATTTACCTACCTTAGAAAGGATGGAAGGCTGAGTCAACCTTGAGCCTGGCGAGATTTGAACCTGCAGTAATTGCAGGCAGCTGTTCTTAATAACAGGGTGCTTTAGACCACTGTACTACCAAGGCTCTAAGGTTTAACAAGCAACAGCTACTGTGCTTGCTTTTTTTGCTACACTCTAGCGCTAATTGCTTTCTTTCTTTGTAATTAGGTTTTTCTCAAATGTTTACACTTGAGCTTGCCTAGGGTGTGAGTTCTGACAATGAGGCAGACAAGGCTTGTATTTTAATTTTAAAAGGATTTAAACTGTTGTGATTTAATTATTTCTATTGTGTTTGAATTTTTTCGTGCCTCATGGTTTATTTTTCTATCTGGGAACGGGGTCTTCCTTCACTGCTTTAGTGGTTCTTGGCACTGTCCTTTTGGGGTGTACTTCCAAGAGGCAGGATGCAAGCTTGGCACTGATTTTTTTTTTACTGCCTTTCTGAGGGGCATATGATCTTTCCTTAAATCTGGACGATTTCCTTAAGATATCTTGTGAGGTGAGTGAGACCAGCTGTGCTTCACAAACTTGGGAGGGCAGAGATCTGAACCTGGGTTCCCTATATAATTTGTTAATTTGTTTCTTTAGCTTGGCATTTTGTAGCTCAAATATGCCCACCCATTTTCTGGAGCCCTTCAATGACCTCTTTGCTAAAGGGTTTCACTTTATGAGCAAGAGGTGGCTGCTGATATCATTGCATTTTAACTATTTTAATTCCTCAAGATGCTCTGGTACCCTGCCTGATTTGTAACCGGGTTGCAGGTATTTCTAATCTAATGATTGGTATTTAGGGCAGCTTTTCGCAAGCAAAGAAGCTTTTTGTATTTTTGTACAGGTAATCCTTGATTTACAACAGTTCATATAGTGACCATTCAAAGTTACCATGGCACTGAAAAAAGTGACTTATGACCATTTTTCACACTTACAACCGTTGCAGCATCCCCATGGTCATGAGAGGCCAGGCAAGGAGAATTGCCCCTCAACGTAAGTGATGTTGAGTTGGCCATGACCTCCCAGTCACATGACTACCCAGCCACGCCTACTCAGCTGGTCATTAGGGCAGAGAACTGGTTGTTAAATTATTTGAATCCCACCACTGGGCTTTAGTAAATTGTTTTCAGTTCTGATTTAGAGAGAAAATAGTGTAAAGGAATATAGTTATCATACATTTTGTGAGACCAACAGTTAAGACCATAGTTGTTAAGGTTCTTAAAGCCAGATTAGGTGAGATCATTGCTAAATCCATGGTTACTGAAGGTATTAAACCATGGTGTACTGAACATCTTCCTCCCTTCCTTCCTTCCTTTTATTTATTTATTTTTTAAAAAGACATTTTAAGACATACAAATGCTGGTAAGAAGTGATAAGTAGCATGTGATCTGTTGTGAGGAACAAATGCTTCTTAATATAAATTAAAATATCTGTTTATATAAGTGCTTCTACCCACTTAGTTAAAGTTAAGTATGTCAGGAGAAATAAACAAGTAAATTGAATGCAGTGGGAATGGATTAGTGATTCACCACATCTGAACCTGCATGTTCAGTGTATTCAGAGAGGCACTGCTGACAGATGATGGCATATATCATATTGGAAGATGAACATGTGAACTACAGTCCTGCCCTAGGGTGCCATGAGTTTTTATAGAGTTTTATAGTCTTCGTTGATTTTTATTCTGATTGTAGAGGAGGGACTGCTTTAATTGTTCTGTGAGCTGCCCAGGATTGTTACAATCCAAGCAGCGATATAAATCTTTTAAAATAAATAAAGAAAAGGTGTCTGTAATCGTTTGTGTGAAGTTGTTGGGGCCTGAGATTCTGGTGTTGATATAAATGTGAGGAAAAAGTAAAAGTAGGGGAATGGAATATTTTAATAGTGTATAAAATGCAAGAAACGATCAGGTCAAATAGGAACAAGTATGTCTCAAATATAAGTGCATTGAAGTGTTTTGTGATAAAAAGAGAATGAATGAGGATTGAATCAGAACACAAATATGTAAGGAATGATGAATTGGTTGAGATAATAGAAAAGACCAAGGAAGTAATGGTTGGGTAAAATGATGGGCGCCTCAAAAAAGGGAAAAGAAGAAATTTCAAGAACAGACAATGTCTAGTGTGGTGTATAGAAACAATGAAAATGTTTTTGGCATTGGAACTGAAGGTGAGTCACTCAACAGCGCAACATTGCTGTGAAGGATAACACAGTTTTAGTAATACAATAATTACCACAGGTAGTAATAATACAGTTTATAAATTATGGAAAGTTATATTCTACCATATTCTACATTAAAAATGAAGGCTTCTCAGAATAAAAAGCAAGAAATTATTATCTTAGATTAGAAATGATGAGTTATTCCAAGAGCCAGATTGATCTAGTGGTTAAAACACCAGGCTAGAAACCAGGGTGTCAACTCTGAAGCTGACCTGGCCAGAGCCATTTTGGAGCTTCAGCGTTGCCACACTGGAGCTGAGGGATAGGGAGGAGGAGAATAGAGATAGTTCGGGTCTTGTAGCCAAAGCAAATTACTTTCTCTTGGGAACCAAGGACATTCTCACATCTTGGTCAGAGAGAGAGAGGAGGAGTGATGTTACCAGGCAACTGGCAACATCCTGATTGGACCATGTGATTGATTGATTGGGGAAGGGGAAAATTTTTTAACTTTTAATTTGGGGAAAACCACAGGAACTTTCAGAGTCGTTTTTCACCAGAACTGTGCCAATATAATATATCCAATAAAACTATTCTTTGAGGAATCTACCGGCCTCAGAGTTTTGTTTGCTTTTGGATTATTACTTGGAACCCTGACACAGGGATTTCTAGTCCCTTCTTAGCCATAAAAGCCAGCTGGATGACTTTGGGCCAGTCACTCTCTCTCTCAGCCCAACCCTGAGAGAAAGTAGAGGAGGAAAAAATATTATATATATTCGCAATCTTGAGTTTTTTTTTATAAAGGATTAAAGGAAATATTTTAAAAAACTAATAAAAATAAATAAACTGTTTATCCTATTATCACCTCTGTGAAAGAACAGGGTGATAACACCGGTAGTAGTTAAGGTGTTTCTGAGTAAGATTGGGGAGATTATCCTTATCTATAGAAATTCACAAGGCTAGTCATTCTGACTCTTGACATACTGTATCGCTCAGGATTTTTATTGTGGAGATAAAAAGGAAGAGTCCTCAGTTCCACATAAACTGTTTTGTAGCTATTGGAAAACATTATGAATCTATCTAATACATAAAATAGAAAATAAGTAAAGATGATTGATAATACAGGCCCAACATCTCAGGGTGACTATTACACTGAAGGCAATGCACGTGGGGAATTCTTCCCTCCATTTTTCTCCATATGACAGTCTCATGAAACAGGTTAGGCTGAAAGTGAATTGCTGGCATGAGACACCCAACGCAATCCATAGCTGAATATTTGACAACCACCTGCTCTTTCCAGATCTGGTTGCATCGTTCATTATTAGTGCCAGATTAGGCTTCTTCATAACTGTGCCTATCCTGAAGCAGGTATGGCACTGAAGATGTTACCTAGCTGCGTGACTAAATGTCTATAAGAAAACAACCAAGCTCAGAAAATACTAAGGACTCCATAACCTAGCTATTTTAATTTTTATCTATAATGCACTCTAGGTTGGGCTGCCTGGTGCAAAATGCAGCGGTAAACTTGTTGACTGCTGTATGGATCCCCTACCCATCACATCCAACATTTGCAAACTTCCACTTTTCAGTAGCATGGAGGTAAGCCTTTTTTGCTACCTGTCCTGAAGACTGGCTGTCCTTCTGTTGATGCCAATGCAATCAGGTTTTTTTTTTTAAGTATCATTTTATGTTAGCATTCTCCAGCATTGCTTTAATATTTTTTCTAAATATTTCAGAAATTGAGAGATGCATTTGCCAGCATAGTTGTTCTGCCTGGCAAATCAGCTGAGGGTAGCTTTTACTGTATTTTCAGAAGTACTCCATGTACAGCCTCTTCACAGAAGTGCTAACTCATAACCTGAGCTCCCGTGTAGCAATGCAAACTCACTGCTATAATAATTAAGCAATTAGGCATGGCGGAATTGTGGGTTTCCCAAGATAATCACCCCCCTGGGATATCATAAGTCATGATCCAGAGATAAGTGTTTTTAATCCCCAAAGGGTATCATTAAGTTATGATAACTATTCACCCAAAAGAAGACTTATAAGTAATTTAGAAATCTTTTGCCTGAAATAAATCGTAAAAAAAAGGGCTATGGCTTTGAGCTGTAGTGGCAAAAGTGCACCACTAGATGAGTTTGCCACAAATGAATGAAAAGGTTGAAAATACACAATAGTATCATAAATGAATAATCGATTCATTCAGATTTAGTTGGGAAGGAAGAATAATTATTACGCTCTTGACTTCTCTTAAGTGTTAAAAATGGAAAAGAAAAAAGAACACCTGGTCAGGAATGTCAGACATAATCTTAGGAAGCTCTTTGAAAATAGAAATATTGTCTTTATTTCAGCAATGAGGAATATAATGAAATTGGGATGTGCCAATCCTTTGTTAATATACTGGGCACTTTTTCAGGCATGTCTTTGAGTCATTGTTAACTCCTGGTGATTGCCTGAATGAGTCTCTGCAGTTTTTTTGGCAAGGTTTTTCAGGAGATGTTTGCCATTGTTTCCCAGGGCTGAGAGAGAGGGACTGGCCCAGTGGTGCTATTCAGCCGGTTCTATCCGGTTCGTGCAAATTTATTTATTTATTTATTTATTGGTTCGATTTATATGCCGCCCTTCTCTGGAGACTCAGGGTGGCTTACAATGCGTTAAGCAATAGCCTTCAGACTTTTGTATATACCTGCTTAGTAGGGCTTTTGGCCCCCCCTAAGTGATGTTCTTTTTTATACAAAGTCAGCTTATTGCCCCCACAATCCGGGAGGCTCTGCCCACCTGCCCAGATGTCATCACATCCCATTTTTGATGCTCTGTGCATGTGCAGAAGGTCCTGTGCATGCACTGAGGTGGCACGTGCGAGCAAAGTGAGCGCACACTCACATGCGCTGCTGGCTTCATGCCTAAGGCAGGATTAGAACTCACGGTCTCCTGTTTCCAGCTTGATATCTTAGCCACTACACCAAGCAGGCTCCCTAGAAGTTTTCTTGGCAAGGTTTTTCAGAAGTAGTTTGTCATTGCCGGTTTCCTAGGGCTGAGACAGAGGAAGAAGCCCAAGGTCACCCAGCTGGCTCTGTGTCTAAGGTGGGACAATATACCACATAGTTCCCAGTGACCGGTAAGATCCCACAGAATTGGTCTCTTCCAGGTCCCGTCAGCTAAACAATGCCGGTTGGCAGGTCTGCAGGGGAGGGCCTTCTCTGTGGCTGCCCCAGCTCTCTGGAACCAGTTACTTCCTGAGGTCTGGACCACCCCCACTCTATTGGCCTTCCAAAAAGTGGTGAAGACCTGGCTTTTCCGTCAGGCCTGGGGCCGTTGATCTCGGTGTTGCGATCGTGTGAGATCCGGCCATGAATGATGTGAATGGGTTTTAATGTTTTAATTTTTAAATGTTTTTATAATGGTTTTTTAAATGCATTGTAAGCCGCCCTGAGTCTTCGGAGAAAGGCGGCATATAAATTGAACTAATTAAATTAAATAGCTCACAGTCCCCCAGTTTCTAGCCTAGTGCCTTAGCCACTATATCAGATTGGCTTTCTCCTGAGCACTTTCTCTGATTAAATTCAGGGTGAACAGATATCTTTATATATTTAGTCAGGCGAGGGATTGGGCAAAATACTTGTTGCAAGGATGTTTTATTTTAATCCAAATGGCCTTTTAAACAAGTGAACATCTTGCAAAATAATTAGAGGAGAGAGGAAAGGTAATATGTTCTTGGTTATTTCCTGAACTGTCTCCATGTTTTCATTTTCTACAGCCCATTTTTGTAGCATTTTATCTCATCAGTTTCTCACAATCAGCCCCATCAGTCTTCCTTCTGCTGTTCTTGTGCCCCAACCCAAACATTAACCCAAACCTTAACCCTAACAGCATCTTGTAAGTCTGAATGTACTTCCTCCATCCCTTGCTTTATCTTCATGAGAACTAGGGAAGGTCTTTTCTGTGATGTTTTACCAGGTTACAGTTCCATGGTACACATAGGTTTCTGTTATCTGACTGTTGCCTTGGTATTGGTTCTTCCCCTGTCCCTCAAAGTTGAGGTCCTGTTCCTGTACCCATTACACATTTCCTCTATTTTGGTTACTCTTTGTCTCCTCCTTCTCTTCTTCAATCTCCTCCTCCTCCTCCTCCTCCTCCTCTCAAGTTTGAAAATGAAGGTAAAGAAAGCAAGGTGTGAGCATCATTGTTTATCCTACATCATAATATGATCTTCAAAGTAAAATGATTGATCTTTTTAAGTGGGCTAATCTCTGTTGTCTTTCTCATGCCAATACAGGAGGGATGTGTAAATTACTTTCCATCAAGTCCATGCTCGTTTCATAGGTGTTTAATTACATCTGCCATGATTTTATATCAGTCAAAAGTTTGTGCATTTCTTTGTTTGCTTGCTTTAATAATGAATCAACATTCAGCCCAAGGAAAGAATCAGTGTCCAAAAACCTTGCAAATAAAGATTCAGTTCATGCCGCCATCAGGAGTCAAAACAGGGACAATAAACATTCAGCCCAAGGAAAGAGTCAGTGTCCAAAAATCTTGCAAAAAAAAAGCTTAAGGGACTAGTTCATGCTGTCATCAAGAATCAAAGGTGGGACATTCTTCCCACATTGCATTGTAAATAGACAATAATTTCACTATTTGATTATTATATTTCTCTGACATAAGGGGTACCATCTTTTTCTTTTCAGCCTATCCTTTATCCAATGTAGTCTTCCAACCAGTGTGTTGAAAAAGAAAATTTAACAAGCCAAAGTAATGAATCATAAATCCACTGTTTATAATAAATGAGATGCTAATAGAAAAGTTAACAGCACAGTAGAACATCTCCAGTGGCAGAGTCATTGACCTGGACATCAAGAAGAGCAGAGTTCATGAACTCAAAGGTGCTCCTTGTCTCGACCTCAGACTTCCACCATTAATGTGCGGACAATAAACTGTTTATTATCCTTTTGGGATTGCTAAAAAGATAAATAAAATAACATATGTGAAAGATACATGCATAGAGAGCAAACTACTGGGTATGAATTGGCTTGAATTAATTTTTATAGCATTATTAATATGAATACATACTCAAGGGAAATTTGTAATGCAACTACATACAGATTAACAGAGTTGGAGAAGACCTTGTAGGTCATCTAGTCCAATTCCCTGCCCAGCAGACTCTACACCTGTCAGCTCTAGAGCCATATTAACATATTTTTGAGAGATGGCAGTCCAGTCTCTTCTTGAAAATTTCCAGTGATGAAGCTCCCACAACTTCTGAAGGCAAGTTGTTCCATTGGTTGATTGTCAGAAAATTTCTTCTTATTTCCAGGTCAAATCTCTCCTTGTTCTGTTTCCATCCATTATTCCTTGTCTGGCCTTCAGGTGCTTTGGAAAATAGCTTGACGCCTCCTCTCTGTGGCAGTACCTCAAATATTGAAACACTACTATCATGTCTCCCCTGGTCCTTCTCTTCACTAGACTAGCCATGCCCAGTTCCTGCAACCATTCATCATATGTTTTAGCCTCTAGTTCCCTAATCATCCTGGTTGCTTTTCTCTCCACTCTTTCTAGAATCTCAACATCTTTTTTATAGTGTGGTAACCAAAACTGGATGCTGTACTAAGGCTTTACAGAGTGGTATTAGTACCTTCCTTGATCTTAATTGTATCCTTCTGTTAATTAACTTAATTTAGCATTGCATTGGCTTTTTTTTTTTTTGGTTACCACCCCACACTGTTCATTCATATTTAGTTGGTTGTCCACTAAGACTCCAAGATCCCTCTCACAGTTACTGCTATTAAGCCTGGTTTCACCCAGTCTATATGTGTACTTTTGATTTTTCTTGCCTAAGTGTAAGACTTTACTTTTCTCTACATTGAATTTCATTTTGTTAGATATGGCCTAAGACAGAACCTTGTGATACCCCACTGCTTACTTCTCTCCATGTAGATGTACTACCATTAAGGACTACTTGTTGAGTACGGTTTGTCAGCCAGCTACAAATCCATCTGATGGTGATGCTATCTATCTATCCCATTTTTTTCTAGCTTACCAAGAAGTAGGTTGTGGTCTTCTTTTTCAAATGCCTTGCTGAAGTCTAAGTATATTATGTCCACAGTATTTCACTGGTCTACTAATTTAGTCACTATATTGAAGAATGAAATAAAATTGGTTTGTCATGATCTGTTTTTAACAAACCCATGTTGACTTCTAGTTATTACTTTACTCATTTCTAGATGTTGGCAGATCTGGTTTTTTATTATCTTTCCCAGTATCTTCCTGGGTATTGATGTTAGGCTGATTGGTCTGTAGTTTCCTGGGTCTGGGGTTTTTTTTTTTTTTGGTTTATTTGTTTGTTTTTTATGAAGACGGAACCACATCAGCTCTTTTCCAGTCCTCTGGTAGTTCCCCTGTGCTCCAGGATTTTTGGAAGATGTGATATGGTGGTTCTGAGATGATATCTGCCAATTCCTTTAGAACTCTGGGATGTAATCCATCAGGTCTCGGTGATTTGTATTCATCAAGATCAGACAGGTGTTCTCTTACCATTTTTTTGCTTATTTTAACTTTTATTTCTAGTCGGTCTTTTACAGTTATGTTTTTAGCAGGGTGGATAAAAATCAATGATTTTTAAAAAAAAATAAAAAAAATCAGATTTTTTTTATTTAAATCGGATTTTTTTAATTTAAATCGGATTTTTTTTTTATTGAATTTATTTTAATAAAAAACTTTGGGGGTTAAAATCTATCGTAAGATAGTTTTCTATTTAAGATACATAAATAATTTAGTTTATTCAGCATGAAATGGAGCTTAGTTATGTAGCATGAGGCTGTATATTCTGCAACACTGGGACTATCGGTGAGTCAACAGTGGGTCAAAGGAGTAGCAGAGATGACAGTTGCTCTTTAAAAATTATGATTTAAATCGAGTTGATTTAAATCAAGCCTTTTTACTAGTGATTTAAATCATGATTTAAATTGTGATTTAAATCAACTCGATTTAAATCAAATCCACCCTGGTTTTTAGTAAGTTGGACTACTTTTCTATTTGCATGAAGACTGATGCAAAGAATGCATGCATGAAAGAATGCTTTCTCTCTGCTGCCGTCTTCTCTCTTTAGTTTCCTTGACTTTTTTCTTGTTATTTATATCTTGGAAGAAACTTTTATTATTATCTTTGACTTTTGTTGCAAGTCTTTGTTCATTCTGAGCCTTTGCTTTTCTGACTTCATCTTTGCAGATTCTGGCTATCTTGTGGTGAGGTGTAATGTTGTTCAGAATTGCAGGCAACCAAACAGTCGTGCCCTTCCCAGATTCATCCACTTCATTTCTTCTGCCTGTTTCTGATTTGCCCACCTTGCAGAGTGAGTCAGTGAGTGTTCCTTGTCCTTGAAGCATGCTCAGCCCTCACTGAGCCATTTTCTTTCCTCTTCTACTACACATGCTGATCTTTTCCTCTAAGAAGTGGTTGGATTTCTGCAAACTTGGGATGTGTTGCTTTGCAGGGATAAAGAATGGTGTTTGGAATAATGTAGGAATGCCATTTGGAGAATGCAATTCTATCAGCATATTTTATTTATTTATTTTTAAGATGCATAGGGCCACTACTCAAACAATGTGGCATACAATATGAGCCAGTTTGGTCAAGTGGTTAAGAAACAAGGCTAGGAACCAGTTGACTGTGAGTTCTAGTCCCTTCTTAACCTGAAAGAGGCTAGGTGATTTTGGTCAGTCACTCTCTCTCTCAGCCCAACCCATCTCACAGAGTTGTTGTTGTGGGAAAAACAGGAGGAGGGAGGAGTATTATATAGTGAGCTGAGTTACTGATAAAGTAATAAAGATGGGATGAAAATTTAATAACTTAATAAAAAATAAATAGGCTGGCACATCAACCATGTTGTGTTCCAGCTTTTGCCAAATAGTTCTTGATGTGTTCATGGAGTCTAAATATCCATATAATGGAATCGATTGTATAGTTAGCTCCATCATGAAAAATATTTAAAGGAGAGGCTAATAGTGAGGTTGTTGGACTTAGTCGTTTCCTTGTAAGGGTCTATGGTTTAATCACATCTTGTGTTATAATACTTGTTAATATTTTTTCTTCTTTCAGATCCCTGTACCACAAGTAGCTATGAAGACTATTGTCTGTAGACCCATATGATGGATGCACTGTTGGAAAATGTACAGGACCAGATTGAGAATAGATCATCCTGGAGAAAATGTGTCTAGTCAACATTGATTGGATGGCATATAGTCATCACACTCTTGGTTTGCTGAGAGGCAATAAATGTTAGATTTGCTCGCAACCTTGACCTTGAGTTAATTTCCTTTGCAAAAAAAGTTATTACCCTTGTATTGGGATTGAAAATATTGCATTTATTGACATAATATGGGTTGCATTTAGGCATATTAGGCAGACAGTTTAGATAGTGAGTTGGCTGCAGAGCACTTACAAGCCCTAGTATGTTGTGATGTGATGTCTTGCTAGTTGCCTCAAGGAGATCAGGTCCATACTTCTCCCACTTGTTCTCGTAATCCTTCCGTGTTTGCTGCAAGCAGCGGTGGAAGAAGAAGAAGATGCTAAATCAAGGAGAAAGTGTCAACTTTCAGTTCTGTCTTGTCCGTAGCACATTCATTGGGTGGGTTTATAAGCTACACAATGATAAAGTAATGATCAGGCATTGCAGAGAGAAAAGCATCAGTGTTTCTTCTTTACTTTGGGAAATGGAATAGTAAGCCTGGATATTTGATTGCTTCTGGTTAAGAACACTGACCAAAACAATAGAGCAAACTCTATTCTATCTGGAACTCTGCCAAAACTGCCCTTTTACTCTTTAGAAAAGAGAGAAAGAATAATGATGAAACAGAGATGTGTCTGTATTCAAGGAGTGTTTCTCTTTGAAATACAGTAGAAACCTAATATTAAAATAATTCAAGGTCTATCTGGAACATCTTTTTGTTTTCCATTTCCTACAGAACAACTGTTGAGCTGTTTCTGCTGAAAATACACTTTTTATCCTGAAAGAAATGAAACTGCAATGTTTGTTTTAATTCATGGAAGAAAAATCAAAATATTATCAATGAGTAAGTCAAGCAATCATAAAAAGAAACACTTGAAACATAAGGGCACTGGTTTTTATATTCAGACAATGTAGAAACAATATTCAGACAATGCTTAGATTTCTAGATTCATCTCTCTTTTTCAACATAATATATAGAATCTCATTCTATTGAGAAACAATAGCTTTCTAAGTGAATTTAGTCATCCAAATATTTATAGACTACAATTCCCATGAAATCCAGGCAACAGTTAAATCGGCCATGATAGCAGGAAATTTTAAAAGTTGTAAATCTCGCATAACTGAAGGACATTAAACTGGGGAAACCTGATTCAAAAGGTTAAATAACTCAAGGAAAAGGTTGCCATCAATGCAACCTTTCAAACAGATTATTTAAAATATCTATTCATAATTCATATTTGCTAACTGCTGCTTTCAGAAGTTGTCAAACCCTATGTCTTTTTGTTAACTAAATGTAGTTTTACAATATACAAGTCTTATATGAAAGAGCAATAGAACTAGCAAGTGGTCTAAGTGCTCTTTTCTTGAAGAAATTGAAATAAAAGTGTCAAAGACTACATTCTTTAAAAAAAAGTTTAAATTATTAGTGAGTCAAGAGTGATGAATAATAATTATGTTTTCTTATATTCGATTTTATGTAAAGCAGACTGACAAAAACCTCTAGTAAGGTTAACATAAAATTATATATATATTTTGCTTCTTCAGATGCTCATAATTAATTTGCTTCCTTTGATATAAAATTTTGCACACTGTCTCATTAAGAATGCCTTACAATACATAGAACAAATATTTTAGTCAGCCTAGTTTGAATATTTTTCTGCTAACACAGATACCAATGCTCTATCTGCATCTGTACTTTATTCTTTTAAATTCAGAATATTTTTACAATATCTTATATAGCTCCTAAAAAAGCAAACTGGATTCTGGACAAACTAGTTGGAAAAAAAACATGCAGAAACATTTATTTGGAAAAATATTCTGTCCCTGGACTTTGTGTTCTATGACAAAGAGAAATTACAAAATAGTTCATCATAAAGAGAGATGCAGTTTGCCAGCATTGTTGGTGGTCTGTAGTTCAGACCTGTCTTCCTGATAAGAAATGGGCTCTGTTGTTAATATCAGAGCTGACAGAGACAGTATCTGTAGCTCAGGGTTGCACTGTGAGGTCCTTGGTGCTCTCTGAGCTTGGTGGTTTTCCTGCAGACATTTCATTACCAAACTAGGTAGCATCACCAGTGCTCTGATTATGTTACTATCAGCACTTCAAGCTGCATTTACTCTAATGCTGACATAAGAAGGAGAGGCGGAGGCGTCTGGAAAGGGACGTTTGACTTTTCACCTACTTATTTTCCCTGGAGATAATATCCCCTAGGAGATGGGATGCGAGGGGGGAAATTCCTTTGAGCTGGAGCAGTAGATTAGGGGTAGAATGACTTGGAAGATGACCAATGAGTGCAGGGGAGTGAGGAACGGAAAGGGAGGGTTTTGGGTCTGGAAGTCAGTGTTGGCTTCTATGGAGTCAGATTAGAATGTCGTGCTTAATAAATAGGAGTTTTTCTTCAAAGACTTTGTTTGAAATGCAATTTATTTGAGATGACCTCGAAACCTGACAGTTACCTTGTTGGGTAATGAAATGTCTGCAAGAAAACCACCAAGCTCAGAGCGCACCAAGCACCCCACAAATATCAGGGCATCCAAACAACTAAGGATAAAGTGTATTGAGGATTAAATATAGGAGAAATCACCTGGAGGTTATTTTACAGAGCTGCTTCTGGCCAAAGGCCAGGTATGGTCCAGGGTTGGATGATGGTTACAAAAGTTATGGAGGAATGAAGTCAACAACTTCAAATACTGCCTAAGGCAGTGATGGCTAACCTTTTTGCCATCGCATGCCAAAAGTGGGGGGAACACGGGAGGGTCACGCATGCACGTGCCCACACCCATAATTCTATGCGCCCTAACCCCCCGCACGTGCACACGTGACCCCCGAACCCCCCGCGCTCACCATGCTTTTGGCATGCAATGGCACAGTGGCCCTAGTAGGCCCGTTTTTCACCCTCCCCAGCCTCCAGAGGGTTTCTAGGAGTCTGGGGAGGGCAAAAATGGCCTTCCCCCCCACCCCGGAGGCCCTCCAAAGGGCCAGCAAAGCCTGTTTGCTGACTACCGGTGGGACCAGAAGGCCCGAAAATCAGCTGGCCAGCACACGCATGTGTACCAGATCTGAGTTTGCATGCCCACCAATATGGCTCCACGTGCCACCTGTGGCACACATGCCATAGGTTCGCCATCACGGGCCTAAGGCAAGCATTTTTCTTATATTGAGCAGTTTTACCTTCCAAAGGGTATTGTTGCATCATGCTTAAGCAGAAATACTGACAAAAATATTATGAAATCATAATTATCTTTCTCATATTCTGGAGGGATCAGGGTTTTATGAAGTCAGTTCCCCCAAGAAAATACATCTTCCTTTTATAAAATCTGCGCCTCTTACTTTTCACTACCCCATAATGGGCTTGATGACATAAAGGAACAAATAATTACTATCTAGTGCAGGACAAGTCACAAGAATCTAAAATCTTACTAAATACCGATTACTTCTGTGTCTAATCCAGGCAAATTTAAGATGTGTGGATTTCAATTCCCAGAATTCCTCAGCCAACATTGAGGAATTCTGAGAGTTGACGTTCACACATCTTACAGTTGCCAAGTTTGGAAAAATACTGATCTACACAATGGTGCAATGATTTTACCACATATAGTTGGTGAAGGATGATTAATTTAGAAAAATTAATCAGTGGAACACCTTCCCTTCAGAAGTTGAGGGTGCTTCACACTGGAGGTTTTTAAGAAGAGGTTGGACAGCCATTTGTCTGAAATGATATAGGATTTTCTACTTGAGCAGGGGGTTGGACTAGAAGACCTCCAAGGTCACTTGCAACTCTGTTATTCTGTTATAATCCCAAATTCTGGAAGGAACAATTCTGGAACAATTATTAGTCTATATCAGTGATGGCGAACCTTTTAGACACTGAGTGCCCAAACTGCGTGCATGTGCATGCCCAAACTGAAAGGTGCGGATGCACAGATGCACATGCATAGACATGTGCACATGTGTGCATGGAGATGTGTGAGCATGCACATGCATGTACATGTGCATGTGCATGTGCAGACATGCATACATGCGCAGCAGAGACCTGAAGACCCGCTGGCTGGCGGGAGGCGGGTCATCCCAACACCGGCAGCGTGGCAAGAGGTAAGATCTTTTGTGAGCTTCTGTTTTGTTGTTTGCAGGGAAACAAGCTCACGAAAGAATCGCCACGGAGATCTGACCTGGGGTGACCTGGGGCAACGGCGCATGTGCCAGCAGAGATGGTTCTACGTGCCACCTCTGGCACGCGTGCCATAGGTTCACCATCACAGGTCTATATCATGTTAATTTTATTAATCCAGACAAGTTGGTTTTATCTCACAGTTTTGGACTACAAGTGGCGTCAACCCACCATAGAACCTGAAATTTTTGTTGCTAAGCAAAGCAGCTGTTAAGTGAGTTTGCCCCATTTTATGAGCTTTTTTGCCACGGTTGAATGTTAAGTGTTAAGTGGATCACTGCAGTTGTGGAGTTAATAACATGGTTGTTAAGTGAATCTGGCTTCCTCATTGACTTTGCTGGTCAGAGGATCACAAAGGGTCATATGACTCTGGGACATTGTAACCATCAGAAATATGAATCCCTTGCCAAGCTTCCAAATTTTGATCACTTTGCCATGGTGATCCTACAATGATCGTGTGAAAAGAGGTCCCAAGTCATTTTTTTCAGTGCTGTTGTAACTTTATTTTTATTTTATTTTTATTTTATTTATTTGATTTATATACCGCCCTACTCCCGAAGGACTCAGGGCGGTGAACAGGCAAACAGTAAAAATACATAGATACAAAATTTAAAAACAAAGTAAAATCGTGTTAAACAATTTGGCCCAGACAAATTAAAACACTCCAATCATTTAAAAACCGATTAAAATTTACATAATTAAAAAGAGGGAAAAGATTAGGCCAGGCCCGCCTGGTAGAATAAAAAGGTCTTAAGAGCGCGGTGGAAGGTGCGCAGATCCAGGATCCTCCATATCTCCGGGGGGAGTTCGTTCCAGATAGTAGGTGCCTCCACAGAGAAGGCTCTCCCCCTGGGGGCCGCCAGTCAACATTGTTTGGCTGACGGCACCCGGAGGAGCCCCTCTCTATGAGAGCGTACCAGCTGGTGGGAGGCTATTGGTAGGCGGTCCCGTAACTTTGAACAGTCACTAAGTGAATTGTTGTAAGTTGAAGACTACCTATACTATTTATTTATTTATTTATTCATTTATTTATTTATTTATTTATTTTAGTCATATTTCTATGCCGCCCACTCTCCGAGGACTCTGGGCGGCTTACACCAAAGACAGTGTACTAAATAGCATATTGCCCCCAACAATCTGGGTCCTCATTTTACCCACCTCGGAAGGATGGAAGGCTGAGTCAACCTTGAGCCGGTGAGATTTGATCCACTGATCTGCTGAACTAGCAGTCAGCTGAAGTAGCTGCAGTACTGCACTCTAACCACTGTGCCACCTCGGCTCTTAGACACAGTTTAGATGTTCTTAATATGGGTAAAAAGGCTAGCAACGATTCAATTAGTTTGATGAAGTCAAGCTCATACTGAGATTAAAACTGCACAAAATCAGTATTTCGCAAGAGTTGTTTGGGGCGGGGGAGAATATGTTGCTCAAGTAAATGCTACCCCTGGCTAGCACTGAAAAGTAAAATTCAGCCTAACACACCAGGGTGAGGAGGAAATATAATCTTTCATTTTCCATTTCTGGCTTTCTGCCCTGGAATTATATTTTAATACACTTTTTAGTATATAATAAAGAACAAAGCTGAATCAAATGATAACCTAAGTCCCTGGACGTGTTCCCTGTTGTAAGGGAAACAAGCATGCCAGATGTACAGAGATTATTGATATGAATGGAAAGGTTTAAAAAAAATGTGTAATACGAAAAAAGGGGGAAAGTTAGCTGACTGCATACATAAGCTTTGGCAGTGTTTATTATGGCCTGTGTTTACTTCCCTTGCAATTAAAAAATTCATAATAGCTTGGATGAATAATGTATTCCAAACTTATTTTCACCCAGATACAAAAACAGATAGAAATCCAGAAAATCCATGGTACAAAGAGTTTTGTGTAGGCAAAATCATGATCTTTGTGAGAAATTGCAATTATCTCCCAATTATCTTTAATAATCTTGCAATTATGCTTACCGCATTGTATAACTTGTGTTCAGTGAACAAAGTTCCATCTTATCTTCTTTTTCTATTGCTTTATTTTTTTTTTCCAGCTTTGACAGAATTCCATTTGCATATTGAATAAATATTTCCATCTTGCCGTTCTTCTCATAATGTGGTCTCTCCCAGTGGTGAAATGCAAATTTTTTTGCTACCCGTTCTGTGGGCGTGGCTTGGTGGTGGTAGTGGGGGTCATGTGACTGGGTGGGCGTGGCCTTTTTTTTTTTTTACTTTTTTAAAACATTTTTTTACTACCAGTTCGGGCGAATAGGTAGTAAAAAAATGCTTTAAAAAAGTAAAAAGAAAGGTTCCGACGATTGCGCGGCACAGCTGTGATCGTTGGAAACTTTTTTTTACTTTTTAAAGCATTTTTTTACTACTGGTTCACCCGAACCTGTAGTTTTCATCACTACCTGTTTGACCGAACCGGAGCGAACTGGTAGCATTTCACCCCTGGTCTCTCCTTTGTCATATGGAACCCTTCCCTGAGCAGCACGATGACAACTCTAAGATAAGATTTTTTTTTAACCATAATTCTTAATCAACTCATCTTCCCAAGGATGACCACAAGGTATTGTAAAAAAAATGAATTGGCTGACCACGATGGTGTAATTAAAGCCCCACTGTGGCCCCCATCTTCACTTTGTTACCATCCTTGTCATCACCCCTGCACTTTCCGATAGCCATTCATTCCCCCTACATTCACTCTTCTACTTAATCAACTGAAGATATTTGTTTGTTTCATCTCAGGCAAAACCTTAAGAGGTTGCAGAAAAAAATGCTTTTAGAAGCCTCTGAAGATCAGGCAACTCAGCTGGGCTCGCCAGAGGCTTTTAAAGACCCAGATCTCTGGACCCAGCTGTTTTGGCAAACTATTGTCCAGTTTCCAACCTTCGCTTCCTGGCGAACGTTGTTGAGAGTGTGGTTGCGCAACAGCTCCCGCAGTACCTGGATGAAACCATCTATCTAGATCCGTTCCAGTCCGGCTTCAGGCCCGGGTACAGCACGGAAATGGCATTGGTCGCGTTGGTCGATGATCTCTGGAGGGCTCGGGACAGGGGTTGCTCCTCTGTTCTGGTCCTATTAGACTCTCAGCGGCTTTTGATACCATCGACCATGGTATCATGCTGCGCCGGTTGGAAGGGTTGAGAGTGGGAGGCACTGTTTTATGGTGGTTCTCCTCCTATCTCTCCGACCGGTCGCAGTCCGTGTTGACTGGGGGGCAGAGGTCGACCTCAAGGCATCTGGTTTGTGGAGTGCCACAAGGGTCGGTCCTCTCGCCTCTCCTGTTCAACATTTATGTGAAGCCGCTGGGCAAGATCATCCGTGGTTTTGGGGTGCAGTGCCATCTGTATGCTGATGACACCCAGCTGTACATCTCTACCCCAGACCACCCCAACGACGCCCTTGAAGTGATGTCCTGGTGCCTGGAGGCCGTGCGGGTCTGGATGGGGAGGAACAGGCTCTGATTCAACCCCTCCAAGACTGAGTGGCTGTGGCTGCCGGCGTCCCGATATAGTCAGCTAGTGCCATCGCTGACTATTGGGGGCGAAACATTGGCCCCCACAGAGAGGGCACGTAACTTGGGTGTCCTCCTGGATGCACGGCTGTCTTTAGAAGAGCATATGATGGCCGTGGCCAGGGGGGCTTTCTATCAGGTTCGCCTGATATGCCAGTTGTGCCCCTTTCTGGATCGGGACTCCTTATGCACAGTCACTCATGCCCTCGTCACTTCCCGCCTGGACTACTGCAATGCTGTCTACATGGGGCTCCCCTTGAGAAGCACTCAGAGGCTCCAACTGGTGCAGAATGCGGCCGCGCGGGTACTTATGGGGGCGACATGGCACTCCCACGTGACACCTCTCCTGCACGAGCTGCATTGGCTTCCAGTGGTCTTCCGGGTGCGCTTCAAGGTATTGGTTCTCATCTTCAAAGCGCTCCATGGTTTAGGGCCCAGTTATTTATGAGACCACTTTCTGCCACCGATAACCTCCCACTGGCCAATACGCTCCCACAGAGAGGGCCTCCTCAGGGTGCCATCGGTCAGGCAATGTCGGCTGGCGACCCCCTGGGGAAGAGACTTCTCTGTGGGGGCACCCGCCCTCTGGAATGAGCTACCCCCAAGGATACGACTGATCCTGGACCTCCGGACCTTCCGCCGGGCCCTGAAGACTTTTTTATTTCAGGTTTTAAATTGGGGAAGCCAAAGATAAATTTGATTTCGTTTTTATAGTATTTTAATGTTTGTATTGTGTGTTTTTAATTTTGGCTGTTCACCGCCCCGAGTCCTTCGGGAGAGGGGGCGATATAAAAATTTTAAAAATAAATAAAAATAAATAAATAAATAAATAAATAAATAAATAAATAAATAAATAAATAAATAAAGGCTTTTTTTTCCTACAACCTCTTTGGCCAAAGAGGTTGCAGAAAAAAATGCTTTTAAAAACCTCTGACAATCAGGCAATTCATATGGGATCGCCAGAGGCTTTTAAAGGGATTTTTTTTTCTATAACCTCTTCAGCCGAAGAAGTTGCAGAAAAAAATGCTTTTAGAAGCCTCTGACAATCCCAGCTGAACCGCGCGATCATCAGAGGCTGGTTTTTTTACTTTTAAAAGCATTTTTTCAGCCGAAATGGTTGTAGAAAAAATGCTTTTAAAAGTAAAAGTTAAAAAAAATAAAAAGCCTCTGATTGAGTGGGCACCCGCTCTCTCTCTCTCCAAAGTTCCTCATGGCAGAGGCAGCATTGCTTACCACTGAAAGCGCAACCCTGGCTGCTGTTTCTGCCTCTTCCCCAACCTTTCGGACCCCTGTGTAATAGCGCTGCAGCTTGCTTGAGGTAGTTGCCATTTGGATTTCCCCTGCGCCCCTCTTCCTCCGTCTTCTCCTTGAGTTGGAGCCTCACGGCATGGCCGAGGCTGAGGAAGGGTGGGATAGTAGCTGCACGGATCCCCCAGCACCGCTCATGTCCCCTGCCCTGCAATAGGAAAGCAGAGTCTCAGGCTGCTCCTGGAACAGCCAGGAGAAAGAGAAGCTGCCAGCGGGGAGGCGAGCTGCCCCAGGAGGACTGGAGGAGAGCGCAGCTTCTCAATCATGGAAATCTACCGGTGGGGAAGTGAGTGCAGTAATATGCAGGTAGTGCATGCTCCCTGGCCGGAGAGGGTTGCACAAACCTTTGCTGGAGTGAACGTGCAACCCTCTCCGGCCAGGGAGCATGACCACTTCCTGGCTCGCACATTTCTTACCACTTTCCGCGACCACTTGCCTGCTGGTGGATCTCCATGAGTGAGGAGCTGCGCTGTCCTCCAGTCCTCCTGGGGCAGCTCGCCTCCCCGCTGGTGGCTTCTCCTTCTCCTGCCTGCTCCAGGAGCAGCCTGTCTGTTACCTGGCAAGAACAGCCTGCCACCACAGCCTGCCCCGGCAGTTGCTCCTGGTGCTGCCTGAGAAGCGGCAGCATGAGAACCGCTCTTGCTGGGGGCAAGGGGGTGGCAGTAGCAGGAGCAGCAGGCCAGGGCTTCCCTCCCTCCCTCCCTCCGGAGGCCTGGGGCTATGCCAGAAGTCTGCTTGGGCGGGGAGACAAGGAAGCCCCAGATCCTTGCCACCACGGTCCCCTCGCCCTTGGCAGCAGCGGTTCTTGCACAGCAGCTTCCCTGGCAGTGGCAGGAGCAGCTGGCAGGGGAGAGGGGATGGCGGCAGGCTGCGGCAGCAGAAAGTTCGAGCCAGCTAAGAGGCAACATTCCTCCTCCTGCCAGCCTTGAGCTCAGCTCCGGGCAGCGTCCAGCCAGCCATACCTGGCTTCTCCCTGCGGCAGCCCACGTGGATCCCAGGCAGCGCAACTTCGGGGCCTTTCCTCATGGTGGCGGTGACAAGGCAGGCAAGCAGCTGGGTGCACGGGAGCGACTGGTGGCAGTGCTCCTGGCTGGCAAAGGGCAGAGTCCCGGGGCTGCATGTGGGCAATAATGGTGGGTGGGGTAAGCGAGCGGTGACCGGGCCGGGAACCGGTTCGGAGGTGTGACCAGCCAATGTTATTACCGGTTCTCTGAATTACTAAACATTTTTACTACCGGTTCTTGCGAACCGGGAGCAACCCACCACAGGCATGCATGTAAAGCAGACTGAACTGGGGCAACAGCTTGTGTGCCATCAGAGATCGCTGATATGATAGAAGTGGCATATCTCTGCATGCCACTTCTGGCACGCATGCCATAGGTTCGCCATCATGGCCCTAAGCCATATAAAGGTCACCACTGAACTTTGCACTGGGCCCAAAAACAAATTGATCGGAAGAAGCCAGTGCAGATGTTTTTTGTATCTCCCCACAAATCAATTCCAGTAACTAGCTTTTCCGTCTCTTCTGTTATCAACTTGAAGCACATTAAGGGCCGAGGATTTTGTTAACGGAGATATGAGGTAGGGAATAGGTTTACATGGTGAGAAGTATATAAAGATGGCTGTGCAGGAATAGTAAATCTGAGAACCAAATTGTAACTTTTTGCTGTGGCAAATAGATCCACTCAGCCTTTTTATGATCTGTCACTGAAGGTCATTACTTAATCTTGTTACATTAATAGTTGTACGGATTGTCCAAGTCTTATGCTAGTAAATGGATTGGAACACAGTTTTAAAAACAGCAAAATAAAGAAAATCTATATTAAAGCAAGATCTAATTTACCCATTATACCGTGGCAGGTAAGCAGAGCAGAGTATGTAAAAGACTACATAGAGGGAAGTTTATTTCAGAAAATAACATTTCACATTTGCAAACTACTGTAAAGGGCTTTTAGTCGCTAACAGGTGAGCCATTTAAACAGATTAGTTGAGCCATTTAACCATTGTTTAGAGACACTGCAATACATTGCACTGGATCTTTTTCCTGCCAATAGTCCCCATTAAGTCAGCTTGATATTTATCAGGGGACCAATTAAGTAGACACCACTGTATTATTATGGGAAAATGCTGTAAGCTTTTTCCAGTCTAAGTACTCCACAAAGAAATCTGTAGTATACATTTTATACAGGAGGAAAAGTTGGGCATCAAACTCCATTAAATGAAATTCTTTAAGAATGTTAGCTGAAAGTTGGCAAAATAGAATTCAAAATCCGGATTATAATAAATATAGTCTCGTTGCATATTACATGCCAAGTAATTCAAATCATGGACTTTAATAGTTTTTATTAACAATAATTTAGTAGGGAAAATTAGGCAGCCAGACAGATAGATATGATAGAGATAAATGAGAGAGAGAGAGATAGTTAGATAATAGATGATAGATAGATAGATAGATAGATAGATAGATAGATAGATAGATAGATAGATAGATAGATAGGATAGATAATTTTTTGAATTAAAAACATGATAATCAGCCTACTTCCATTTCAGCAGACTGCTTTTCAAGAATATGATTTTATTAATTTGGCCAGAAAGATTTATGCTTTCAAGTTGTGAATAATAAGGTAGGTCCCAAAGGCAAATATTTTATCATTGATATTGCCATTCAAAACCAATCATACAGAGTATGATTATGTTCCTCAATGGTCATTCTGTATATTTTCATGACTTTTGATGTCTTTTGAATAAATGGACTGTGTATTATTCTTTGTGACTACTATATTCTGGTCTTCAGCTGACCTTTCCTGGCATGTCCTACTGAGTTATGACCTCTTAGGTGTCCATACAGAAACACTGGTGACAACCAGGCATATTTTTGATATAACCTCCATTTCTGTTTCATTTTAGAGTTGATTTACTTAAAAAAAAGTTTTATGCTAGCTGGGATAGGCAGATATTGATGTTTTATGGGGTTAGAAATATCATCACAGGATGGAAGCTGTTCTGAGTAAAGCTGCTTTTGGTGATTTTTTGTCAATGGTGTTTAAAGTGGTGCTCCAGTTGTTTTGGGATTGTTATCGTCACACAGTCAACCAGATGTTAAGACTGGATTTGGCATTTTTATCAACCTATCGACTTCTTCCCAAGGACCTGGGATTCACAATCAACAATTTCCTTATACCCATTCTAAGCAGTTCTCTTCCCATTCTCTTCTCTCCTGCTTTTAGTTTTAGAGATTAGTTTGCAGCTAATCTCATTTTCTGAACACCAATTTTCAAACTCAAAAGAATTATATGCATAGACAATTTTAACTCTATCTAGGTACTACTTCTAGAGTTAAAGAAGAGTTTATGGAGATGAGTCCCTTTCTTTGTCTCTTATTTCTGGGTTGGAAGCTGGTTGTTTGCTGGTTCTGACAGGTATCTTCTGACCATATTTTCAATCCTCTTCTACAGTAAATCCCAGCCCCGCTCTCTGCATTCATATATAATTATTTCATTGTTTTATGAACAAATCTTGTTCATCTTCTTGTCTTCAGCATACTTTTTCAAATAGTGCCGAACAGTTCTCTATAGCAGTCCAAACACTGACCAATTCGGTACTGGTTTATCCTATTGTTCTTTACCTAATCCAACAATCAACTTCAACAGCCATTTGCTGTTCACATCAGCCTTACTTGCCATCTGTCTTCACTGCCATAGATACCACCATTTCATAATTAGAGAAGCATTAAAATCATACTCAGGCCTTGGAGAAGGAAAAAAGTGCCAAGTTCCTGGACACCTATCAAGGGATGTGGATTGAATATTAATTTGGGGGGGCTTCATCTTTTGGTAGTCTGAGCAGCCTCTGGAAGCTTCAACTGGCTCAGAATCCAGTGGCAGAACATAGAATAACAGAGTTAGAGGGTAAGCCGGAGGTCATCCAGTCCAATCCCCTTCTCATCAAGCAGGAGGCCCTATACACGTGATGGCAAACCTATGGCATGTGTGCCAGAAGTGGCACGCAGTGCCCTCGCTGATGGCACATGAGCCGTTGTCCCAGTTCAGCTCTGTGCACTTGCCTCGCACCGGCCAGCTGATCTTCGGGTCTCTGCTGCACATACGAGGGGGGCAGGGCGTGTGCAGGGGGCCGTGCACGCATGCAGAGGCTGCACATGCATGCGGGGGTGCACACACATGCAGGGATGCATGCATGGGGATGCGTGCACATGTGTGGGGTGTGGAGTGCATGCAGTGGGCCATGCATGCATCTATGGGGGACACATGCATGGGGACTGCACACCAGGGGTGAAATGCTCCTGGTTCGGACCAGATCGCCTGATCTGGTAGTGATGGTGGCGGGTAGCAAAAATCCCTGCACCCCCCCCCCATGCCCAGCTGAGCCGTGCAATCATCAGAGGCTTTTTTTTTTTTACTTTTAAAAGATTTTTTTCTTCGGCCGAAAAAATGCTTTTAAAAATTAAAAAAAAGCCTCTGATGATCGCGCAGCTCAGCTGGGATCGTCAGAGCCTTTTAAAAGCATTTTTTCTACAACTTCTTCGGCCGAAGAGGTTGTAAAAAAATGCTTTCAAAAGGCTCTGACAATCCCAGCTGAGTTGCCTGATCGTCATAGGTTTTTTTTTTCTTTTAAAAGCAAAAAAAATGCTTTTAAAAGAAAACAAAAGCCTCTGACGATCAGGTAACTCAGCTGGAATCGTCAGAGCCTTTTGAAAGCATTTTTTCAACTCTTCAGCTGAAGAGGTTGTAGAAAAAAATGCTTTTAAAAGTAAAAAAAATGTTTGCCACGCCCATCCAGTCACCCACCGCCACCAAGCCACGCCCACAGAACCGGTAGTAACAAATTTTACTTTTCACCACTGCCTTACACGCATTGCCTTTTGAGGGTTCCCTTTGGGCACTCGGTACAGAAAAGGTTAGCCATCACTGCCCTATACCATTTCAGATAGATCATTGTCCAGTCTCTTTTTAAAAGCCTCCAGTGATGGAGCACCCACAACTTCTGAAGGCAAGCCAATCCACTGGTTGATTGTTCTCACCATTAGGAAATTTCTCCTTAGCTGTAGGTTGCCTCTCTCCTTGATTAGTTTCCATCCATTGCTTCTTGTCCTGCCTTCTGGTGCTTTGGAAAATAGGCTGACACCACCATCCCCTCTTCTTTATGGCAGCCCCTCAAATACTGGAACACTGCAATGTGTGGACAGTGATGGGATTTGTCTGTCTGCCCATCTAACATACCTTCTTTCTGAGCTGCACTGGTGGCCAGTTTGCTTACAGATGCATTGTGGTCCAATATCTTGCATAAGACATCTTTTCCTTCTGTCCTTCCCTGGCCATACCTATGATCCTTTGGGATAATCAGCTTTTGGCCCCTGACTAGGAATTCTCCCTCTCATCTCCTCTTTGCTACTATGTTGGAGAAGAAATTGGAACTTTAGACTAATTCATATGGTACTAATTTGATTGAATATTACAAGTGAAAGAGAATAGAAAGAATTAAGGTTAATGTGGCTGGTATCAGTCATGTTGTTTAAGTTATAAGGAACCGTCTCATACCAGTCAGACAAGTCTAGGCTCATTCTCTGATCTTTCTAATTACAGGAAGTTCTTGACTTACAATCATTTGTTTAGCGGCCATTCAAAATTATAACAGCACTAAAAAAGTGACTTATGACTGTTTTTCACACTTATGATGGTTGAAGCATTCCCATAGTCATGTGATCAAAATTCAGGCGCTTGACAACTGGCACGTATTTATGATGGTTGCAGTGTCCCAGGTACATGTGATCAGCTTTTGTGATCTTCTAATGAACTAGTCAAGGGGGAAGCCAGATTCACTTTACAACCGTGCTACTAACTTAACAACTGCAGTGATTCACTTAACAACTGTGGCAAGAAAGGGGCAAAGCTTGCTTAACAACTGTCTCACTTAGCAGTGGAAATTTCAAGCTCATAAATTGATGACTACCTACCGTGTTTCCCCAAAAATAAGACCCTGTCTTATATTTTTTTGAACCCTGAAATAAGCGTGTGGCCTTATTGCCATGCTCTCAAAAACCCGATTGTGCTTATTCTCAGGGGATGTCTTATTTTGGGGAAAACAGGGTATACTGATTTTTTTAGATTAGTCTTCCATTTCTCATCACCATAGTCATTGATGAAGATGCTGAGATTTGAAGTGCTTAACTTGGCAATCCTGTTTTAGAGCCGTTTAGTGCTCTCTTATTTTAACAGACATCCAATCATCCTCTTTTTATGCAAAGGAGCAAGTAATTTTCTAGTGTATCCCTCCACACAATGTCCATGTACTACCATGTATACTTTGTGGTAATATGCAAAATATTCTGATATTATATTAATAGGCTACTAATGTAACACTTGCAGGAAAGGTTTAACTTTTAAAACTTTTAACAAAAACACTAAGAAGCCTCAAAACCTTTTTGTTCATCATAGTGTCTGATCTGCAGTGCAAAGAGACCTTTGCATTTGGGACATTCTGGTTATCTGTGTGAAGGTTATACTTCAGCAAACCCTCAGAGAACTGCACATTAGCTAAACATCTGTCCTTAAATACTAATTATCGTGACCTCGTGTTATTAAACCGAATGCCAGAAATCAAGAAATAGAGAAAGCAGCCTCCCCAAAAAAAGGATAAATCCCTACTATCACAGGGTGAAGATGTTGACATGTGACTGTAGGATCACTGGAGCTTCTGGCATCTTCACAAGAGCCTGCTGATCTAAGCACCCAGGCAAGTACTCAGCAGGACAGACAGTCCCACAGATAATTAGAGCCCCTAAGATATTTTTTAAAGGACAACATCATTACAGTAAATTGTGCCCAGCAGGCATCTAGTAGCCAGTGCAAATCTTTGTGTATTATCATCTCAAGCTTATCGTGTTGTACAGTCTGCTGGTCAGCAGCCATCCATTTGGCACCAGTTGCAATTTCTGGATACTTTTCAAGAGTTGTAACCAAGGTGTAGATGACAGTTATTAAGTGTGACTGATTTAGGAAATCAATTGACTTTGGCACCATGGCCATATATTTTTTGTCGCAGTCTGCAAAGCCAATGATAGTTGAGTTGTTAAGGAATATTCCTAGCATACAAACCTGCTCTCTGTGGCATTGTACAATTCCATTCACAAGCTTAACCTCAATCCCAGACTCCAGTAGGTTTTTTTTTTAATACTGTTTTGTCTGGATTAAATTTCATCTTGTTTTCCATCACATCCAGCCTATTTACTGAGCTTTTGCTGTTTTCAAGAGTACCTAATATTTTCTTGCGCTAGAAAATAGACAGCAATACAGTTGCATGATATTAACACCCAACCAAAGCTCTAAATGACCTTCCTCCAATGTAGATATGAAACAGTTTTAGGAACAAAACAGAGTCCCTCTAGTCTAGTACATCATGGGCCCATGACTTATGTGTCAAAAAATCTTCTGCCAGAGAACTATCTAGCAGTGGTATCAAAACTATCTATTGAAGTTGTTACAAATTTTATTAGTTCATCATAATATAAAATACAAAGAAAAATGGAAATAATGGGAAAGAAGAAAAAAATGTAGGGTAAATGAGGAAAGAAAAAGAAAAGCATTGACTTCCAACTCTTTTTAGCACAGTAGAATAAGGTAACATATAACCTCAACTTTTTACTTTTATATAGTAGTATATACCAGCCATTTCTATAACAATAAACCTATCTAATCAGCAAAAAAAATTATCAAAGTTTCATTTCTTCCCACCACAAGTACAAAGTCCAGAAGTGGTTTCCAAGTCAAAACAAAGTTAGTTGTATTCCTTTCCTTATTTAAAGCAGTCAATCTCTGCTAACTCCATCAGCTTTTGCAGTCAGTCATCCATTGTGGGGGTCAAAACTGCCTCCCACACGGCCCAGCTACCTGCCTGCCTGGTGAGCCTTCCTTTGCATTTTTGCTGGCATGAATGGCCTGCCGCTGCTGCCTCTTTGCCAGTGTGAATGGCCTGTTACTGACTGCTGACTGACTAGTTCAAATGAGCAGCTTCAGGGATTGGGGCATTGCAGCCAATCAACAAGGGGCTTGCAGTTCAGCCCAATGAGACAAAGGAAACAAGCTGCTCATTGATTGGCTGCTGTTGCTACCTCAATCCATGAAGCAAAAGCCTTTTACTCAGAAGTTGATGAAAATGTTTTCCTTAGATTTCACATTCTTACAGCTTTGCCATCATCTGGATAAAACACTTTGGCTTCTCTGCCAGTGGGTCAGCCTCTTCTGGACCTCTGGAGATCTTCAAAAAGTAAGTAATCCATGGGAAATGGGTGGGGAAGAGTAAGTGGAATCAGAGATGCTAGCAAAGCAAGCCCCAGTCTGTGGAGACCCAGCGGGGCAGGATGGGGTGCAGGAAACAATTGTGTGGACTCCAGGGAGCATGAGGTATCTCAGTGGATAGGATAGCCTTGGATGGTCTTTATCCAGCACTAGGCCCCACGTGCTGTTCCCCAGCCTGAGATACCTCATGTGCATTTAAAGACCTGCGCATTCAATTAACAAATGCATTTGGGAAAGCAGGGAGTGATCACGTTCATTTAACATGATTCAATCAAACAAATCCCCAAGTTATAAATGTAATTGGCAGATTCTATTACATTTGTAACTGGAGGATTACTTGTATAATGAGAGTGAGAGAGGGTCTCAGGGAACTGATTTAGCACCACACAAGTCCCATGCCACGCCCACCCTGACCATGCCTACACAGCTGGTCATTAGGGCAGAGAACCGATTATTAAATTATTTGAATCCCACTACTGGTCTTAACAAAGAAGATGCCAAACATGGTGGAAAAACAATTGCTGCCCTAATCTGTGCAGACTCAAGGGGAGGAGAGGAGTAAGCTTTCTTCCCTGTATCTACTACTATGGAGCAGCTATAGTCCTGGAAAGAGGGCCCCATTTCACATCTGTCTATTTTATCTTGGGAGTCCCCACTCTCTTTCTGTTCACTTCATTGCTTCAGTTCTCCAGGAAGTAAGGGGTTAATTGAACTCTGCTACTGAGAGAGACAATACATAGGAAAAGTACAGGTTGTCCTCAACTTGCAACCACAAATTTTCTGCTGTTAATTGAGACAGTTGTTAAGCAAGTTTTGCCCCATGTTACAATCTTTCTCGCCATGGTTAAGTGAATCACTGCAGTTGATAAGCTAGTAACCCGGTTGTTAAGTGAATCTGGCTTCCCCATTGACTTTGCTTGTCAGAAGATCACAAAAGGGGATCACATGACCTTGGGACAGAGCAACGCTCCTAAATACGAGCCAGTTGCCAAGCATCTGAATTTTTTTTAAGGACAACTTTTGTAAAGGATAACTGTGAAGAACAGTCATACGTCACATTTTTCAGTGCTGTTGTAACTTTGAACTAAATAAACTGTTGTATTGTAAGTTGAAGACTACCTGTATGGCCGCCATCAAAGCTATCGCTATATTTCCCAGATCTATCAGAACTAGGATGAAGCTTCTGGTCAGTGAGAAGAAGTTCCTAGAGTAAAGCCATCTCTCCATCCTCATGCTATGTACCCTTGAATATTCTAGGGAACAGATCAGAAAGTGGTTGATTCTTCCTCCTCCTTCAACCAGGTTTTTTGTAATACCCTGTTTCCCCAGAAAATAAGTCCTAGCATGATTTTTCAGGATGGTCGTAATATAAGCCCTACCCCCAAAATAAGCTCCAGTTAAGATTGTCAGCCAGATGGATGCATTTAGTACCGTATTTCCCCAAAAATAAGACCTAACCAGAAAATAAAGCCTAATGCATCTTTTGGAGCAAACATTAATATAAGACCTGGTCTTGTTTTCGGGGAAACATGGTATGTGCCAGCTCAGAATTTTCATCCAGCATTCAATTCTTGTAATAGAGGTTTAAACAGCAACAGGTATATGGAAACAGAACATCAAAGTTGAAATGTCCATTATTTTGGTCATTTAGAAATCTTTAGTTTAATGGCAACCTGAACAGAAAAGATCTGCCTTTTGATCAGTAGATAGTTGGAGTGCTCTGAATAAAATATATCTTGCTTCAGCAAAGCATTTAATGAAGGAGCCCACTTCTGATTAACAAGCAAATTAAATGTGGTCTGGATAATATGGCAATTAATTGGGCTCACAGGAAGCTACAGGACTGGAACTAAAGAGAACAGAAGTGGATTAATGGGTTTAAGTTATAGGAAAGCAGGTCCCAAATAAATACATAAATGTTAGGGGGGAAATGCCTAACAATAGGAATGTAGAGCATTAGAGCCAATTACCAGCAAGTAACCAATAAGAAGTAATACAGGTAGTCCTTGATTTATGACCACAATTGGGCCCAAAATTTCTTTTTTTAAAATTTTTTTAAACAAAACAAAACATAAAACAACCATCGTCCATTACAATTACAGAAAGTGTGTCGATCGGTTATAATTCTTTTGTGCTTAATCCCATATCCAAAATTTACAGGTTATTTAATTTCTCTTATTTGACAATTTATTATATCCCTTTATACCATTATTCTCATTTAACAATTATTTAACAATGGTAAAAAACCGCTACATATATTTTATTATTACATTTATTTCATATTTCATACTTCATTTCCATGCTTTATTATCTAGCCATTGATAAAATAAATCCCATATCATATCAAGTTATAGGAAGGCAGGTCCCAAATAAATACATAAATGTTAGGGGGCAAATGCCTAACAATAGGAGTGTAGAGCAGTAGAGCCAATTGCCAGCAAGTAACCAATAAGAAGTAATACAGGTAGTCCTTGACTTATGACCACAATTGGGCCCAAAATTTCTGTTGCTAAGCGAGATGGTTGTTAAGTGAATTTTAACCCATGGGATGATCTTTCTTGCCACAATTGTTAAGTGAATCACTGAAGTTGCTAAGGGAGTCACACGGTTGTTAAGTGAATCTGGATTCCCCATTAATTTTGCTTGTTAGAAAGTCGCAAAAGATGACCACACTTGACCCCGGGATACTGCAACCGTCATAAATATGAACCAGTTGCCAAGCATCTGAGTATTGATCACATGACTACAGGGATGCTGCAAACAGTTGTAAGTGTGAAAAACGGTCATAAGTCCCTTTTTCCAGTGCCATTGTAGCTTTGAATGGTCACTAAATTAACTGTTGTAAATCGGGGATTACCTGTCCTGTTCCAGTTTACTATTTTAAGATGTAGCTTGAAGGGTTCCATTGAAAACTGTCATGAAATGGCAGACAAAAAGATTAAGAGCAAAACTCTTCCAATTTATTTATATTTGCTAGCACAAACTCTGAATTGGCGATATGTTGTGATATGCTGCTGTATCTACTCAGTAATCATGCCACAAACAACCCAAATTCTAAAATTTCTAAATCGTTCTGCGACACATTTAAACTATAAAACTACTTTACAATTAAGGGTATTGCTATTTTTAATTTCACAAGCAAATGGATATGCATCAGATGAAAAATCAAGCCATTTGGCCAAAAAAAATTTAGTTTTTAGTCTCTATTTTTCCTTCCAGAAATGCTACAGGACAAAACCCAACTTATGTTTCTTCCCCCAACTGTTGTGGTTTGCCAGCAGCCTGCAGAGCTGGCAGCAGAGTCAGACAATGAGGAGGCTGAGGAAGAACATGGGCCAGTCCTGGAGGCTGGGGAAGGCCTGGATGAGGACTCTGCGTCAGAGGTAGGGGCCAGGGCCATCGGGGAGTGATGTGCAGACTCCAGAGCCTCCAGAGGCTGACAGTAGAGAGGCAGAGGAACAGGAGGAGCCTGTTCCTAGTGCATGTATGAGAAGAGCTGCCAGAAGGCAAGAGCAGCTAAAGCAAAAAGGACAACTCGGGAGTAAGGCCAGGAGATGATTGGCCCTTCCCAGAAGGCTTAAAAGACCAGCAACAGCTCTTGGGCTCTTTGTCAGAAAACAACATTGATAGTCTTGCTGCATTTATCTCTTGTCAACGTCTTCTGCTTTTGAACTTTTGCCAAGAGAAGCCTTGGCAGTTTGCCTAATGATACCAAGGTTGGTGATTAGACAGAAGAATTTGTGTTATGAAGAGTTTGTTTTAATTTAGTTTGGACTATACTGAGAATGAGTTAATTCTCAGCTGTTCTAATAAAGTCTGTTTTGCAACTGTTTGCCTACTTGGGCCTGGGTCACAACACCAACAAAATACACACACACACACACACACACACACACACACACACAAATCCAACAACAAAAGTTTGCAAGCATGAGACATTTTTCCTTCTGCATATTTTTCTGTCTTTCTTTTTACTGTGAATAGTTGCTTTTACAACTGCTAAAGGCTAGAATAAAAGATAAAGTGTCTCACATCAAACCCAAATCATCTGCAAGCCTTCATTAGACATTGAAGACTTAGCGTATGAGCCCAAGCTGCTCAGACAAAACCAGTCTGCTCAGAAACGGCATCTTTTCACCTTTTCTCCATATTGTGAAATTGAAATTGGTGAAATGAATATCTACCATTCACTGGTGAAGTGAATGCCTGGAATCCAAAACTCCAATTAGAATCCACTGACCCTGATTCCTTTTGTACTGTTCTGACCCTTTAGTTCATGGTCTTACCTCCCTTTATGCTTCTACGATTCTGCAAATGCTACAGTTCCCGGAAACAGAAGGCCTTCATTATTGTCATGGCACCATGTAGAATGTTCTACCAGTGCAGGGTCCTAACTTAGTCTTCCCAACCTGATGAATCTTCCCAACCTGAGAAATGAAGGTGGTCGTATTGGCTAAATATTTGCAAAACAGTGCCTGATGCCATATGTCCAGCATCAAGGGTAAGACAAGTTGAAAGTTGTGTGAAAGGCTAAATATACAGGTAGACTTACAGCAGTTCATTTAGTGACCATTCGAGATTACAACAGCACTGAAAAAAGGAACTTAGAACTATATTTCACACTTATGACCACTGCAGCAACCACATAGTCATGTGATTAAAATTCAGATGCTTGGCAACTGATTCATTTTTATCAACACTGTAGTGTCCCAGGGTCATGTGATCATCTCTTGTGATCTTCTGAGAAGCAAAGTGTCAGGCCTGGAAGCCATATTTTCATTGGATCTTCAGGCCTGCCACATTTACTACTGTGGGAAACTGGGAGGGGGAATTGTATGGAACCAGGGTGATATATAGTCATAATAATATTCCTTTCTCAGAAAGTCAAGGACATCTTGCTATGCACCTGGATGGCTGGAACTGGGAGGCATCTCCAGTTGGGATGGTGCTTTGATTGGACCATGTGATGGACATGTGGGTGTTGGGAAGGGACTTGAACTTTCCTTTGGGTGGGGAAAACCTGAAAGCTCTCAGATTCGGGTTTTCCCAGATGTGCTAATATGACATCTCTAATAAAATGTAACGTTGAGGAAACTCAAGCCTCAGAGTTTTCTTTCATTGGGGGTGTTACTTCGAACCCTGACATTAACGCGAATCTCTAAAATAATTCACCAGCTCCCCAGATCCCAGGCTGCTGTCCAGGGTCCTGAACCCCGAACACTGACCCGAAACTGGATGGCGTGAAGACTCAGGGAAGATTGGGGTGGGTGGGGGGAATGCCACAAAGTCAATTTCTGAAAGCAGATTCACAAACTTCAATTCTGAAGGCAGATTCACTTAACAACCATGTTACTAACTTAATAACAGCAGTGATTTACCTAACAATGCGGCAAGAAAAGCCGTAAAATGGGGCAGAACTCAACTGTTTCACTTAGCAACATAAATTTTGGGCTCAGTTGTGGTCGTAAGTTGAGAACTACCACATTGTTGTCTGCATACGCACAAAGCCTTCTGTGCATGCGCAGAGGCTTAAAATGTCACAAAAAAGTGACATCATGGGTAGACGGAGCCTCCCTCAGCCGCCGCTACCGGTTTGCCCAAGCCAGATAGAACTGGCTGGATTTCACCCCTGCCTTAACTATGGTTATATAGACAACTTGTGTATCACTTTCACTGGCTTGCCTAAATAAATTACAAGAACCCTGTACAGTATTTATGGTACTGTCCTGTATGGTTCATGCAAAGGAATTCCAAGAACAGAAGTATATTTATCTTTTCCCCCTTTTCATGTTTGAGAGCTCAGGAAAAAGTCTGAGCAGGATGGTAGATAATTGATTCAAATGCTTTTTCTCCATAAAATTGATCTCACTCCCCTCATGCAATCTTTGTAATCCAGGCTATATATTTTTCAAACAAGCAAACAAACAAAAAGTCCTTGATTGTGTGTCTGTGAAACAGTTTATCTCCAAATTAGTCGTTAATTGAGAAAAGTGGTGTATTTTGATGAAGAGGGTTTGATTTATAAGCTAGATAGATTAATCAGATTAACCAGAGCTAGAGCAGATTTATATTTGTTTCTAAAAAAAAGATGAATATTTCTTTAATCCTGGTAGTAGGTCAGCAATTCCTGTGGACTTGAGTCATCTGAACATCAATATCTGTTTACCTGGAAGATAACGTTGACTGTTTTCCCAATAGCACCTTATAAATAGTCAGCCTGTGCTCATTATTAGTATTTTGGCACAGTGATGGTTGGATAATTGTAGAAGTAGCAATAGCTAGTGGGAAAAGGACCTATAAACTCCATACTCATCATTTAAAAAAAGATTCTAAGTAATGGAGTGATTGTTTGGCATTAGATTTATATATTTGGACTGCAAAACAGCCAAAATTTGATCTATCATCTATCCATTTATCTTTCTATTCACCTATTCATTTAGACATCTAGCCATTCAGCTATCCATCCATCCACTTACTAATCTATCGTGTCTTTATTTTCTACCTCTTTGAACAGAGGAGGCCAAAAAAAATTTTTTTTTTTAAAGTAATAATAGCAGTAAACTCAATGGAGGCTCCAATTAGCGTAAAATAAATCAGCTGAATGGATGTTATGCTCATTTTGTAGAAGTATAAAGTTGGGGCTATTTAGACCCTTTGCTCATATAGAAATCCAATGTGAAGTATCCTCAACAGATGTTTGTCCAGCATCTGCTGGAATACATTGAACTGAAGGAGAATTCGTCATCTGAGACCTTGTACTCATTTTACTATGCATAATAATAAAATATGCCTATTGATATAACTTATCCTTTTTGCTTTATCTTTTTCTATAATCTTTCTTTATTGAGAAGACACTGAGATGCCTTCTTGAATTATTTCCATTCCATGGCACTTTCTTCCAGCATTCACCCATAATTCAGTCCTATCTCCTTTCTATATTAATATCCACTTTAAACACACTCTCACACACATGCACAAAGACTGATTTGAATTTAAATATGATTTTAAAGTATTTTTATTCAAAGACAGCATTTCTAAACACATTTGTGCTAAAAATACACATTTTTAAGAGAACTGCGATATGCATTTTCAAATAGGATACTTTGGAAAAGGAGAAAGCTACAGATATTGCAAAAATTATAAGAAAAGCCCTATTGATATGGGGAAACATGGTTCATTTTTGAGCCAAGCAGTTTAAATGGTCATGAGAATATGGTGCTTGCAAAAATACAAATAATTACCCATCTGAAATAATGATAGAACCTGGGTTTGCCAGAAAGGATCTAGGAATTTGTAAGGGATAGAAGACCTGGGATCATCACAATTTAATCTGAAATGTTAATTAGAGAAAAATTTAGCTAAGAGTCTGCTTTGATTCTCTACTGCTTCTGTGTTTTGATTTATCATCAGTAGAGAAGTTAAATGTGGAGTTATCCTGCAGCGACATCAGCCATCAAATACATGTTTCCATTCAGCAACCAGCACAAAGCCAGACTTCTATTCGGCTCCCAGCTGTTGAGCATTATGTTCCAAATCAGACAACTTTTGAAAGACTGACCAGCCACCACTTCCCAAGTTTAAAGATAAATTACCTGCTTCTGACAGGTAAATTAATAAATTATGCACATTTTGGACTGTCTCTTTTTCAAGAGGCAACTGGACTTTCTTATTTTTCTTTGAAGATGTTTTGCTTCTCATCCAAGAAACTTCTTCAGCTCTGACTGGATCAGGGGCAGGTTTCAAAACTGGTCACTACTGTTTCGCTCGTGGGTGCGTGGGTGCATTTGCAGAAGCGTCCGAGCAGGTGGGCGGAGCCTCCCGCCACCACCGCTACCGGTTCACCCAATCTGGGGTGAACCGGTAGCAACCCACCCCTGGACTGGATGGTGGAAAATGGAAGGATTTATATTCCTTGCAGACAGCTGGTCATTTCCATCAGTTTAGAGAGTCTTTGAGGCCACTTGGACATTTTTCTATGTCCTCAGGGTCACCTGAGTAGTGCAAATGGGTGTGAAGCCTTATTGGAACTGCTCAAAAGACTGTGTTGTGTAGCTATGCTTTCTGCAGGATGTTTTCTGCCCTGTGTCCGTTCACTGTTGAACACAGGTGCTGTTCAGTTATCTGTATTAATTACTAAACAAAGGGCAATCTGGCTTAGTTTGTCAGCAAGAGTGGAAAAAAATAATGCAGATGGAAATCATAAAATAGAGTGGGTTGAAAGAGCTTCTCAGAGGATGGATCTAATTATTCACATGATTGGTTGATCTGGGCTGGTGAGGAACACACTTGGACCATTAAAAGTTGCTTTAGATTATCTATCTATCTATCTATCTATCTATCTATCTATCTATCTATCTACCTACCTACCTACCTACCTACCTATCTATCTATCTATCTATCTATCTATCTATCTATCTATCTATTTTTTGTATCTCTAGACCAACCATCTACTTCAAAGAAGAACTTTTCAAAATGGAAAGTAACAAGAATTGGTCATTTCTGACCAATATTCTGAACTGTATAAGAGACAGATTTGTATAAATAGATAAACACTAAATTTAAACAGTTTCCCCTCCCAAACACACGAACAGAACACATTATAAAAACACACAAACGTCCTTCATAATGCCCCCTTATCAATCAAGAAAGTTTCATTCTCTCTTAAACCAAGGTCAGTTTCTGATGACCTCATAGATAAGTCCTTACAGGCTACAATACAAAGGAAGAGTCCCATTCCTTCCTTCCCCATTGTTTTTTTTTTCCCCACTTCCTGGTCTAGCTTGGCATTTCCTATAGTCTACCATCACATATTAACCCAGTCAGACTGGGTTTAGCGTTTTCAGCTTTCATTTAACTTTTATTTAGACACCAAAAATAGATTAGCAGGGGTGAGCCTCCTTACACAAAAGCACATCTCTGGATTCCTAGGGTTTGTGACAATGTCCTTTTCCTTGCTCTTTTCAAGAGTCAGGATTTTGGAGAAGGAAGAACCATCTCAGGATCATTGTCCCCACTGGGCACAATCACCACAAAAGGCAACGCTGCACAGTACAATTGCATAGGTTTATTGAATCCAAGCATGACCCTTTAGTACATTTCTCTGTTCCAGCACAACTAATTAGAGGTGCACATAGCAGATCAACATAGGTTTTCCAATTAATGCAAACAGAGAGATTATTTAAATTAGTAGTCAGTTGTCAAAAGTTGTCTTGCTACTCTTTGATTCCAAAAAGATTCATAGTGTGAAAAAACATACGAGAAGAAGCTACCCAAAAAAAACAAGATTAAAATAGTGTTTTATATCCGAAGCAAAACAACTAGATTGTGTGTGTGTGTGTGTGTGTGTGTGTGTGTGTGTGTGTGTGTGTGTAGCATATGTATATGTATGTGCAAATAGGTATATGGATATTTATTTATTTTTCTTTTGAGAGCAGGTATCAGAATTTCATTTTTTAATGTCCCTTGGACTGCAAGGTGATCAAACCGGTCAGTCCTAGAGGAGATCAATCCTGACTGCTCTTTGGAAGGCCAGATCCTGAAGATGAAACTCAAATACTTAGGCCACCTAATGAGAAGGAAGGACTCACTGGAGAAAAGCCTAATGCTGGGAAAGATTGAGGGCAAAAGAAGAAAGGGATGACAGAGAATGAGGTGGCTGGATGGAGTCACTGAAGCAGTAGGTGTGAGCTTAAATGGATTCCAGAGGATGGTAGAGGACAGAAAGGCCTGGAGGAATGTTGTCCATGGGGTCGCGATGGGTCGGACATGACTTCTCAACTAACAACAACAACAACACAGGGTGTTCACAGAAAAAAAAGTGACAATAAAGATCCTAAAAGCATTGGATTCTAACTAGTTGGTTTTCATCATGTCCTATATACATGTCCAACCATGGAATGCTCTTACAATTTTAGAAAATTAAGTTGGATGGGGTCTAGCTGTTCTTGAGCAGTTCTTGATGTTGGGAGTTTGTGTCCTGACATTTCGTGCTTTTGACCATTAGTCATACTTTAATCTTTTGCTTGGTGCTTTGACAGATCATTTTTTTTCTGTCTGCCCTAGGATGCTGAAATATTTCCTTGGACTTGTGCACTCAATAGGTGCATTTCATTAGACTACCTGTTCATCATGCAGTTCATTAACCCCATTATTCATATTGCTGACCCAGAAATGGTCATTTGTTGGACAAGCATATAAAACAGTTCCGTTCCATTCCAACCTGAATTCTCTGTGGTCCAGACACTCCTTGCTTCTATATATTCAAAGGAACCTTTCAACAAAGTTGAGACAAATTATTTTTCAAAAGCCCGTTTTTGGAATGCAAAATACACACTTTCTTCAGAATAGGAAGTTCTGCATCAATACCCAAGGATTTGGAGGGATGTATTTGGCCCTTGAGGTTCAGGTGAAGCATTCCTTCAGCTGTGTCCTGTTCCTGGTTTGGTCATTACCAGCAGTGTAAGCCAGTTTTAGATCTTTCTAGATCTTTCTACATCAAATTTTCCTCTAAGCAGATAGTTTTCTTTTGAAGATACCTAAGTGGCACAGTTGTTATTATTGTCATACTCCCAAAACATACACATTCATAACTACAATTATTGCAGCCCAATTCAGTACAAAGAAAACATAGAACGGAGTTCCACCTAGTAGTGAATTTGCTATAATTGCACAGAATTCTACTTACAAAGGTCAGAGCATCCAATATTACCCAACCTTTTCTTTCTCATTACAGTTTTAGTGTAACCCCTTAAAGTCTCTTCTGGGAATTGGGAAAGTATTGGATGAAGATGACACATATTACAGAAGGATTCAATAGGCAGATGGTATTAGAGGGCAAAACTGGATGATCAGCTCTATCTAACTATAGATACTTACCTGGTAATTGAAAACTACTATTTGATATAGCCTATTGTTCATTAGGTCAAAACAAAAACAAAAAACAAATCCACATCCCTGCTTTAAATTAAAAACACTCATCTTGTTTAGTAGAGCACTCATGGCATATCTATCTGGTTTTAGCATAAGTGTCCTTCTTTGTTCTCGTTAATTGAAAACAATTCTCAATCACCCTCCTGTGTTTAAAACTCCAGGATTAAGATACTTTTTCCGCCACTCTATCAGGGGTTTAAAGACATATAAACAACATCATTGTTTGAAGAGTTGACAAATAAATTCAGGCTCCCCGGGATACTCTTGTTTAGGATTTTCTCAATTAGGCATTTTATTTGATCTTAGGGTCTGGGTGAGCCACAATTCTTTAGAATTGAAGACGAGATTAATGGACCGGATTCAAATGGCTAATTCATCTCCTGGGTTTTGTTCATTGCTTCTCTTTGCTAATTTAATAGCGCTACAGTCCAAGTCAAATAAATCAAAATGCGAATTAGGCTTAGAGCACTCCATCTTCAGGAGAAAAAAAAAAGTTACTTATCCTTTTCAAATAACATTGCATAAAACAAAGTCCGGTCTAAGCACTAGATTTTATAGAAAAGATGTTTATCAGGATATCCATCTCAATTTGCTAAATTATTGTTCTTTCTTCTTCTTCTTCTTCTTTTTTGGCACAAGAGAACGTTATGAAACGGACAGGATTTCAAAGAGCAAAAACAGATATTTCAATAGGATTTGGGAGGATAGGTCCCAGGGACATATCCCAGAGAAGCTGATGCAAAGTAGGGCACACATAAAAGAGCAAGCAGGTTTTTCTTAATGGCTTCACTAGAATCTGAAATTAAGCACAGCAGGTAAGAAGACACTGCAGGGAGTTTAAAAGGTATCACACATCTGTATGCTAACAAAGTTTGTAAGAGACCTCACACTGTTTGTATTGACAAGGGGGAATTGTGTATATTGTGCTGTTTTTTATGTTGACCCACTCTCCAGAAAATGCAAAGGGTACTCCTATCAACTTCACATGGCTCCCTAGCAGCAACTTTCTCCTATTAGTTTTGCTGAAAGAAGCGTGAACTATTTCTCTTTTACTTTTTCTCAGATATTCTGGATAAATGTGAATTTAGGCCCTTCCTGGGCCTTGCGCTATGACTAGCTTTGGGGAGCAAGTTTGGGGAATAACTATTGATAGGTTGACATGAACATTTATTTCACATTGACATTTCATGGTGGTTCTCAGGCATTCCAGGTCATGGTTGTCCCAAAGGTGCTTTTTGAAGAGGCAACTGGACTTTCTGGTTTTTCTTTGAAGACATTTCGCTCTGCGCTGAAGAAGCTTCTTGGATGAGAAGTGAAACATCTTTCAAAAAAAAAAAAAACCAGAAAGTCCAGTTGCCTCTTCAAAAAGTACCTTTGGGACTTCCATGTCAACAGTTCATGTCAATATTTTATGTCGACATTATACGGTAACATAAAATGCAAATTCAGAATTTTTTTTTACTTCCCACTCCATCTATGGAAGTAGGGTAGTAGTAGTAGAAACTATGAAGTTTTCAAGTGGAAACTATAGAGTTCCCTAATACGATTTCCTTTCATTCAATACTACTCCATCTGATTTGCCAAGCTTTTTGAGATAAGCCAAGGTCATCTGTTTTTTTTAGAATATTGGTATTCTATTTGTATTCGCTGTTTATGAAGAATCCATTGTCATGTTATCATAACCCAGCATCCTCTTCCTTCTGTTATTATTTCCAGAGTTTAATTGGTTTTTTTTAAATATCCCAAATGTGATATGATTGATCTGGTCCTATATTATGCTGGTCCTAATCTATATTATGCTGGTCCTAATCTCAGTCTGTCTATGTGTCAATGTTATCCTTAACACTCCTGATCTTAATTGATCAGGAAAGTATAAAATGGGTTTCTACCTGATCCTTGATAAAGCTGAATGGAGACAAAAGCCCCCTTTAGATCTTCCCCCTATTACAAAAGGTTAATGGTGGAACTAGCAAAGACTCTATCATGCCCTAAGTAAGTTGGAATTCTCTTTTCAGGCAGTAAGTAAATTATGTTGGATATTTTGAGCTCCTGTGTCTTTAACTGAACATTTCTTGGGTATTATTTAGCACACTGCATTTTTCTCAGGAATTAATGATAAATAGCCTATTATTTGCCTTCTTCAGTTGTCTCTCTTAATTGCTCCAAATCACTTTACTGTTTCCCTGGGGTGAGTTTATTACTTCTTTCTTTCCACTCTTTTTTTAAAAAACAAAATAAGAAACATGGAAGCCTCTTCCCATAAAAATGGTGAAAAAGATGAAAAAGACAAATTATGAATAAATAAAATGTATCAGTGTAAACTTCATTAAAGTTGTGGGCTATATGTTTATTTTCCTTTGCTAAATGTGGATTTAATTTGTGAGTGTAGGAGAATGGTCATTACAAAGCATACTGGTTAAATTGTCTTATGTAAAGCCAATGCTTCATGAATTAAATTTAATTGCTCCTTTTCTCACCCACTTTTTACATCCTTTAAATCTTTAAACCATATTCACCTTAAACCATAGTCACCTTAGCCCTTTTTTTGTGCGACCTCAGGATGCTATTCCAAGACTGGTATTACCCTTAGATAATTAGTTGTACAAAGCTGGAGAATAAGCTTGTTTCTATAAATAGTAATAAATAGAAAATTAGGTGATAAGTTTTAAAATATCAAGAAAGAAGGAGAATGCATGTCCCAACATCCCCTAAATACAACATTGTAAGGAAAGGCTTCCATTTTTTGCAAAGGATGTTTCCCTTCTTATCCACTGTAGACCCTTGAGCTGGCAGATAAGGGGGCAGAAGGAGCTCTGGGTCCAATTCCGTGGATGAAAGATCAACTCTGGATTCAAAACTAATCACAACAGCAGCAAGGGTAACCTTGATAGGTGGCAACAAATATGACCTCCTGAATTAAGATTCACCACTCGTACTAAGAAATGCCAGGCTCCACCAAAACAATTTGATGAATTCAACAGGAGCCTTCTCAGATACTTGAACAAACACAACTAGAACCCATCTCTTTATTTTTAATTCAGGGAGAATAGCTTCTGAGCAAATGAGAAAATTAGATCAGAATTTATATCCTGCCAGATTCCACATCTGTCATGCTTTCTTGCAATGCTGCCCTCTGTAAAAGAGCCATCTTGGCGGTCGTCTCGACTCATCAGAAGCCTCTACTGATGACGGGTGCTGGTGTGACTCTCTGCATTCCTGCTGCAATTCTGATACATCTTCCTGTTAGCTGGGAGTTTCCAGCTATTAACTGAACCTTGACTGCTCCAAAACTTTCTTAAACCTGAATTTAAAACTATTTCAATTGTTGCAGCTGAGGACCTTTTCTTGGCATCTAAATTATTCTTGCCTTTTATCTGCTTTTATATTGTTTAATTCTCTTGAATGTCTCAGATACAAAACTTCATTAGGGCTATAGGCCATGTTGCATGTTGCACGTCTTCTGCTTCTTATTACTATAAAATATAAATTGATGACGTTGACATTAAACAATAATATTTCATTATGATCTTGCTGTTATTTTGCTAATAATAGGGGGGGGAAGCCTAAAGTCACAGTTATAAGGATGTCTAGAAAAGTGACTTTGTATAGCCACGGAAAATTTAAAAAGGATGTCACATCTTCAGAACTAATTAACTTACTGTATTATGACATTTAAGAACTGTTTTGGCTGGCAACTAAGAGGCTGTTTATATAGCTTCTGTAGATCCAGATGCTCTTCATACTGCCGTCCTCAGTTCCCTCAGAAAGATTCTTATTAAAAATCAAGAGACCTTCTGAATTAACTGCCAAGAGCAGTCAAAACAGGAAAACTACCAGTCCTTCTGGTGTCTAAGCTGTGTGGATGTGTGTTTTTCGATTACATCTGTTGGACTTAATACAGGTCAGTGGGCTCCAAACAAGTTAAGTGCTACCCTGTTTCCCAAATGAAAATCAAGGAAATTCAAACTATTTCAACTGGTGGTAGGAAAAATGAACATCATGAAGAGCGTTCAAAAACAAGCCAGTTTGGTATCACAGGCTTGGCTCTTGGCAGAATAAAACAATTTCTGGCTATTGGACACTTACTCTCAGCTCTGTGAGATTTGACACTAAATGCCAGAGGGTTCTCAAATAAAAACACGATTGCATCGCAGGTGATTGATATGTCTTAACATACCAAAGTAGGAAATAAGCAGGAGACTGGAGCTGCCAACAAGCAGATGATCCACCCACCAATAGTACATTCATCTGGTCTGAATTCATCTTTATTTATTTAATAACTGACTTGGGCACCCATTTGGTGTATCCATAGTTTCACATGACTTATTTGACAAGGAGAAGTAAAGCTTATTGATGAAATTTCAAACATTATCACAAGAAGAAATTGTTAGAGGAATTCCTTTCCTACACTTTGCTACTTGTTCCAATCAAAACATCAAATACTATAATTCAGAATTCAAAAGTTTCTTAGCTCATGAGATAAAAGCATTGAATGCAACCAGCCCCATGCAAGTTATACAACACTTTTTATATATTTACATACATATATATACAGATAGATAGATAGATAGATAGATAGATAGATAGATATAGATATAGATATAGATATAGATATAGATATAGATATAGATATAGATATAGATATAGATATAGATATAGATATAGATATAGATATAGATATAGATATAGATAGATATAGATAGATAGATAGATAGATAGATAGATAGATAGATAGATAGATAGATAGATATGTCTAAACAACTGGTTTGGACATGCGTAGCTCCAGAATATTCAAATTTAATTTTCCTAATAAGTCATAGTCTAATCTCTCATTGTTCTAAATGGCACACCTTATCTCTGTTGTTAGGTGCATAACATTGTCCACCCATTCCTTTTCTTATCTATGTACATGACTTTCTTATTTCTGTGTACTGACAAAACACGAACTTCCCTTCTAAAAAGAATGTTAATGTACAGAGGTGGGATGCACATACTGTAGCAACCGGTTCGTCCAGCAACGGAAATGTGTGTGCGCGCCATCCGAGCATGCATGCCGCATCATAAAAAACAGCAATTAGCTCACATGTGCCATCCACGCATGCGTGCAATGTCAAACAACATGGCAATTCACTCAAGTGCACTATCCACACATGCATGCAGTGTCAAAAACACAGTGATATAGAACAGGATTGGGCCCGGGCGGGAAGGCAAGCCCACCCGCAGGTCGCCACTACTGGTTCACTTGAATGAGTTTGAACCAGTTAATGTAGCTTTTCAATAGCCACTTTCTAACAATTTCATTCAGTATTTTAGCGTAAATGTTATTTAGCATGGATAATAAAATTTAAGGAACCAATGATATAACAAAGCAATAATCTCCTAGAACTGTACTCTAGAAGTGGCCTATCAAGTAAGAGAGGAGCTACTTAACACAACTCCCAACCTTTCCAATGTAAATGTCATTCTAGAAGGACACCATGACCGTTAGATTTAGGAGAATCAATGCAGATTAGGTTTAGGGGAATCAATTTTCCTTCTCTTCCAGAGATCAGTCCACCAAATAACCAAGAATGAAATTATTTATAACATATTGAAATTAGATCAGAAAATCAGTTTCATCTAAATATAATTTGGATTCAATTTACCCAAGAAGATGTCAGCAACTGGGCCATAGATTCCCCTACTTTTCTTTTTTAATTGATATACTATGATTACCTTTTTGAAAGATATTGGTTCCATTTCTTCTCCTAAAGAATTAGTACTCTTCTGGTACTAATTCTGGTGTAAATTGTCCATATGTCTTTATTATATTTTGCAAGCCAAAAAAGGCAAGAATTAATAATATACTGTAAGTGAATTCATCCAAATATTACATTTGCATCCTTTGGTTTCAACCACTGAAATTTATCTAATAGAACTTGATGAAGATGCTTCCCTATATGTAACTAGTACCTTTACAAATGCATGTGAATTTATTGTAGAATCCAAGTCATGCCAAATACAAGTGCTTTTGTCTTCAAATGTCATGCAGATGTATTAAGAAGACAGTTTTCTTCCAGCATCAAATTCAATTAACATTTTAGTACCTTAAATAACAATTTGAGGTGACATGGTGGAAATGCAGTTGCTTAGCAAGGATTTGATTCATATCATCTTCCTCCACTTGCTCTCCAACTTCCTTCCTATTTGCAGCAATGCCTTCAAAGAGACGGTATACTTCAAAGGTGGGATGTTGAAAGTAATTGTGTCAGTGGTCAAAGTCACTGAGATAAGAGATAACCTGAAATACCAACCAAACCAATAACAAAATTTCCCTCAGGAAACTATTAAGATCATCAGTTCTGGGGTCAATGTAGAATGAAAACTCCACTGAGAATCCAATCTTCAGCATGTAGGAGTCTGACTATTGCAGTGGGTTAGATCTGCTACTTTCAACTCATCATCTTCCAATTAAATTAAGACAAGGAAGTCCATAATGTTGCCTGCTATCAGTATGATGATATGTTTAAAAAAGTACATGATTGTCATAAGATCCACAAAATCCTAAGCACTTCATTAACTCATTCAGCCCACACAACAGGGTTTCCTAAGATTAACAATGCCAAGCCATTTTCTTCAGCAGAGTAGACATTATCTGAGTGCAAGACTTAACCTGTCTCAAGATCCACGACCTGGAACAAACTAGCATTTTGGTGCAAAGTCTGGAGTAGGAACTGAACATCTTATAGTAACCTCACCTTGCAACTTGCAGCAACCTCTCTCCTTGATGCTGGATCTGAAGCTTGTGCCATATCAAATACCTCAATGGGCACAGATAGATAAGAGTGAATTCCCTCTGAAATCACCTAGCCAGATCTCAGCTGTACCTGTCAGATTGTCTCCCTCACCCACCAGTATATCACAGATAATTAAGGTCTTAACCTAGACCTGTGATGGTGAATTTATGGCATATGTGCTGGAAGTGGCACGCAGAGCCATCTCTCTGGGCATGCAAGCCATCACCCATTGCTCTTCCGGGAGCGCTGGTGCTTGTGGGGCGGCTGTTCTTCCAGTTTATGGCACACATGCGTGCATGAAGACCAGCAGTTTATGGTGCTCATGCACGTGCCAGAAAATGACAGATCATCTTCCCAGCACACGCTTGCATGCCAGGCAACTGCTCCTTTGGTTTCCAATGTGTGCATGCACACTGGCCAGCTGGTCTTGGCGCGCACATGTGCACCAGAAACAGAAAGACCAGGTGGCTGGTGCACATGCATGCACCAGAAACCGGAGGAGCAGCCACCTGTCTCACGCATGCACACTGGGCTGCTGCTCTTCCAGTTTCCAGGCTGCACGCCCACACGCACCTGTTTTGGCACTCGGTGCTGAAAAGGTTCACCAACATTGATGTAGACCAACCTAATTTAGTACCATTATTGGGGCAAGTGCAGTCAGAAGGAGAGAGAACAAGTAGATGTCTGATTCCTCTGTCTACAAGAGACATATTGACTGCCCCAAACCATGGTTCCCTTTGTTCAAAAGCATTCTCATGACTGTCCCCAAATATCCAAAGCAACTACAGGAACATAGCCAAATTGCGATAGTTCCTCTTGACAGAATTGTTCCCTCTTTTAACATATGACGCTCCGTTGTGCAAGTTAGGTTCCCCAGGTATCCAGATTCCCTATAGTACAGTCCAATTAATTACTGAATTGATTGAAATAGTTGGCCTGTTATATAACTTTGGCATGAAAATTAGAAACGATAAGGTAATATTTTGAAAGCTTACATGAATCTTAGCACACGATAACTTGCCCATACTTGCTTAATTCTTGCATAATTCTCACACTTACTTACTTCTGCTTCCATACAGAATTCTGGAAAAGGCCATTAAGTCTAACCTGCTATAAGGGATAGGAATCCAAATAAAACTGAATTAAAGATTAAGACAGTTAGAAATTAAAGGAAGGAATATAAAGTTGGTTTATTTGATCAAGCTTAAAATAAGGCTTTTTTTGTAATGTTCTAGAAACTCTTTATGAACCTTTTACTAACATGAGGATTTAAAAGTTGATGTTTTATGGATTTACTTATAGATAAGGAAACATATGGGATGAAGAGATTCTTGCTTAAAAGAGGTAAAGAGTTATTAAGTTTATTTATACCTGTGATGCAGGTTGGAAGTCACTTCTTTATATATTTCTTTTCTTTTTTCTTTATTAGGTTCTCATTCCTTTTTCTTCTTTCTTTTCTCTTTTCTTGTCCTTTCCTTTCTGTTGTCTTCTCTTTCTCCTTTCTCCTAATATACAGTACATTAGTTTTTACTATTGTAATTATATTCTTAATTTTTTTTAAAAAATGAATACAAATAAGACCATTCCCCTTCCCAAACATTTTAGTCAACCTTTGCTTGGATCTGTTCCATATGTGATATCCTAATTGTTTCTTCATTGTGTCATTGAAAAGAGAATTAGAAAAGAAGACACACAGATGGTCAGTTCTAAAATCTCAGGAACTACCATTCCAGGAATTCCTAATGTTGAAGGATAAAGAATCAAAACAAAAATTGATTATAACTGATATTGTCGGGTTCAGGGACCTATATGAGGTAAATAGTGCCACTTATCATAAGTGTTTCTTTTAAATAATCCACTTTTTATCTTGTTTGTCAACACAGTGCTCGGGCCCAGGAAGATTTATGCAAAGTGCAAATATTATCAGATACCTACTGTTCTTCTGTAGTACCACAGGGGAATTCAAAATCAGCTAGCTTAGATCTCTGCACTTCAAAGGATTCTCCCTGAAACCTTGTTTACAGCATGAGCAGAAAAAAACAAGGATTCAGTCCCCCTTTGTACAAGTAATAAAACCACATTAAAGCACAACACTGCTCAAAATTCCTCTCTTCCAGACACAGCAATATCTCTGACAGCTAAAGTTGGTTAACTGCTTCAATTTTCACATGCTAATTTAGCATTACCAAACAGAAAACTGGAGGGGGGGAGAGGGAGAGAGAGGGAGAGGGAGAGGGAGGGAGGGAGGGAGGGAGGGAGGGAGGGAGGGAGGGAGGGATGCCTAAAAATCATTTCTGGCTCTCTAAGTCATCTTTGTTTTTTATTATTTTTCATCTTGCTGGAACTTCCATAGAAAAATTACTTTACAGAAAGAGATTTTATTTTAGTCCTTGGATGGATTGATGCCTATATTTCCAGAGAAGTATCTAGATTGGTGACGCTATGCAACACATCCGATTCTTCCAAAATGTAATCTGTGGTTGATACAGTAATTGTTAAAACAAAGACCAAAGAGGCAGGGTAATACACAGTGGTTTTGTTCTAGCAGCTGGCATGTCTACTTGTGCAACACTATGTATCTAATTTTCACCAATTTTCCTACTGCTACAGTTCATGGTGACAGCTCATAAGCTGCCATAAGCATCCTGGAAGCCAATGGGTATGATACTCAAGGTATCAGGCACATTCTGAGAATTTCAACTGCCAATGGATATAACTATGGGCTGTATTCTCCTATGATACTAAACCTCGGTTTGTTGAACAAACATTGTTCCCAAAGAACAATGATTAATTTCACAAACCACATTAAGAAACCACTGTGTGGCTTACTGCAATATATGAATTCAACCATGGAATTATTAGCCTGCCAGTTTCCTCATCTACCCTTAGATGAAATAGGCCAACCACAAAGAATACTAATTAACATGTCTCTAAAATTAAATTTTGTCTAGAAAATGAACTTCGTATACTTATGGTATATTTGCTAAAAGTGACATAAATAATTCTGTCCATGCTGTGCTTTTTCACTTTTATTAAATGCAAATTCATGTTGCTTTTTAAACATAACTTTTGCACGATCTTCTGCATGCATAAAACTGCATGCTAATCATACTTAGCATTTCATTTAAGCTATACATTATATAAATAAGAGATTTTTCTTTTCTTTTTCCTCCTTTTTCACCTGTTTTCTCTCCTTCCATCAGATGCACTTCAATTATTCCAAGTATTTAAGGCCAAGCAAGTATGGATAAATTTGCAAATATTCCATGTGCCAGTATAATGTTGTTCTATCAGGAGACACACTTTGTACGTAGGAGTTGAGAAATCAGAAAAGGAAATTCTCACCTTTTAGAATACACTTTCCTTGTTCCCTTTAATCTGCACTCCTATTTAAAGAATCAGAAATTATTTTAGGGAGACCAGAAAACCTATTTATAATTCTACATTGACTTCCTTTTTTTCTACCTAATTGATTCATCACTACTAACACAACAGGTCGCCTACTTTTTTAAAAAAAACAGTGCAAACTATAGTTTCCCCATCACATCTGGAGAGCAAGGAAGATTCAAGGAGACAGATAAAACAATTAGATGCTGTGAGTGGTGGGTTTCAAAACTTTTTTCTACCGGTTCTGTGGTGTGGCTTGGTGGGTGTGGCATGGCTTGGTGGGTGTGGCTTGGTGGGCGTGGCAGGGGAAGGTTACTGCAAAATCCCCATTTCCTCCCAATCAGCTGAGGCTTGGGAGGCAGAGAATAGATGGGGGCGGGGCCAGTCAGAATTTTTACTACCAGTTCTCCGAACTACTCAAAATTTCCACTACTGGTTCTCCAGAACTGGTCAGAACCTGCTGAAACCCACCTCTGGATGCTGTGCAAAGTATGCACCTGCAGAAAGAGAGAGAGAGACTTAGCTGTTTCTATGCTGACTCCTGACAAAACCTGTAGGATTATATAATCTGTAAGAGGTTATAGAGTGCTATGAGAAACGAAGAGGGCACCACAAGGCCTCACGCTGAAATAATTCTTCCATATCACTACAGTCAGGGCTGGATTTTCCTATAGGCTAACTAGGCTTCAGCCTAGGGCCTCAAGATCAAGAGGGGCCTACATTCAAATTGTTAGCAAAATTAAAATTACACTTTCACTATAGGTGAAAGGGCCTCATAAGTGGAATAGCCTAGGGCCTCTTTTCATCTAAATCTGGCTCTTAACACAAGAATTAACTTTCCTATCTTAATCGTTTCTGTTTTCAGTGAGAAATGTCCATTTTGTTAATTCTGCTGTCCTTAGATGCTGCTGAACTTTGACAAAATGAAGTGACATTTCACCAGTCTCAATAACACCTAGCAAGTGCCTCCTGTTGACAAAGTAGCACTGTGTTTTAATGAACAAATAAATGGCTTATCTACCATTCTTGGCAAGCACCCCCAGCTAGTGAGGCAAAACACCAGCTCTCCCAGTGTTCCTTGGGCTAATTGACTCCTTGGATAAAGTTAAATCACACTACCCCCAGTGGGATGCATGTTTGCCAGTAATCAATAGCTCAACAAGATGCACATGGCAGGTAATTAAGTGGAAAGTAATTAATACCCATCAAATGTTTTATTAACTGTTTGCCATTCCTTCACTCAGAAGTCCCTCTGAACTGTAAATAAAGTTGTGATGAAAGCAGGAAGAGAAGTCTGCGCTGTAACACATCACGGATTCTTTACAGGTTTGCCTTTAAGCCTTTAAGCATGACATAGGTGGCTCAAAAACTAAACAGGAGGACATAACATGAATGAAGTCATGGCTGGGTTGGTCTTTTACAAGAAATCCCACGAATGTACGATACCAACTGTACATATGACAACCAGGAAAATTGCTATTCTTTTGATTCAGTCTACAAGCAGTCCTGACATTCATTGAGCATATTATTATTATTATTTATTATTTATCAAATTTTTATACCGCCCTTCTCCCAAAGGGACTCAGGGCGGTGTACAGCCAAGATAAAAAGCAACAATATAAAAGTTAAAAACAATTTAAAATTATTAGATAGTTTGGCCAATCATCTAAAACACAAAACCCCATTAAAATAATATTTTAGGCCAGCCTTGCTTGATGGAATAATAGCGCTTTAAGGGCTCGGCGGAAGGTACAGAGGTCAGAAATCCGACGAATCTCCGGGGGCAGCTCGTTCCAGAGGGCAGGGGCTCCCACAGAGAAGGCTCTCCCCCTGCGGGTCGCCAGTCGACACTGTCTAACCGACGGCACCCTGAGGAGACCCTCTCTGTAGGAGCACACTGGTCGGTGGGAGGCTATTCATTGAGCATATGCGCCCATTAATATGATGGTCAAATCATGTCCTTATGATACATGTATCTTAGCCACTCCCGTTGAAATCCTGGGATTTCAGAAGTCAAAGCAGATTTTCAGGTTGTTCCTTAGGAGATTTTGGAATTTCTGGGGAAGCTAATACAATTCTGATAAATTCAGATAGGCATATTTTGCAAACATTTGCATATCCCTGTTTGGCCTAAAGTACTATTGAAAACAAATGTAATTCTTTGTTTTATTAATTGTTATCTCAGCTTTCCTCAAGGATTGAAGGTAACAAACATTGCATTTCTTATAATACTGTATTTTTCCATAACAACCTTGTGGGGTAGGTTAGGTAGAGAGTGAAATATTGATCCCAACTCCCACGGTGAGCTTTTGTGGCCGAGGATGAAGCCAAATTATGGAGATGATATTCATCTATCAAAAATAGTATCCACAGATGTTAAATGCTTTATGAGTTGAGTTCAGAGATTTTAAACCACCCTAGATGGTGGCTATAAAGACATCCAGATTGAACATGTGACATTAGAAAAAGAAAACATATGGAAGGCTAATTGTTCTTCCCAGGAGTTGGAAGCAAGATGTCCAAATTTAATGTTTAACCATATTGGTGATTGCTTGACAGTAATTGGTCTGTAGTCAAAGAGAAAAAGATTGCTTGAACTGACGAGGAACTACCAAAGTTTGCTCATCCTTGGCCCATTCTGCAGAAGCCTAATTTCTTGAGTTGCAATTCCACTTCTCACTTTGATTTGTAGGTAAGCTTTATAGTTGTGTGCAAAAGAGTCAAGGGCCAGTGATGATTTCTTTAACCTTTTTCTGAAATAGATGAGAGAAGTTCAGCTATTCTAGAGGACAAAAACTCTAGAGGAGAAGCATGAGCCAAGTGTAATAAACTCTGCATAGAGTGAACCCTCCCCACGGGCAAGACAAAAAGGTCAATCTTGCAACCATAACCACACAATCATACCCTTGGCCTTTTATGCCCTTAGAAAGAGGGCAGAGCTTCAATTGTGCACTATGGTTCCTGATTTTTCTGACCTCCCTCGGAAGCTGCCTCTGAATATTACTGTCTTCAAGATGCATAAAGGCAAAGGCAGAAAGACAGAGCTTTTTAAAAAACTTGTGAATTTTAATGTACATCAGTGTGCTAGGAAATGTTTGGGCAAAGCATGATCTCTTTAGCTGAATTCTGAGCAACATTTGCCTCATATTCATGATTGTGTTACTAAATTCGATTCAAAAATTAATAGCTTATTTTCCAAGGCAAGAGGGGACCTTTCTTTTCCATTTGTTCAAAACACCTAAAAGAAATCCCAAAATATTTATCCCAATTTCCTAGGCCAGCCAACCCAACCTGTTGGGTACTAAATAAATAATTCACCTAGGCTGGGAATTCTGAGAGTTTCCACATATCCGGAAGATCCCTGAGCCCTGTTGTCTAGGCCAGGGGTGTCAAACTCATGGCCCATGGGCTGGATGCATCATGCGCTGATCACGACCACACCTAGTTTAGTGAAGGGGAAAAAGTTGTGATACGTCACATAACGATGCTGTGACGATGTGAGTTTGACACCCTGGCCTAGGCAAACCAAGGTTTGCCTTTCAATTACCATTGGTCTCAATTTTGTTTGTTTTTACCCATAATTTTATTCCTTCCACTATTGCTTTAATCTGACAATTTTTTTTAAAAAAAAAGAAGCAAATGTTTTACAATACATATTTAAACATGTCTTTTCTCTTGAAATACACATTTATTTTAAGAGTGCATTTTGATACACATTTCAGCCCCCAAGAACTTAATTGCAACGTTCTGAAAAGTGTGAAATTCAGCAAATAGCTAAATTCCAAGTTGCGTTTTATTCTAAGTAATGTGGGATCCTTCCCAAAGGAAGAGAACAAGAATATGAACAGAGTAGCAGCTGTGAGGAAGAGGAAAGCCTGTTCTAATGATGGCATCTCTTCAACTGCCACTTAAAACATGGAGCCATTCCTGAAAAGGTAAGGTTGAAGAAGCATGAGCATTTTGCCACCATGAGGGTAGTTTAAAATGGAGGCCTTGTTCAACTCATGATGACAAAGGCAGAACTACCTTATTTTGTGTGAGAAACTTCTTCTGACCCTAGAGAAGGGAATGGAGAAGAGAGAAAGAGAAAAGTTTAGAACCAAAATAAACAATATTGTAATCAATTTTTTATTTATTTAGTTTTGTGTGCAGCCCATCTCATCTAGAAGCAACTCTGGGTTGCTTTACAAACATTAAAAACAAGTCAACATTAAATTGATAAAAGAATAAATAACAATAATTCTTCTCAAATCAAATCTTCCAAGCTCCAGTCAAGGGAATAAAATGTAGGAAGGAATAACAGCTCAGAGAAGGCTCAGAACATAAAAATGTCTTGTGAAATCCTGTCATCCAGAGGGGATGATCTATGCCATAAAGTATGGGTGTTTAAAACAACATTTCTCCACCTTAGCAACTTTCAGACATATGGATTTTAGTTCCTAGCATGTGGCTGGGGAATTCTGGGAGTTGAAGTCCTTGTGCCTGAAAGTTGCCTAGGCTGAGGAATACTGGGAAGCAAATTTACCCGACTTCTGTATGCAGCAGGATTTGCCCAGCAAGCATTCATGGGCACGTTTACTCTTTTTATTGCACAGACGTGTCAAACAGATTTCCATAACCAACTTGCACTTTCAAAGGGAAAAAAAATCAAATGTTTTGAGGTTGGCAGCCCCTGGATTTCTTAATGGCAGTGCTGGAGCTACTGTGAGGAAACAGTGTGCTTGCCAGCAAGCGATTCAGCATTTAAATTATGTTCTTGTCAGAGGAGCTCTGTCAGATGAGGGACGAAAAGAAAGAACAGTTCAGTTGCTGACTGGTCGAGAGGATCTCAGGTTCACTTTTATCAGCGTGAAACTGTAGCCATAACAATCAAATAGGAAACTTGATCTTCAGATCAGGAGTGGCTAATCTGAATGGAAGGAGTTTCAAGTACCAGGTATTGTTGCCTGTAAAACCGGCCATCGAGAAGCTATCTAGGGTTTTGGAAGATTAGGTGGTCATTAGCATCTAGCAACCCCCAATTCTTTTTGGAAAGGCAAACAAGAAGTGGATGGATTTTGCATTGCCTAGATGGAGGAATAAGGGATCAGCAAAGGGGTTAGAAATAGACAAAGTAGCCTCAATGTATCAAACAGCAGGCTCAGATTAACATAAATTCCCAGGCAGATGTGTAGCACATCAACTAAGATGACATCTCTGTTTCCTTCCCCCATCCCTGGGGCTCTACTTTTTGGGGGGCAACTACCAAACTTTTCTCTGTCCTCCACTAGCTGGTTCCCACAGTCTCTCCCTATAATTATCTCCACTCCCAACAACATTCTGTAGCTGAAATCACCCATCATCCTGCCAAAATCTATGGTTTATTGGTTAAATTTCAGTCACTGGAAATATTTACATAGCACCAGAGGATTCTGGGAGAGTGAAGAGGCACTCACTGTGACCTACAGAAAACTGGAACTTTGTCCAGAAGACCAAAGTCAATGGGATGAAGTCAATGGGAGCATTTGTATAGCACTACTGTGTTTTCCCGGAAATAAGACCTTGTCTTATATTTTTTTGGACCCTGAAATAAGCGCTTGGCCTTATTGCCATGCACTCAAAAGCCTGATTGGGCTTATTATCAGGGGATGTCTTATTTTGGGGGAAACAGGATAGAAGGTTCTGTGAGAATGAGGACTTGCTCACCATGAGCCATAGAGAAGTGGCACTTGCCCAGGGGACATAACTTAATCTAACAGTTTAACTATTGTAAATCTGGAATAATTCTAGAAGGATACCTAATGGTTCACTGTGAATTCTATGGGGTTTCCACTTCATGATATGTTAGTTTTCTTTATGGTTTCCTGGAGAGATTTCTGCCATGTTTTACTTCCTAGAGTGACCTATTGGGAAGAGCCCATAAAAGAAATGTTTTTTACCATGTGCCCATGTTTAGGAATTCTGTCCTTGTTATCACGAGGTTTGTCCCAACCCTGCTGGCCTTTTGCAAGCTATTCAAACCTTGGCCTTTTTTTTAATGTATCCTGGGTCCTGCCAAAATGGTGGAGCTTGTTTCAAGGTTACTTAGATTGGAATATTGGGAATGTTCTCAACAGCTGTTTTATACTGCTGATGATGTCATTTTAATTTGGGTATTTATCGGGGTGAAATGTAAAATTTGTTACTACCTGTTCTGTGGGCGTGGCTTGCTGGGGGGTAATGTGACTGGGTGGGCGTGGCCAACTTTTTTTTTTTAACTTTTCAAAGCATTTTTTCTAATGCTTTGAAAAGCCTCTGCCGATCAGGCAACTCAGCTGGGATCGTCAGAGAGGCTTTTTAAAAGATGCCTCTCTGCTGATCAGGCAACTCAGCTGGAATCGTCAGAGACTTTTCAAAGCATTTTTTTTAACCACCTCTTCGGCCAAGAGGTTGCAGAAAAAATGCTTTGAAAAGCCTCTGACGATCCCAGCTGAGCCGTGTGATCATCAGAGGCTTTTTTTTTTTTTACTTTTAAAAGCATTTTTTCGTCGGAAGAGGTTGTAGAAAAAATGCTTTTAAAAGTAAAAAAAAAAGCCTCTGATGATCATACGGCTCAGCTGGAAATGGGGAGGGGGGGTACAGGGATTTTTGCTACCGGTTCTCCAAACCACCTTCCGCCATCGCTACCGGATCAGGCAATCCGGTCCGAACCGGGAGCATTTCACCCCTGGTATTTATCTTAATTTTGTGAACAGTAGCTGTTCAGAAACATGTGTATGAGATGTTTGGCCACATGCATTTATTAAGTAAAGAAATAAATAACATGTAAGATTAAAAAAAATCAGCAGTAAATTCCCTCATACCTCTACTAAAACATTCAGTGACAAACTTCTCCCTCAGCTTCAGAAATCAATAAAAAACCAGGACCTTTTTCACAGAAGTTGGGTGACATTTTGGCTTTAGCTCTTCTCTCTCTTTTTTTTACTTAACTGTGATGGTGTTTAGATGTGTTACAAGTGTGCAGGCTGCAACTCCGAATTTCCAATCAACATTGTCACAATGGAAAAATGGCATCTATCACAGATACAGAAGGATTTCCTCAGCATCCACCACCAATACCGCTCCTGGGGGAAGAGGATTGGATTGGTCTTTTCTAATGCAAGGGCAGGAGTAGCTGGACCAAAGCTGGAATGTTCAACTAGTCTTTGACAAACGTTTGGAAATGGGGAAATCCAAGCTATTTACAGCCAAGAGGGGGGAAAAATAGTTTCATTAAAAAATGTTACACTTGTAGAAATAGATTATTTCAGAATGAAGCAGCATGGACAGTTTTGGAAGCCCCTAAGTTGGCACATGTAATACCAGTATTACGTGCGCTGCACTGGCTGTCCATCTGCTTTCAGGTACAATTCAAAGTGTTATCACCTGTAGGCCAGGAATCTCCAACCTTGGCAACTTGTAGACTTCAACTCCCAGAATTCCTCAGCCAGCATAGGAGTTGAAGTCCACACGTTTTAAAATTGCCAAGGTTGGAGATCCCTGTTCTATGGCATGGGTGCGGGATATCTGCAGAACCATTTTCCCCCAATGGAATTGGCCCGCCCCACCCATGCTGGCAAAGGCGCCTAGTGTAGATAGATCCCATCAGCCAAGGAATTTTGGGATCTAGGAGTAGAGCTTTTTTTGCCATGGTCTCCACCCTTTGGAACCTCTTGCCACAAGAGGTGAGAACCACTCCCTCTCTTTTAGCCTTCAGGAAATGCCTTAAACCTGTCTGTGCTGGTTGGCTTGGAATACCGAAGGAGAAAGCTGTTGGCTGGAGATGGTTGGTGCACTAACAGAGAAGGTATCCCCCACCTCTCCCCTCCAAACTTGTTTGATTTTTTTTTTTTTGTAATTTTAACCTGTTTTATATTTATAATTGTTTTGATATTTGCATATTTTATCACCTTGTAAACTGCTCAGAGTCACCTCGAACCTTGAGAGGGGCAGCAAATAAATTTAATAATAAATAAGTAAAAATAACACTCTAGCCAAGAATCTGTTAGGGTTAACTTCTATTTTTTATTGTGCTTGTGCTTCAGTCTCCTGTATTTTATTTCTCTGTACCACCTTGGAATTTTCTGTGAATTCTCAGCCTTTCTATTCTTTAGGTTGGGCAGGAAGGTACCACTTTTCATCCAGAGTTTTTTCTGATCTGTAATAATAAATTGGAAACCTTCTCCAGTGTCTTTGTATAGTTTGAGGAAATAGCAAGTGATTTGTGGCCCATGGCATCTTACTGTCTATTGGGAGCATTACATTCTCTTTTGGACATTTTCTTTTTTGATCAGGCGGTTCCATGGAGAAGCAAGCGGCTTTTAAGAGCTGCTTACTCTTCTCAGCAATAGGCATTCTAGCGAAGAAATCTTTATCAAACTTCACGCTGCGTTCACAGTTTCCTTCATGGAAAAAGCGCACAAATTTTCTGGGCTAAAGAGTTGCTTCATGCCTTTGATGGCCCCCTGAGCAAGGCACTCCCAAAATTAATGAATGGGTGCCTCAGTGTTTTATTTACATTTAACTAAAAGTCAATAGTTTTTAATATGATGACTTTTCAACCAAGTCTATTACGATTTCTCTCCTCATTTTCCCACCAGACCCCCTGCCCCTAATTTGGTGACAGCTTTTGAAAGTATTTGGAGGTTGAAGCCAAGATTTTAAGGAGGCACGAAACTGATATAATGTTGCTCTAAGAAAAGCTTTGGTCTTTGGGAAACCCTGTTAAAATGGGATTGAGAATACAAATTGGAGGGGTGACGGAAAATGATTAAAAGGTTTATCTCAGTTCAGTGTGCAAAAAGAAATGGACACCTTTGGATTATTTTTCTACACTTATCCTGAGGTTACATGCTATTAAATGTTGTGGGTTTTGAAATGAATAAAGTTAGTGATGGGGAAACTATCCCAAATTATGGTGAATCTGTGATCTGGAAAGCATAATTTGGTAAGAACATGGGTGTCAAAATCAACCCTCCATCCGCAGCCTTCCAAAGCTCCGTTGTCGCTGGCAGAGGCACCGTGGGCTGGTCCTTTGCTGTTTCCAGGGCGGCCCATGGGGCCGCCCTGGAAACAGCAAAGGACCAGCCCACGGTGCCTCTGCCAGCGACAACGGAGCTTTGGAAGGCTGCGGATGGAGGGTTGCCCCTGACCCAAGTGATGTTGAGCTGGCCATTCCCACCCTGGCTATATCTACTCTGCCCCCCCTCCCGATGTCCCTAATTTGGTGACAGCCTGATGCGGCCCTCAATGAAATCGAGTTTGACACCCCCGGAACATTAAATTTCTTCGGGTTTTTTCATTGTGGATTTTTCGGAACTTTGATTGTAGACCAATTAGATATATCACTGATTCTCAAGCCTATGGAGCACTGGGGGAGGGGGGGCTATGATGTCACAGGGGGTTTGCGAAGACTTGAAGAAATGTTATGATTTAAATCTTGAATTAAGTCTTGGAGGTCTGCAGCCATGGTCCATGGCCAGAAAATGAATTTTAAGGGGGTCCGTGGTGAAGAAAAAGTTGAGAGCCACTGAGATAGATTATAATTATCAAGTTTAATATCAGGAAAAAGAAGCATCTTTGAAATGAAATGTCTTGTTTTCCAATAGGTATCTCTAGCATGCCCTCAACAATCTATGTTCTATGCATTTGGTCATTCTCATCACAATTTCAATCTAGGGTTTCTCTGGGTATCATGTAACCCTCTTCCATCAGCACAGAAAAGATGAGTTTACACCAGTGGTGGGTTTCAAATTTTTTTACTACTGGTTCTGTGGGTGTGGCTTGGTGGATGTGGCATGGCTTGGTGGGAAGGATACTGTAAAATCTTCATTCCCACCCCACTCCAGGGGAAGGTTACTGCCAAATCCCCATTTCCTCCCGATCAGCTGGGACTCGGGAAGCAGAGAATAGATGGGGGCAGGGACAGTCAGAGGTTGTATTTACCGGTTCTCCGGACTACTCAAAATTTCTGCTACCGATTCTCCAGAACTGGTCAGAACCTGCTGAAACCCACCTCTGGTTTACACTAAACACTAATACAAGTTTAAAAAAACACAGCTGACTGGTTCATACCAATGCTAAACTATAATGGGCGAGTTCATACATTAGGCAAACTAAATGCAAACAGGCCACAGTGTGACATCAGTGTGGAATTGCTCAAAAAGAGGAAGAGGAGAAATCAGAACTCAATTCCTTTAAACCAAGACGTCTTTTTTCTGATTTTCCAGCACACAGTATAGAATCAAGGTGCTGATGGGATAGTGGGAAAAAACACAGAAGTGGGCAATTCACAATTTGTGTGCTACGTTTGTCCACCTAAAAGTTAGGCACAGGAAAAAAAATTGATTTAGGGGACAAAATTTGTGCTTCAAATGCCTTTGAAGAGTCCCAAAATATTAGACTAGTTTTCCTTCTTGATCAAATAGCATAATTCTAGAAAAGTGCTGACAGCTATTAGATACCTAACATATTCCTAGGTACCAAAGTATTGGCAATAATACATACTGCCCAAATAGTCAAAAAGAAATAAGATATTTTCCCCCCTAAATTCTGAGAGCAGATCAACAGTGTGAATATGATTGCAAGGCAGCCAGCAGCATCAGAGATCCCAGCTTCTTCTTTCTACCAGAGTGTTTTGCACGTGCTTTTATGAGCACACAGCACATCAATAAAGTCTTTAGCCACAACATAACATGAGTAGGAAGCATCAATATTACATTTATGCTAAGTAATCCTTTATATTTGGTTTTTTTTCTATCTGTTCTATAAAAAAAATAGTGCTGTAGGTGTTAGTCTGGTATCTGGTTTGTTTCAATTACCTCTTGAAATGGTCACAGAGGATATGTTTGCTCTCCCTGCTTTCTTTGGGGAATACAATCAGTTAAAGATTATGCTGCATACCACAAAACTGGTGTTTAATGACCCAAGAGAGTAAAGCTCAGAGAAGAATAAGTTTAGGGGACTAAGAGAAATCATTGCTTGGAATCCCTAGCATTTCCAGGGATGAAATGGCAAACAGAAAATGGCTCTGTTAAAGTGGAAAATAAGAGCAGACTGAAGAGTTACCAAATAGACAGCACTTTGTAATTCCTCTCTGGACAAGGAGAGGATTTGAGATTGCCCACAAGTACTCCCGATGGGTTGTTCCTCACAAAGAGACCACAAGATAATGGTCTGCAGTGCATTTAAAGCTACGGTTGATAAGAGAATAGCCATCTTGCTGAAACCACAGTTGGCACTTTCAAAAAGGACAGGGTTCAACTGGTTTTTCTAATCACTTTTGGATATTGCTTGTTAACTTTTTTTTTCAGCTCTAAAGAACTTTGGATTGAAAGTTTTACATTACTGAGTGAGTTTCCTTCAATCCATAGCAAAAGACTTTAAATAGAAGTTTAAGAACTTTTTTAAAAAAACTGTTTTGGAATAAACGGGTGGTTAGAACTTAGATTTTGGAGCTAAGGGTCTAGATGGTTTTCAAATAAATTTTTGAAATTAAGTATAAAGAATCCTTCCCATAGAAAAATGCTTTTGTTTGAATTTTTAAAATGTAATAATGAGACTTTGAAAGTTGGGTGCTAGAGGGAACCAGAAGCAACTAAAGATTACATTAAAGGAGAATAATATTTAAATTTGACTTACAAATGCAGACTGGAACAAAATAGTTTAACACTGGACATACTGAACAATATTTTTGAAAAATGGACCCAGAAGAATGTCTGCCTCTATAGATGCACTGTATTTAAAATGTTATAGGAGAAGAACAAGGTTCACTAGACAAGACGTGAAAGTGGATTAAAAATGACAGACTACAAAAATGATATGGCAAAGATTGCTACACTGGGCACACAAAATGAAACTGGCTGAAGTCTTAATAATTAAAGGGATATACAAAAATAAACCAAGAGAGTGACCTGGATAACCCTTTTATGTTGGATTTATGAAAGAGTCTTGTTAAAGCTTTAAAGAATTTTGTGAGAAGAGACAAAGAAAAGAAATGAAAAGAAATCAAGTTCTAGGACATTATTTGAATGGACAAAAGATCAAGATTGTTAGAAGTAAAAGAATATAAAGTTGGTTTATTTGATCAAGGTTAAAATACATACGTTATTACCTTGGTAATCCTTAGTGGATTTTTGCTGATCAGAACTGAATGATGAGCCTTTAAGGATTTGTTTATAGATAAGAGATAGAATTTGGATAGAAGAGATCATGTGTTGAATTTTAACAGAAGACGATCAGGTACTAAAATTGTTTATACTTATTGTGATGAAAGGGGGTGTCATTTCTTTATATATTTCTTTTTTTCTTTACTACATTCTTATTTTTTCTTCTGTATTTTTTTTTTTTTTTGGTGTATTTTGTGCACTTTGTACTTTTTCTTTTTATCCTTTAATTGTTTACATTTGCATTGGTTATTATCTTTTTAACTGTAATTTTTAACAACCTTGCTATTAAAAAGAGAGAAATCACTGCTGGAACAAGAACCAAGATTGGTAGCTGAAAAAAGAAGGAGGGAAATCATGCCATAAAGTCATACTAAGCCTTACATAGGCAAGGGACTCCAACGCCTGAGGTTACTTCAGAAAAAATCTGTGAAAAACCCAAAGCAGCCGGAAGAGCTGAAGGCAGAGAAATATATTACATGGCATATGTTCTTCATCGGAAAGAGTCATGGTGCCTCCCCATCAACAGACAAATGATGGCTGAGAGAAAGGCAAAAATAACTTGCAAGATTATTCTTTTATAAATGTTTATCTTAATAAATCTTTTAATTAAGTTCAACTGGGAAGGTTTCTCAAGTCATAATGCCCCTTCAATGTGCCTGCAATAAAGGTCACAGTTTCAAGACCACAGGGGTAGAATTCTATTTAATTCAAGATGTCCAACCTTGGCAACTTTAAGACTTGTAATATCAGGTTTCCAATGTTTCCAGATCATATGTGCCTGGTGGCTCAGCAGACTAATAGCATTGTGATTAACACCAGCTGCCTGCAATTACTGTAAGTTTGAATCTCACCAGGCTCAGGGTTGACTCAGCCTTCCATCCTTTCTAAGGTAGGTAAATTGAGGACCCAGTTTGTGGGGGCAATAAGCTGACTTTGTATAAATATACAAAAGGATGAAGGTTTCCAGTGTTTCCAGGTCATATGTGCCTGGTGGCTCAGCAGACTAATAGCATTGTGATTAACACCAGCTGCCTGCAATTACTGTAAGTTCGAATCTCACCAGGCTCAAGGTTGACTCAGCCTTCCATCCTTTCTAAGGTAGGTAAACTGAGGACCCAGTTTGTGGGGACAATAAGCTGACTTTGTATAAATATACAAAAGTATGAAGGCTATTGCTTAACGCATTGTAAGCCGCCCTGAGTCTCCAGAGAAGGGTGGCAGATAGATAGATAGATAGATAGATAGATAGATAGATAGATAGATAGATAGATAGATAGATAGATACACACACACACACACACACACACATATCCAATTATGTGGGGAATGCTGGGAAAACTCACTGCTGGGAGGAAACAAGTTCCTACTCCTGTTGGAAAAGGATATTTTGGTGGTAGTATTTGAACACCATATAACACAAGAACAGCATTTCCAGTGGAGTATTTATTACAAATTGTGACTTGGAATTTGTATTTCTTTATCTCAGAATTTCAAAACTAAGGTAACCTATTCAGCAAACCAGTTTTATTATATCACACAGAACACAATATAGCACAATAACCAGCATGGTTCTGCTTCATAATAGACTCTAGTTTTAAAATGGGTAGGCAGCATTCTTCCAACAGTAGCATTATCATCAGGAATACCAACAAGAGAGTTGGAAGTGGGATCATCTTTTTGCTTAGATTTGCACAAGAGCCTTTTAAAAAATGTAATGCTTATGCCAGTTATAGATCTTTCTCTCTGTGTGTCTGTGTGTGTGTGTGTCTGTGTGTGTGTCTGTGTCTGTGTGTGTGTATGTACACTGACACAAAGAGAGAGATTAATACATCTTTCTTTTTATGTTAATAAAAAAAACATGACTTCTTAAACATGCACTAAAAACAAGTTTCCAATTTCTCGAGCATTTTCATCCTCGGTGAAAAGAGAATTCTGATTCCACTCCCTTCTCCGGGTGATGCTTTTGAGTTGCTTCTGAAAGTATTTTGAACTTCTTTATTGTTGTGAGATGACAGTGGCTACAATTCTTGTTGGCTTTCTCTGTTTCGCATGTCTCCCTCATTCGGGGCCTGCCCATGGCTCCTGATCTGAAAAGCCCAACGGGAAGTGTTTCGCCATGATGGCTTCCTTTGGGATTTCACTGAAGCCTGTGAAGGAATGAAGGCTGCAGTCATGTGTACAATCAAAGGCAGAATGACGCTCCTACATATCCTTTAGCTGTCTTTAGAACTGCTGCATGCACAAGAAACTCACACTGGGAATTTCTCCCGAGATTCTGTGTGCGTGTTTGTGGATGTGTAGGTGTTTGGCAGGGACGGGAATAAAATACACTACTTTTTCAGGATCAGAATCGGTAATATTCCTGATTAGAGCAAATCATCTTTTATCCTCAGGGATTACGTCGGCCAGCAGTTTAGAAGTCAGGATCTGTAAATTAGAGTTGTGCAAAACATTTGAATTTAAAACAGCTCAAGCTCAACATGCATACTCCTAAACCTTCTTGAAGCATTCCGCCATCTGAGTTAGCCTGGTTTTGAATATGAAACGTTTCTGGGTATGTTGAAACAACTCTTTTTGAATTTGAACTCTTTTGCTTAGTGCTAACACATCCTCTTTCATATGGGGAACTGAGATGACAAGTCTTGTTCACGGTTCCATCATTAAGCCTATGACAGGATTCTGGTCCAGTTTGATTCAATGTACATTATATTGTCATATCAATCAATCCTGGTTGAGTCTATTTTAGCAGGGACATTTCTACCACTAAGATCATTCTGAAATGGATCAAATTCTATACCACGCATTGTTTGCTTCTCCTAACAGCCTCTTTCCTAACACTCAGCTCTTCCATTCACAAAGCTCTTCATCAATGTCTGATGAAATTGCAAGACTCGTTTCTCCAGAGGTAGCAAAAATATTTGCTTGCATTTTGCCTAGGTTCTCAAATGTAGGTAGATGGTAGGCAAAGAGTGCATGAGAAGCCATCACAAGAAAGAGACGGTCATGAATTCTGAAAAGCATTGACAGCCTGAAAGTGAAACTATTATGTTTGCAACAACAACCAATCAAGCTTTCTTAATTCATGAAAAGGCTTGTTAAGAAGTCACAACTGGTCTACTTTAAAAATCATGACAACACTTAAGGGCTTCTTGAAAAAAGAGCGAAGAAAACTCCCTTAAATGTAGACTCTAGACCTGAAAATATTGCCGCAGGTAATCAAGTAATTATATTATCCAATTATTCCATGAGTATTATAAACAATTCCTGGCTAATCATACCATATTAATTTTGGAGGCAGTTGCAAAATTATTGTGCTATCTATAGAAAGGAAGAGCATGAATTCAGTATCATTAAATATCAGAAATTATTATATTGATATAATATTTAACTGATGTGTCTGATCTTGAAAGGCTAACAGGTCAGACCTGGGTGTTACTTCAGTGGGAAGTCCTAGCAACTGTAAACCAACTTAAAATAATAAATAAGAAGAAAAAATAGCAAAAGAAGGCAATATCAAATCACGTTTGTTTTTTTCCAAGGAAAACACACATGAATCAAGGTCAACTTAGGAAAATTTATCTAATTTATCTTAAAACCTATATATAAAGGGCAGGAAAAGGGGTAGTGGGACCAATGCATTAACTTTGTCCTTTCTGACATGTCCTCACGGACTTCCACATAGAGAGGATGCTGTGTCTATTGGGAGCCTTCTCTATCAGTGAATATTTTTTGTGTAAATACACATGTAAATAAATTTATTGTTGTAACCAGAGGTCATAATATATAGCTATCTTTGTGTATGAGCAATTCTGAAATTTGGTAGAATTCCTTTTTAATTAAAGATCTAATTTTGGATTAAAATTCAGCCTAGAAATGAAGTCTGAGTTCATAATACATATATAAGTATATATCCATCGTACTATTTTGTTTCAGGATAAACAATATTATTAGAGTACAGGAAAAGAAAGGAAAGGAGTAAGAAATATAAATTAGGTAAATTAAAGGCATAAGAGAAGAAACCAGAGTCAATGAGTTTAAACCAACAGCATTCATCATACTATAGTATTCCATACCTTTACTTCAGGGGTGAAATCCAGCAGGTTCTGACAGGTTCTGGAGAACCGATAGAGAGAATTTTGAATAGTTCGGAGAACTGGCAAATGCCACCTCTGGCTGGCTCCAGAGTGGGGTGGGAATAGAGATTTTGCAATATCCTTCCCCCAGGAGTGGGGAGGGACTGGGCATTTTGTAGTATCCTTCCCCTGCCATGCCCACCAAGCCATACCATGCCCACCAAGCCATGCCCACAGAACCGTTAGAAAAAAAATTGGATTTCACCATTGCTTTCCTTGCTTCTAACATATCCATTCATCACTTTTGCTCTTAATTTCTTTTCCATAGAGAAGCTCATCAAAGCTATCCAGGCACAAGTTTCTTGTTTTTTCCCCTTGTCTTTTATGCCATTTGTGCTTTCTTTGTCATTGTGTTTTGCAATTCAGTCAAATTGCAAATTCATAATTTTTTCTCCTGATGTCAATCTCCCCAAACCAAGAAATATACACAGTTTCTTCCCAAAACGAAGAAAGATACACTTTCCTTTGTTGTTCCTCACCTATAGACAGAAATCTTGCCAAAGAGGCTACTTGCATAATTAAAAATATACCCTGAGAACTCCTAGGGATGAGCTGTTTTGACTCTTTTCCTCCCAACTAAACTATCTAAACTTTTCTATCTCTTGGTCTTCTGAGATGCAGCCCCTCCCCTCCTTCTGGGAATCCAGACTACATTCCACCACATCATGTGACCAAATCTCTTCTGCACAGTACTGATTTCACTTGTGCATTCAGGTATATTCATTCAGCATCTATTTCTTAATAAGATCTCTTCTTGTTTTAGTGCCCACTTTTCTCCTGGTTCCCACTGCATTCTACTTACTTTGGATGCTCATGATATTCTATTGCTTCCTTATAAAAAACTAACACGAATTACACATATGTCTCCAACAAGCCTTCATTATCCTGCGGTCCCTTGGGAGCATTGAAACCAACCAAATACCAAGCACAGCTGGCATGGAAAATTCTGGAAGTTACAAACTTAAAAATTCGGCAGAGGACCAGGTTTGGAAAGGCTGTTTTAAACAAAATGAACATAGACAGTTTTCACCATATAATATTTAAAAAGTTATAAAACGAACAAAGTTTTCAGTCATGAATATGATGGGAAGATCTCAGATATCTTTGTGGTCAACCAATCCTCCACCAAAGTAATGCGCATAACTTTCCTCCAAGTGCTGATTTGACATTTCCTATTAGTACCAGAAGTATAACTTAATCAAAGCAGGAGAACAGAATCCTGCTGGAGAACAACTTTTAGGATACTGTATAAAAGGTTGGAGGGTTGTAGCTCTCAAAAATTCTTTTCAGTGTTTCCTTTGGCTTGTCCTTTAGATCTTCAGCTAATGGCTTCCAGGCTGGGGGTGGGGGGGGGTGGTTGGAACTGGGAGAGGGAGAGGGAGTACTTTTACAAAAAGTACTCAATACAGAAGCAAGATGTAGAAAGCTTTCAAGAAGTTTCCATCTTAGTAGTAACTTCTTTTTCCCAGAATGAGCTGCTTACATTTCATTCATGTATTACTACGAGCTTTGAAAATTAAATGTCTTTTTCTATTAATCTACACATACACACACACACACACCCCAATTAAATACGGACATTGGTTTAATTTGAGCTGTTCTTTGGGGTGAGTTTGCCTGGAGAATTATGATCAAAATCTTATTTTCATTTCTTTTCTGAGAAAGCTCACAGAAAAGAAAGTTAATAAGAGTAGGTGAACTCACCTTATCAGTGTGCTATCTTCCAAAGAAAATGTTTATCTAGAGCAGTATTTCTCAATCTTAGCAACTTTAAGATGAGTGGACTTCAACTCCCAGAATTCCCCCAGCCATAGAGTTGAAGTCCATCCAACTTAAAGTTCTAAAGTTGGGAAACACTCTCCTAGAGTAACCAGGGAGTAACTAACTGTAAGATAGCTTACTTACAATTGGCCACTGCTAACTAGAAGGATATCTCTAGCCCAGTGGTGGGTTTCTACTGGTTCACCCCAGTTCAGGCGAATCAGTAGTGATGGCGACGGGAGGCTCCGCCCACGCGCCCAGATGTCATCACAGATGCTCTGTGAATGCGCAGAAGCGCTGCGCGCACTCACAGTTCCGAACCGGTAGCGAAGGTAAGTGGAACCCTCTACTGCTCTAGCCCTAAATACATTTGACTTATTTGTTGCTGAAAAACACAGATTTGAATGATCTGTCCCAAACTCACTAAAAAGGCAAAAATAAACCAGAAGGAAAGGATGCCATTTTTCTTCTCCACACCCTTTTATCTAAAGCTGAGGAACACAATCTTGATTCCAGGATCTTCCTAATGGTAGTTAGGGTTCCTCTTTCTCACCAGTAATTTTGCCAAAATACAGGGATGGAAGCCTCTGTTATAATGCCTATTTGAAGAGGCTGGGTTTAGTTCACAGTTAAATAGTAAAGCTTTTTTAAAACCAGGAGAAATCTCTTTGTTCCAAATTGGCTCATTGTTTTTCTCAGATGCTGTAAACTCATCCAGAGTCCTTTTCAGACTGATGGAGATCCCCCCACCCTTTCATTTCAGCTGCACCAACTAAAATCTCAGGAGCCCCTATCGTTCCAGACTCTATAGTCCATAACCATATCAAGAAAAGCAATATGAGAAATCACTCCAAAATTAAAACAGAAAGGCTGGAATTTTAAATATTTGCTGGGGGTGGGTTAGAGCTAGGAAACTATTATGGCTAAGATCAGGAGGTGGGATGGGGAGAGGATTAAATCCTTGAAATCAGCATGCAGATCTCGCTCTAAAAATAAAGATCACATTCTGTATCTGTATTCAAATCCATTCCTCTTGAGTATTTTCCTGATTTGTCACCAACTACTCATCAAATTCATAATCCAGACAGATTACCCTTGGATGCTATTCTTAGAGCTCCATCTAGTATTGTAGCAATTGCTGTTGATCGGATTACCGCTAGATCCTCGCCATGCAAAATGCATTGATGCTGCAATAGAAACCTGCCTTTCTGAAACCGTCCTGTAGTTACAGTAGCAGTTTGATAGCTGAAACCTATAACCTAATTTATTTTGAAACACTCTGGTACTGGGGCTGGTTATTAATTCATGAAAGCTCCTCTTATCTATTCAGACTTGGCACTTTAGTCTTTAGCACAGGGGAACCAGTACAAGAATTTTCAGTAGTTTATTTTGGAGGCAGCTAATATACTAAGTTTATGTGTCTTACACAAGCTACATGAGACCCTTCGCTCGGGAGCTGTTCAGGAGTAAGTAAACACAATCAGGTTTCAAAAGGAGTTTGCTCAAAAATCTGGAGCGCCATCTAGTGATACTATGTCACAGTACAATTTCTTCTTAAAATTCGTGTATTCTTCATACAGGTACGAGCAGGAACTGACCTTTTTCAGGTGGTTAGTTAATGGCCATAAAGTTGAAGGAAAAAAAACCCAGCTAGGAAGAAGGTAGTGGAAGGCTATTTATATGTTAATGGCGAGAAATCTAAAGTCACTAGGAATTGAATTGAATTCGTAGGAGGCTTGTTTTAGTTTTAATTCATGCTTTTATTGAAAAGAAAAAACCTTATTAAAACAAAAACCTGGAGAATATAGAATTTTAAAATAAAAAAGAGAAAAAGTAAACAAAATACCAAAAAAAAAGTTTATTTTTCTCCTCAGGAAAGTTAAAAGTTCTAGGTGTGTTATCTTGCAGAAGCGAAAGCTGAGAGAAGATATGGAAGCTGACTTCAAATATCAGAATGATTGTCACATTGTAGAAGGTTTTGACTTGTTTTCACTTGCTCCAGAGAGCAAAAGTAGAACTAATGAGGTGAAACTTAAAGAATGTAAATGCATATTCAACATTAGGAAGACCTTCCTTACAATGCAATAAGTTATTACAGGGAGTGTTTCTTCATTGGAATCCCTACTACAGGTCTCCTGTGTGGGCAGGGGGTTGGACTAGATGACCTCCAATGTCCCTTCCAACTCTGTTACTGTTAAATTTTGCAGTATGCAGTAGGATGGACTTGATAGTTTCTTAGATTCTTCCAACTCTATGATTCTATGACCCTTTGTTAACAGAGGACCTCACCAATAGCTTCGTATAGATGTTGAACAGGAGGGATGAAGCAATGAGACTTAGAAAACAAGTGCTTTGGGCACAGCATCTGACCTCCTGTCAACACCAACTGGAACCAGACCCAGAGAAGGGACAACCACTGCAATACTATTCCTCCCATTCCCATTCCCCATTGTCAGTCAAGATGGACAGCACAATCAATTATATCAAAAGTCATTGAGATCAAGTAGGGCCATCTCCATTCTGGGAATCCATTACAGGTTATCAGTAAATGTGAACCTTGGCATCTCTCCTCTGTCCTAGCCTAAAACCTGACTAGAACAAGTACAGATAATCCTGAAGCTGCAAACTGCATACTTCTCAACAACGTTCCCCCAAAAGATGAATTGGAAACTGGCCAAAATGAACCACAAATGTTGAGTCCCATGAAAGCTTCTTTAGGAGGGTGTGCACCAACGTCACCTTGATCCTAGGCAGAATACTGCCTCACTTAAAGATAAATTTACCACCACATTGATCCAACTACGTGTAACCTGCTAGGAGATCCTTGCCAGCTAGGAGGGTCTTGGTTCTAAAGGAAAGGTGGCCAGATTAATTGTCCCAAGGATTTTATCCACTTCCTCAGGAGATACAGAATCAAACACTTTCCAGATAATAGTACAACACTATACCTCAGTCAGCTCAATGCAATCTGCCCAATTGGAGTCTAACACTTAGCTAATCCAAGCAATTGTATGCAATTAAATGCCTAGTTCCTCACAGCAGCCCTGGAGATGTTCTTTTGAACCTTTCCTTCCTAGATGGGACTAGATTTTCTTTAAAGACCTGTTCACCAACTACTGCAGTTAGTGCTGAAAACTAAATATTTCTTGCTGCTGTTATCACCATAATCTAATCTCTAATACAGACTTAGTCAATGCTTTGTTAGACCAGTCAGTAAACAGACACCACAAGAAATTAGAACTTTATTTGATTGATTCATGCTATAATAACAGAATATTGAAAGCATAATAGCATTTTTCCCTCTCTCTTCTGGAAAGGAGGGAGGGAGGGAGGGAGGGAGGGAGGGAGGAAGGAAGGAAGGAAGGAAGGAAGGAAGGAAGGAAGGAAGGAAGGGGGAGAGAGAGAAAGAAAGAAAAAGAGAGAAAGAGAAAGGAAGGAAGGAAGGAAGGAAAGAGAGAGAGAGAGAGAAAGAAAGAGAGGAAAAGAAAGAGAGGAAGAAAGAGAGGAAGGAAGGAAGGAAGGAAGGAAGGAAGGAAGGAAGGAAGGAAGGAAGGAAGGAAGGAAGGAAGGAAAGGTGGTCTTGAGTTTCTTTCTCGTTTCTTCTTGTCTTTCTGGACTAAGGTCATATTTGCCTAACACTTGCCACATATTTTTGTGAAGGCTACCTATTTGATCTTTTTCCAGAAGCACTTTAGGTGTCTCTAGTGTTCCTTCTCTCCAAGATCACCTCTGAAAACCAGGCAGTCAACAAACAGGAAGGCCACATAAGAGCAACCTGATCCAAAAGCCCTCAAGGCCCATCCATTCCACGTGGAGATTAAGGTCTCAGTGAAACTGCTCACTGGTTCCCTAAAAAAAGCAAGCTCTGTATGAAACCCATTAGTTGCTGGGGCTGGAATGATAATGATTCCAATCTCCATACAGGCTGAAAAGCAACCCAAAAAATGATCTGACCATGGCAAAAGAATAATAACACCTTCCACTTTCAGATCACATTGCAAATGTCCCAAGACAAAAGAGAGATCTAATTTGTGCCCCCTACTTTTGTTGGAGCCTTGATCTGGGATAAGCCATTGGTTCTATGGTGGCTATGGGCTCCTCAACCACATCAGCCTCTATGCTACATGATGGCACCTTAAAGGTTCCAGGAACTGGAGATTCTTCTGCCATATAGCTATGATGAGCAGCTCAGACTGTCACTATATTTGAATGTTACTGCCTGCCCTCTCCACCATCAGTCCTACCACCACCACCCCACACATATGTACGCGCGCATGCACACCAGTAGTGGGTTTCAATTTCGGCCACTACCATTTCACTTGTGGGTGCGCGCTCGTGCTTGCATGTGATGCTTCTGCACATGCACAGAGACATCAGTGTCGGTGGGTGGAGCCTCCCACTGCCGCCGCTACTGGTTCATCCGATCTGGGACGAACCGGTAGCAACCCACCACTGATGCACACACACACTATCATCCCTCTCCTACCTCCTAAGTATTGTCTAAACCAGTGATGGCTAACCTTTTTGCCATCACATGCCAGGGAGGGGGGGGCGGGGGAGGTTCGCACACACACGTGCCCACACCCATAATTCTATGTGCCCCACCCTGGGCATGTGTGCGCAAACCCCCCCCCCCCGGCTCCTGGCATGCAGTGGCCCGTTTTTCTTTCTCACCTCGCTCCAGATCCTCTCTATGCATCTGGGGAGGGCAAAAACAGCCTTCCCCACACACACGCCCCAGGCCCTCCGGAGGCAGGAAACAGCCTGTTTCCCTACTTCTGGTGGACCCAGAAGGCCTAAAAATCAGGTGGCCGGCGCACACATGCATGCCAGAGCTGAGCTGGCATGCCCACTGATATGGCTACGTGTGCCACCTGTGGCACGTGTGCCATAGGTTCGCCATCACGGGTCTAAGCTATCTACCTCCCAACAGTTCTTCAACCTATCCATTATTCAGTAGTATACCCATCAGGATGCTTATGCTTACCACCCCTACCAGTAGCTACTGCAGGGCATCTCGGGCTATTGTTGGCTTTGTGATTCAACTCACAACTCCTTTGCAAAGAGAAGGACAGAGAAGGACAATATTCTTCATTCAAAGTTCATTGGGATTCTGGAGTGAGGAAAAGGTTTAAGTTCTTTTTTTTCCCGTTGCAGTTTACCTGATTGTAATAAAAGTGTACAGCATATATTAATACTATGAAAGTCATAAAGACTTGTGTATAAGTCTTTAAGGGGAAAAAAGTCTGATTTCTTTTATGGCTACAAACCACTAGGTGGCAATAAAACCAAGAAAATTGGAAAAAAGAAAACTAAAGGGCATTCCTACATCTAGAAATTGTTTTCCTCAAGCCATAGATTTCTAGGAAAACTCATAATGGTGTTTCTCAATCTTAGCAACTTTAAAATGCCTTTCAACTCCTTGAATTTTAGCAGTTGAAGTCCGGACACCTTAAAATTGGTGTCCACCCAAAATGGTAGATTGTAGGGGTGATACTGAAATATAATTTTATTTACCTATATATTAAATTATTGTATTTTATTCCAAGTTCAATTTCATTTTAAATTGTATTTTATTCAAATCACATCTTAAATTGTTTTTATCAGATTTTAGTAATAATTTGTGTTTGGAACTCTGCACTTTGATATGGCCTATGGGCTAATCAATAAATTAAACTCTGGCCCAAAATGGAGAATTACCTTAAAGAATGATCATTTGGAATGAGTGGCATGAGTATTATTTAAAAACTCTTTCAGTGAAGAAAATAAGATTGCAATAGTTAAGTATGGTGCATATAGTTTTACTTTATCCAATGAAACCATCTAATACTAATACCATTTTTAAAAGAATGAAATAAGATTGATTACTTAACTATAAAATGCATAAGGTCCTTTAGAGCACATTCATAAGTATGTGCATGCATATGTACACGCACATGCACCCACACCTACACACAAACCTGATTAAAGATTTGATAGCTGGCTTATTTAACATAAAATATGAAGGGGTTGAAAGGGATTTTGCAGAGAGACCCCAAGAGAAATCAGTTCCTGAATCTCAGGTTCAGTTGCTTTCTTAAAGGAAGAACTAAGATTCTTAGTTTGGAAAAGAACTATTTTGCAAAACATTTTTCTTTGATCCATTTCACTGGGGAAATTAAGTTGTTCAGAACTCAGCCAAGTGAGATCCTGTTTGCAAAAGGAGCAAGTCCTAGCTCCAACCCAGCTGGCCTTCCAGAAGGCCAGAAGATCCTTATAACTAGGATGTGCCCTCAAGCTTGAAGATCCCATGGAAGTGGGAAGGCCCTTAAAAATGTAGCTGCTTCCTCCTCCTCCTCCTCCTCCTCCTTCTTCTGTTTTTAACTGTTTTTAATTGGTTTTAAGGGTGGAATGTTGTGATTGTTAGTTGTGTTTTAAATGTGTACTGCAGAGTCCCATGCAGGGGAAATTGACAGAATGAATGAATGAATAAATAAATAAATAAATAAATCTGCATTCTATTTCTTTGTTGTACATTCAGTTGCGGTGATATATCCATGCTTGCTCAGCCCTCCATTAAATCAGAGGAAAAGAGAGAGGCAGGATTACATTTCTCATTGACCAATCGGCTGTTAGCTAGGTTCTCTTTGCAAAAGGAGCAAACCTGAGGTAAAACTGGCCCCAATTCGGCTGACTTTCCAGAAGCCCCTCAAAACTAAAATGTGCCATCAAGCTTCAGGATCCCAGGGAAGTGTGGAGCCCATTAAATTTATTTATTTAATATTCCGCTTTATTATTATTTTTAATAAACAAGGCAGCAGAAATATCTAATAATAATCCTCTTATTTTCTCCACAACAATCCTGTGAGGTGAATTGGGCTGACAAGATAATGACTGGCCCAAGGTTGTCCAGCCAGTTTTCATACCTAAAGCGGGACTAGAACTCACAGTCTTCCAGTTTCTAATCTTGTACCCTAACCATAAATGGTTGCACTTCCTTTGCTAAGGGGGATGCCTCAATAAGGGCTGTTGTAGAATGTTGAAACTGTAGCAGAGGTAGGTTTCAGCAGGTTCTGACTAGTTTTGGAGAACCGGAAGCGGCAATTTTGAGTAGTTCAGAGAACCAGTAAAAACCACCTCTGACTGGCCCCGCCCCCATCTATTCTCTGCCTCCCGAGTCCCAGCTGATTGGGAGGAAATGGGGATTTTGCAGTATTCTTCATTGGTGGGTTGCCCCCAGTTCGGACTGGTTCGCAAGAACCAGTAGTAAAACTGGTGGGAGGCCCCGCCCACCACCCCAGATGTCATCATCAGCAATCTGCGCAAGCGCAGAAGTAAGGTGCGCACACAATCCCGTTGCGAACCAGTAGTAAAGCTAAGTAGAACCCACCCCTGGTATTCTTCCCCTGCCATGCCCACCAAGCCATGTCCACCAAGCCATGGCATGCCCACCAAGCCACACCCACAGAACAGGTAGTAAAAAAAATTGAATCCCACCACTGAACTGTACATAAGTGTTTCTCAAATTTGGCAACTTTAAGAAGTGTGGACTTCAATTCCCAGATTTCTGGCTGAGGAATTCTGAGAGGTGAAGTCCATAAGTTTGAAAAACATTGCTGTAGATGTGAATGCACAATTGCAAGCTGCAGGTGGATGGGGGAGCGGGGTGCCCTGAATGTGTCCTCTGTTAAAAACAAAACAAAGTTCATATATATTACATTTATATGTTCCCAGCAACTCTTTTCTTTTGTGGTGGTCAAAGTTTCCACACAAAAAAGTTTAGCTAAATGGAACCGAATTGTGTTGCCTTGGTAGTGTTGGTAATATTGGACAATCAGACAGAATTAACTTTCAATATGCCTGCCACATTCTGAGCCCCAAATAGGTTTGTTTTTTTTCAAATTTGTAAATTTAAGTATGGAGTTCATACGTGATTTATTTTAATGACACAATGTGGAAACTTCTGGCTTCTACATCGCCCTTGACTGTTCCCACTTTAAGGTTAGGTTCACACATCATCCTAATCCAAACTTGATTTGTTTAGCTTTGGTTGAGAGCATTGTATGAATCTAGCTATCGGTTTTCCTATTCCCAAATTTGTTAAGAGGATTTTGCGAAGTGTTGAAGAGTTGCTTTAATTCAACAGAGCTATTTCTATCAAATTGCCCTTTGCAGCAGATTCACCAGCTGAAGCCAAGACCTCTTGAAGAAAATCAAATTAGATGGCTCTGAAGTATTTTCAATATTGCACATATCTGATGTTTTTTTCTGCTGCTTCCGTAGTTGCTGCAGACAATTGTACATGGTGCAACTTCACTTCCACATATAGTAAATATAGAGCCCTAATAGGGTCAAGAACCTTGGACTGCTACTCATGAATGGTTGACAGAGTTTACCATTTCGTTAACCTCTCTAGCCATTGGAACATTTTCAAGAGGCAAAGCTAATGTTGCTTTGGCCTTCGTTCATGTTTGCCTCTCTCATTCCAATGGAATGTGCTATGATGATCCTAACAATCCAATTTGAATTTCAACTCAGTTCTCAACGCTCAGAATGTGGATTCAACAAAGGGCAGCCAATCTTGTTCCTTTGATCAAACCCTTCTTTTAAATTCTACGTGACAAGGGCAGTTTAAAATCTCCCGATTATCAGGAAATGGATGCCAGGCTAAACACAAAAATGTATTTTTAAAAAAAGCAAAAGAGGAGACTGCAAGATTATGAAAGCCACTTGTATTATCTCTATGGCACTGCGTCTGGCTATGCCTGCTTCTTCCTGCTGAGTTTGCTGAATTCACCAAAAATATTGCTAACAAACCACACAAAGTTAACACAATGAAATGATGCTTGGAAATATATTGTGCTTTGCCTTCTCTGGCACACTATCACAGCCAATGGTGTGTGTGTGGGGGGGCGGGTTTGCCCATCATACAAACCAGCAGACACCCAATAAAACCCATTGATCAGAAGCAACAAAGTTACACTACTTCACAAGTGCATTTGGTGGTCATTTTTCAGCGTAAATGCCAAGCCTGCCCTCACAAAACAGTAAGAGCAAAACTGAGGGCTTACTTTTTCTCAATTGTTTTGGATAAATTCTGTTGATGCTAGAGCATGACAGTTTCTGCATTTTCAGCACAATTTCTTTGTAGTTTGGTGGGCAATTTGGAAGCTGTGATGCTCTCTTTGCTTTGTTCCTGCTACCTTTATCTTCAAAGAGGAGCAGAGAGGATATTTTTTTTAAAAAAAAATAAGTAAAGTGAAAACTTTGATGTCTTCAACTCGAATTTTGCTGGTGTTAAATGCCTCTAAAGGTCTTCTATCCCTACTATTTTCGTGTCCCCCCACCCCAATATAACATATTCCCAGTTATACCTATGAATTAATTTATTTTTATATATGTATATGCATATGCACATGTATGTATATTTTGTAAGCTGCTCAGAGTGGCTTGTGGTGAGATGGGCAACAAATAAATAAATAAATAATAAATATGTATATGCATTACATTTTTCAGGATAAACGAAGTTCTGCAAAGTGCAGAAAAAGAGATGTAAAATCAATAACCCAAAGAAATAAAATGCAGCAGCTAAGGATGCATAAGAAAGACTAATTTCCATCAACCCCATTCAATATACCTCTGCATCCCTTTTGACTACTGCAAACATCCTTGTTTCCAACACATCCATTTAACACTTCATAAATTGCCTTCTATTTTTGGAACTTTTCCAACTTTCTCTTCCTGAAGCTAGTCGACTTTCATTCTTGCTTCTTTCCTTTTCTTTTACTCCCACTTTAACCCAGGATCCAGCCTTCTCATTAACCTGCCCCTCAAAAAAAGTCTCATTAACCTGCCCCTCAAAAAAAGTCTCATTAACCTGCCCCTCAAAAAAAGAGAGTTTCAGTCTCTCAGTACCCACCTATCCTTTGCTAATTCTCTTTCATCTTTCAACTTAAACACTCAAATCAGTCATGCTTGTTATGGATTCATTCATTTACTATGCATGAATAAACCACATATTCAAAATAAACACAACCTTTTCTAAGCAGATATTCAATCGCTCATTTTCTCATACATTCTTGGGTCATCAAACAGCCTGTTTGTTTGTTTGTTTGTTTGTTTGTTTGTTTGTTTGTTTGTTTAATAACCTCTTGCCTTGCTCAAGCTAATCATTCACAGTACCTAACATATTTTTATTTTCCCTGAATAGCATTCATTCAGAATTGTATATTTTTTCCCTGTCCTGGACTTCCAGACGAGGCATGGTGAACTAAACACATCTCCCAAGAAATGGAGATTATGATAGTAGTAAAGACCAATAAACCTATGAGTAGACTGGTTCTTTGGAACTTCTCTGGAATTTACATCTGCAGTATTACTGTACATCTGTAGAATAACAGTTTCCTACAGGTCTGAGATGAAGTAATCAACTATCATGCTCACAGCCACAGTAGAGCCTTTTAAAAGACACTGAATTTGCTAACCTCACTTTCTAATCACTTTTGGAAATTGCTTATTTAACTATCCTAAGGCTATTAGAGATCTTCAGGACAAAAAGTTTGAAAAGCTACCTGGCAATTATACCTTCTTTCCTGAATAAAAGAAAAATTAACCACAAATTTAACAACTTAAAGAATTCAAACTAATTAGTGGTTAAGGTACCAGGCCAGAAATTGGATGACTAAGAGTTCTAGTCTCACCTTGGGCACAAAACTAGATGGGTGACTTGGGCCAGTTACTGTCTCTAGCCCTAAGGTAGGGGAAATGGCATACCACTTCCAAAAAACTTTCCCAAGAAAACTGCAGAGACTTGTGCAGGCAGTCTCCAGGAGTCAACACTGACTCAAGGCAACACATGCACACACAATCATTATAATATTATAATAACCAGTTGTATATTACATGACCACTAACATAAGCCAGTGTCGTTAATTTGTGTTGAGTCTGAGGCTTACATATAGTTTTCCTAAAATCAAATAATGAAATGTGATTAACATTTGAACTAGTTACTCCCACATTCTCCTAATTTCCTATCCAAAATTCTGAAAACAAAAGCTGCTAAATGTCATACATAATAGTTTCTGGATATGAAGTCCCTATATTGTAAGGAATTGTCATCTGAGACATTTATATTTATAGTAGATTATTCATACAGTTTATAAATCATAAGAAGAAGCATCTATTGTACTTCATGAATATTTGCCATCAATTTCACAACAGCAAGAAAGTTTATATTCCCCATCCTGAATAAACAAAGGACAACTCGGCAAGTAATGTTAATAAATCAAAACTCCCTCGGTTCTTTGTTCATGGGCAAGCATAGGCAGGAAACAAAAATAAATGTTTTGAGTTTGCTCACTGGAGAAGAACTAACTTTAATAACTTAGGTGTGTGCAGAGAAAAAGGAAGACATTCCAGAAAGGCAAATACCAGTGAATGAGATGTACTAGAATTTGGGGTTACTTGCTAGAAGTGACCTCTTCTGAATCCCAAAGTCTTGAAATAGCGCTGCATGCATTATTGCAATCAAGGTCATAAGAAAACATGCAAAATATTGCATTAGAAATTGAATTCAGCTTTTTAATAATTATTTTTTTCTTAAAGCAGATTCCTAGGCGATGTGGCTAGGGCTAGCTAGCAGGTCTACGCTGCAAAAATCCAGAGGCATTTTATTGCCATTAAGCAGGTTTTAGCAGTCCTAGTTGTGCTCAGTAGCAACTTTACTATTAGTTAACCATAGTTTTATATGGTATGTTAGTTAACCAAACTAACATAGCTGTTTTTTTTCTAACTGAGGTCTCCCTCCAATGAAAAGGAAAGAATGCTGCTCTTAAGGTTTAATATATTTAGCTTCAGAGGGCATGTTGTAATTAATTCAGGAATGCCATAATTTAAAACTGTTGCCATGACCCAAGAGCTAAAAAAAAAAAAAAAAAGGAAATTTAAAAAAGGAAGTAAAAGGAGAAAAATTACTTTGGGGCCTCTGGGAGAAACTTTTATGGATAGTATAATTGTTTCATTTTAGTCACAAAAGTGAGGGAGGGCTTCACTGCAAAACCACATGGGCCTTTCCTGCAGGCCTTGATAAAAGAGGACAGCCCACCTACGTACATCCATAAGTACATATACGTGCATACAGTATGTACCTCTTCCCTTCGGTAATGACCAATTCTCAGGAGGCTGCCTGGAGAAGTCACTGCAGGTTTTTTTGGCAAGGTTTTTCAGAAATGGTTGGCCATTACCTCCTTCCTAGGGCTGAGAGAAAGTAACTGGCCCCAAGCTGATTTCATGCCCAAAGTGGCATGAGAACTCACAGTCTCCCAGTTTCTAGCCTGACGGCCTTAACCACTACAGCAAACTGGCTTTCATATTTATTTATTCATTCATTCAATTTGACTGACTGACTGACTGACTGACTGACTGACTGACTGACTGACTGAATGGTGTCCATAACAAACAAGTGACTCTGGGCAGTGTACCTAATAAAAAAGTCCAGATGCATAAAAAGTATTAAATACAATACAATTAAATTAAAAAGGGGTTTTTTTTTTAATAAAAGCAAAAGGGCGGGGAAAAAACCATATAGGAAAGTACATTCCAAAGAATTATCATATAACCACCTAGTAGGCTTCACTCTGTCATGGGATTCCCAGTCAGAAGGCTAACAGGGTTGGCATCAGCCTTACCTTGGCAGGAATGATATTCCACAGGTCAGGGGCCATGACAAAATGGTTGTCCCTCTAAGTCCTAGTTGACAAAATACCCTGGCTGGCAGGAACCGCAACATACCTCTCCAGCTGGATCTTGAGGGAGAGGCAGTCCCTCAAATAATCTGCTGTGTTGTCATGCCATCTGGGGCTTTAAATGTTGGGATTACACTACATTTGATTACATGAATACATGAAATTGGATGGGCAACATTTATTCCAGGTTCTTTAATCTTTGTGAATCCAAAGTAAAACATTAATAAATCCACTAGAATTGGGCAGCCAATAAATTTAAAAAAACAATAAACAATAAAGCTTTAATTTCAGCCCAGAATATTTCAGAGGAAGAAACTAGGTGTGATGCTGAGACAGCAAGGTAAACTATAGCCAAATATACCTTAGTTTCTTGTGTGAACTGTCATTGTGGTTTGTAAACTGTAGTTTACAGCTTGATGCAATCTGTGATCCAACCGGTGTAATGTATTCAACCAGACATAGCTAAAAGAACACATGATGCTTAAGTATGATGTGTGAATCAGGTTGTGGTTCGACCTTCTTGTTCAAATTCTATTTTGGAAGGTTTGTAGCTAATGATTTGTATTCCTGATTTACATCAGTATTTTAATATGGAGACAAGGTAGCAAACAAGGCAAGAGAAAAAAAGTTACAAAGTCTTAACCGCAATACAACAGCCCAATTTATTGGCAAGACCATAGATCAGAGCTGTCAAACTTGTAGCCCATAGGCCAGATGCATCACACACTGGCCACGCCCAGTTTAGCGAAGGGAAAAAAAGTTCTATGTCATGTGACACTGCCGTGACACTTCAAATTTGACACCCCTGCCATAGATGTTTAGTTACCCACAATACTAAGAACACATATTATTTAGCAAAAGCTGAATGAGGCTCTTCATTCCTCTTCGGGTTCTTCATTCCAGATCTCATGAAACTTCAAGTGACTTAATCTTTTACGTTAGTTATTTTTAAATGTATACCCTGATTTTCCACTCAAGTGGGCTGGGCAGGGTGGAACTGTTTGGGAATTTGATACTTGGTAGACCATTCCCATCCTTTTTTTTACAAGAAAGCTTTTTTTATTAGGAAGCCCAACTGATATCCTTTTGTATTCCTTGTTCAAGAAAGTATAGAAGTTGATTTTCTGTCTGAAACCTCTTGGGTCTCAAATCTACAATCATTTATCTTTTAAATGATCTTTTTACAGGAGAGACAGGCTTACCCCAATTTGCTGCTGCAGCACTGGATTTCTTGTTGCCTTATCAAAAAGCCAGTGATCCCCTTCTCAATTTGGACAATGAATCCTACTTCTGGAAATACCCCTTTGCATTGTGAAATTTCTAAAGAAAAATCTGTCTTTGATGAGCAGACATCCTAATCATTAGTTGGTTTGCCTGAAATCCCAAACCCTAGAATTTTATCTGGGATAAAAGTTAATGCAATATAGCACTTCAGAAAGATGTAAGAACTTATTCCATCAAGGTCTAAACATCCTGTTTCATAATTACAGACCATAGTGTTCAAGAGAGACTTACACCTGTACAATGCCTATAATTGTACCAAATCAGGTGGCCTCTGCTTCTAGATTTTATCTGAGCCAATTACTAATTTAAGCAAACCTAACATGTTTCTTCTTTGTGCAAAGTTATCTGTAAATATTAAAAGTTTCTTAAACATAGTCTATGAGAAAGTTTTGTTTATGGCCGGAAATCCATTCATTGCAATTGAACGAAAAGGGGAATATTGGCTATACTTATGCTACAGTAAGAGATGTCTAACAATACAGCAGAGACTCTCAGGAAATGGTGGAGTCATTGGTGAAAGAGTTTAAATAAAGGCTGGATGATAATCTGTCAAGAATATTGTAGTAGCAGATTCCTGCAATGGGCAAGGAAAGCGAGATCATCTTTAAGATCCCTTCCAAACCTTGTATACTGACAAGTGCTCCTCAAGTAGGTGACCACTAATATTTATAAATGTCTTTTGACTATAGTGGAACCCATCAGGGTCTCTTTCAGGGCGAGTCATCCCATCTCCAGCATGCCACTAGTACTCTTCCCTAGAACTTTTGAAAGTTCCCATTGTATGGCAACCAGAATGCATGTCTAAGGATGTGACGGGGAGGGCACTGGTTAGGCTCATTGTGTTAAAATTGTCACTCTACTGAGCTTCTTCCTGGAATTAATATTTGAAGGATTTGCATCTTTCTTTCTTAAAGGCACAGAATCAACATTGACAGGAGAAAATAAATCATCACACAGGATAACAGATTTGATTTTATTTGGAATGTTAACTAGGCCTGAGTAGACAAACACTATGTTTTATATATCTTCATCTTGCAAAAGCAAACACAATGGTTCTTTCTATACTCTTGGCTTTGGATATATATATATAAAAAGACTTTCTTCTTATTCAAAGAAAGCTCGGTTCAAAGATTCCTTTAGTTAAGGAAGATCGTATTCTCAACTATTCTCAAGGAAGTAACTGGAATGTACAAGATGCAGAACTTAGTCATCACCGCCGCACAAAGCCACCAAAATCTTTTCGTAATCTCCCTTTGTTTCATCCTGCATGTGGGGGAAAAATGAAAAGAATTCATATCCAACAAAACCAGAAGTAGTGCAATCATGTCCATCCTGTTCATCTCACCCCTATTTATATTCTAAAACTAGGTTCATGCACTATACACGATCCTGTCTCCACTTGTTTGGCTGCAACCACACAAAACAAAAACTTAGTATTTTATACGTGCTGAAGAATTACTTCAAAAACTGGGTGAACACATGGTCTAGAGATTAATAAGGATAATAAAAAATCTTAATCTTAATTATAATTGCCTCAATTATTTTACTGTGACCCCCATCCAAATACAGTCACAATATGTGTAATTCTGTCAATGGAAATAAAAATCGTGGACTCTTAAGTCCCATTGCAAACTGCAAAGTTACTTAGTTCTGGTTCTAATTCCTTAAACCAGGGGTGAAATGCTCTCAGTTCAGACCGGATCACCCCCCACCATGGCCAGCTGAGCCGCATGATCATCAGAGCCTTTTTTTTTTTACTTTTAAAAGCATTTTTTCCTACAACATCTTCCGACGAAAAAATGCTTTTAAAAGTAAAACAAAACAAAACAAAACAAAAAGCTCAGCTGGGATCATCAGAGGCTTTTCAAAGCATTTTTTCCTGCAACCTCTTGGCCGAAGAGGTGGTAAAAAAAAAATGCTTTGAAAAGTCTCTGACGATCCCAGCTGAGTTGCCTGATCAGCAGAGGCTTTTCAAAGCATTAGAAAAAATGCTTTGAAAAGTTAAAAAATAAAAAAAGTTGGCCATGCCCACCTAGTCACATTACACACACCACCACCACCACCACCAAGCCATGCCCACAGTAACAAATTTTACATTTCACCCCTGCCTTAAACCTCTGTTAACCGCAAATAAAAGCAGAAATAACCTACCAAAATTGCCTGGCAGAGAGACACCCCATATTTTTTCTTGTAAAAACCTTTGATCTCATTCATGTCAATTTCAGCCCGTGACACCATAATTCTGTTCAGAGTTCTGTGGCGTGTTCCGGAACCCTGTGGGGAAAAAGAATAGAAATAAACTCTTTTCATAATTCTTGAGTTTAAATGGCTTCCCTCTGCTTTGTTTTTGAGATAATTTAAACTCTCTTTGCCTTTAGGATAGGTCTCCAGACTTTCAAGTGACAACCCAGAAGAAGACAAAAGAGCCATTTGTAACTCAGAAAACATCAAGGATCCCACACCAAAGTGCCACCTCAGAGAACAAAAGTCCTTTGCATATTCATTCAGGAATAGACATCATAATCTTTCTGTCTACACCCATATTAATGAAACTCAAGCCACACCTGTCTGTACTAGAAATCTGAGTTCACACTCCATGTTTATGCCACCTGAGTTTCTGTTAGAGGGGAATCTGTCTCCATAGAGTCAGAGAGTCCTTGTTGTGAGCTTTTCTGATTTCAGAAAGGCCTCTGCTATTGTAAGCAGCATAATGAACCACTCCCAGGTACTGTTTGCCAGGCTGGTTATGAAATCTTGCATATTCCCAACAGCAAACATGTGTGTGTGATTCCAAAGGTGCTTTTTCAAAGCACTTTTCTTTTTTTCCTTTAAGACATTTTGCTTCTCATGCAGGAAGCTTCTTCAGTTCTGACTGAATGGTGGGTGGGAATGGAAGGATTTATGTTACTTGAAAACGTTATTTCTAACTTTTGTGCCCAAAATTGTCTGCCTTAACTGGAAATGTGGTACAAACTGATTATTCTCTTTTTCAAGAGAAGATTGAAAATGTAATGTCTGTGTTGGCATGCTCCTTTAAAACAAAGCCCCCTCCCTGATAGTAACATTTCTTTTACCTTCATTGCTAGATAGAGCTTCTCAGCAAAGAAAGCAGGCTTGCTTACAGCACATTTCACTGGAAATGAGAAAGAACCGAGATTATTTATGACCATAAATTAACAAAAGCAAGGTGCAAAGAAAGAAACACAATGTTTTTTTTCCAAAGATTGTGATCTCGTGAATAATTACACATTATGGTTATATATAGCTAACGAAAGAATTGTGGCAGAACTGGGCCGAGAAGCAGGAAGAAACCTTTTTATGACTTTAAGAAATAACCTTGAACTGCCTAATAAAGTTTTATCCAAAAAGTTAAAACACAGCTGGCAAAGAAAAGATGAAACAGATAGATGCTCCTGTTTTGTTGATATAACTGAATATTTCCCAAAGTTAATTTACATTTATTTATTTATTTATTTATTTATCATGCATCCATGCATGCATTCATTCATAAAAAATAAGATATTCATTGCTTCCTCAGATTTACCAGTTTTCTTCTGGAAGTGATTGTATAATAAGATAGGACTCTTTCTGTTCCTGCATGAACCAAAACTCACTTATGGAATGACAAAAAATTAACAAAACCTAGTATAAAATACTTTGTTGTTATTGACTTCACTGACTGACAATGCAGGGCAAGATTTAAGGCTACTATGCCCTCCCCAGCTTCAAGGGCAGTATGTAGGGCTGAAGCCTTATTAACCTAAGAGGCAAATTTAATTTGTTTCTATTTTATATACAAAAATACAAAATAAATACACAGTCAGCAACTGAGATCAAAGCAATAATAACTGGCGATAAAACCATATTGTGGCCCAAGTGACAATCTGACCTCCATCCCTAAGAACACGAGGGCACTCACAAACCTTCAGGGCCTTGTGAAAAGTCAAAAGGGTCAGGGCCAATCTGATCTCTTGGGAGAATAAAATTCCAGAAGGCATGATCTTGGGACCAAATTTAGGAAGGAACCACCTTTCGTACAGAAGAGGGTTACATACCAAGTGCCGTCAAGCAATTCTCAATGTCTCCTTTCAGCTCGAGGTCCAGAACTTTCTCCATGTCGTGTTTGCTGTAGTTTTGGTATCTCTGAAAAACTGAAACAAAAGAGAACAATTTGGAACACATTGTTCCCCTAACAAGTACACAGTATATGATTATGCTGCATGTATTTAATACTTTTCCTATCTATCAGATCAAGATTATAATCTGCTGTCAGCTTTTAGAAGGGACAGAGATGACATGCAAGGCTTCTGGGATCTATACACACTCCTGGAATCTCAAATTATGCAAGTTCGATTTTAAATAAGAAGGGCTGCGCACTCCATTTCTGGATTGAAATACAGGTGGTCGACTTGCAACTATAACTGAGCCCAAAATTTCAACTGCTAAGCTAGACAGTTGTTGAGGGAGTTGGTGCACCACTTTATGACCTTTTTTAAGTGAAATCACTCCAATTTTTAAGTTAGTAACACAGTTGTTAAGTGAATCTGCTTCCCCATTGACTTTGTTTGTCAGGAACTTGCAAAAGGTGATCCCATGACCCCAGGACATAAATACATACCAGTGGCCAAGCATGTGAACTTTAATCACATAACCATGGGATGCTGCAATGTCGTGTGTGAAAAATGGTCATAAATCACATTTTTCAGTGCTTTTGTAACTTTAAAACAGTCCTTAAGTGAATGGTTGTAAATCGAGGACTACCTGTATACTAATTTTTGGCAGATTGTCCATTATGCAGCAGAATAGCTTTGTTTAACCCTCAGTAATAAATTATTACACAGTATTTTTTTGCATTTTTTTTTAAAAAAATCCTATTAAGACATTTCTCTTTAAAATAAAAGCATTTCAGCGACATGCCATTTATTGCTTTCTGCTTACCTCTTCGAAGGTGCGGGTGACTTCTGGTAGTGAGAATGTCAATGAAAACGTTAACATCAGTTCCTTTTTTTCTCTCTCCAGCCTCATATAATTTCTGTTACAATGAAAGAAATCATTTCGAGAGAGAAATTCCAAAACTTTAGAGATAATGTTCAAGCAAAACCGCCTTTGTAACAGCATTCTTTTCAGAAGGTGTTAACTTGACCTCCAACTGCAGATTAAAGGCCTGAGAAGCAAACCATTTACTCTGGGATTATAACCACAGCAAAATCCGAACTCCAAAATTTTCAGCCCCATATCTCACACTCTTCACCGCTATATTAGCTCACATATGGGGGTGATTCTGAAAACTCAGGGATGTATGTTAAATCTACTCCAGAGAAACTCTTTCTTGTTTCAGTTACAACAGCCATCATTTTGCCACTATGAAAAATAAAGGTTTCCTTTGATCAGCTGATGGCTAATTAACAGATAAAGACATCATTTACCGTCAATAGGTATCTCCCAAAAATTCAGTAGTTATTGATACTAATCAGTGGTGGGATTCAAAAATTTTTACTACCAGTTCTGTGGGTGTGGCTTGGTGGGCATGATGTCGCTTGGTGGGCATGGCTTGGTGGGCGTGGCAGGGGAAGGATACTGTAAAATCTCCATTTCCACCCCACTCCAGGGGGAAGGATACTGTAAAATCTCCATTTCCACTCCACTCCAGGGAAAGGATACTGTAAAATCTTCATTTCCACCCCACTCCAGGGAAAGGATACTGTAAAATCTCCATTCCCTCCCCAACCCACTAACCTGCTTTCCAGCTCCGTTCTGTGCAGGGCAACAAAAGAAAACCCAGCCGATCAGCTGGGACTCAATCAGCTGGGACTCGGGAGGCAGTGAATAGATGTGGGCAGGGCCAGTCAGAGGTGGTATTTGCTGGTTCTCCAAACTACTCAAAATTTCCACTACAGGTTTTACAGAACCAGTCAGAACCGGCTGAATACCACCTCTGATACTAATGTCCCGATTAAAAACAGTTCCCTGAGGGTTCCCCACAACTAATGGACACATGAGGAAGTTAATCACATTCAGGGACTAGATTCAACTCCTCATTTAATGACCCCAACCAGGCACAGCTCGGTAGCAGCTAATGTTAAAGGATTAAAAGCTTCAGCATAAGTCCTACCCTCTGACATTTTAATGTGCATTATTTCCTATTTCTTTTGTCTACATAGACATATGTTTCCTGCAGGATCTATCGCTTCCTCTCTTGGCTTGCAATTCTAATACCTTTCTTTAACAGATGAGTTTGCATGAGCAACCCCATCTGAGAAACACAAGATGGCTCCTAGAACGGATCAGCCAATGGGAAAAGCAATGGCAGGAAGTAAATCCCCCAACAAAGATTGATTATAGATCCCACGTCCTTTTGCTCATGCCATTTGGTGGTTGTAAAATTTAAAACGGGTCTTGCATCCAATAGTTTCCCTTCTGCTGGGAAATGTCTGTGGAAATTCTCAATCATACAGGTCATAGTTGTCCTTAAAATGCTTTTTCCAAAAGGCAATTGGACTTCCTTAGTTTTTTTTGCTTTGAAAACATTTCGCTTCTCATCCAAGAAGCTTACTCAGCTCTGTAATAAAGAAGCTTCTTGGATGAAAAGCAAAATGTTTTCAAAAGGAAATAATCAAGGAAGTCCAGTTGTTTTTTGGAAAAAAAAGGACCTTTGGGACATTCGGCTGGGAAATGCAGCTCCGTATTTTCTTTATTTCTCGGGAACGTGGGAGAAATGCATGGAATGGATTCACTTGCCTGAAGGAAGTTTCATTTTTGATAGACAAGACAAAAGAGACATCAAAGGTAGCAATAAGTATTTCTTACCCTTGCATCATTGTCTACCAACTCTTCATTCACATGTGGATTTTCATTCCGGTCACCCTGAAACAAATCAGTCACACTTAGTTCAATATTGTATACTGCAATCACAGATCATTCCTGAACCAACAGGACTTCTGAGCATCATGGAGTAATACATACCTTTACTAAGGCAAGCAAAGCCTTCCTAAAATCTCCAGAAGTGTCTGAGACAATGTCTTTGGCAAGGTCTGTCTTAAAAGCTGCAGAAGAGCAAACATATTGAGAAAAGAGCTTCAAATGCAAGCATTAACCATAAATTATTTTCTTCCTTACATACAGCTTCTACATTTTTACTCAACTCATTCTATAATCTCCTTAGGCTTGCATTTTTAAATCATTGCTTAGATTTCACAATGCAAGATGTAAATGATACCTTGAAAGCAATCCATGAAAAAATTCCAATTTTATTTTCATTGGGAAACTTGCAGGTTATGTCAAGTTATTTTCAATTAGATGTTCAAAAACAGAATATGACTTTACAGATGCTCTATTCCCTTTTGAACATTAGATTGACAGCCTGTTCATTTTTATCTTCAATTGGTGAAAAACTAGTAGAATTTAGCATTCTAAAATTCCTTACAAATTATCAGCTGGTTTTTTTGTTCAGGTGTTCCAAAAACCAGATACTTCATCTGTATCAACAAATGACTACCAAAATGAATCACATTGTTGGCTGAAGAGGCATTAATAAAATAGATCTAAGGTGTTGTTTTTTTAAGGAGTAATTTACCTTCTTGATAGTGTCTGTTGAGGTCTCTAATTTGTAAATTGTTCCTTGATGTCAGAATCTCAATTAAGATATCTTCATCTGTTCCAAGCCCCTGTTTGGCAATAAATCAATATACATAAGCAAAGCTTTGCTTTGTTTTTATAAAAGAACTTATTCCATCAAGTGCAATGTTCAGGCAGATGCAGAAAACATTTGGCTATAAAACGTTACTGAGCTACAATTCCAGCTTTTATGCCCTTGCTGGAAATATTAATTCACCTATATCTACCTGCATGACAAATTACAATAATGGAATCTTGAACTACAAAGATTAACATGGGGCTGGCTTACATAATATTCCTTATTATCATCCATTTAGACTACTGCAATGTGCTCTACATGGGACTGCCTTTAAAGACCACCAAGGTCAAAATACAGGGACTTGGCAGTTGCTGATGGGTTCCTCTTACACTATTCTGCAGATCCTGCACAGGGTCTCTATTAATTTCTGAGTGCCATTTTAAGTGCAGTTTTAACCCATAAAGCCTATTCTGGCTTTACTCCTTATTTACAGGACTGTATTTCTCCACTGAAGTTGTACCAAATGATCCAATGATGTTTGGAGAAGCAGTGGATACTTTTTTATTTTCAGGAGGTCAGGGATCTAAAGCCGAGAAGTGCAATTTTTCCATCCCTCTGGAATGGCAGCTGAATTGACTCTGACATTATACATTTTCCCAGAGGAGTTGAAGATGAAACTTTCCCAGAAAGCAATGGAAGTGTGACGTTGCTTGACTTCTGTCAATGGTTTTAGTATTCGGATGGTTATAGATATTTAGGCCTTACTATGTATTAGTTTTTATTTTTGTTGTAAACCACAGAGAGTTTAGATTGCCGCATGGTATAAATCTGATACATAAATGTTAATCTCTCTTGAGGGCACTGTGGAAAAGACTCTTAATGCTTATCTTCTTTTTTGACTTTCATAATTTGTCAAAACTATTCCATAATTTCAAAGGAAGAATAATTCTACAGTATATTGCTCTCCAATGCAGGTAACTCTAATTTCTTCTAACTGTGAAACTGAGTCCTGTCTGATAAATTGCCTTGTAATTTCCAAGAAGTTTCTTCTTCTAATATGCCAGGATTGTATTAATTATACTGAAATATTTTGAGAGAAAAAGAAAGGAAAAGAGAAACAAAAAACAGAAGGAATTGGATGGATACAACCTAAGCTGTTTTGAAAAAGGTTTGGCTGGGAACGACAAAGAAGGAATATTATTGAAATGGAATGATTCCACGCACCAGAAAACAATTATATTAACAGCATTTACTCTAGATTCTTTCTGTCCTTGATCACTTCACTATGGACTTTTAGAATTTAACACCTAGCACTTAATAGAACTTGGAGGACCAAGTGGGAATTCAACCCAAAATAGTTTGCATTGTACTGAATCATGTGATTACCCCCCCCCCCCGCCGCCTTCATATTGGCTATATATTTACAGTGCAATCATCCTGGAACTCCTTCAGCTTCTTGACTGAACATATGACAACTTCCAGCAAACATACCATTCATTCCAATGTTTCTGTAAGCCAAGGGTGTCCAATCTTGGTTACTTTAAGAATTGTGGACTTCAACTCCTGAAATGCTCCAGCCGCTGGCTGGGGAATTCCAGGAGTTGAAGTCCACAAGTCTTAAAGTTGCCAAAGTTGGACACCCCTGCTTTAAGCTGAGGAGAAGATTTCTTTCTCTCTCTCCCCTCTCTTTACTATAATGTCCACCCCAAGCCTTGGAAGAAAAACATACCTTCATAGAGTATTTAAGCTCGTCAGCATCAAATTGGGCAGGAGTTTTCAGCATAGCCACAACGACATCTTCTAAATTGCTTTTGAGAGCTTTTTTCAAAGCGTCTTCCAGAGACTATGAGAAACAAAAACACAAATGTATAACAACTGTTTATAGAACTTATTCAGATGATAAACATTACTTTCCAAACACACAAGAAAATGTTCGACACCAAACCATGTATAAGTACTTCATTCTTCCTGCCTCAAGAAAAAAACAGTTGGTTTACATTTTTTTTAATATGTACATAACTCCCTTGTCTTTTGTCCTCTGAACATGTGATAATCTCCTAAATGAAGCTCTTGCACTTACAGAACAAACAGTTCTGGTAGATTTGTTGAAGTCCTTGTTAGTTTATCCTTGTAAAGTGGCTTTTCTTTGCTCTTTCTGTTCACACCCATTCACAGGTGGGGCTTACCTGCCTGTAGCTGAATGATCCAGGTTCTTTTTTTTTTAAAGGAGACAAAACTCCTATTTTCAAGAAGAGACTGGACAGCCATTTGTCCAAAATGGTATTTCATGTCCTGCTTGAGGAGAAGGCTAGAAGACCTCCAAAGTCCTTTCCTCTCTATGTAACATGTTCTACAATGAAACTCTTCAAACCCAAATCAGAATCATGATGGTCAACTGGAAGCTATACCTCTCCTCCCACCAATATTAAAAAGCTAGTGTGCTTTATGTAGCCTATTTTTAGAAGTTATGTTCCAACCATCAACATGGTAATGAATTTAATATGTTATTTATTCATCTCAGCCATTCTTTCTCAAACTTGGCAATTTTAAGAGGGGTGGACTTCAGCTCCTAGAATTCCCCAGCCAGCAAACTTCTGAATTCTGGGAGTTGAATTCCACACCTCTTAAAATTGCCAAGTTTGAGAAAGACTGATTTAGCATACATAATATGCTAAAAGTGAAAAGTATCTATGCAAGGTATGTACTAATGAAGTTACCTTGCCATTCATCTGTTGATAAGTTCTTTTGATATGCTGTCGTTGCTCATTGGTTCTTTTGGTCAAAATATTGATGATGCCTGCTTCATCAACTCCTAAATCATGAATGAAGGGAGGAAATTTCATTAACACAAATATAATCAATTCAGTCCACACTACAGCCAACAAATCAAAAGGTAACACTGTTGCTCAACTGAGTTACCAATAAAGTTGTTTTCATCAACATGTTTAGCCTGGTGCAAAACCATTTTTTTAATTCCTTCCAACAGTACATTGGAAAGAGAAATATGTCAAGGGATATTGGATTCTGTCCAGCTGAAGAACAACTTTCTAAAACTAGAATGGAACTAGATTTGGTATGAGGTAAAGAAGCCTCCAAAGATAAATTTAAGTTTAAACATGGGCCAGGTTCTACCAGAGGCTCCAAAGAAAAAAGTCCCATCAATTCATATTCTTGAGACTATCACAGATGCATCCATTCTAAACCCACCTCTCCCTTCCTTGCTGGTCACATAACTAAGAGTATTTTTAAGAGGTTGGAAAGAATTCCAGAAGTCACATTCTGCATGCTTGCTAACTGCTCTCATATGCCTCTATTCTCTCTAAATGCTTAAAATTACTCTTGCCTGTCTTCATCTCATCAACATTTAGGTCAGAGGTGTCCAACCTTGGCAATTTTAAAACTTGTGGATTTCAACTTCCAGTATTTTCCAGTCAACCATATTGGCTGGGGAATTCTAGGAGTTAAAGTCCATAAGCCTTAAAATTGCCAAGGTTGTACACCCCCGATTTAGGGAAATGTAAGGCATGGCAAAATACAGCCTCTTGCTGAATGGGATGGCCTGCGTGACAATTCAAGGAAAAGGAAACAGAAGAAATCAAGAAAAAAATGATAGCATGATTTGAACTATGTTGCTGCAATTTTGACTTTGCTGAAACTGTCTCGATCTGTTCCACAAGATACTTAGGAAAAAGCACACAAAAATGTGGATGCATTTTTGCACAGACCTTTCATTTAAAAATGGGCTAAATTGGCATTAGCACTGGAGAAATAAGAATCTGAGCAAAACTCAACATCTACATTCGCAGATATTATCTTTCCTTCCTACCTTTAGCAGTTATGGCTTTGTGTAGTGCAGTCGCATCAGCTGAAGGATCAAAACTGGGATAAGCATGGACTGCTGAACCAGTTTTACTATTTTTCTGTTAAGAATAAATTGAAAAATTAAAACATTTAATTTGCTTTAAAATTAAAAATCTTTTCTTGCCCAAATCTTCAAGGTACATTCAAAAATAATTATTAGATGAAAACTAAAGAATAACCCGGATGATGCAATGATGGAAACCCATTTTCACCATTTGTAAGGGAATATGCTAAGAGGCATTCATTATAATAAGTAATTATAAAATGATAATATGTTACTATTATATCTGACTCAATATGAAGAGCAGAATGATCTTGGCACTGGTGCTTGCTTCTGCATGAGCTTACAGATTCTATGAATGCAAAATCTTCCCTTTTTTAATATTTGTGTTTTTCAGCAATGTCCCAGTAGTATAGCTATTCCACAGTATCAGTATTGATTTCAGGCTGTTTTTAAATATCAATAATCAGAAACTATATGCAGGTGGTCTTCGACTTACAACCATTTGTTTAGTGACTGTTCGAAGTTACAATGGCACTGAAAAAAGTGACTGATGACCGTTTTTCACACCTACAACCATGGCCGCATCCCTATAGTGACATGATCAAAATTTGGATGCTTGGCAAAGAGCCATGCAGTGGTGAGAATGCAGTATTGCAGATTAACTCTACCAACTGCCAGCAGTTCAATGCCAACTGGCTCAAGATTAACTCAGCCTTCCATCCTTCCGAGATGGGCAAAACGAGGACCCAGATTGTTGGGGGCAATATGCTGACTCTGTAAACCACTTAGAGAGGGCTGTAAAGCCCTGTATAGTAGCAGCAGTATATACATCTAAGTACTATTGCTATTGGCAATTAGCATGTATTTATGATGGTTGCAGGGTCCTGGGGTCATGTGATCATCTTTTGTTACCTTCTGACAAGCAAACTCAATGGGAAAGACAAATTCATTTAATAACTGTGTCACTAATTTAACCATGGTTGTGATTCATTTAACAACTGTGGCAAGAAAGGTTATAAAATAGCAATAGCACTTAGACTTATATACCGCTTCATAGTGCTTTTACAGCCCTCTCTAAGCGGTTTACAGAGTCAGCATATTGCCCACAACAATCTGGGTCCTCATTTTACCCACCTCGGAAGGAGGAAAGGCTGAGTCAACCTCAAATGAGACAAAACTCACTTAACAACTATCTTGCTTAGTAATGGAAATTCTGGGCTCAATCGTGATCATAAGCTGAGGACTACTTGTCGAAGTTTTTATTTTAGGAAGTCAGCTAAATACTGCCTCAGTATTTTGAGACTCTTTTCTCTATCTCAGAAAGGAAAAGGTCACTCCCAAATTTCTTTGGGCGGCTCATGTTTGCCTCATCATTGCTAAAAACCAGCAGAGTTCATTTCCTGCTGTTCTGAAGTGAAAAGCATATCAGACCTGTAAGGCAAATCCTTAAAAATAAGCTTAACACCATTTAAAAAGAACATCACCACCTATTCCTTTAAAGGTGTTGGTTACCACCTTTAAAGCGCTCCATGGCATTGGACCTGGATACCTTTGAGACCGTCTTCTGCCACCAGTAGCCTCCCACCGGCCAGTTCGCTCCCACAGAGAGGGTCTCCTCAGGGTGCCATACGGCCAAATTATGTCGGCTGGCGACACCCAGGGGGAGGGCCTTCTCTGTGGAAGCCCCTGCCCTTTGGAATGATCTGCCCCCAGAAATTCGTAAAATCTCTGATCTCTGTGTGTTTCGCTGTGCCCTCAAAACCATGTTGTTCCGCCAGGCTGGGCTATCAATGTAAAGATTTTTAATTGGTTTTTAATGGGATTTTAAATTTGGGGTTTTACAAATTGGGCCTATTATTTAATAATTTTAATTATTTTTAAATTTTGTGTGTCTTTGTGTTTTTAATTAGGCTGTACACCGCCCTGAGTCCTTCGGGAGAAGGGCGGTATAGAAATAAAATTAATAAATAAATAAAATAAAATATTCAAATACCATAGGGGCAGTGGTGAGTTGCCCCCGGTTCGCACCGGTTCTATAGAACCGGTAGTAAAACCGTCGGGAGGCTCCGCCCACTGACCCCGACGTCATCAAAATGCTTCCGTGAGCAGCCCTGTTGCAAACCGGTAGTAAAGGTAAGTAGAATCCTCCCCTGCATGGGGGGGGAAATAAGACAGTCTGTCTTTCTACAGGTGTGTGTGCCACAAGGCTCGACTTTTGGCATCATTGCTCCATTTAGCAGCCCAAAAAATATGAAATGCATGTATTTACAAATGTTATGCTAATTTCAAAATTTAAATTAATGTGTGCTAAATTTAAATGCATGCATAAAAGGATTGGACAAAGGCTGCCCACCCCAGTACTGATCAGTAAAGTATCAGTTGTAGAATAGGAGGAAAAAACTAAAAAAAAAAATCTCCTATCATTTAACACACTGATTATTCAAAGAAAGAGGAAAAGAAACTGTTGGAAAGAAAAAAAAAAGAGCTATGGGCTGCTGGTCTGAGCTCCGAGCTTGGCAATTTGGTTGCAAATGTTTCATCATTATTCGAGGAGACATCATCGGTGCACTATGAATTGTGCTTGTCTTTTTTTTTTTTTTAATTTGATTTATATGCCGCCCTTCTCCAGAGACTCAGGGTGGCTTACAGTGCGTTAAGCAATAGCCTTCATACTTTTGTATATTTTATACAAAGTCAGCTTATTGCCCCCACAAACTGGGTCCTCAATTTACCTACCTTAGAAAGGATGGAAGGCTGAGTCAACCGTGAGCCTGGCAAGATTCGAATTTCCTTTAATTGCAAACAGCTGGTGTTAAATTACAGTGCTTAGTCTGCAGAACTATCCAGGCTCCTGGTCTGCGACAGACCAGCACAATTCAAAGCACACTGACGATGTCTCCTCAGACCAACTACCAACCCCAGCTACATATATTCAAATACATTTCAGGAAGAACTATTTCTGTCGGTGACACTCTGCCCTATAGCATCTTATGACAGCTCCCATCCCTTTAACTGTACTTCCAACATTCCTTTGTAAAGTCAAATTGATTAGTTGTTAGAGAAACTTACAATGTATTGTGGTTCTTCATCCTCCATAAACCTGGCTTGCTTCAGGAATTCTGATACAAAGGCCATCTTGATTCAACTTTCTGCAAAGGGAAAAGGTGAAACAGAATGAAGTGACAAACTGCTTTCCCCTTTTTTCTTTCTTTCGCTTTTTTATTCTGCAGGAAAAGGCCCTTTACCCGTTTTAGGCATTCTAAGAACTAAGAATTGGAAAAGTCGAAGAGGGTTCCTCTCCCCCTTTCCAAAAGAGAAACCCAAATTCCAATACATCCAGAGGGCATCAGGTTGGGAAATATAGCATCATTTACTGATTTATTCTGCCCTGTTACTGGAGTTAAGAGAGGAATGACCAGGGGTTTAAAAAAAAAAACACCACAAAGCGAACTGAGGCTACAACTTGTACTAGATCTTAAGATCTTCTTGGTTTCAGCCATGAATAATTTTATTAAGGCATTATTAGGAAGATACCATTTTATATTATTTTTTTCAGAAAAAAAATGTTTTGCATTAGCAAATTATGCTGTTCTTTACAAATTTCCCCCAACACTCAACCTATCTAGGGCAACAATCAATGCCTCTTTTAGGTTATGCAGAATTACGCTGCATTTCTGAAGTCATTTTAACCATCTATTTACAAGACTTAAATGTCCACCTATCTCATACAGTGACTCTAGGTGGCTCACAACAATCCATAAACCATAATTAAAAACATACCCCTCCCCCAGGCACTAGACCAAACATCATCAGAAGTCAACCCCCAATCCTAGCCCGATGTTTGGGGAAAGAGCCAGGTCTTCACAGTCCTCTGGAAGGCTAAAAGGGTTGGGGACCTCTGATTTCTGGTGGGAAGCTATTCCAAAGACCTGGAGCGATCACCAAGAAGGCATGCCTCCAAGGTTCCATCAAGGGGACCTTAAGGGAGGCAACCTGGAGCTCAGCCACCCTATCTGACCTAGTAATGTCAGATACCCTCTGGGAGAGGCAGTCCTGCAACTAACCTAGGCCTGTGCCATATAGGACTTTAAAGGTAATAACCGGGACCTTAAATTTTCCCTAGAAAGCAACTGGAAGCCAGTATAGTTCGTGCAATGGTGGTATGATTTGGGTGAACCACAGGACACCTAAAATTGTATGTGCCGCTACATTCTGGACTGGTTGCAGATTTCTGATGTCTTCCAGGGCAGCCTGATTAGAGCTCATTGCAGTAATACAAATAGGAGGTAATTAAGACAGAGGTGACTGTGAGAAGCCCCTCAGTTCAGGAATGGGTGTAATTGGTGCAGAAGTAGTGGTGGGTTGCCCCCGGTTCGCACCGGTTCTTATAGAACTGGTAGTAAAACCAGCGGAAGGCTCCGCCCACTGACCCTGACGTCATCAAAATGCTTCTGCGCTTGTGCAGAAGAGCGCGCGCACAGCCCCGTTGCGAACCAGTAGTAACAGTAAGTAGAACCCACCTCTGTGCAGAAGACAGATTTGAGCAAATGCCTCTCTAACACTCATAATGCTACTTATTTTTGGGTAATGAAACATCACAACCAAGCTCAGACAATACATTCATTCATTCTCTGGCCATGGCTACCACCTCTTCTTCCAGCAGGAGTTGTGAGTCCAAAAGGAGTGCCAAATTGCTCACCAGATCTGTATAGGGAAGTGTTACCTAATCCAGAGTCAGACATGTTAATCACCTGACTCCAGGGGACAAAAACCAAAACCAGTCCATCTTGCCAGCATTCCAGCCAGCTTCTCTCCATTCAGGCCTTTATAGCTCCAGGCTCTAAACTAGCACCTGAATAAAATAACTTGCTGGACGTGGGGTAGAGACATATAATTGGTTAACATCAACATAGTGATGATATCAAACGCCATGCCAGTGGATTACCTCTCCCAGCAGCTTCATATGGATGTTAAGTAGGAGAGAGCCTTGAGCACACCAAATGGGGCCTGTGACTGAACCTCTCCTCCCCTCAATAGCACTGACAGGTACTAGCCACAGAAAAAGGAGATGAATCAGTACAGAACAGTGACACCCCCACAATTCCCTGGAGCAGGTCCAGCAAAATACCAGCTCAACTAATCCCTGCAACTCAACTTCACAAAGAGAGCTTGTATCCAGCTATGCATCCAGGGCAGCTCCCCTAAAGACTACTAGAGATTCCAAAATAACAACAGCTAGCCCAGCAGCCCCGCCCCAGAGTCACATCTGATGTCACACTTGAAACCTGTGAGAGTATGTTTCTCGGAGAAGAAGACCCACATCTACGACCAACCAGATTTTAGTAATGCAGGCCAGATCAGTTCTCTTATCCATAATCAGCTGAGATAAGCTTTACTGCAAGCTGACATGGCATTAAGCAGGGGCAGCTGAAGTGCAGATCCTCCAAGGCTGTGAAGACTAGGTTTTGAGGCTGAGCACAGGGGCCTGGAAAGCAACACAAGTGTTAGCTGCCAGGTTGGCCTTCCCAGAGAATGGCCTGCCTGCTGCATCCCACATCTCCCTATCCCGTTACTATCTCACTGTCAATCCCTGCCCACTGCCTTCCTACTGCCTCTACTTCTGAAACAATCTCAGCCAGTAGAATTTCCAGATCTTTTCCTGCACACAGCCAAAACTCCAAGGTGGATGTGTTCCTAAACCTGCTCTATAATCCCAGCTGTTGGGGAGTCCATTCTGATCCTAATCCCAGGAGGAAAACAATGGAGACCTCCCAGTATGGCCGCTGATCCACATAGTTGGTCTGATGACTGCCACAAGATTTAGTTTCATTCCTGCTGATGCAGTGGTGAAATTCAATTTTTTTTTACTACCGGTTTTGTGGGCATGGCTTGGTGGGCATGGTGTGGCTTGGTGGGTGTGGCAGGGTAAGGATACTGCAAAATGTCCATTCCCACCCCACTCCAGGGGAAGGATACTGGAAAATCCCCATTCCCTCCCTACTCCAGGGGAAGGATATTGCAAAATCTCCATTCCCACACCACTCTGGGGCCAGCCAGAGATGGCATTTGCCAGTTCTCTGAATTACTCAAAATTTCCGCTACTGCTTCTCCGAACTGCTCAAAATTTTCCCTACTGGTTCTCCAGAACCTGCTGGATTTCACCCCTGTGCTGATGTTATGAGTCTATGTATGTATGTATTATAACTACACACACTGTAAGATCCAGCCAACTTGTACATTTCATGGACTGCTTTCTGGACCATTACAAACCTTTGATACTGGCTGGAGAAACACTTTTGGAATTACAGTTGAATTGCACGGTTGCACAAAATAGGAGGATCAATCTTAAACTGACTGAAATGAGCATAATTCAACAAACTGAAAAGTAAGAAAATATTTCTAAGATTTCAACCTCTTTACTCAGAAGTAAGTACTGAGTTCCATCTCATTAATAAGTGCATTTCAGATTCAGCTGGGTATGCAAGTTCCTTCCAAATGAAGGGACAACTATCTTTTCTCTGTCATTATGCAGGACTCCTTCATTCTCAGGTCACTCTTCTTGGATGGCCAGAGGCAGCAGAAACTTGAAAAACCTTTTCCCCCCCCCCTCCATTCCTGAAAAACCTCTAACAAGGAAGAAGCATCTCCTTCCAAATATACTTGTGAAAAATAAAAAGACTGCAAATAACATTCTGAAGTTCTTACATTCCTATATTAAAAATAACTACCAACAAAAACTTAATTAAACTTAGTTGCCTTTTTGAAAAAAAAAGACATATTTTATTTTTGGTGCGGTTTGCAAAGGAATAAACATTTAACAATTGAGTAACAGTTAAGCAAGCTTTCCTTAACCACAGGGTGTATGTTTTTTCTATAAAAAAAAAAAGTTTCCACATAAGGCACTGAGCGCATTTTTTCCCTCTTAACTCATACTTTGGCAGATAAAAATAATTCTGCTTTCTATGGTAACGGAAAAGAACAGGAAGAGGGAAAAAATGCAGTTATTTAGCATTAAGCTACCGACTGCTATAAACAATTTTAACTCCGTGACTAGTTTATGCAGTTTTAAATGCCTTCTACAGCCTTACTGTAAAATACAAACAAGAGAATCAGATATAAACTTATATAAATAATCTTATAGCTCTACATTGACTTAGAAATAAGTCCAAGTAAGTTATACTCCAGAGTAAATAAGAAGCTACATACTTCTAAAATTATCAGTAAAGGACAAATATCAAAAGAGCCATACCTTTCCCTTTTCCAAAACTCAGAAACAATATTTTCCAAGCTGGGAAATGAGCCTGTGGAAAACTTTAAGTTGTGGTTCCTACTTTTATAGACCCAGCAGGAAGCCACACCTAGCAACCAGTGCTTACCAAGAGCCCTGTGATTGGTTGCTCAGAAGGCTAAATACAGGACTTAGTCAAAAGACAAGTCTTTCAAACAAACTAACCTCTCGCTTGAAGAAACCGATTTCTTAGCTAATGCAGAAACTGCCGAAAGTCAGGGAATAAATGTTGTGTAATGTTCTTGGGGATGCCTTGAAGGCAATGGCATTAACTGTTGAAATGCCTCAATAAGCTATTGCAATATACTGCATGATTTATAGTTCAATATATAGACAAATGTCTGCATAAACTAGGCTATTCTGTTACAGCTGATATTCAGGATTATTTCAGGATGATCTCCCAGATCATTAAAGGAAAGATGCAAAAGGAGGGACAAAATAAAATGTGAATGACAAAAATTAAAACATTTTTTAAAAATATTTTAAATAATTAAATTGAATTGTTGAATTGTCCCATGGCGAGTGGCCTCCTTGGCAAATTGGCTGTGCTGTATTGTCTCATGGTGAGTTGCCCCATTTTGCTGTTACCATTCCTTCATCATTACAGGGAATATGGAGCACTCAGTGGTGGGTTGCTACCGGTTCATCTCTGTGCATGCATAGAAGTGTCGTGCACCCGTGAGCAAACTGGTTGCGACCTAAATTGAAACCCACTACTGGCAGCACTGTAAGATTTTTCATGGATAGGTAAAGAAAAGGCACCCAATTAGGTATGTTCTTATGTTTCTCTCTCTCTCCCTCTCTCTCTCTCTCTCTCTTTCTCCCTCTCTCTCTCTCTGTGTGTGTCTCTGTAAAATGGGCAACTATCACTTGTCAAGAGGATAAATATTATCTGTCAAAAGGCAGTATGTAAAACGATAAGCTCAGGGAGATAATATGAGTTCATCCGCACACCATCATTTCCAAACTTCATCTTTCATCCCAGAGAATTTCCAAAGTAGCAGGATCTAGAACAAGAAAGTATCAGATCTTGGATGCAAAAAAGTAGCCAAGAAAGAAAAAAGATCAACAAAACCCTAGAAGCTTCTCCTTTCTAATTCTAATTTTCTGGAAACGGAGCTAAGGTGGGTGTATAGCTTTAAGGAAGACATGATCACTTCACCATAGGCCTCTTCAAGTGTTATGATGACTCATGTGACTATAACAGTGCAATCTCTGTTAGAAAATCAGCAGGCCTTGGATTGCAAGACCTCTGTCTTGTTCTTTTTCTTATGTTCCCAACAACCTAACTCTTCCATGTGAGCAAGTCAGAATGTTTAAAGACTGAAGAATAAAGGATGTTTAATGAAAATGCATAATTGTAGTGGAATATTGTGACTGAAAAAACCCTTCTCAATTGTCAATATCTTTTAATGTGAAAGAAGCTGAAACTACACTTATAGAGAGTATTATTGTTGAATTAATGTATAGTAGAACGTTTCCAAATTGGTTTTGCTGGTTGCAACAGAAGACTGAAGTTGAATCCTTTTCCATCACCATGTTTCTGTTCCAAGTTATTTGCTGGATGAGGCATAGTTGGACTGATGCACATTTTCCAAGGATGAGCAGGAACTGAGACAGCAGCAAAGATTAAAAGCAGTCTCTTCTCTTCCCACATGAGTTGTCATTCATATCTCCTCCCCTTTAGCCAACTTTTTCTAAGGATGTGATTAATGCTAAGTAAAATCTAATGAAAGAAAAATAAAAGGCCAGATTCAATCTGCACAGTACTAAGTGGAAGTGATTAATTTATAGCACAATCCTAGAGGGGTATACAGTAAACATGCAAAGCTGGAAGTTGTATGTAGAATTGCAGATGTTAGATAGGAGCAAATTCCTAAATTACCTGTAGACCTATTTAAGTTGAATACATGCATCTTGGATGCTGAATCATTGTTTGTTAAGAATCTAACAAACAAAGCTTAAGGCCTCCTGAATCTGAAAGAACAACAAAAAAAAAACCATCCTAGAAGAAGGCACCTGCAAGAATCAAACTCATCTATTCTATCTATCTTTTATTATTGTCTAAATATACAGGGTGGGGAACAATGGCCCTTTTATGACCTGTGGACTTCAACTCCCAGAATTCAGGAATTCTGGGAGTTGAAGTCCACAAGTCATAAAGGGGGCCATAGTTCCCCCTTTCTACCCTAGAGGAACCTCCCAGGATGTTGCTACTCTTTTAATTAGCCTCAGTTAATTCTTCTAATTAGCTCAAAGTAGAAGTGACTGATTTACCAGTGACAGTCAAACTGAGTAAGCTTGGTCTTTGGCTTTTATATAAGGTACAACGTACCTACATTCCTTTTAGCAATTTTAGCTCTTTCTATCCAACATCTTTCCCTCTGACACTAATAATCCTCATATGTCAGATTATTGGGCTGCGGAAGTGTCTTTCAGCTACAAGGAAATGAATGAATTTCCGGTTACTTCTCAAAGCCCTAGATCTGATGAAGAAGACTGGGTAAGGCTGCCTTCTTCATTCGGCTCCCTAAATGAATCAATCAGAGATCTTCAATAGCCATCTCTACCCAGCTCTCTAAGGAGAGAAGAAACAAATTGGATTCCACTGAAGAGAAGACAGGCTGCCTTTAAGCCTTGCTTCAATGAGGAGCGGTTTCCGTGACTCAGAGGCACTCCTATCCCCTCCTTCTCACAAATACCAGCACTCCCTTTCTCAGCTCTGCCTTTTGTGAAATTCCTCGGCTGTGTTGACATTTAACAAATGCATTTGGTGTGGCTTGCAGGGGCAAAGAACATTAGGAAATTGCAAAAGGAAATGTTAGTCTGGTCCCCCCCCCAATGCTCTGAGTATGTCACACTTCAATTCAACTCTGCTATAGAAATGGCTAGTGCCTAGTAGTATCTACTGCTGTGTAAAAATAAAAAGTTGAGGTTGTAATGTTATCTGCTACTGTGCTAAAGAGGTTTGTAAGCCAGTTCTTTTTCTTTCTTTTTCCCTCTTTACTCCCCACCAATAGCCTCCCACCGGCCAGTACGCTCCCATAGAGAGGGGCTCCTCCGGTGCCATCAGCCAAACAATGCCGACTGGCGGCCCCTAGGGGGAGAGCCTTCTCTGTGGGGGCACCTACGATCTGGAACGAGCTCCCCCCGGAGATTCGGAGGATCCTGGATCTGCGCACCTTCCGTCGCGCGCTCAAGATTTTCTTATTTCATCAAGCTGGCCTGGCCTAAATCTTTTCCCCTTTTAAATTTTAATTTGTTTTTAAATTATTGGGTATTTTAAATTTGTCTCAGCCAAATTATTTAATTCGTTTTTATTCTATTTTAAATTTTTGTATTTATGTGTTTTATTCTGTGGCTGTTCACCCCCCTGAGTCCTTTGGGAGTAGGGTAGTATATAAATCCAATAAAAACAAAACAAAACAAAACAAACTCCATATTTTCTCTTTTCAAGTTTTCTATTACTTTTTTAAAATTTCTGTTTGTATTTTATATGTTGATAAACTAATAAAAATGAATTTTAAAACTTCAACTCAGTAGGTCTACAGACTAGGATCTCTTAGCCATGGTGGCACAGTGGTTAGACTGCAGTACTGCAAGCTACTTCTGCTGACTGTTGGCTGCCTGAAATTTGGCAGTTCAAATCTCACCAGGCTCAAAGTTGACTCAGCCTTCCATCCTTCTGAGGTCGGTAAAATGAGGATCCAAATTGTTGGGGGCAATATGCTGACTGTGTAATCTGCTTAGAGAGGGCTGTAAAGCACTGTAAAGATGTATATAAGTCTAAGTGCTATTGCTATTGCTTAGCCCATCCAACCATGTCTAAGTGTTTTAGATTCTACCGATGCATTGGGAGGATCACTTGGTGTGTGATGCGGCTGTGTAAGAATTTATACGGGTCTTTCCTATTGTTGCCTTCTATGCCTCCTATGGATACCTTAAATTTTAACTCTGTAGGGCATGACTATTAAATTAAGAAAAAGGCTGCCAGGAAGGGCAGATTGGGAATTGCTGAGTCATCCGTTTGTAGTGCCACTGTGTAAAAGCAAATCTGTAGCATTAGTATTTTACAGAAAGGAATAATTTAAAAAACACTCAGGAAAATCAGTCCTTGGAATATGAAATAGCAATGAAAACTTAACATTGTTGCTTGTGCTCCCCCCATTTTTTAAAAATGTGGCAATATAATGCTTGTGCTAGCCTACCATTTCCAGTTGATAGGACAGTAAATTTTCAAAATTGTAGCTCCAATACATCCAGAAGATGTCATGTTGGGAAAAATATACGAAAGTACATGAAAAGCTACACTTTCAAAAACTTAAGTTTTCACAGGATTTCAAACCACTTTTGTGCTAATATTCATCCCCTTCTAGTGGTCTACCCCAATATTTAGCATTTAACATTTAGAAATAATTAGAATTGACTTCTTTTTCTTATTAGTGGCCTTCTACTCCATATTAGATATGCCCCAAAATAGTGAGTCCTCCTACACTGCTATCCATTCCATCCACATATCATTCTTGAGGGACTTTAAAAGTAATTTGTATTTTGTTGCTTTCATCCACAGATCCCAAATGCATTTAGTGAAGTCTGGAGCACATAGGGAACACCTTCAGCCAATAAGTGTTCAGCCTGGGCTTGCCAATAGCTGAGATCTGAAATGCCAGCATATCACCACAAAAAAGAGAAAAGAGACACATTTCATTCTCCATCATTCTCCACTAACTTCCATGAAGTCTAGTATTCTCACAAATTCTGCAGATAACCAGCTAACAAACTGAATGCTAGGGGGTTGGCCTGAGCAAGAATGAAATTAAATTAAACTGGAACTGTACCCAAGGAGAAATAAAATGTTCATAAACATAGGATGACCTTATTTGAACATGAATTTCTTCCAGAATAAAAGAGCAGATGGGAGTGGGGGGGGGGGGAATGAATGGTAGTTGATATTTGCTGTCATGTGGTCATTGGGCATCTACAGAAGCGAAGTAATCCATTTTGTAATAGTTCTCAATTTATCAAAAGTCATCTCTAAGTAAACATAATGATTGTAGTGATGTTCTCTCTCATAAACCCAATAGTCAATGCAGAAATAGTATACTAACGTGAACATTACAATGATTCAAAGCTTCAGCAGAAGTCTATAGTACAGGTAGTCCTCAATTTATGATGGTAAGTGAGCCTGCATGATGGTCATTAAATGAGAAATCATGTGACTACATCCAATTTTACAAATGCTGCAGTCACAGAGCAAACTCATTTATCACTGTTGACATTTTTTGGGCAAAAAACAGAAGTAAATGTTGTACATTGTGATTACCTAATCCCCAGATGCTACAAACAGCCATAAATGGTCCAGTTGCTGACTATCGAAAAGATGATCACATGATCGCAGGGGTAGGGAACCATCAGAACTTCAAATCAGGCTGTAAGTAGTTTTTTCAGGATGTGTTATGACTTCAAATGATCTCTAAGTCAGGAGTCTTCAACCTTGGCAACTTTAAGACTTGTGGACTTCAACTCCCAGAATTCCCCAGCCAGAAAAGCTAGTTGAGGAACTCTGGGAGTTGAAGTCCACAAGTCTTAAAGTTGCCAAGGTTGGAGACCTCTGCTCTAAGTGACTGGTTGTAAGTTGAGAACCACCTGTACACATGAAGCTTCATTCCTTCAGGCTTTACCATTTTCAGTTCAATCTTTACAAATTCCTTTTTTAAAAATTTATTCTATTGTAGACATTCTTGTTTTCAAAAACACTATTGTTTTAAAAGAAATATCTTCAGGCTGCAAATAATAAACCTTTTAAAGTAATGGCATGATTGCTGGCCAGATAAGTAACCCAATTCCCCATAAGAACCGTGGCTTCGTTTCCACAGGAAACAAAATCCTACTCCTTTTCAGGACTCTTGAATTTTTAAACATGCCCTGTGTCAAATTCTCCCCCATGATGTGCTTTCCTTTTTTCTATTTCTAGCCTGAATGGACCCATTATTCTCAACTTGCAGTTTATTCACCATGGCAGAAGGTAAATTTGCTCTAGCTATTTTCATTGTTTCAGTATCTTAAGGAAATTATTTGTTCAACAAAGATATTATCTTAGTATATTGGGAGTGGCAAGGTTGATGTGTGTGTAATCTTTGTTTAATTCGAGCTGGTAGTTTGTAAAAACTGGGTGTCCCCGCTGCCTGAAATAGCATAAAAATAATAGGTCTTTTTCTCATAGCTTGAGATTATAATAGGAATCTATCTGACTAGCTCATCTGTTTCCCATAATATCTGTCCAACCAATTTCATCTGGCAGGGCGGCCACACACTGGGTTCTTTTGATTAAACAATGCCATCTATCAGGATCTTGCAAGCAAGCCTCCTCTATTGTTAAGATCCACTTGGTTCCCACCTTACTGGTGTTTTGGAAGCCTTGAAGAACTGGATGTTCACTCTGATCTTCAATTTGGGATGATATGGGTGTGTTTCTTGATGTTACCAGGTTTTTGCCATCTTTTTTTTCTGTGTTGATGAGGATATTATCCATTCAGTCAAGTCTGACTCTTGGAGATTGTACGGGCCAGGTCCAGTGGTGGGATTCAAATAATTTAACAACTGGTTCTCTGCCCTAATGACCGGCTGGGTGGGTGTGGCCATGGTGGGTGTGGCCAGGGTTTATGACAGGCAGCACTCGGCCTCCTGCACCCCCCTGGGAGCAAAAAATGAGTCGCGGGGGGCGGCTCCCTGCGCCCCATTTTGGGCCTAGTAGGCCTCCCTGCAGCGTCCTGGGAGCAAAAACGCTTCTGGAAGGGTCAGAAAGGGGAGGGGTGGGGCCAGCTAGCAATTTAACAACTGGTTCTGCTGAAGTGGTGTGAACCGGTTGAATCCCACCACTGGCCAGGTCTTTCCACATCTTCTGATCTCACACCACTTTCTCTGAGTTGTTTTCTATGTTAATTGACTTAATTGTATCAGACTAAATTGAGTCTTTGTGTTACTGTTGTATTTTTTCCCCGCTGTGCTTTTACTTTGTGAGCCACTGTGAGTCTGTGGGAGTCCGGCTGTGTAGAAATTTAATAAATAAATAATAATGAATAAATTCCTGATTTTCATTGAGAATGTACACCCTCGGCCCCTGATGTTTATATATTTCAAATGGGAGTTAATTCATGAATAGGTCATTCCTGACCATGTTCTCATCCACACAAATACGTGAAACAAGAAAAACCGGTAACTTGGAAACAAATACTTAAGACTCCCCTCTATTAAACTGAAACTCCTGCATACTTAAACTTTAAACAGGAAAAATGTTTAAAGCTGTATTACGGTACTTTAAGTTACACCTAGAATTCAATATAGAAAAGGGGAGATTTGGGTGCTAATTTCAAGGAGACTAACTCAAGGACCCAACCCTTATTGTCCTACAGGAATGCTTTCTACGTATGAAATAGTTTTTAAAAATATTTCTAAAGGTCAGAGTTTGCAGTGAAATGTGATATGCTTTCCCCACCGATGTTGCAATCTGTTCCTCAGTTTGCTGTGGCTGTTAGAACAAGAAATTGCATTAAAACACAACCTTGTCAATGATGAAATATTATTAAGGGACATAGTGCTTTGCCTGTTTGGCAAGAAAGTGAGCAAAATTGGCTTGTCATTTCTGAAAAATTTAGCAAGTTCCTCTACTTACTTTAAAGTGATGAAATTTATTTTAATGAAATCTTATTTGGTTTCAACTGATTTTGAAAACACATCAGTTCTACCACTGATTGTTTATTAAAATAACTAGGAATTATTAGTTTTACCTAATTAGCATCAGGCCCTTAACACAAAAATTATCCATAGTATTTATCATTCAGAACGAACAACAAAGGTTAAATTAGTGTGAAGAGAACAGAAATATCAATGGTAATTTTGATATTAAAAACATGAATGTAAATTCAAGGATTCTCTTCCCCATGGGGCTACTTTAGTCTTACTATCATAGACAGTAGCAGCTCAGTCATTTATGCTCTGATTGAAATTGGGAAATATGTCTACAATTGCCTCTTACAAATACATTGAGACATTCTGACGGGTTATTGATGCTAAATAAGGGGAAGTAAGAGGAAAGAAGGGACATGGTGGCTCAGTGACTAAGACGTTGAGCTTGTCGATCGAAAGGTTGGCAGTTCAGTGGTTCAAATCCCTAGTGCCACATAACAGGGTGAGCTCCTGTTATTTGTCCCAGCTTCTGCAGTTCGAAAGCATGTAAAAAATGCAAGTAGAAAAATCCCTAGTGCCACATAACAGGGTGAGCTCCCGTTACTTGTCCCAGCTTCTGCCAATCTAGCAGTTCGAAAGCATGTAAAAAATGCAAGTAGAAAAATAGGGACCACTTTGGTGGGAAGGTAACAGCGCTCCGTGCGCTTTCGGTGTTTAGTCATGCCAGCCACATGACCACAGAGACTTCTTCGGACAGTGCTGGCTTTTCAGCTTAGAAACGGAGATGAGCACCACCCCTAGAGACGGAAACGACTAGCATGCATGTGTGGGGGAACCTTTACCTAAGAGGAAAGGAGTAGTGGACTCTGTAGTAATAAGACACAAAAGTGGGACGCTCATTAATAATGATTTTCAGTTGACAGTTTATTCTGCAAACAACTCTTTTACCCTCTGTGCAATTTAGTTCACATAGCATTTGTAAAGCGAAAGCTCTGGAACAGATCAGTTGCTTATACATTCTTCTTTGATCTTTTTGTCTTCTGATCCTGAATCCTAAAATCAACCGGTGAGGGCATGAAGAAAAACAGAAACTTTGTAAAAGAGAATAAGGATTAGGAAACCTAGCCTTCAACAACTGCATTTTTGCAATCTAATGGAGTGGAAATAGTGCTTCCACCCAGCACTTAATATCGTGCTGCATTATTAAGCAATTCCAACCCAGTTGTTGATGTTTCTAAAATGTTCACTCAAGCGTGGATCAGCAAAACTCCATTAGATTATTAATTTCTAATTTCTCCCTGGTGACAACTATTTGTGTAATTGCTCCCTGGTCAGAATTACGATATGCTTTCAAAGATTCTTGAGAGTCCTTTGGATTGCAAGGAGATCAAATCAGTCAATCCTAAAGGAAAGAGTAGATCCTGAAGCTGAAACTCAAATACTTTAGTCAGTTTAGAGTGAAGGCAAAAGGAGAAGGGAGTGGCAGAGGATGAGATGGTTAGATAGTGTCATAGACATAATAAACATGAATAAACATGAACAAACTCCAGAAGACAGTGGAGGACAGGAGGGCCTGGCATGCTGTGGCCCATGGGGTCACAAAGAGTTGAACAAAAAGGCGACTGAATAACAACAACAGAATTATGGTATAACAATTCATATAGTTTCATTTCAGTTAACCACAATGTGTAAATGTTCTTGATTATATAAATCAGATTTGCAAGAAACTCACATCCATAAGTTATGCTCTATAGTACCAGAAAGAGACAGATTCCACATGAAGACATCTAATTAAAATTTCAAAGGAGTCCAGATGCTACAAAAGCAACAACTGGCCATCATGTCAAAATAATCTAATGCTAGAATAAATTTATCACAGGTTACACCTGAATTATATGTAAATAATATACCATCGACATCATTCCTGAAGCAAATGTTATCATAGTTTTTACCAATTTCAAGTCAGGGCATGCTTACATGAGTGGCATTCACAGTGTAAGGAAGATATCTTTTAATACAAGGGTTTAGATGTGTATTTCCATGGAGAAAATTAATCCTAATTCTGTTTGAAAGCTACATTTGTGATCTGGATGAGTAAATCAATATGTCGTATCAAAGCATCTATTATCACGTTGAACCTTATTAAATAATGCTCAATGAGCAGAAATAATCATTAATCTGCATTTCATTGCAAGAGGGAAAAATTCCTTGATTTGTGGTATACAATTCAAATAGCAGCTGCAACTCTGTTTAAATTCATGAAGAAGTTGTTTGTATTCATTTGAATGTGTCTCTGTAAGCACTAAATATGTTAACAATTAAAATAAGCCCAAATAGTAATCAGATAATCATTTCGGTCCTATATTATGCTAATAATATTATTATTATGCATTTTGGTCCTATTATGATTTTATATCATTTTTCCACAATAGCCAAGTTCACACATCACAGTAAGCTATATATATGAATCACAGTACGCTATATATATGATTTTTATCAGAGGTGAAATCCACTTATCTTCGCTACCAGTTCACAAATGGGAGCGCACGTGCAACACCTCTGCGCATTGAAGGACTTTCTGCGCATGCGCAGAGCGTCAAAAATGGGACATGATGACATCCGGGCGGATGGGCGGAGTCTCTTGTCGCCGGCGCTACCGGTTCACTAGAGCCGGATAGAACCAGCTGCATTTCACCACTGGCTTTTATATATTATATTAAGTGAAACCAAACACTTTATGGCTAACAGAAATGTTGAAATCCAGGTTGTGAATGTCTAAAATTTATTCTATACTTATTTATCAGATGTATGAACTGTGATCCTTGTACAACTCAGCTCTGCTTAGAGATCAGGCCAAAAAAGGCTTAATCAAAGATAAATAGCTGTCCAACTGCAGCCTCAGCTGATGTTTTTTTCATAAAGAGGCAGTGTTTTTCTATCACTATACTGCTTTAAGTTTGCATCCATGCAAACTATCTTGAGTTATTCAGACCAAATGAAAATTACCTTTAAGTACAACTTCTTTTTTGTTATTCAAAAGTTTACTTACAGTAAATTGAATAGAAGTAGAAACAGATCGCCAATGCCAGCTGCTTCACATGTATCCAAATCACATTTATATTACTGTAATATGTTTTTGTCATATATAGGTAATTTTTATAGGTAAAAGATGAAAATGTAACTTAGTAAGAGACTATCAGTAATTCTCATGAGTAATTATCACACAAAAAGAAGAAAGTAGAAAATAGAGAATATTTTGCCAAGGAATTACTTTATTAATACACTAGTTATTTAAGTCTACATCTATATCCACTTATCTGAAAGTAAGACACTGAATATTTTACATTTATTAGTTTATTTAATTTGCTTTCCCTGTGGTGTTATAGTTGGCCTGCAGCATTGGCAGTACCTCTGAATAAACTATTAATCCTAGGTATGTGTTGCAGAAGTCCATGTATTTTGATCTAGAGAACTGTTGTATATCAACCCATTCTTCTTGCTTCCCATTACAACACAAACCTTTGACCAGCATCCTCAATAATACATACTTTGTCAGATGACTGCAAATGCACAAATCTCCCCCAGAGATTAGAATGGTCCCCATTCTAATTGTTGAGTTCGTGGCGATATATCTGAGGTGACTCGAGCGTCAGTAACACAACCTTTATTAACGTGAATGTAAGAACTCCAACAAGGCAAAATGCCTGACAGCTCCTTTTATAGGAGACGCCTGTCACTCTTAACCAATCACAATGAAAAGGGAGTCCCACGCTTTGACGAGCCAATTGGGGCCTCCATTAAGACTCGTACTTTGTTGCTAAGCAGATTTGCCGACACAACACTAACACTCTTCCAGAAGGCGCTGAAGACCTGGTTCTGCCAGTGGGCCTGGGGAATGTGGAGCGGGACGGAGCCAATTAAATGGCTCATGTGATATGTTGTCGCCGGGGTGATGGGTGGTGGGTTATTTTATTATATTAATTTATTAATTTACTATTGGTTCTCTGTTTTATTAGTATTGTTTTTTATATTTAATATATAGATATAAATATACAGAGGTGGGCTTCACATAATTTAACAACTGGTTCGCCTAGTGCAGAACCAAAAATGTGAGTGCGCATTTGCACACTTCAATTCGCTCGCTCGCATGCCATTTACGCACCGCTTCAAACATATGACAATTTCATGTGCACGGCTTCCAGCACACCTTCTCGGGCAGCCGCGGTAAGTATAGTGGACGAGGCGCAGAAATCAGCTGGGCTGCATGGGCAGGGTGAGCCAGCCAGAGAGTGAGATATATAGGATGGGATAGTGCCAGGGCAAGCGGACGGGCCCAGCCAGTGGTCAGAACTACTGGTTCACTTGAACCGGTCTGAACCAGCAGCAGCCCACAGAGAATTTTTAGAAGCATTGACCAGGATGGGTCTCTTTTAGAACTGGAAATAAAATTCCCATTTCCTCTGACAAGAATTTGGACTAGACTGAAGCCTTGCTTTATCCCAACTTCCGTTTTCATAGGGCCAGCCAAATGCTAATGAGATGGCTGCCGCTGTTTATCATTATATTTCCTCAAAGCACCAGAAATGCTTAAATTTGTTGCTTCTGCTATGAGAGACTGAAGTAATGGCAAGATCAGGGCATCCATTATTCCTGAAAAATGGTTTTCTCTCTTGTATTAATGACCCAATGGTTTTTGGACCTCAGGTATGTCATGTGTTTTTTAGTTCTAGAAGTGGTATTGTGCTGTGAATGGAGCACCACAAAAGGGAAATAATGGAGGACAACAGTTTCATTTGGGTCCTCATTAATGAATATAGCAAAATAATGTGATGTATTGGGTCAAATGGCTAATTTGTGGTTTATGTCAGTGTTCCTCAACCTTGGTAATTTTAATGGCTGGGGAATTCTGTGGATTAAAGTCCATAAAGTTACCAAGGTGGAGAAACATTTATTTGAATTATTAGCTATTAACAGCTATATATTAACTGAACTGAGCTATTTTACTAGCTTGTTTTTAACATTTAGTTGCTATCATTCTGTTGGGTGATACTAGTGATGGCTATTTTGTCATGGTGGTAGCATATTCCGGCTCTCACTTTTGCAGCAGGAATTTTACAATGCTCATTCTTCTTTCCTAAATATTGGAGTAACAGTTTCTACTTGGTGTCTCCTTTGCACATGTTCCATTTTACCCATTTCTGAATTAATTTAATTTTTAAAATCCCCATTTAGGTTATAATCCCATTTCTTCTTGCCTTGGAGTAAGTTACTGAGTGAAAGCCAGTTTAGTGTAGTGAATAAGGTTCTGGGCTAGTAACTGGGAGACTTTGAGTTCTACTCCCACCTCAGTCACTAAGCCAGCAGGATGATCTTGAGCCACTCCCCCTCTCTCAGCCCTAGGAAGGAGGCAATGCCAAACCACTTCTGAAATTCTGCCAAAAAGTGTGCAAGAATTTGTCCAGACAGTTGCCAGAGGTCAAAAACTGACTCAAAGGCACAAAAAAAGAGGAACACTGAATATTAATATTTATTTGTTTCACTCCTTCTCTGCTGTTGTGTTAGGCCTACAGCGTGGATGGTACCCACCCTGTTACATGGACATCATGGTACTTGATGGTATTTCATTGTCTCTTCTTGGGCTGGAGCAGATCGGCATAGACTGTTGGCTTTGTGATAGCCAATACCTGGCTGAATGTTTTCTTACAACAGCACTTTAAGCAGTTCACATATTGAGGTGTGTAGGGAGTGTGAATCTCAGGTGCTTGGTAGTATGAGTTGGGGGACCACCACGCTTCCTGAAAAAAACACCTCATATGGGCAGACAATTCACATTCCTTTCCATAACCTTTTGGGGTTATCTATGTTTGGGCCTCATGTATCTTCTTGCAATTCAGATATTGCTTGATCTTTAGTCACTGAACAAGTCAAATCTATACTTGACAGAGGTTTTTTTTAAAAAAAAAAAAAACAGTAAACCACACATGAGAACAAGCCGGAAAAAAAAGTTACGAGCTATATAATGGAACTATTATTTAGGGATCAAAAAGATATATTAAAATTCTACCTATCAATATAGATTCTTGCCATCAAACAGGCTGGTTCTCTTACAGCAGGGGTATCAAACTCAATTTCATTGAGGGCCACATCAGGGTTGGGTCACTCTTGTTGGGGGCACCTGTGGTGGCCCGACCGCTCTGCCAACAAAAACAGGCTCCTGGTTGAGCTCCGTTTTTGGCTGGGGCAGCCTCCTGCAACCCTCTGCCAGCAAAAATGGAGCTTGGGAGGACAGCCCTCCCAAGCTCCATTTTCACTGGCAGAGGCACCACGGGCCGGTTCTTCGCTGTTTCCAGGCTTCGCTGTTTCCACCCATGGGCCTTGAGTTTGACACTCCTGTCTTAGAGTATCTATAATGACATTTCTTTAGAGAACAACTCATTTATGATAGGGATAGACATTATTGGATACATAATAGTCAGATTTCTAAAAGTTAATAAGCATCAGGATACAGAACAGGGGAAATTCCTATTGAACAAATATTGTAAGCTAATTGTCATAGGAGTAACTGCCACTTTTCTGTCCTCTGTTGTAACTTGTTTCTCCCCATCCCACCCCACCCCCCATCAACGTTCTCTTTTTCAAACAAAAGAAAATGAAGCAAGCCAGTTCTGCTTTTTACATTATACTTTCTGAACTTAGTAATTATCCTTTTCTGTCCTGGACGACCCCAATCACCTTGTTCTGCTCATGAAGTTTTGACACACATTTGACCTTCTGCAATACAGCAGCTAACCACCAAAACAACAAAAAGTGGAAGTCCCTTGCATCATAGCAATATGAGGACTCAATCTGCATCCCAAGAAAACATTCATGATGTGAACAGGAGGACACACACCATGTGTTCATTGTGTGTGCTCACACAACCATAGCCAGGCATCTGATTTCTTGCTTGATAGCTCTTTTACAGTAATTGTTTTGATGTATTTCAGGCCTAGTGTATACATCTTGGATTTACCACAGCTTATATATTTATTTTTATGCACGTTTTTATGCACATTTCACCAGGCATTCCCCTATACAGGTAGTCCTTGTTTAGCAACTGCCATGTGCAACGGCTGTTCACAGTTATGATGGTAATGAGAAAGTAACTTTACAACCAATCCTCACTTTTACAACCTCTGCAAAGTAAAGCAAAGTTGAAGTGAACCCAGTTAGGATTTCATTTAACAATAGTTCACTTTAATCAGCAGTTTATGGTGCCAATTGTGGTCACTAAATGAGGACTACCTATAAGCTCTGCCATGACACCAACAGCCCTTTCTTCTCACTGCCACTTATTTCTAAAGATGGCTTGGACTATCAAATATGGGTGAGGGGAAATTAGGACATCATTGGTATAAATGAATCTTTGTAACCAAGCTTTCTACTCCTTGTCCCCTCTATGTGTGACCATGCAGGAAGCTTCATTCCATCACCTATGTACTAAAAAAGTGGTGCAAAAATGTCTGGTAAGAAAGAAGTAGTATCTAAGAAGTCATCAAGCTCCAAAAAGATTGGCTAGCCCACTTGTTACAGCAGAGAGGGCCTACTTAGTGTCTCAACTATCAAAAAATTGTGACTGACAGGATCCAGGAGAAGAGCCTTTTTTGCTGTGACTCCCACGGTTTTGGAATATTCCCCCTGAGTTCTGACTTTCCAGAAGAGTCTTAAAACCTGACTCTGCTGGGAGCCAATGGGTTGTCCACACTGGATGGCTGATTGGGTAGAGAGATCCATCCCAGGGATGAAATCCAGAAGGTTCTGACAGGTTCTGGAAAACCAGTAGCAAAAATTTTGAGTAATTCAGAGAACTGGCAAATACCACCTCTGGCTGGCCCCAGAGTGGGGTGGGAATGGAGATTTTGCAATATCCTTCCCCTGCCACACCCACCAAGCCACACCATGCCCACCAAGCCACGCCCATAGAACCAGTAGTAAAAAAAAAATTGGATTTCACCACTGATCCATCCCCCTGTGTCGCCTGCCTCTTAGTTTTTAGTATCTATTTGTTGTTGTTGTTAGTCGCAAAGTTGTGTCTGACCCATCGTGACAATGTTCCTTCAGGCCTTCCATTCCTCTACTATCCCCCAAATCCATTTAGGCTTACGCCAACTGCTTCAGTGACTCCATCCAGCCACCTCATTCTCTGCCGTCCCCTTCTTCTTTTGCCCTCAATCGTTCCCAGCATTAGGCTCTTCTCCAGTGAGTATCTATTTAATCTTTCTTAATTTTAAAAATTGTATATTATCTTTGTATCATTTTGTAAGCCATCCAGAGTCACTTCAACAGTGACATGCGGGCATACAAATTTAACCTAGTAAGACCACACCTGGAATACCGCAACCAATTTTGGTCATCGTACTACAAAAAAGATGTTGAGACTTTGGAAAAAGTTCACAGAAGAGCAACTAAGATGATCAAAGGCCTGGAGACTAAAACATATGAAGAACGGCTGAACGATTTGGGTTTGGCTAGTCTAAAGGAAAGAAGAATTAGGGGCGACATGATAGCAGTATTCCAGTATTTGAGGGGCTGCCACAAAGAAGAGGGGATCAAATTATTCTCCAAAGCACCAGAGGGCAGGACAAGAAACAATGGTTGGAAACTAATCAAAGAGAGAAGCAACCTGGAATTAAGGAGAAGCTTCCTAACAGTGAGGACAATTAACCAATGGAACAGTTTGCCTCCAGAAATAGTGTGCGCTCTGTCACTGGAGGTTTTTAAGAAGAGACTAGACAGTCACTTATCTGAAATGGTATTGGTTCTACTGTTTGAGCAGGGAGCTGGACTAGAAGACCTCCAAGGTCCCTTCCAACTCTATTCGATTTGATTCAATTTGATTCTAATGGTAGTAGCAGGGCGGGTATATGCTGTGGAGATTCCAAACACTGGGATGCAATCTGGATTCTTCTGGATCTGTTTAGGAATGTGGATTGAGGTTCCTGACTGGAGTTTTTCCTCAACCTGCTCTATGTCCAGAAGCATTGTTTCTTCAACATCTATCAGATTGCATAAGTGGTTCTTTTCTGCTGAAGAAACAAGGCCATCCTCTATAAAATCCACCAAAAGACAGCTGGAAATATTGCAGGTGCATTGGGTCTCACTCCTTGTAGCATTGTTATTACAAGGTTTCCACTACCTCCACTAAGGATGTAATTGCTAGTGCCACAAATGAATTCCTTTTTTATACCACAACAGTGGGGCCCATGGTACAAAGATGGCATAGTGAAATTTTATTTTATAGTTGTTATGGATTGGTTGTGCGATCTGAACCCAACATTATACTGACTTAATTTTGAAGCTGGTTCAATTCTTTAAATCGTGGTCAACATCTCCCAGGAAATTGCATTATGAAAAACAATTCAGAAATAGATTAAATACATTGAACCCTGATGAGGTGGTGGCATTATTTTCAAACTCTATTTGAAGAATATGGATTGGGATGAGTTGTGGTGTATGCACCAGTGGTGGATTGCCCCCGGTTCGCACCGGTTCTATAGAACCGGTAGTAAAATTGGCAGGAGGCTCTGCCAACCGACCCAATGTCATCAGAACGCTTCTGCACATGCGCAGAAGACTGCGCAAGCGAGCAAAGTGAGCGCATGCACGGCCCCGTTGCAAACCGGTAGTAAAGGTAAGTAGAACCCACCCCTGGTATGCACATCTAGTTTGTGAAATGTTTGCAGCCCTATTCCTGCGCAAATATTGATGACAAAATACGGTAGACAAAAACAGCCTTCCTTTGAGAGTTGAATAGAGCTTCTGTTCAAATATTGACAAACTCTTCCTTGTTTAAAAGCACTGGATCTGCTAAATGAGACATCAGAAGAGAATGTTTTTCAGAAATCACAAGGTTTATTTGGATGGTAATTTGAATTTTACCCTAAAAGCATACTATCTACTTCTTGGCTGAAGGATTCCATAATTTCTTAATCATTTTTATCTTCAAGTCAGGAATTGGGAAGTTACTTCTGTGCATGTATTGCTAAGAAAAATCAAGACAACTGATACTTTTCATTTTTCTAGGCCTGTTTCTGAATGGACTCCAGATTATTGAACTATTTTGTTATGCAGGCTTTCTTGACTCATACCAGGATGAATGAAGAATGTTTGACTGATTGGCCAGATTGTATCTAATAAGTGCTGCTTTACTAATATTGTATTAGGCCTATAAAGTTGCTTATTCATAAACTGTATCTGAGGGAGAGATTTCTTTGTTCTTTCTGTAATATTGCTTTACATCCATAGTCATTGTATTTGAATGATACTTGAGGATATTGCTATCTTCCTTCCTGTCCCTGCTTGTGACTGGAAGTGACTTAGCTTGATTAGTTGTGTTATCTCTGCTGAAACATCAAATTATGATATGCAACACTGACTGACTGGCATCACTACATTATTATAGTGAGAAACAAACTCTGAATACAACTAATATATTCTCTCTGTATTCATATTTCTTTCTCCTGAACATAATATGTTGGGAACAAGAATTAAGAATTTAATGGGTAATGTCAGTAATGGGACTAGTGTTACCCCTTCAAGGTAACCCAGTAAGAACCCTGAATACTAACCATATCTTTACAAGTAGTCCTCGACTTACGACCAAATTGAGCCCAAAATTTCTGTTAAGTGAGACGTTTGTTAAGTGAGTTTTGCCCCAATTTATGACCTTTCTTGCCATAGTTGTTAAGTGAATCACTGCAGTTGATAAGTCAGTAACCCGGTTGTTAAGTGAACCTGACTTGCCCATTGACTTTGCTTGTCAGAAGGTCGCAAAAGCTGATCACATGACGTTGGGACAGAGCAACAGTCATATGAAGTATGAACCAGTTGCCAAGCATCTGAATTTCGGTCATGTGACCATGAGGATGCTACAAAGGTTATAACTGTGAAAATGGTCATAAGTCAGTTTTTTCAATGCTGTTGTAACGTTGAACGATCACTAAATGAATTGTTGTAAGTCAAGGACTACCTGTATTTACACTTACAACAATGGTTCCCAACCTTTCTGATAGCACAAACTGGCAGCAGCAGCGGTGGTGATGGCAGCAGGGGAGGGGGATGGTTTTGGATGTGCAACCTAGATCTCCTGCAATCACATGGTCGCCCGCCGCTTGTGCAAACAGGTACCGGTCTATTGACTGGGGTTTGGCGATCCCTGACTTACAAAATCTTGTGAGACTGAAAGTATATCTCCTTTGTCTCTTTTTACTCTCTGGGAAATTAGGGAGAGTTTCATCCCTACTTTCTGTTGTGGCCCATCAGTGACCTGTGCAGCTAGTAGCTGATTTTGACAGCGAGGAGGCTGGTGTGGTGCTGCGCCAGCAGCCTGTGCAGCTGGCACTTGAGTCGGACAATGAGGAGGCTGGAGAAGATGTGGTGCCAGAGGCGGGGATTCAGCCAGGGCCTTCAGAACCTCCAGAAGCTCCCATAAGTGAAGAGGAAGAAGAGGAGGAGCCACTTCTCGATGCACAGGCGCACAGAGCTGCAAAAAGGCAGGAGTGGCTCCTCAGGAGGAGGTCTCCTCGAGTGTAAGGCTTGGGGTTAATTGGCCAGTCCCTTAGCCTATTTAAGGAAGGATGATGACTGAGGCAATGTGCAGGGAACAACTTCGTTCACTCTCCTTCGCGTCTGGATCTTAGTTCTCTGCAAATTGCTTCTGGGCTTTCTGCCAACCATAGTAAGATTACGATTATTTATTCTTTGGATTCTTGTAGGCTGTTAAGAAAGTTAATTAACAGCCTCTGTTTGAAAAAGACTGATTTAATTTAGTAAACTAAGGTTTGTACAGACTTAGTGTGTGCTGCGTTCTTTGGGGTCCGTAGCTGGGACAGAACAACTTTCCTTCTGTGGGCTGAAATGTCTTTTTTATGCTAGTTGTTCCTTTTTCAGGTTATCCTCCTGTCATTCACATTACAACTAGTCAATTGAGACGAGAGGGCATTGACCCTTCGAGACCCCAAAGTTAGACTATTGCCTTGATTCATTCCAGGCTGGTCTAGTGGTTAAGGCACCAGGCTAGAAAGCAAAAGACCATGAGTTCAAGTCCTGTCTTAGCTATGAAACCCAGCTGGGTGACCTTGGGCCAGTCATTCTCTTTCAGCCCAACTCATCTCACAGATGCAGGAAAGACAGGAGGAGGAAGGTGTGTTGGATATGTCACTGTCTTGAGTTATTTGTAAAAATAATAAAGGCGGGAAATAAACAAACAAATAAATAAATACTGGATTAAACGGTGGAAGTCTTATACAAAAGAGTCAAGGCCAGTGTGGGCCACAGGCTCAAAGCATCAAAGAGCTTTGAAGGCATGAGAGACTTTTGAAGAATTAAAAATGTGATTATTTTCATCTGCCATTTGCTCTGACACAAATCTTACCCTCTCAATTTGAAGCTTAAGCTTTTCTGGGCTTTTTTTCCTGGTTCCTCCCATCAAAGTTTATTTTTCACAGCCAGGATGGCGACACCAGATACAAAGAGCAATTCCTTGGCACCTGCATCTATTATTATACTTGTCATTTTTTCTTGCTATTGTTTGTTTGCTTCTACGTTGTATCATGTCAATCTTGCAAAATTATTTCAATAACTAAGAAAAGAATATTTAAATGCATTCTTGGTCTGTGATTCGCCATCTAAAACTTGTACCAAGGTATTTATAGGAGAGATATTTTACTTGCTGTTCTTCTAATGTACTGAGTGCTTGGGTGAGAGAATTTACAACTTACAAAGGTTTGATGAGCTGGAGACGCTTATATATGCCATATTTTTCGGAGTATAAGACGCACCGGAGTATAAAACGCACCTACCTTTTTTGGTGAGGAAAAGAAGAAAAAGAAATCTCCCTCTGCCTCTGAGCAATTTTGCCTCGTTGTAGCAAACAGCAAACAGCCTGCTTTACTTTCAGTTTCGTTTTCAGCATAGCTTGATTAGCACAAGGGGGAAAAACTCTGCAATTTACCTCTTTGCAACAAGCATCAGAGCCCTGTGCAAAACAGCTGAGAGCAAATCAGCTGAGAATCAGGAGGCCGATTAATCAACTTCTGCTAATTAGGCTGTGCTGAAGCTGAAAGGAGCTGTTTTTTCTTGCTGTTTACTTGCAAGGAGGTAACTGCTGCAAGGCAGAGGCCAAAGGGTGGGGGCCAGTGGGTGGGTGGGGCTACATTCAATGTATAAGATGCACCTAAATTTTCACCCCCTTTTAGAGGGGAAAAAGGTGCATCTTATACTCCGAAAAATACGGTAAATTTGGAACCCTGGGAATATTTGTGTTAAGGGTCGTATTGAGAGGTGGGCATCACATACTGTAACAATCAGTTCGCCCAGAACCGAAAATGTGAGAGTGCGCGCCTTCCACGCACGCACATGGCATTGAAAAACACCGATTATATAGGATGTGATAGCGCCAGGGCTGGTGGGCGGGACCAGTCGCTTGTCGGAACTGCCGGTTTGCCCGAATCAGTCCGAACCGGCAGCAGCCCACCACTGGTTGTATTGGCAATTTCAGTTTTCAAGTAAATGACAACTCTGTTTCTCTACCTCTGCATTCCATACAAATGGAGTTCACAGAGAGCAGATTGTCTGAAATTGACTTAATGGAACTCTCCCAAAAGAGGATTCTTATCTGTATGACTTATTGGCAGCACTCTATAAATATCTGTTTTGATAACAGATGCACTATTTAAACAGTGGTAGTAACATATATCTAAATTTATACGGCAAGAAAAAAAAACATGATTTGTATATAAAGTGCTAAAAGATGCAAAAGAAAGAGGATTCTGTTTACCAGAATTAAGAATATATTTAGACAGTTGCTGTTTGGTCTGGATGAAAGAATGGATGTTGTTAAAAATAAGATATTTTTGTAATTAGCTCACACCCCAAGATTTGAATGGCATGGATATTTCTGGTATGGTAAAGTTAAAATTAATATGGATTTTAAAAATCTCATTTTATTATACAATACTGAGATTATGGAATAGACGTGAATCCAAATTGTGCCTGAAAACACTTTGTTAGATCTTAAGTCAAGAAGCCTGTCTTAGCAGAAAACTGATAGACTGATAAAAGGTTGACATAGCAAGAGTTATGTACACTGATAGCATATGCACCAAGACAAATTCCTTGTATGTCCAATCACACTTTGCCAATAAAGAATTCTATTCTATTCTATTCTATTCTATTCTATTCTATTCTATTCTATTCTATTCTATTCTTGGAAAACTATCAAGGAGTACTTAAAATCAAATCAAACTAAATCAGTGGATTGCAGAAGGATATTGTTGTCAATGATTTTCTCATTGATGGTTATATGAAAGATTTAAAATAGATAAAAAGAATAAGAGTGTGGAGCAAAGCAAGACAGAATTTGAAATACAATTGTGTACTGATGATAACATGTAATTGCTAAAGTGTTTGAAACAGAGGAAAAGCAGGTTAAAGAATAAATTGAACTTAGAATTTTGGTTATAATATACAGGTGGATCAATGGGGAAATGTGTGATTAAAGATGCTGAGATTTACATTGGGGTATGATCTCAATGTGAATTTTTATAAAATGATGTCAGTTTTGGAAGACAATTTTCTTTTTTGCTTCTTAACTGCCACATATTTTAGTTGGGGAAGTTGAGGGGGTTGTTGTTGGAGCGGTAGAAAGTTAGTCATAACAACATTCCATATTCAAGGACTTTTTCCTGCATCTGATGGAGACTGCCTGAAGATTGTATCCGGTGGAGTGTGATGAGTTGATTGGACAATGTGATGAACTTGTGGGTGTGGGGCAGGGCTGTGAACTGTTAGATGGGTGGAGAAAACCTGGAAGCTTTCAGATTCGGGTTTTCCCAGATGTGCCAACATGACACCTCTAATAAATTGGAACTTTGAGGAACCTCAGGTCTCAGAGTTTTATTTCTTTGGGGGTGTTCCTTGGAACCCTGACAGATGTATTGTTGGTACTGTGGGAAGAAGTATCCATGGTTCAGTTCCAAGCCAGGAGAAAGACACTGGAAACATGGAGGCTGATTGGAAAGATGGTTTAATGATGAAACAGAACCACATGGGCAAGCTGACCACATGGAGTTGAGAGTGGAGGGTTTATACCTTCTCTTGGGTTTTGCACTTGAGCTTCCTGTTCCTGTGCAAGAACATGTATTCTATTGGCTGTTGTCAGACTCCCGTGGGGCCATGTAAGGGTTATGTAGGGGTCATAGCTGGCTCTGTAGGCAAAGTACAAATCCTAGGTGTTTGTCTAAGCTAAGTTTGGTTGATGTTTCTGAGGGTGATGCAATTCCTATTGTGGCTTAATGCCTTTCGTCCTGTTTTGGCTCTTGGGTGAGGGTATTTGCTTATGAATACCTATAAATTATGAATTTGCTTATGAACCTAGATATTTGGCTTCTTTCAATGAGCTCTTTATCTTTTAAGTGCTGACATCTGCTGAAGGCTATTTAAAAATGTGGGGGCTGCTTTCTGTCTCCAAGAGCATGTTTCTCCATTTCTTCCTTTAGGGAAATATAATATTCTGCATTTTAATATTTCCTAAAATATTTCATTCTTCTGGGGGATGGCTTCCCACAATACATAACACCAGAGAAATTATTAAGAATGTATATTGAAAATGTGAACAACAGGATTTTAAATATCAATATTTATTTGAAACCAGAACTTTTCCATTTAGGGCCTAATGAATATAAAGCTAGAAAAAAACCCATGGCAGAATATTTCAGTATATGATTACTGCAGCAATATTACTATATGCACAGAGATGGAAAGATTCAATACTACCCACTATGGAGAAATAATTGGTTAAACTGACAAATTTTGCTGAAATGGCTAAAGTGACTTATTTGATTAGAGAAAAGATATTATCTACATTTATTGGTGACTGGAAACTTCTTAAGGATGTTTTGCATAAAAATAAAAAAAAATGGAATATTATTTATGGTTTTGATGATTAGACAGGATAGATTATCTAAGAAGAGTAGCATGTAGTAACTTTAGAGAGAGGGGTTAAAAAATATATTCGTACTTTAACTGCTATGAATATCGGAAATCATGTCTTTTTTTTTCCTTCTATTTTTTTTCAACTTTTTTCTTTTCTTGTATGATTTCTTTCTTTTTCTTTTTTCTCCTATATTCTATATTAGACTGTATTAGTTTTTTAACTTCTTGTTTAAAAGAAGTGGTTAATATATGGTTTTTCAATAAAAACCATATATTAAAACAAAACAAAATATTGATTGCCTTTACGTGTGCTAAGGATTTTTAACATAAATTGAATGATAATTCCAATTAGCGAAATGAGTAGTTTTTACCTCCGCTCAATATACCATACATAATTGTTAGGGTGATTTGGACAGCTAGAATAGTTCTGCAATTTATTCCCTCAACATGTGTTATTTTAATTTAATCAGCTGGAACAAAGTACAGGGCTGCTAAAGGGCCCAGAAATAACATAAGCATAATAAATTATACAGAGTAATAATGGGAGATATTAATTGCTATGCTCTTGTTCTCTTGTTTTATCCACTAATTATATTCATATATCATTCCTTGTATATAAATTTGACTTCAATTATTTTTGCTGTCAAAGAAGTAAGAAGGCAGTGGGCCCTAAAGGCAGATGGTGTTATGTGTGTGCATCTTTTTTTTAATTTAAGTTTATTTTTAAACAGCTAATGAAGAGTTTACAATTTTTCAAAAGGAAAAGAAAAAGGGATATGGTGTTAAGCAACTTTATTACACAAGGTGAAAGAACCTGCTGGATGAAGCAAGGCACAGCCTCAGAAAAGTATGCAAAAAAATAAAAAACAAAACAAGCAAAATAATGGGGTAACCGCTCAGGGAGTGGTAAGAAAAAGAGAAACTTGGGGAATATATTTATAGGATAATGTATGTTGTTGTTAGTTGCGAAGTCGTGTCCAACCCATTGTGACCCCATGGACAACGTTCCTCCGGGCTTTCCTATTTAAGTCCATTTAAGCTCACACCTACTGCTTCAGTGACTCCATCCAGTCACCTCGTTCTCTGTCATCCCATTCTTCTTTTGCCCTCAATCTTTCCCAGCATTAGGCTCTTCTCCAGTGAGTCCTTCCTTCTCATTAGGTGGCAAAAGTATTTGAGTTTCATCTTCAGGATCTGGCCTTCTAAAGAGCAGTCAGGGTTGATCTCCTCTAGGACTGACTGGTTTGATCGCTTTGCAGTCCAAGGGACTCGCAGGAGTCTTCTCCAGCACCATAGTTCAAAGGCCTCAATTCTTTGGCGCTCAGCCTTCCTTACGGTCCAACTTTCACAGCCATACATTGCAACTGGGAAAACCATAGCCTTGACTATACACACTTCTGTTGGCAGGGTGATGTCTCTGCTTTTTAGTATGCTAGAATAATGTATAGGAATATAGTTAGATCAACAGGAAAACAGACAAATGAAGTAATTCAGAGACAGAAAGATAGGAAAGAATGACATTTTCAAAAAAAAAAAGAGAAGGATGCATTTTGTATAATGGAGTAAGATGGAAAGAATAACAGGTTATATTTATTTTATTAAATATTAGACAAAACCTTTGCCTTTGTACGATGGAGTATGATGGAAAAAAATAAAAGGTTTTATCGTGCTAGGACCTGGGGAGAACTTGGTCCAGCTAAATGCCTATCCTTATGAGACAAAGTAATATGGAAGTTTCATTTTAGGTTATAGGTAGTCCTTTTTTACTGACCATAATTGGGACTGGCAGCTCAGTCATTAAGTGAAATGGTCACTAAGTGAAATCCACAACAGTGTTGTATTCTTACTTCAGCTTTCCTATGCTTTACAAACCTTCAAAGATCGTAAATGCAAGGATTAGTCACAAAATTACTTTTGTAATGTGAATGGTCACTAAGGATCACACACCTTAAAAGTATTTGACTCACTTTAAGACCATCGTGACTTATGACCATAAAGGGCAGGCTCCATTACTTAGGCAGGCTCCTATACTTAATGTTTCTTGCTGATGATAATGGTTATACCAATTTGCTAAAATGCTCCAAAAGGGAATATCTGCAGATGAGGGCAACTATTACAATCTTCCGGGTCAAGGATATGTTTCTTAAAATCTATTTTATAATGGTCAGACTTGCCCTATCCTGCACAGAAGCATTTCGTCAACTCCAGAACAAACCCGTCCTTTCCAGATAAATTTAATTAACCATGAGAGATTAAGGACTGAATATACTAGCAGTAACCTGGGTCCCTCCAGATTTTCAGGGCACAACAATTGATACTGATCTTACAAAGCCAGAATGAACTATGCAGTATAATCTCTCACTGGTATACTTTAACCCTGGGTGTCCAGCAACTGGCTGGAGAATTCTGGGAGTTGAAGTCCACAGGTCTTAAAGTTGCCAAGACTGGACACCCTTGCAATCTAACCAAACGATTAATATATGAGCAGATTTGGCTGCTTGTCTTGTCAAAACATTTTACAAATCAGGTGCACTCGACTGAACAAACCCATACATTCTAGTTATAACAATCTTTTTTCAAACAGAGACCCAGGTTGTTCATTGTCCTTATAGCATACACCAGGGGTCCCCAACCCCCAGTCCATGGACCAGCACAGGGCCGCGGCATGCCAGAAACTAGGCTGCGCAAACAATCGAAGCCCCATCAACAGGATGCAGGCAGTATGTTAAACCACGCCCTCTCCGGTCCGCGGAAAAACCTCTCTCCATGAAACCAGTCCCTGGTGCCCCAAAGGTTGGGGGCCATTGGCATATACCACATCCATTTGGGGTTTTGTTTTGTTTTTCTGATTTCCCCTTCCGCCAGCACAACCAACACTGTGCAACAGAGAAGTGTATCAAGTGCAATTAAATTCAAATGTAAGACTCTCTCAGGAATGTGAATGAGGAATATCAGGAACGTTCCTGATAACACAACATTTGCTTAAAGTCAGAAGTCCTGTACTGAAATTAGTACAGACTAGACAAAACAGTTAGGTTAACATTTCAGAAATTATATTGATTGGGTTATGTTGAACAACTTGTGAATATATGAAGCTTTTATATATCAATTGATTTAACAAGTGAAGTCTGCAGCATTATTTCTTAGTAGCAGATTCCTCGTAATAAGAAGAGGATTCTTTATAAGTTTATACGATCAGATTTTAAAATAATAAAAATATGTTTGTTTCTTTGTTCCAACAGATGATGAAAATATTCCTATGTCATCACACTCTTGGCTGTGGAAGAAAAAAAGGAATTCCATCTTTCCTACAGTTGAGAGCAAAAGTGAAAGCAAAACAGGTATAATTGATTCATTTTTTGTAGCTCTAATAATTGTAAGAAAATTGAGCAATTTCATGATAGTAGAATCTGATTGCCAGTTTGCCCCACAATCTCTTATTTCAAAAACAAATTTTAACTCTAGGTAGAAATGCTTAGGCATAGGGTTGTGCACTTTTAAAACGATTTGGAACAGAATAGAACAGAATAGAGCTTGTCTTTTGTTAGGTTTCTACATGAGTCTGATATAAGAAGCCACCTTCATGATTTGTATTCAAGATATAGTTGTATTAATGATCTGACTCATTAAAGAGCTAGAAAAATGGGGTAAATCTTCATTAAGGCTGATACACTCATGTGTATAAAAAGACAGCACAGAAGAAGGCATGGAGCACATAAAAGATGTACTTCTTTTTTGGGGTACAAGACCCAGGGGAAAGACAAAGGCCATGTTCAGGTTGCATGGCTGATGAAGTCATGTCCTCCTTGAGCCAAATGACCAGTTTCCATACACCAGCACTGCACAGGCTGGCATGTCTTAAACTGAATTTTCAAATCCTCCCAAACTTTCCCTGCTTCCCCCATCTCCCTCTCCTCTTCTGTTCTCCTTCTCTTCTCATTCTAATTCATCTAATGAAAATGAAAAATTATAAGGGGGAGGGAGGGGTTCAAATTTTTATACAAAGGGTTTTTTTTCCTCTTGATATGAGTATATTGTATGGAAGTCCGGGGGGAGGGGAGGGTTAGGGAGGGTTAGGGAGGATGAGGTTGGGAGATTTGGGTGGGTTGAGGGGGGGGGAAATGGGGTGAAAATGTAATTGTAAAACTTTTGCAATAAAAAAAAGAAAATAGGTGCCGCCACAGTCAGGGTTATGGTGCAAAGCTGTGGATTGATGATGTGCCATTAAGTCATTTTCAACTCCTATCAATCACACGGATAGATTTTCTCCATGAGGATGATACCACATATACTCATTTTTATTTTTATTTTAAAGGGCCCTATTTTGACTTCCCACCAACATGTAGCTTCAGGAGGACAAAATCTGGCATAGTTCTGCAGAACTTTTCAAGAATTTTATCTCTGTCCAAAAAAACAAGGGAGTCATTAAACACCTCTGTCATTTATGTCAATAACATAGTTAACTGGAGGGAATTACTCTAGCTTCAAACAAACTCTGGCTATTTAGAGCTAAAAGTCACCCTCAGAGCATTAATTGACCCAGGTCAGTTTTCTTCTTTTCAAGGGTACCAAAGACACCCCCAACCCTTTTCAGGATGCAAATGTGGCTAGTGGGTAAAGAGAAAGAAGAATTGCTAATACATGTAGTCCTCAACTTACAACCACAATTGAGCCCAAAATTTATGTTGTTAAGTGAGACATTTGTTAAATGAGTTTTGCCTCATTTTATGACTTTTCTTGCCACAATTGTTAAGTGAATCATTGCAGTTGTTAAGTTAGTAACATGGTTGTTAAGTGAACCTGGCTTCCCCCTTGACTTTGTTGGTCAGAAGGTCGCAAAAGCTGATCACATGACCTTGGGACAGAGCAACGGTCATAAGTATGAACGAATTGCCAAGCATCTGAATTTTGATCACCAAAACTAGCAAATTATGGTCAGAATATGAATGTCAGGGTTCCAAATAACACCCCCAATGAAAGAAAACTACGAGACTTGAGTTTCCTCAAAGTTCCATTTTATTAGAGATGTCATATTGGCACATCTGGGAAAACCCAAATCTGAAAGCTTCCAGGTTTTCCCCACCCACAAGTCCATCACATGATCCAATCAAAGCACCGTCCCAACTGGAGATGTCTCCCAGTTCTAGCCATCCAGGTACAGGGCAAGATGTCCTTGACTTTCTGAGAAAGGAATGTTATTATGACAATATATCACCCTGGCTCCATACAATCCCCCCTCCCAGTTTCCCACAGTAGTAAATGTGGCAGGCCTGAAGATCCAACGAACAAAATGGCTTCCAGGCCTGACAATGAAGCTACCTGATGACATTAGTGTAATCATAATTCAAATTTAATTCATGATTCATAAATTGGAGGCTAGACATTATGTGACAAATGTACCTTGTTTTCGGATTTCAGACATACAGTCAAGAGAAGCTATAAATCTCTTACATTCACATTGTAAGTCATTATGGTATTTCATATTAGGTGAATGCAAAGTTATAATGCTGCTTCTATGAGTCTGGCAGTATTAAGAGTAATTATATGTTCCAATAGTTGACATCATGGCTGTAATTTTCCTCTTTGTCTGAGGTTTTCACAAATGAATCTCACAAGATACTGAGAGCTTCATAAAAAAGTGAATATTGTAAGGATGTTTAACTGTTTGCCTGAGTCTGCCCAGAGGCATATGTATAATCTTATTAATACTCCCTCTTGGCCAAAACCCCTTCTCTAGGAATTTAGCTGAGAAACTCTGGAGCTTTGTAACTTTCCAACCAATTTTTCATTTTATCTGGAATTAGTGAACAACAGGAAAGTATCTTCTCATCACGTTTCCTGTCAGTTTATGCCTCACATTCTTGCAGCCATTTTGATCACTGGGTTCAAGATTTGTTCAGCACCTGAATGAGGCTTTTCTCATGTGTGCTAATGTGTTACCCAGAAACTATACAAATCATGTGGAAAGGTTTAGCATGCTGTATGGTCCAAGCTAATTCAAAATACGCTTCTAGCATTTCCTTGTGTGTTTCCATATTTACACATTTCCTTGTTAATGTGTATTCTATGAAAAAATACCTCAACATTGCTCCTCAGCAAGGAAGCAAAGAGTAGAGAGCTACTGGCATTTATTCCTCAAACCATGGTTACCCTAATCCTAGATCTATGTACCCAGGCCTCTCAACTGTTACAATCAAACTTAATCTGAATAAGAATGCACAGGTATTCATTTCAGAATTAACATTTAATTTATTTACCTACTAAAATAAACAAAGGGTTTTCTCATGTCCCATATGTTTACCTCGCATATATACTTAGGTGTGTGTTTAGACATATGATGATAGATATAGATATAGATATAGATATAGATATAGATATAGATTTATAAGTACAGGTAAGGTACAACTACAGGTAAAGGTACAGGTACAGGTACAGTACAGCTACAGCTACAGCTACAGCTACAGCTACAGCTACAGCTACAGATACAGATACAGATACAGATACAGATACAGATACAGATACAGATACAGATAGTGGTGTGGTAACCTAGAGGTGGAGCTCACAATCAGGAGGCTGTGGTTTTGATCCTAGGTAGTAGCAGATATTTTTCTCTCTGGACGCATTGAGTAATTGTCTGCTGCAAACTCCACATAGGCATCAGGAAGGACATCCAGCCAATAAACGCTTGAGCTCTGTTCAGGCACCCCGACTCCACCCCAATGCAACTGGCCCGCAGTGCCTCTGCCAGCAAAAATAGAGCTCGGGAGGGCTATGTGCGGGGGCCCCCGAGCTCCATTTTCACTGGCAGAGTGGGGCAGAAGGCTATTGTGACTGAAAACGGAGCTCGGGAGCCTGTTTTCACTGGCAGAGCGCTCTGGCCACCACAGACACTCCCGACACAAGTAATGTCTAGCTGGCCACGTCCACCCTGGCCACGCCCACCCCATACCCCAAGGTCAACCACAACCCTGATGTTGCCTTCAATGAAATCATGTTTGACATCCCTGCTGTAGAACATCCGTATCCATTCTTCCATCTCTGTTGTAAAAACTTCACTGGTCAGAAGGTCACAAAACGGGATTGCATGACCCCAAGACACTGCGACATAAATACATGCCAGTTGCCAAGCATCCGAATTTCAATCACGTGACCATGGGGAATGCTGCAGCAGTCGTAAATACTAAGTCACTTTTTTCAGTGCTGCCATAACTTCGAATGCTCACTAAATGAATGGTAGTAAGCAGGGGTGAAATACTCCTGGTTCGGACCAGATCGCCCGATCCAGTAGCGATGGAGGCGGGTAGTTCGGAGAACCAGTAGGAAAAATCCCTGCCACCACCACCCCTATGCCCAGCTGAGCCACGCAATCATCAGAGGCTTTTTTTAAAAAAAATTAAAAGTATTTTTTTACAACCTCTTCGGCGGAAAAAATGCTTTTAAAGGTAAAAAAAAAGCCTCCGATGATCGCGCGGCTCAGCTGGGATCGTCAGAGGCTTTTAAAAGCATTTTTTCTACAACCTCTTCAGAGGTTGTAGAAAAAATGCTTTTAAAAGCCTCTGACGATCCCAGCTGAGTTGCCTGATTGGCAGAAGCTTTTTTTTCTTTTAAAAGCCTCTGACGATCCAAGTTGAGTTGCCTGATCGGCAGAGGCTTTTAAAAGAAAAAAAGCCTCTGCTGATCAGGCAACTCAGCTGGGATCGTCAGAGCCTTTTGAAAGCATTTTTTCTACAACCTTTTCATCGAAGAGGTTGTAGAAAAAATGGTTTTAAAAGTAAAAAAAAAAATTGGCCATGCCCACCCAGTCACATTACATCCCCCCACACCAAGCCACGCCCACAGAACCGGTAGTAACAAATTTTAGATTTCACCACTGGTAGTAAGTCAAATGTACCCAGCACAATATTGTAAGCTGAGAAGAAAAGGGAAAGGAGAGGGTCATTTCTAGTTGATTTTGCCTCTGTGCAGAGCTCATGACAGAAACGGAAAGAAGTGCGGCAGAAGAGGGTAGATTTTTAGAATACGTAGCCTGGAAAACTGCATGTTTATCGAAGCAGCAGTGCAAGAATAGAAAACTGAAACTCAAAGAGGAAGTAGAGACAGGTTGGAAAGTGTTTATTACTGTTTTAAGCCTAATCACTGACCAGAGTTATAATGCTGGTATGTTCAGCATCCAATTATGGAAAAGAATTTGCAGCATGGAGAAAAAATAACTACAGAACACAGGTAGTCCTCAACTTACAACTATAACTGAACCCAAAATGTATGTTGCTAAATGAGAAATGTGTTACGTGAGTTTTGCCCCATTTTACGACTTTTCTTGCCATGTTTGTTAAGCGAATCTCTGCAGTTGTTAAATTAGTAACCCAATTGTTAAGTGATTTTGCTGGTCAGAAGCTGGCGAAAGATGGTCACATGACCCCGGGACACTGTAATTGTCATAAATGTGAGTCAGTTGTCAAGCATCTGAATGTAAATCATGTGACCAACTTTGAACGGTCACTAAGTGAATTGTTGTAAGTCAAGGACTACCTGTATTTTGAAAAAGCAACAGAATATTGAGGGAAAAATCACATTACAAAAGCAGGTTAGGAAGGGTATTTTGTACTATAAAGATGAATGAATGATTTGATCGGTCTATAATTTTTGATATGGATCCTGCATTATATTGAACAACCTAGCAGTTCGAAAGCAAGTAAAAAATGCAAATAGAAAAATAGGAACCACCTTTGGTGGGAAGGTAACAGAGTTCCATGCGCCTTCGGCATTTAGTCATGCTGGCCATATGACCACGGAGATGTCTTTGGACAGCGCTGGCTCTTTGGCTTTGAAACGGAGATGAGCACTCCCCCTAGAATCGGGAACGACTAGCATGTATGTGTAAGGGGAACCTTTACCTTTATAGGCTGCAAAAATCCAGACAATCAATAGATAGTAGTAAAGATAATTTTCTTCATCCCTTGGCTGAATTTTGCATATCTTTAGTTGGACCACATCATGAAATTCTGTACAAATGGAAAAATCCTGAATTTTTCCTATACTTATTTCTTCATTTATTAAGGATGACATACAGTACATGCTTTTTGAATGCAATGGTAAGAGTAAATCATAAAGATACTGAAAGAGATCAAACAGCAGGGCAGTGAAATTGAAAAGGTTGGTTCCCTTACAGTAAGCACAATAAAACTGATTGATCTACAGCTTTATTATTTGGTTCATTATTTCCTTCTTGTATTTAAACCCTGCTTTTTTTTTTTTAACTTGCCATCAAATTGTGGTGTTTTAAAAAAATATTTCTTAAAGGCAACGTACATTTTTATTCAGAACAGTATTCAGATTTTCTAAGAGTATATTTGATACAAAGTTCCTGAAATACACTGTGCCGTAAAACCATACTTTGAATCTCATGTCCTACCTTAACCATGAAAACTCAGCTGGCCAGTCATTCTTTCTCAGTTCAGCCCACCTCATAGGGTTGTTGTTGTAGGGAAAATACAAGGAAAGCATGTTGGATATATTTGCTGCCTTGAGTTATTTTAAAAGTAATGAAGGGAGGGAGGGAGGGAAAGAGAGAAGGAAGGAAGGAATAAAAGAAAGAAAGAAAGAAAGAAAGAAAGAAAGAAAGAAAGAAAGAAAGAAAGAAAGAAAGAAAGAAAGAAAGAAAAGCAAGCAAGCCTTGGTGGCACAGTGGTTAGAATGCAGTTTTCCAGGCTGCCAGCAGTTCAATCCTGACTGGCTCAAGGCTGACTCAGCCTTCTATCCTTCTCAGGCCGGTAAAATGAGGACCCAGATAGTTGGGAGCAATGTGCTGACTCTGTAAACCGCTTAGAGAGGGCTGTAAAGCACTAGGAAGCAATATATAAGTCTAAGTGCTATTGCTATTGCTAAAATAGTCACCATAACAAGCATGTTGATGTTTGAGACATGAAGTTCTCTTTGTCAACTATCTTTTGGATTTCAGAAAGAAGTGAAGGGATTTACAGCACTGAACCCCCTTATATTCACTCCAGTTTCTCTGATACAGAATATTATTATTTTTTTACGTTTGATTTTCTAGGTTTAACTATATGAAGACTTTTTTTCTCTCTTCCAGGGGCCTGGATACAGACAGATTTCCCATCAAGTTCCCAAGTATCTGAAGAGGGCTTGAGAAAAAACATGGAGTCCAAATCACAATCAAATATCATCTCATGGATTTCCTTGCCTGGAAGTGTTACTGATGTTATAGAGGAGATACAAGCTCATCCAACAAAAAATGCAGCCATGGAAGAAGAAATTGGACAGGGTAAGAAAGGCCAATCATTACACACCTTACTAGGACTACCATTTCTAGAATTATGCTTGCAGGGAATTAATTATTTTAATTCATCTGACAAGGATAACTTTGAAGAAGTCATAGATCTCTATCTGAATTTCAGTGCTGCTGTCCTGACAAGGCACCAATGCTGAATGTTCAAGATAAGAAATATCCATTGCACTAATGATTGCATGTATACATACAGGTAGTCCTCGAATTGTGACTGCAATGGAGACTGCCCATCACAGTCATAAGCCATAAGGTGGTAATTTACCACAGTTTTCTTGTGGCAATCATTAAGCGAACACCATGGGTGTCAAAAGTGAACATGGTAGTCATTAAGCAAACAAACCCATTGTTTTCTGTGGCACAGTTTTGCCAAAAACCAGAAGTGCCAGTTTTCAACAAAACCATCATAAAACATAGGTATGTGTTTATGAGACACTAAAAAGGGCTATACAGGTGGCTGGGTTGCTGAGCCCCCAAAGTATGGACCGGGGTGGGTTCTAATTTTTTTTACTACCGGTTCTGTGGGAGTGGCTTATTTTGTGGGTGTGGCTTGGAGGTCATGTGACTAGGTGGGCGTGGCTAGCTGATCAGTCATTTCTGGAAGGTCCTCGCACTTACGACCAAGTCCTCGTACTTACGACCCAACTCATTTGTTTGCTTTTAACACTGATCAGCTGTAGGACGGCCCTTTGAAGCCCCATGGCAAGAATTTAAACAGTTTTTTTCCCTCTAGTCATCAGCTGGGACTCAGGAGGCAGCAATAGATTGGGGGTGGGACCAAATAAAAGGTAAGAATAACGTGGATGGGTGGGGGGGCTGGGAGGGCGGGTGGGGGAGAACCGGTTCAGTGAGGTCATATTGTCACCACTACCGGCTCGGCTGAACCAGACCGAACCGGGAGGAACCCACCACTGGTATGGACCTGTGACTTCAGGGAGGGATGTGACTGTCCGAACTTTGGATCTGGACCGTAAATCCCCTTTTTCAAGGTGGTCATAACTTTGAGTGGTTGTTACATGACCAGTCATAAGTGAAGAAATATGTCTATATGCATACAGTAGATATACACCCATCATATTGAGGGAGGGGGTAAGAAACATGGAAGTGCATAAAAGGAGTAATCTGCAGCACACATGGGGAAAGACAAGGGAGGAAGTACATATAAAGCCAGCCTGGTTTTCCACTTGATTTGTTTTGCAGGTGAAACTTTCTCAAATGAGAACAAGAGTTTTGACAATACTAAGACTTCTTTTGCAAAATGTCTCAATGAAAATGAAAAAAACCAAAAGGAAGCAGAGGAAGGTACTTTGCGCAACATACGCAGAAACTAATACCATTGTAGCCCGCCTGCCATTTCATAATATAATTCTCACAGCAAAATTTGAGTCTTTCCTTTGCCATGTCTTATTTTTATACTAGATATAATTTCTCTTTCATGGCTGCATTGAGCTTACAAGCCCTGGGGAACTTGGGGAGAGGAGAATGTCCCCAAATTGTAAGGCAAACTGGTATCCTCCAACTTTTCCAGGAGGCTAATGAGTTGTTGAGAAAGACCAAAACTGCACAAAGTACCTGTGCATGTCCTCCTCTCACCTCCTCCCTCAGTGAGGTGAATTATGCTGCCTCAATGGCATGAAACGCCTTACTGAAACCATCACATATTGGCCTTCTGCTTTGTATCACTTGAGTGCATCTTATTTTAAAGTCCTTTTACTATTGTGTTAATGATAAATGTATATGTATTCTTCATATTTTTATATGTTGCAGGTTATCCATGTTCTCCTGGACGGTTGTTTCCTGATGTTCAGATGGATGGATGCCAATCCAAAGAAGAGTTATTTTATATTCCCTATAGGTCAGCTAAATTATACATTACCAAGGTAAACAGTGATGATCATTTCCGACATACATTGACTTTATCCAATAAGGAATATGGTAGCAGGATGGGAAACAGAAAAAATACCACCACTGTAAGGGCCCTTGCAAAACATCACCAAAAGTACCAAGAAAACGATATAGAAAGGCAAGTCTCCTAAGAAAGTGGGACATTACTTGTTAATAATGAACATTAATATATCAGTGGTCCATTTTCACATTCATTCTCATTTAAATGTTACTGAACACAAACCAGTTCTTTCCTCCTTTTCCTATTGCAATATTTGTCTCTTAAGAAAACGTTTTTTCATGGTCATCTATTTAATGAATAATAAATGTCAAATCGGGGGTTTTAAAACATTCTGCCCTGAGATAGAACTACGTTTACACCTGGTTCAAGACACAGACATTTTTACTCAAGTGCTCAACAAGGTAAGATTGGAATGAGATCTTCCTTTGCAGCGCCTGATTTGAAGAGCTGCCTTTCCCTTGACTCACAGAAAGATCCCGCTGATAGAAGGACGTTAAAAATGTTTCACAAATCTACAAATATTCATCCAATGAACAAAAGAGTACCATGAATAAAAAATGTGCCTTAAATGTTAGTTGTATGTCCGCCGAGCCCAATGGTGGGTTTCAAAATTTTTTACTACCGGTTCTGTGGGTGTGGCTTGATGGGCAGGGCATGGCTTGGTGGGTGTGGCAAGGGAAGGATACTGTAAAATCTGCATTCCCACCCCACTCCAGGGGAAGGTTACTGAAAAATCCCCATTTCCTCCCGATCAGCTGGGACTTGGGAGATAGAGAATAGATGGGGTGGGGCCAGTCAGAATTTTTACTACTGGTTCTCCGAACTACTCAAAATTTCCGCTACCGGTTCTCCAGAACTGGTCAGAACCTGCTGAAACCCCCCTCTGGCCGAGCCATACGCCATACTGTGTATGTACAATTTGTTCCTTAAACATTTTTATCACTTTACTTCTAAATCTGTCTCAGAGTTTAAAAATTACAGTTGCTAAGTATTACAAATAGTCCTCAACTTAGGACCACAATTGAATTTCTATTGTTAAGGCAGTTGCTAAGTAAGTCATGTCTGATTTTACAATCTTTCTGCAACGATGGTTAAGCGAATCACTGAGGTTGTTAAGTGAATGACAAGCTCATTAAACAAATCTGGTTTCCCTCACTGACTTTGCTTGTTGGAAGCTGTCTGTGAGGGTCACAAGTGGTGATCACATGACCCCAGGACACGTTGTAAATACATGCCAGTTACCATGTGCCTAAATTTTGATCACGTGACCTGGAAGATCCTACAAAAACTTGTAAATGCGAGGACTGGTTGAAAGTCACTTTTTTCTAACTTTGAATGATCACTAAAAGGATGGTTATAAGTCAAGGATTTTTCGTATAACAGTTGTGAATTGATTGAGCCTCCTAAAATTAAATGCGGTTAAGATGCATTTTGGTCTTGCTGTCTGCTTGTGCTAGTTCAACATATCTATGTTCAGTGGTGGGATTCAGCCAGTTCGCACCTATTCGGAAGAACCGGCTGTTAACTTTCTAAGCAGTTCGGAGAACCGGCGTTTGGAAGAAATCTTTTTTTTTCCCCACTTTACAGGGCTAATCCTGTAGGAAGGCAGGAAGGAAACATTCTGCTGTTATTTCTAGCCTAATCTTTATTGCCCTGCTTACAGAAACTGCCTCTCTGGTTAAGCCTTGTTACATTGTAACACCTAAGGTGAAGCGCCCATCGGTGTGAGTGATGTTGAGTTGGCCACACACACACAGTCATATGTCCACCGAGCCGCGCCTCCCCAGCTGGTCATTAGGGCAGAGAACCGGTTGTTAAATTATTTGAATCCCACCACTGTCTATGTTGTTTCTCTTATAGTACAGTACAGCCAAATGTTGACTGAACGTTCACCCGTGACACATTGTTAAGGATCTGTATTCAATAATGACATCGATGTGTTTTTTCTGTTTGCATTTCTGTGCAGCTTGCAAAAGACATGCACCAGATGAAAATCAGATACGTGAAAGTTATCAAAGAGCTGGAGCATTTTGGAAAAGAAAGTCAGGTGATTATTTTTTTTTTTTGTTCCTGTTATGACAGAAACAATCCAAGTGCTCAACTGCTTTTCATGTCATCGTGAGAACAAACATGAGCCAACCGAATCCGTTCTACTTGAGTTACATCTGATAAAGGATGTCAGATGGTTGGCATGGAATATGACTTATTTCGACTGCAATTGTCTACATAGATAAGTAGGATTAAGCCTTGTACATTTGTAAGATGGCATTGTTGGGGGGGGGATTCCAAATGTTATGCAGAGGAATCAGTCTCTTCTATCTCTTACTTATCGGATGTATTGGAATTCCCCAGATTTTTAACACATTTGGAAAGCACCAGATGAAAAGAGCCTACAGCAACTTGTTGAAACTAATGAGATTCAAATGCAACAAACCTTGTTTAGGATTAGGCCACATTGAAGAAATGTTCAGGAGAGAAAATTATCTTGAAAATGTAGAGAGACTTCTCTCTTATGGTCTAATTCATTTACATCCATGTTTTTTTTCAAACTTGGCAACTTTAAGATTTTGCTTGGAAGTTGAAGTCCACACATCTTAAAATTGCAGGCTTCAGAAACCTATGTTGTGCGTTCTGTTCTCTTGTCTTTTGCCCCATTCCGAATATGATGGTGACTTTTGAAAACATAAACTCCAGTTTTCGTATTAGAAGAGAGCTCCCTCTAGTGGTTTTTGTGGGTGAAAGCATTTACAGTAAAGATCCAATTATCTGACAATAAAAAGGTATTGTCTCCTTGAACTGAGCCTGTAGTAACTTTAATCTGCAGACGCACCATGTAGTTTTCTTGTCAATAGGGAGGAAATAATTTGACACTCTTTGGGATATATTTCAGCATCCTTAGTATCATCCAAATACTAAACAGATACTTGACTCTAGCAATTTTGGGGTTTGTTTTGTTTGTTTAGATTAACCAAGATCTGAGAATAACCTTCTGGAAAGAGTGCATATGTGTGTTTTTGTGTATTTGTGTGTTTGAATATATATGTAACCTACACACATATACTGATACCTATACCTATACCTATACACAGTGGTGGATTGCTACCGGTTTGCCCCAGATCGGGCGAACTGGTAGTGGTGGCGGCAGGATGCTCCGCCCACCCACCCGGACGTCTCTGCGCATGCGCAGAAGCATTGTGCACGCGTGTGTGCACCCATGAGCGAACCGGTAGTGACGGGATTTTAATCCTGCTACTGCATATACATCGGGGTGAAATCCAGTAGGTTCTGACAGGTTCTGGAGAACCGGTAGCGGAAATTTTGAGTAGTTCAGAGAACCCGCAAATACCACCTCTAGCTGGTCCCACAGTGGGGTGGGAATGGAGATTTTGCAATATCCTTCCCCAAGGAGTGGGGAGGGAATGGGGATTTTGCAATATCCTTCCCCTGTCACAGCCACCAAGCCACTCTCACCAAGGCACAAAACGCCCACCAAGGCACACCCACAGAACCGGTAGTAAAAAAAAATTGAATTTCACCACTGATATACATATACAGATTTTGTGTCTCTGTCCATTAGTTTTATGGAATAAAAATAATAGAACAAAAATTGGAAAAAGATGGAAGGGAAAGAAAGACAGAATGTGTGCTTTAAGAAGGAGAAAAAGCTGTCCCTTCAAATACATGGAAATATTCTATATATTCTTCTGTGCCTAAGTTCCTAGTACAGGGATGGACAATATTTAAAGGGACTACAGCTGCAGTCACCAATCGTGCACAGAGACAGACACAGAAACATGGATGGGAATGCATCCAAACCTCCCTCCTGCAAAATGAACCCCCATTAATTATGTCCTCTTTTTGGAGGAGGAAAGGAAAGGCCATGAGGGACCTCAATACTCCTTTGTTCTTCTTCCCATCAACCGCCAAAACATTCTCCGTTTTGCTGGGAAGAAAGCAGACACAATCAGGAATCTTCCTTTCCTTCCGGTAAAATAGTTGAATGTTGTATTAGTTTTGTTGTAACTGGGCTTATTATGTGTCTTCCCTAAGGGAAAAAAAGCTTCCTCATCAGTCGAGGTGATGGTGGTTAATTTAGATCTCACTTGAAGGCATAAGCATGAGCAGTTTTACTGCAGGTTTATGCAGATGTCCATTACCATTTGAAGCTGGAAACTGTGATCTTCTAATTCATGTTGAAATTAGGCACCCTTGTGTTTGACGTAGTTGCCCTGTGGATCTGTTGTCTTAGAACATAATTATTTCACTAGCTGCTCTCTGCATCACAGCCAATACATTTTTAATGCTGTTATTAAAACTGCATAATTAAGAATAACTAACTCTCCAAATGATTTAATTTCATTTGGAATGTCGGAGGTCTGTGAACTGTCTAGTCATTTCTGATGAAAATATAATTCTTTGATAAAGCGTATCAGCAGGACTTTGGAAAACCTAATACTGTAGAACTTGGTCTAATACACTGTGCGTGTGGGGGGGGATCTCGTAAAATTTTAAAAGTTCTATTTGTATCTGGATATTTAGATACAACAGCAGACTTTGTTTAACAGCAAAGGCAGACAACATTTTCCTTTATTCATGCTATTCCTTTATTTACTTACTTACCCATGAGGCATCACTGGAGGCTTTCAAAAAGAGACTGGATAGTCATTTGTCTGAAATGGTATAGGGTCTCCTACTAAAACATGGGGTTGCACTAGAAGACTTCCAAGGTACCTTCCAACTCTATTCTATGTTCTATGTTTCATTTTCTATGTGCCAGTCCCTGATTATAATCTGGAAGGATTGCCTAACAAAAAATGTTTGCCTTGTTGGGCCCAAATAGGTCTATATTAGTCCAATTGTTGCAGGCTATTATAATTCTCTCCTTATTTCCCTGGCCTTTGATTCTTTGTTAGGAAGATGCAAATAATCAGATTACAAAACCCATCACCCCTCTCAGCTATGGGATAAATGAAATAAAAGAAATCCCAGTTCTCTGGATGGATTGTTTTACCTGACTGCAAAGAAAATGTTTTGCTACCCAAGAAAAAGGATGAGACAAGTAGCTGTAGAATATGTAATCCTGAAGAGTGTTTGAGATGAGATACTATACCCTGTTTCCCCAAAAATAAGACATCCCCTGATAATAAGCCCAATCGGGCTTTTGAGCACATGCGCTAAAATAAGCCTCCCCCCAAAAATAAGCCCTTCCCGAAAATATTTAAACACAGAGCTGGAAATCAGGTAAGACAGCAAGAGGAGCCTCATCTTGCTCCACACACCCCAAAATAATAATATCTCCCTGAAAATAAAACCAAGTGATTATTTCAGAGTTCAAAAAGATATAAGACAGAGTCTTTTTTTCAGGGAAAGACAGTATTTAAAGTATTTGGGATTTATAGACAGTACCGATTTGGACCAAAAATATTCTTCGAGTATAGTAACTCAATTTTGACCAGAGTTGAGTTCTATTTTCTCCAAAATAGAACTCAAAATAGAACCCAAAATAACAAAAAAAAATTCTGGTATTTTCCATTTTCTCACAAGTAAACAAATAATAATAATTCCCACAACACAACTTTCTACAAATGCCTCTACTATTCTTTCTACTATTCTTTCCACTGGTTATTCTTTCTTCCTTTCAAAAATGGAAAGGAATAACACAGGGGTCCCCAACCTCGGTTCACAAACCACTATTGGTCTGCAGACTAGTGGAAACCGGGCCACGCAAGCGTTGAGCGAGCTCACAAGGCTCCATTTGTGCATGCGCAAGATTAGGTTGCATGCACAAAACCATCCCCTTCCCCCACTCCTTCCCTCACCCACTGCTACCAGTCCACAGAGTCTGAAAGTTTGGGGACTGCTGGAATAACAGCAGACAAAAAACAGTGTGGAGAAAAAAGTATTCAGACTTCGTTTGAAAGCTCCATGCATTTTAAGCTAGGGTTAATTCCTCAGGGGTACTATCTCTACTAACCCAAATAAAATATTTTGTAATTTCAAAATCTTTGCAGGTGGAAGCACCAAACACTCCAGGAGATTAACAATGTCATGTAACTTGGACCATTTTATTGATTTATTTAAATGCTTTCCCCATTCTTGGTCCTGTGATACTTGTCAAAATCTTTTGATAATATAGGCAGCTACATAAAGGCCAAGGTTATGAATCCCTAATTTCCTGGTGTATCCCCAACCAAGTAAACTACTATAGAAAGTCAAGTTGTTATCAAGTGTATGTTACAAAAAAAAGAGAAGCATAATCCAAATGTTTAGGTTCAGAGGATTATTTTCTCCCCCGATAGCTGTCATTAAAGATTATTTTCCTCACCATAATCTGTCAATAGAAGCAAGCCGTAATGGCAGTGAGAAACCAATACAGTGACAAAATAAAGCACCTGAGATCTTCTCTGGAAGCTTATCAAGAAATGGTAGGAAAAGAAAAGAAAAGCTGGCAAGACACAAGAAAGGTAAGAAGCAAAACGCAGTCATCTTAAATGAAAGGTAGGCAATTACATACGTATTACGTGCATGATTTATGAATTGCTTCTTGTCTTCTTCTGCATTCTTAACGATTGTATGCTGTACTTTCACTCTTTATTTCTTCAAAGTCTCCTTGTTAAGGAAATAAAATGTCTAGCTTTCCACTGTATATGTTCAAGTTTTGATGGGGTAGAGTAGCCACACAAGAGCTGACCTCATTTCAAGTCCACAGTCGTAGATCCAGAAATACCAATCCCTTCCAATGCAACCATCGGTCAGTGTTACTTTGATAACTGCTAGGTGAGATGACCGAATTCATTTTCCTAATATACGAAATGAAACAATAGTGAATCATATTTCATGTTTGAAAACATGCTCCCTTCTTAGCTTTTTATTACAGCAGAGATACCATTATTGACACTCCAAGATCAACCAGCAGACCCTCATTTCCATTGTATCATTTATTACACATCCAGAGATTGGAAGAAGAAAACAGGAAGTTGAGACAAGAAAAGGAGGAGCTCATGAACCAGATCCAAGTACAAGACATGAATGCAGACAAAGAAAAGGTAGTCCAGAATTAGGATTGTTAAACATTCTTGGAAGCACGCCAGTTTTTTTAAAACTAAAATTATATTTTCTTCTTCCTTGTGTGTTCATGTAGATTATTTTAATAGCTTTCTCATTAGCATCACTTTTGTTTTCTGTGTTGTTTTATATTCACGGTCATAATTATTTTAAGGTTTATATTGCACTTACTGCATCCTAGAGGACGAGCATGCATTTAAGCAGTTAAGCTACTGCATGCATGCTTCTCTTCTATTATTGGTTTATGAAATAATGGAGGACAATTATTTCTGGTTTCACTGTTCTTTTTTTGCAGTCTTGGCTCCTAAAAAGCATTATGCAGAAGCTACATTGTCTGTATACTCAGCATAATTTAAGTAAGTGTTTTGCCTCAAAAACCTTGGTTTTTTGCAGTCATTATGCTTTTATTTATTCTTCCTTTATGTAACATTTGTTCGCTAATATTAAAGCATTTTATACCATAGTGTGTTACTCTATCAGCTTCTAAAACCTGATATTATAGAAAAATAGAATTGAACAATTATAACCCTACCTACCAGATCAGATTTTGGATTTTTATCCACCTAATCAAGTCCTACCCAAGGACCTGGGCTGGGCAGATCTGGATGTTTGATGCCATTAAATGTACCATCACAGGATCGAAGCTGTTCTGAGTAAAGCTGCCTTTTGTAGTTGACTGATGGTGAATGTGTCAATACCGATGGTGTTCAAATGGTGCTCCAGTTGTTTTGGAATTGCATCCAAGGCACCTATGACTATTGGGATCACCTTTGCTTGCTTTTGTCACTCTATTTCTATTTGCAGGTCTTTGTATTTGATTATCTTCTCCATTTCTTTCTCTTCTGTTCTGCTGTCTTCAGCTACTGCCACGTCCACTATTTAGACATTTTTGTCTTTCTTATGAACAATTAAGTCTGGCATGTTATGCACCAGGTGCCTCTCTGTTTGAATTTATAAGTCCCAGAGCACTTTAACGTCTTCCTTTTCTATTACTTTCTCTATTTTATGGTCCTACCAGTTCTTGCTTGTTCGCTAATGGTATTTCTTGTAGATCTTCCAATGCAATCTTCTTGCAGCAACTAAACGGATGTGTCTGCGTGCATATGTGTGTGTGTTTTCTGTTTTTTATTTATTTTATTTATATATGTTTTGCTATCTCAGAAATTATACATATAATTCTAATCAAAACTCTGTCTTCAAGTTTTCGTCCTAATTGCCTTCTTTCTATAACCTAATAGAATTTCCTAATCATCAAAACCATATGTCACAAAATCATTTTCTTTTTTTAAAAAAAAATCCATTGATGAATGCCAATAAAAATATTTCTCTAATGATCAGTTTTTAATACATTTTCTTGTACTGTTCAGCTATCAAGGAACTTCGTAGAAGTAGATGGGACCTTGAAAATGTGCAGAAAATGGTAAATATCCAGATAAAATTGCATTGTGGTCAGCAAAATGCCTCAATGTTAGATGAAATAAATATTGGACTTCAGATGAAGAATAAGTAGTCATGTTAAGTTGCTTATAAAGAATGAGAAAGAATAATTCAACTGGAAGGGGAAAAAAGTATGATGTTTTCTACCGCAGTAGTTTTTTCTACCTTAATTGGAATAGTCTTAAACTTTTGGAGTTAGGCTGAGTTAGTTTGAGTTTATTTTGGAATGCTATGAGGTTTGTTTTTAACTTTATATTTTTAAGTGTTTTAATTAGTCTGTGGAAAATTGGACTGAAAATTTTGTCAGATTCATTTTCCTGCTTTGCTCAGCTAACACATAATTTTCATGACTATGCTGACTTAGTGATAAGCACTAGTAATAGTTTGATGAGCGATTTGTTGGTTTCAAAACCCCATAGTCCAGGGGTCAGCAACCTGCAGCTCGGGAGCCATGTGTGGCTCTTTGGGCCCTCTGCTGTGGCTCCCTGTGGGGTGATCCCACCACTGGCTGGCCCCACCCCTCGCCCTATCCTCCCAGTCACTCTCGCCTGGCCTGAGAAGGTAAGGGTGATGGCAGGGGATGGAGAAGCGGCCAGGGCAGAGGCAGAGAGATACAGAGAGAGGGGGGGAGAGAGAGAGAGAGAGACAGAGAGAGATACAGAGAGAGTGGGGAAGGGAGAGAGGGGAGAGAGAGAGATATCAAAAGGCTTTTGCGGTTCCCAGTGTTTTTTAACAACTGGTTCTCTGCCCTAATGACCGGCTGGGTAGGCGTGGCTAGGGGGAGTCATGTGACTGGTGGAAGTGAGCGAAATTGAGTTGGCCATGCCCACCCAGGTTTTGTGGCTCCCGATGTTTTCTTTTCTGTGGGAAACGGGTCCAAATGGCTCTTTTTTTTTTTAATTTGATTTATATGCCGCCCTTCTCCGGAGACTCAAGGCGGTTTACAATGCGTTAAGCAATAGCCTTCATTCTTTTGTATATTTATACAAAGTCAGCTTATTGCCCCCACAACTGGGTCCTCAATTTACCTACCTTAGAAAGGATGGAAGGCTGAGTCAACCTTGAGTCTTGGCGAGATTCGAACCTGCAGTAATTGCAGGCAGCTGTTCTTAATAACAGGGTGCTTTAGATCACTTAAGTACTTTGAGTGCTTAAGGTTGCAGACCCCTTCCATAGTCCATGGCCAACATCTTTTCATATAGAAATGAAAATACTTTTAGTAGCAAAATAATAATAATAATGAATGAATTAAAGTGAATTGGATAAAATTTAATTTCTTTCAGGTAATTGAAAATAGAGAAACAGAAATGAATGCAAGAGAAATTAAATCTGACACCATAAGACAGAATGGACATGGTTCCTTTGTGGTAAGACTCATCTTCATCTTTCAGCAGAGGCCAACATCTGGACTTTTTCCCAATCTGTAATAAATCAGAGGTGCTTTGAGCTGGCATCATATGAGATTTTGTTCCAGGAAAACATTTTAAATCCACAGTTCCTGTTAATTTTTGTACTAGGGTTTGTATAATTTTAGAAAAGCATCCAAATTCAAATTTAAGATAGCAAGACCTTCATTTCATGTAGGAGCACCACTAGGGCATTTCTAGCTTAACTTTTAAACATTGCTTTTTTGTAAAGTTTTTAATCAAATGCTTTAAACATGCATTGTTGTTCTTTAACTAGAACTACAGGCTAATACATTTTTACATTTTGCTAATCTGGGCACAGTGGTCTTACCATTTTTGAGGCAATATATCAAAACTTCTTGGTATCACTCAGGTGGATATAGAAGAAGCACAAGATTATTTACCAGAAAAGAAATTTCTGTTGGAAGTTAAAACCAATCTGGAACAGATCAGGTCATCCTTGCAAAAACGAGAGACAGAGCTCGAGGATCTTCTACAAACTGAACGTTGGTGCAACCGTCAAATTACAGAAACAGAAATGATTCAATGAGTGGAGAAAGGTCAGTATGGATGGGCAACTGAGGGGAGGCTGGTCCCAGAGATGGAAATGACAAAACAGGCATCATGCGTTGCCTTGATTTGTATATTTTCTTCTGTTCTGAGGACGCAAGCACTTTACTGCACCATACATGATGACCTCAACACATCAGTGTCCTTTTTATGATGTCATAGTAGTTTGCTGTGGATGCCTCCAATAGTATGTACTTCAATATAGAAGACTGAAATATACAAAAGTACCATAACAATCTGGTCCTAGGATGTGAGTGCAGTAGGGTTCAGTTTTGCTAGATATTTGTAAATGTCACTAGCTAGACTATAACCAAGTAATCTTAGGCCCACACCCCATACATGCCAGGCAGTGGTAAAATCCAAATTGTTTTACTACTGGTTCTGTGGGCATGGCTTGGTGGGCGTGGTGTGGCTTGGTGGGCATGGCAGGGGAAGGATATTGCAAAATCTCCATTCCCACCCCACTCCAGGGGAAGGATACTGCAAAATCTCCAGGGAAAGGATACTGCAAAATCCCCATTCCCTCCCCACTCCTGGGGGAAGGATATTGCAAAATCTCCATTCCCACCCCACTCTGGAGCCAGCCAGAGGTCGTATTTGCTGGTTCTCCGAACTGGTAAAAATTTCTGCTACCGGTTCCCCAGAACCTGTCAGAATCTGCTGGATTTCACCCCTGATGCCAGGGATTTTTAAGTGTTCTCCTTTCTCTACTGCTTTATATGTATGGTGCGGGTACATATTTATGTATGTATGTAGCATGTGTATATGTGTGTTGCATATGTGTTTAGATAGATATACACTTTCTCTTGCGAGCAGGCAACAGAATTTCATTTTTTTTTTATTGAAAAAGTTTTCAAATACAGATTTTCCCCCTTTTTCCCCCCCTCTCCCTCCCCCTCCCTAACCCCCCCTCCCCACCCCACCCATCCCCCCCTGTGACTTCTTCATAACAAAAAAACCTAATTCATAACAGATTACTTACTCCCTCCTCTAGATATTGACCTTTACTTACTAAAAATATTATTAATATTATAACATCCCCCTTTATCCATACATTTCAGAAAAGAGAAAAGAAAGGAAAAAAAGGGGGGAAAAAAAGGACATTATACTATAACATTATAAAATAACTTCTCCACTTTAAAACTATACAATAAGTCCTACTTTAACATTTAATCTTCTATGTATATTACTATAACATTTCATAGCAGCCTTCCCCATTAAATCTAGTTTAACATTTATTCCACTCTATCCATTTCCTCCACTCCCCTAAATATATCACTTAAAAATCCCTTTTCTTAGACTAATCAATCTACTAACTAGCTTATTCACCCACTATCATGCAAAATTACCATACACATTTCTTAATATCTTTAATTCACTGCCCACACTACTTAAAAATATATGTCTATATTTTCCATTATATCTAAATAAAAAAAAGAAAAGACAATAACTTTAAATTTATAATCCATATAGTATCTTCTTTAAAGTCTTTCCACTGGATTGGTAGAACCAACATCCATAATTGGGTAACATAGCTTGCTGGTGCAACAGTTTATTCAAAATCTTCAATCATATCTGCCCCCATCAGTAGTAAATATCTTCTTATATATATAAAAGTAAAAACAACCACCCGAGTGACATTATAATTATATTCCATATAGTAATAAATGTGGGTTTCATCAGGATTATAAATTCCCGTCATCGTAGTGGGTAACAACCCGATCTTCTGCATGCCCCAGCATAATTCTCTTGCCTTGTAATTCGAGATAATATAATATATTTATCAACACAAAAAAAAAATTCCAAAATGGATAATTCAAATCCATCAGTTTAAGGCTCATTTCACGTCCCCAAATTACGGCCATGCAGAGATCTGCCACAATCTTCAGGATGATATTAACCAATACATCGCCTCTTCTGTGTTTACACATAATCATTCATATTTTAAAGTCACTGGCTTCACTGTTGCCTGATTTAGAAATTTCTATTTTTATGCCACCTATTTCTTTTTTCCTTTACTTTTTGTGGGTTTGGTTTCCATCCTGGTTTCTTTTCTACAAATTGTGTATCATCTGGTCGGATTTTGTTCTGCTTTGTAGATTGGTCTTGTTGGTTTTGTATTTGTATCTCATATTTCTTTTTTATCCCTTGTATTTCCCCTAATTGGTTTCCATGCTTGTCCTTGCCTTGATAAGTCATCACATTAAGGTTAGATGCCACTTCTCTCAGATTTATAGATAGTCCAGCTGGGGTATCCGATGAAACCAAAGGCAATTCATCTGGTACAGTCTCTATATTTCGATATTTTACCTTTATTTCCGGCTCCTTCTGCTTATTGTATATTATACCTGAAGATGTTAAGTTCATTTTCAACCTATTTTGATAAAATTCTTCCGCTCTTTCAACAGTGTTTAGCTGATATCTTTCTCCTTGATATCTAAATATAATACCAACTGGGGCGTCCCACCTGAATGAGATATTTCTCTTTTTTAACTCATTCACCAAAAAACCAAATTTCTTCCTTTCCATCAATATCTTAGGTGGGAGTTCCTTATAAATCCAAATCTTTCTTCCATGCAGTTGCAACTTAGAATTGAAGGAATTTTGCACGATGTTATTCCTAATTTCTTTATCTATAAAATAAATCACCACATCTCTAGGCAATTGCCTTTGCTTGGCAATCCAAGAGTTGATTCGATAAACTCTGTCAATCCTACTAAACACTTCATCAGGTTGAACCTTTAGAATCCCAGCTAGAAATTCAGAAGATATTTTCCTTAAATCATCTCTATTATTTTCCTGCAAACCTCTTAATCTTATCGCATATTCTGTAAAATTATATTGTACCATTAAAATCTCTTTTTCAATCTTCTGTTGCAGATTTTCTGCATTACCATACTTTTGATCAGCATTCATTTTAGGTTTTTCTTCTAAGCTATTATCCTGAATGTTTATCAAGTCATTTTCAATTTTTTGGATTCTATTGTCCAATTTATCTTGAGTTCCTTCCATTTTAGACTCTAGTACATTAGTATTTGTGTCCAACCGCATCATAAATTCTGTAAAACCATTAGCCATTTTTGAGAATTTTTTCTCCAAAACATCAAACTTAGATTTCACCAATTCTTTAATTTCCTGCTTAAATTTTTCAAATTGCTGATTCACAATCTCCTCCCTTCTTTCAATCTCTTCTATAAAAAATTCTATTATATTAAAATCAGGTTTCTCAGACTGAAGAGTTAAAACTTGTTCCTTTAAGTTGCTGGTGGGGGAATCCCCCCCCTTCTTGTTTATCTGACTTTATGAGTCTCAGTGCCATGTTTCCGCCCAGGCAGACTTTGTTAAAAAAATAAAAATAAAAAAAGCAAGAAAGACTTCTTTCCAATCAACAACAATATCAGGTCTCTAAGGGAGAGAAAAAGAGAAAAAAAACACAGGAGCGAAGTTTTGTCTGCAAATGTAGCCAGTGGTATTTATTCCGCTACATTGTAGTAATAAAAAACGGAAGGACTTTCCCTTTCAGCCTCTCCTCCAGCCGACGCCATTTTAAAAGGCTTTTTTTCCTCTTTCTTTTCCTCCTCTCTCTTAAGTAATTTCTTTTAAAAATTCAGTAAAATACTTGCGGTTCAGTATTACAGGTCCAGCTCACATTTTCTTTGAGTAGTCTGTTAAATTTGCAGGCTTGCTTTTGACGCCTAGCTCTGCATCAGCAGAGGTCTCCCAAAGCCCGGAGCAGTGGCTGGGGATACGGGGCATCTCAATTCATTCCGTTGTGAAGACAGGCGATGGAAGCTGACGATCCCAAAGGAACGTCTGGCAGCGACAAGCAGCAAAACTGGAAGCCTAACAGAATTTCATTTTTATTGTGGGCCAGTGTGCTTGCATTAAAAAAAATGATAATAAAAGTTATCTTACCTTATCTTTTAAAGTCTCCTTCGGGAGCAAAAATCGGAGTCACATTTTATGAATGGGTAGAGATTGTAGGAGGCATGGCACTGAGGTAAGGCTCCATCCTACCCTGTAGGCCCAATTTTTCTAAACTTTTGATCAATATGACAGGTTGCTGCAATTTATTACTTCTACTATTTCTGTAGGCTTAGTGCAGGTTATTTGTTTTTCTGCTCATGTTCTCTGGGAAATCATATCATATATGTTGGAAAACATCTTGGAGACCATAAAATTGTCATATACTCCACACAGAGACACACACATGCCTAGATAGACTATTGTAAAAATTTTCATTGCAATGCAAATGGAGGGAAGAAACTGAAGAATACAGAGGCTCATTAAAAGCAGGCGATATACCAGATATTCTAATGCTCTCTATTTCTCATGGTGACTAGAATTAGACTTGAATGAATCCAGCATTAGGGAAGTCTCTGTATGCATTCTGTTTTCAAGGAGTTGTTCTTGTACAACTTTGTATTTATATTTCTATTTCACAGTCTTCAGTCTTCACAGTCAGTTTGTTTCCGCTTAGATAGCTAAAATGTATTATAGTTAGTGCAAGTAGTCCTTGTTTAGTGACTGCCTCATTTAGTGACCATTCATGGATATGACAATGATGAAAAAGTAACTTTATGACTAATTCTCACCTTCACAGATCTGTAACGCAAAAAGAAAGCTGAAATAAGATCATAAACGCAGTCATGGTTTCACTTAAACAGCTACTTCACTTAACAACTTAGTTTCTAGTATTAATCGTGGTCACTAAACAAGGACTGCCTGTATAAATATTAAGGCTATATAATGCTCCAATTATTTTGGAACAGATTTTTTTGGAGCCCAAGCACAATATCTGTCTACGGCTCACTAAAGCAGCTTTCCAAGACACTGCAACTGCTACAGTTGTGTACCAATGGTGACTTATGACCGTTGCAGCATTCCCATGGTCACGTGATTTACATGCAAATGCTTGACAACTGATTCACAAACTCAATGGGGAAGCCAGATTCAATTAACAACCAGGTTATTAATTTAACAACTGCAGTGATTCACTTTTAACAAATGTGGCAAGAAAAATCGTAAAATGGAGCAAAACTCACTTAACAAATTTCTCACTTAACAACATAAATCTTGGGCTCGATTGTGGTCATGCAATGTTTTTAGGTTTGTTTGGAATAGATTTTTTAAAATATATATCCCTTTTTCAGCCCTGCATAATAAAATTAGAAGAAATAAAAGAGATGATTGCATCAACTTCAAACTTTTTTACATAGTAAAAAAAGAAACAAGGGAAATGGAAAAAAAGCATCCACAAGACATTTTCAGGATTATCTTATGCTATCATGATAAACATGAGGAAGAATTGTGAAGATGGATTAGCCTTCTCTGTGACTCCTGAAAGATTCGTAGCAATGAAAATTAATCTTTTTGTGTTCTGAATTGTATTTTGTACCATTTGGTGGCAAACATTTGGTAGCAAACATTAGATTATTTGTTTCTAAGTATATGATTTAATCATTTCTATTCTTTTATATTTTCATGGATGAAATCAGCTCTGATTTCCAGCTGTGAACAAATTAACCAAGATACATGCCTCTCCCTCATGAGATGGCCAACTATATAAATTTTATTAATAAGTAAATAAATAATAAAATCATAAAAACATTAAAAGTAAATTTAAAAAGAGTGTTTCTATGACAGTTGCTTGTGAAAATTCTGCAAACTACATTTTGAATTATAAAACATTTTATACTGTGTTTAAATCTAATTTGTTGTTCATAATTTATATGAATGTATTTATCTACTTGCTTGCTTGTTTTAAATAAACTTTATAGGCCTTCCAACTCATAGCAACTCTAGATAGCATGTAATCAGTTGAATGATTGTCTTGCCTTGACATGAACAAATATAATAAACTTTAGAATGCCCAATGATTAATTAAATAACAAGAAAAATTAACGACTATCCGTTTTATCTATCCTTCTTTTAAATGACATTTAATTTAACATGAATATATATCTCTACATCAATTACTTAAAACAGTTCATAGTCAGCCAAATAATAATAACACACTTTACTTTTTATTTTTACTTTCACTTTTCATAATTTTAAAATTGAGCCAGCAATAGCCCATTAAATCAATAGTCAATTCTCACACTTGGAAACTCATAATCCACTCAAAACATCTCCTGGGCACCTTTCAGTTTTTGTCAATGTCCCCTTGCTTTCCCATCCCGTGCTACAGTGTTCGCTCATACACACACACTTTTTTAAGTTTTGAAAATAAGAGCATTGCTGCTTTATTTCTATGAAACTAGTTGTTCTTTGCTACAAAGTTCCCATGGGCCTAAAGAGGAATGTAGAGTGAAAGAAAAAGCTGATGCCTCTGGCTTTACAATAATTATCAGAGCAATGATGGAAATATGAAAGGTCTTTGTAGTGCCAAGGAGAACAGATGGGAAGCGGAGAGCTGAAGGCCTCCAGGTGTGCAAACATCTGGGAAAGCAACAGAAAGTCATGAGAACTATTTAGAACGGAACAAGGCCTAAAAGGAAAAGTCAGACATTTTTTTTTTTAATTTGATTTATATGCCGCCCTTCTCCGAAGACTCAGGGCGGCTTACAATGTGCTCAGCAATAGGCTGCCTGTGTAAAAAAAAAAAAGAGGACTTGGGGGGGGAGGAACAGGAGAAAATGAATTTATGAAAAATTGCAGCGATTATGATACATAATGAATTATAAGCCCATTGAATAAGATACATATTGAAAAGTTGCTGTAGATAAATCTGTAGAAGCCTATAATAGGATAACATACGGCTAAACCCATAGAAAACCCATAAGAGAAGATGCATGTATTATAGGGAGAAAATACTTAAACAATAAATGGATATCCTCAAATAAAGCGATGTTTTTCTACAATATTTTTTCCCTTTAGTCTTCATTTTTTGTTGGTGGTCCACACCATTTCCCTGTGCACAATCTTGGATGCTGGTGGTGGCAGTGAATATTGTTTGTATCCACACATTTTATTTTTCTTTTCTTTTGTAGCTGTATTATACCAGTGGAATTTATGCATACAAAGGATGGAAGTAGATATTAATAAAACTATCTCAAGAAGGTTTTTCCAAAGTCACCATGCATGCTTCCATTGGAATTTAGTCTTCCCATGTCTCTGCAGTTCTATATATCCTACATAAATCTCATATATCCCAGGAGCACCGGTTCGCACCGGTTCTATAGAACCAGTAGTAAAACCGGCGGGAGGCTCCGCCCACCAACCCTGATGTCATCAAAATTGCGAGTGCGGGCGCGGCCCCGTTGCAAACCGGTAGTAAAGGTAAGTAGAACCCACCCCTGCCCAGGAGCAATCATTATCCAGCACTTTACGGTTAAATTGTCCCTTCTCCAACATCTGTTATTTGAGATTTTTTATTTGATCTGGATTCAATCTGGGTTGCTAACAACTGTGAATCATTCCTCATCTTCAAATTGGCTTTTGCTCTGGAAAATGTTTGTATGCTTACCCACTTCAGTTTGTTTGCTTTATATTTTACTTAGTTCATACTGCTCAGAGCAATCGGTAAGCTGGAACAGAACTTTACTTTTATATACACAGTGCTCTAGATTGGCAGTGCCGCTTCAAAATTTTAAAGGTGTATATTCAAGAAAGTGACCACTCCAAAATGTAAAACTTTGAACAAATAGTACACTAAATCAGGAGTCTCCAACCTTGGCAACTTTAAGCCTCAAGGGCTTCAACTCCCAGAATTCCCCACTGGCTGGGGAATTCTGGGAGTTGAAGTCCTCCAGACTTAAAGTTGCCAAGGTTGGAGACCTCTGCACTAAATGCATAAATGAAGGGGGGAAAGTATCCCATCTGTCTAAATATACTTAAAATTTGCATTAGGAAAGTATGCAAAAAATGTATTTTCATGCAAACCTACGATAAAAAAAATCTGATTTGAACATGGCATGAGGCACGAGGAATAATAAGAAACTTGAAAGCAAGATTGACCAATTCATCAATCCATGACTATGGACATTTCAATTGTGTTGGTTTGGAAACCTTTGAACTTGTGATCCCAGCTCTGCAACAGCACTGAAAACTGAGTTAATGAATATCCAGAGCAAAGTTCAAACTACTTTTTAAGCCATTGCAGCTTTAGTTTCCCATTGGGGAGACCCTTCATTTGTCAACTTTCCTACCAGCTCCTGAACTTTAGGTTTTTTTCCCCCCAGCAAATGTTACTTTTTGCTGAAGCAAAGGAGAACCTTATAAAATGGCCAATTTCATTCCTGCTGACTCTTTAAGGTAACATTTAAGTAAAGGCTTTAAACCTGCTTCTCAATAGCCAGACAAAACTGACCAGGAATGAAATTGGCCATTTTGTCAGGTTTTCCTTTGCTTTAGCATAAGACCAGCAAACTAAGAAAACACCTGGCTTTTAAGTTTACATTTTGTTTCTTCTTAAGACTTTGTAGAATTATGTTTTTTAATATTCATCTCCTTGACAGATCTCAGCTACAAACTTATGACACACTGACTGGGAAATAAAGTTCATTGGATTTGATGAACTTTCAGGTCAATGTACATAGGACTATTCTGCAGATCTGCTACATGGAAATCCCCTTCACTTAATTGTTTTAGACAGACGTATTCTTAAAACTATATTATGTCATAGGATGCCCTGCCTTGGAAGAGTTACGCTGGAGTTCATTTTGATTTGCAAGGGAGATAGGCCATTACAAAACATGCAAAAGATTCACTTATTCCAGTTAGCCCACAAATTGCTTGATACAGGTAGTCCTCGACTTACAATAGTTCGTTTAGTGACCATTCAAAGTTACAATGGCCCTGGCCCTGAAAAAAAGTGACTTATGAACGCTTTTCACATGACCATTGCAATATCCCTAGGATCACTGGTGGAATTCAGCCAGTTTGGGCCAGTTCAGGCGAACTGGTAGTTAAATTGCTGGCTAGCCCCGCCCCTCCCCACCCCGCCCCTTCCAGGAGTCCCCACACACTCCATTTTGGCTCCCAGGTAAGTGCAAGGAGGCCTAGTAGGCCCAAAATGAGGTGTGGGGGTGCAGTGCGTCCCCACCCCATGGCCTGTTTTTGCTCCCAGTAGGGTTCAGGGAGGCCTACTAGGCCCAAAACGGGGGTGGGGGGGGCGGCATGTCCCCCCCGGCCTGTTTTTGCTCCCAGGGGGTGCAGGAGGTCAAGTGCGCCTGTCACACCCCCTGGCCACAACCACCATGGCCACAACCACTCAGCCGGTCATTAGGGCAGAGAACCAGTTGTTAAATTGAATCCCACCACTGTCTAGGACCACATGACCACAATTCAGATGCTTGGCAACCAACTCATATTTCTGTTGGTTGCAGTGTCTTGGGGTGATCACCTTGTGTGACTTTCTGACAAGCAAAATCAATGGGGAAGCCAGACTGAACTTAACAACTGTAGTGATTCACTTAACAAATGCATCAAAAACGGTCATAAAGGGGGAGGGGGAAACTCACTTAACAAATGTCTCACTTAGCAACAGACATTTTGGGCTCAATTGTGATTGTTAAGTTGAGGAGTACCTGTATTTGTTAGCCTGGTTAAACTTTCTCCAAAAAAAGTGACATATTTTAAATGGATGCTATTAAGGGCTTCCTTTTCTACTACTTCTGAATTCTCCTTCACAGTATAAAGGCAGCAGCTCAGCTTCTCCACATATTTCATATGCTCTGTAATGAACAAAAGCCTCAAGCTCCTGATTCCAAAACCCAACAAGTGTTTCAAGTGGTTGCAAGCAGAAACATCTACAGAAAAGATTGTGTCAATATTGAAAGCATCAGATCCTATGAAAGCCTCTGACTTCAGCAATCTAACAATAAACTCACACCTACAGCTCTAAAAGGGTCAAACAAACAGTAAAAATAGCTGCTTGTACACAGGTAGCACGGAGCATCTTGCAGTGCTAAATGGATTTACTCAGAACAGAGAAACATACGTGAAAATATTTTATTTCAAAGTTAAGTGCATCCGATACAGAATGGACATTTAAAAAAAAAAAAATGGTTATGATTATTCATTGATGGAAACAGCTTGCCATGGCATGTATTTTTATTTATTTATTAAACTTTCTAAACCACCCCACTAGCTGAAACATTCTGCGCTGTTTAAAATAAAGTACGCTGCAATAATATTTTTGAATAAAAATACATACAATCAAATAAAATGCAAACTAAAAAGATAGGAAGCTGCAGGCATTCATTTGAAAATTATAACCACATGAACTAAATCATAAGTAAAAAACAATTCACAAGTCTTTGTCAGGTGCTGAATGATGCTAATGTGAGAGTAAGTTAAGTTCTCTCGGGAGGAGTTGCGTTAATGGAGCAATACCAGAGGTGGTATTCAGCCAGTTCTGGCAGGTTCTGGAGAACCAGTAGTGGAAATTTTGAGTAGTTCAGAGAACCAGTAAATACCGTCTCTGGTTGGCCCCGCCCCCATCTATTCGTTGCCTCCCGAGTTTCAGCTGATAGGCTGGGTCTTCTTTTGTTATTCTGCACAGGAGAACGGAGCTGGAAAGCAGGTTAGTGGGGTGGGGAGGGAATGGGGATTTTACAGTATCCTTACCCTGGAGTGGAGTGGAAATGGGGATTTTACAATATCCTTCCCCTGCCATGCCCACCAAGCCATGCCACGCCCACAGAACCAGTAGTAAAAAAATTTGGATACCACCACTGAGCAACACTACAGAAAAAGCTCTTCCTCTTGCGAAGATCACCTCATTTTTTAGGGGAAGGGGATCTGGAAGAGGGTTTCATTAGATAAACTCAAGGTCTGGAAAGGTACTTCTTTGGTAATCTGGTCCTAAACTGTGAAGAGTTTTAAAGCTCAAGGCCAAAACGTTGAGTCAGAAACGGACCAGCAGTGACTGTAAATGGTAAAGAACTAGCATAATATATTTTTATCAGCCAGTCACAATGTGCATTCCACGTTGAACTATTCAAAGTTCTTAGACCATTTTCAAACACAGATTCATTTCCAACACATTGAAATAATCCACTCAGACGTTACTCAAAAGTGCGAATATCTTTGTCCATGTAAAGTCACAGTTGGTAAACCATCCAAAGGTGATAAAAAGCACCCTGAGCCAAGACCACCTGGACTTCTAATGAAACTGATGGATCTAGGAGCAGACCTAAACTACGAACTTGTTCATTTCAAACAAGTATAGGCCTCTCCAGGACAGGCAGGCAACCACTCAAATCCACCGCCCACAATCAATATCTTCATCTCGTCTGCACCGAGTCTCAGTATGTTTGTCCTCATCCAGTCCATTATTGAGCTGGAACGTAATCTGGATTTACAAAGGCTTTCCAGAGGGCAAAGAGGCAGTGGAGCTTGGAAAGTTTGGTTGACAAAAAAAAAAAAAAAAAGGATTAAAAAGTTACACCCTGACTATTCCCAGAGTAAATCTGTAGTTCAGTGGTGAAATTCAATTTTTTTTACTATTGGTTCTGTGGGCGTGGGTTGGTGGGCGTGGTAGGGAAAGGATACTGCAAAATCCCCATTCCCTCCCTACTCCTGGGGGAAGGATATTGCAAAATCTCCATTCCCACCCCACTCTGGGGCCAGTCAGAGGTGGTATTTGCCAAATCTCCGAACTACTCAAAATTTCTGCTACTGGTTCTCCAGAATCTGTCAGAATCTGCTGGATTTCACCCCTGATGCCAGGGCTTTTTAAGTGTTCTCCTTTCCCCACTGCTTTATATGTATGGTGGAGGTATATATTTATGTATGTATGTAGCATGTGTATATGTCTGTTACATATGTGCTTTACTCTGGCAAGATTTTGCCTATAGGTGAAAAATAAAGGAAATTACTCTTAAGTAACCCCATGTGTCATACAAATATTCTATAAAACCATAGGAGTTTTTGATTTCCTTCAGATATGCTGGACACTTATTTCTATTAGAGAGATGGAAGTTGGCATCCAACACATTTGGAAAAAAATGTAACTTCGAAACAGCAGCTTTGCATTACATTATTTCAGACAATTATTTGGTGATGAAAGAAAGCTGCTTCTTGCTCATACTCTTCTTCAAGTCAAGCCCGCTGTGACACACAAATTCTATAGGGCTTAGGTGTCATAGACAGTCCATATACTGGTGTTATATCTAGCTGTTCTTCAAGTAGCTTTTCCAATCTCAGCTGCTGCAAGATAGTAGTGAGGATAACAAAGATCTCATTGCGGGCTACTTCTTCTCCCAAACATTTTCGGAGCCCCATTCCAAAGATCAGAACTTTTTCAATCAAGCTCTTGTTGAGTTCACCATTTTCATTCAAAAATCTCTGTGGTTTAAATACGTCAGGGTCTATCCACAGGTTTCTGGAAGGAATAAATGAGTGTAGAAATAAAAAGAGGAAAACTAAAATACGATAAAAAAATGGAAAGAGTTCATATAGCCACCAGCATATTTCAATTCATTTCAAAAATTAAATCCGCCAGCCATCTATATCACTTGACCGCTATCTGAGAAAAAGAAAAGCAACACCCTCACGGTTGTCTATCAGAAGGGAAATGATAAAATGTGCAAGACTATGTCATAATCAACACTGTGATTTATGAATTTGTATTGCAACTCAAGTACATAATTGTGACATTTACATAACGTCATCTGTGCTCATCTATAGTGAATATTAAAGGTCTTGTTAGGAGAAGAACTAAACAGCATTACTACCAAGGATACAATACATAAATCCATGTTTCCTAACTTTATGCTCAACATATGAAGCTTGGGCAAAGGGTAGTCTAAATCGGGGTCTCCAACCTTGGCAACTTTAAGACTTATGAACTTCAACTCCCACAGTTCCTCAGCCAGCAAAGCTGGCTGAGGAATTCTGGGAGTTGAAGTCCACAAGTCTTAAAGGTGCCAAGGTTGGAGACCCCTGGTCTAAATGATCTCTAAAAATCAACCATCACAGAATGAGAGTGGCCTAGTCACAACTTCAAGGGTCATCTAAAAGCCTTTGAACATGGCTCTCTTATTTGCAGAACTTGAGTTGTCCAGAAATTTGCTCCCTACAATTTCTTTCTCATATAGAAAAGGGACACTGAATTATTCAGGAAAATATATGTTTTTAAAAGAATTGCTTAAAGGAGCTTCAAAAGATGAATGTATCTGTACTCCAATGGGTTACAGAATAATCTGAGAAAATACATTTGGTATGCTTTAAGGTAGGCTGAATTTGATTTCGGTGAAGAAGCTGTGAAGTTGTTGCAATTTACTGAGCAAAATGGCTAGTGTCATCATCTGGAATTTAATACAAATATCTGTACAGCCATCCACCGGGGTGCCAGATGTACTACCCTTGGGACATCTTTTAACTATTAATATCAGACTGTCCACACACGACGTTCAGGCCATTAAGTCCTCAGAATTGTTTAAATTTATAGTCATTTCCTGCAAGTATAGGATCCATTCTTTTTTCCAAATCAACCAAGTGTTGATTGCTTTGGAGATTCAGGAATTGGTTGTCTAAGTCTGATATTATGGGCTGAGAGTGAGTGAATGGGCCAAAGTCACCTAGTCAATTTTCATGACTAAGGCAGGATTAGAATTTATGGTCTCCTGATTTCTAGCCTGGTACCTTAACTACTAGACCAAACCGGCTCTCAATACATTTGTAACTAATATAAGGGGGGGGAAGCACAGTAACAAGTCTAATATCGTCATCATCATCATCATCATCATCATCATCATCTTTATTCATTAAATATGAAACTCAGTCAACTGAACATTCAAAAATGCATCACAAATACCACTGACTGGTGCTAATGGTTGATACGGGTTGCTGCCAGCATCCTAGGTGGTATTATTATTATTATTATTATTATTATTATTATTATTATTATTATTATTATTATTTTCTTCTAATACTTACTCATCATGATTAACTTGATACATATTAATGAAGATACAGGTATTTTGTGGAATATAATACCCATTGAGAAGAGTGTCTTTGGTAGTACTAAAAAATATTAAAAATAAAACAGCATTTAGTCCAACATGGTGACCCTGGATTAGCACAATCTTTTAACATTCTTCCACACTGTTTTCAAACATGTGAACAAAATAACCTTGCATAAATGTAGGAAGACATGTATTTTCCCACTGGAGATAAGGTCCTAACCCTTTCTAGTTTTTTATCATATTGTAAGCCACCTAGTCTCTGTAATGGTGACATGGATGGCATATAAATGTAATTTTTTAATTGATATTTCATTTTGTAAAGCATTTATTGAAATAAAAATTATAGCATATTTCTCTCCTTGCCATGGTTACTGCATTCTGTAAAAATTCAATAATAGCAAATACTGTTCATCTAGTATCTCTTTCCCTTTCTTTGACAATATAAAATCTCACATTATAGGGGATTTTTGTGTCAATGCCACATAGATGTCAAATTACAGTACTAGCAGAAGCTGCCTACAGTATAAACAACCCATTCTTCAATTCTCCTTCTCACCAGTGAGGTATAGTGAATGGAATAAAAGAGCTGTGTCTGAAGACTTCATTGATGAAAGCTTCTGTATAATGCAAGTCTTTTCGGTCTTCAAACTTTGGAGGCCTTAGCCCAATCTTTCCATCTTCAAAAATATATAAAACAGAACTTATTTAACACAAACTATTTCATAACAGCAATCTTCAATCTTTATATTACAAAGGAATCAATTTGATATATCAATTCGGCAAAGGGGGTAGTCATTATTCCCATTAAGTCTGAATATGTAATTATAGTGATTGATACAAGTGGTATGTTGCAAATTATGTCATTTGCAAGTTGAGATCATTACCCGAATGGAACTATTATCTGCATCGTTTTGCAAGCTGAAATTGCTCCAAAAACTTGCTCTATTGGAGTTGAAATTCATTTAATGGAAGCCGAGTAAACTACTGTTTCACAGCATGGTATTTTCTATTTATTTTAAAATAACACAAAAGCGTTACCAATTTCTTCTTGAATTTTCATCTGAATTTCTGGGTTGTTTATCAGGTACAGAAAAATCCATTGCAAACATGATGAGAGTGTCCCGAAACCTGGGAAAGAAAGGAAGCAACATTAGAATTGCAGCAACATTAGAACTTTGTAGCTGAAACCTGGGCACTGAAGCTTATAACCGACATGTACATTAATTGTGTTGGATATGTTAGCTGTCTTGAGTTATTTGTAAAAATAATAATGCGGATACAAATAAATAAATAAAGTAATTAAATAAATATCTAAAAACCTGGAGGACAGATTCCGTATGAAACTGATTTTTCCAAATCAGAAATCTATTATTAGTTTTTTCTAAGTCAAGTTTTTTTATTTATATATAAGTATTTTGAATATAGTGTATTGTCCGGGCATTTCATTTTACAGAAGGAAAAAAGAAAAAGTAATAGATATACTGATAATAATAATAATAATAATAATAATAATAATAATAATAATAATAATAATAATAATAATAGATCTTGTGGGACTTTAGGATTCAGACTGACAGGCACTTGGTCCACAACACACCTGACATAACAATAGTTGAAAAGAAAAAAGTATGGTTCATTGACATTGCAATACCTGGTGATGCACGGATTGAAGATAAGCAGCAAGAAAAAATCACAAAGTACCAGGACTTGCAAATTGAAGTTGAGCGACTGTGGAAAAAGAAATCATGTGTTGTCCCGATTGTAATTGGAGCCCTTGGAGCAATACCCAAAGGGCTACCCCACTATTTAGAAATTCTAAATTTGCCAGACTTGAACATTTTGACTCTACAAAAAACCACCTTACTCGGAACATCTTACATCCTCCGACGATACCTTAACAGTTCCTAGGTCCTTGGTTAGGACTCGAGCTGCTGAGCTATTAACCAGCCTCAAAGGCTATGAATCTCACTAAAGATTAACTAATAATAATAATAATAATAATAATAATAATAATAATAATACACATGATTCTAACCATATTTATAATTATATTAGCTAATTTATGATCTTATTAATTATATTAGCATATTTATAGTTACAGTTTAAACAACATTCATATTTTACTTACACATAATAATGCTCTTTCTTCATCTAATTGCTACCTCTTATCTCTAACCATTGATAAAACCTATTCCACGTTAAATAATACTCTGTATCTTCTTTATCTTTTATTTTCAATGTCAATCTATCCATTGTGGCACAGTCCAATATTTTCTGAATTATATTTTCATCTGGTGGGGTATTCTCATTTTTCCAGTATTGTGCAGATACAATTCTCACTGCTGTCAATACATGTAGCATTAAATATATAGTCCCTTTGTCATAGCTTTCTGGTATTATACCTAACAAAAATATTTCTGGCTTTAAATCTATATGCTACTTAATCATGTTTTCCAACCATGTATTTATTTTCATCCAATATTTTCTTGCTTTCATACATGTCCCCCACATATGATAAGTACCTAGAGTCTGATTGCATTTCCAACATTTGGCAGACATTTTTGCTGTTGTTAAACAGCATTTGCTAATTGTTAAACATTTTGCTAATCTTGCCAGTGGCAAATCCCACCTATAAAACATTTTATAAAGATTTTTCTTATATGCAGTGGCCATTGTCAGTTTGTAATTTCTATCCCAAAGTTTTTGCCATTTATCTAGTTCTATAGTTCTATAGTATAGCCAAAATTTTTGCCCACACTATCATTGTTTCTTTAACTTGTTCATCTTCCATTTTAAAGCTTAGTAGGTAATTGTATAATTTTCTTATCAGTTTTTCATCTGTCCCTGATAACATCTTATCAAGTGTTGTTGGTTCTTTATAGAAACTCCATGTTTCTCGTATCTCGATTGTATTTGCAAGTGTGGGCACCATGCTAAATCCACACCTTTTTTGTAGTTCCTGTCTGGTTTTAAGTTCCCCTTTCTCATTTAAAATGTCTTTATAGCATACAATTTTTTCCAAGTTAACAACATTTGGATGTATCAATAGAAATCTATTATTTTTGGTAGCTCACTTTTGCAGTTTAGCTAACAGTCAATATTTCAACATGGAACAGAGTAGCATGTATTAATAAAATTGCCTAGAAATCATACAAATAAATGAATAGTATCATTCATTCATTCTTGAATTCCCAGGTCTGTCCATGACCTTGACTGGTACTGCAAACTTAAAACAAGATGGTAGAAAACAACCATAGAAATAAAAATATTGATCATTCAAGTACCAAAACCTACATTGCTCACAACTTCGAGCATCCCACCCATAACAAGGCCTGAAACAAAGGCCATTTTTTTAAAACAGCATTTAAAGATGAACAAGGTGGGAGCCGTGGGAATCTTTCCGGGGAAAATTGTTTCAAAGGGAAGGTTCCCCTGTCTCTCCCGACAGAGAAGGCCTGTCATCCGCGATCCACTAGGTAACGTGACTTAATTGAATGGACCTGCTTCTAGTCCACACAATTGGAATAAACATTGCAGGAAGACATTAAAGGAGACAGAGTGGTCTTCAGACACCTAGTTCATATGCTATGTAGACCCTGGACTTTATAAGTAATGATCAGCACCAGTACATAACATCTCTTGGGTTTCTCTGATAAAAATACCTCTGCATTCCTCTACAGATCCCTAACCCAGACTCTTACAAACCTCCAGAGTTGGAAAAGGCCTGGACAGCACTCCTTAATTGCCCCAGATTTGAGATATAATCAGGAGTCATTAGCATATTAATGATTCCTGACCCTGAACTGATGGTTGACCTTCCTAGTGCTCTCATACAGATGTTGAACAAAAGTGGAGGATGTGTCAGACCTGCCATACCTTAAACCTCTAAACAGAAACGATCCTTGACTCCATTTGTTGGGAATAGTATAGTTTATTAGAGGTCAAGTGTATTGCAGTATTGCAAACCAAGAACTGAGAATCGTGCACCAAAATCCCTAAGTTCTACTTTTCCCTCCCTTAACTCTCTCATTGTCCACCCCATTGTAACCAATCAGGTTCAGGCAAGATGTTTTCATAATGCTTAGCCCAAACTCGGGTTTGGTATGTGGCTCCCTCCTTCTTCCAGCTGGGTGACCTTGAGGCTGCGCCTTGAAGAGATGCAGCACTTACTTTCGTTTTCCCCAAGACTTCCCCCCTTCATTTCCCCACCCCATAGTTCCTAGCAGCCTGTCACTGCATAGCAGCGAAGCACAAACAAGCATAAGGTGGCAGCTGACAGGGTGTCAAATTCTTAGACCCCTTGAAAATTGGGAGCCTCCGGCCTCCCTCCAACAAATGCTAATTGGAATCAACCATGGGGAAAGAAGAACATCATAAAACTGTGCCCTCCATTCCCACTCCCTGTAACCTGACCAAAATGATACCATGGTTGATGGTTTTAAAAGCCATTGTGACATCAAGAAGAACAAGGATGATAGCACATCAAGTGTAACTAACGCTGTCTGTATTCTGGATCCCAACTGAAACATAATGGAAAAGAATCCAGATAATCCACTTCCTCCAGGAACATCTGAAAACCACAACCCAATCACATTTTCAACAACCTTCCAAAAAGGTTGTTTGTCCAGGATGTTAAGGTTCATCAATGATCTTTTGAGGAGGGAGCATATCACCACCTCTTTAAAGGCCAATGGAAAAACCACCTAAAAGGCTACTGTCCCAAACACATATCGCTTCCCAGCAGCCTTCACAAACTGGAAAGGACCAGGTTCTTCTAAGGTGGCCAGATGCACAGTACCAAGGTTCTTCTACTTTCTCAGGAATTACAGGGTCAAGTTCTTCCCAGATAACCAAGCATGGCTGTGTGTCAGACACCTTGACCAACCCAGTTGGAGTTTAAGTTTAGGCAAATTTGAGTCAGACGCTTAGAATATTCTTCACAGTGGCTCAAAGGATGGTCCACAGACTTATCCCTGCCCAACAAGGAGCAAGTCACCCTGGTTAGCTATCAACAAATGCAATAGAAGGGTAGAAATAACTATGTTTCATCAGCCTCAAGCTCTTAACACCATGCTGTAACATACATGCTAAATGAAGAAGTGAATTAGACTATGTTCAGTTCAGGGATAGGTTCTGCTTACCTTTACTACCGGTTTGCAACAGGGCCACACGCGCACTTCTGATGATGTCGGGGTTGGCAGGCGGAGCCTCCCACCGGTTTTACTACCGGTTCTATAGAACCGGTCCGAACCGGGGGCAACCCACCACTGGTTCAGTTGCAATCACAGAACAAGTAGTCCTCAACGTACAATTGAGTCCAAAATTTATGCTGTTAAGTGAGACATTTGTTAAGACCTTTCTGGCCACAGTTGTTAAGTGAATGACTGCAGTTGTTAAGTTAGTAACATGGCTGTTAAATGAATCTAGCTTCCCCATTGACTTTGCTTGTCAGAAAGTCACAAAAGCTATTCACATGACCCTAGGACACCGCGACCATCACAAATATGAAAAAGTTGCCAAGCATCCAATGTTGATCATCTGACCATGGGGATGCTACAAGGGTCGTAGTTGTGAAAAATGGTCGTAAGTCACTTTTTTCAGTGCCGTTGTAACTTTGAACATTCACTAAATGAACTGTTGTAAGTCGAGGACTACCTGTATGACGTCCATTCATTATAACTTCATATAAGGTTTGGATATATGAATCAGACTAGAGATTGTTACAGAGACAGACTGGTGTCAGTCATTCTTCATTTGAATTTCATCACTCTGAAATTGTTGCTCTGTTGCTTGCTAAACCCAGCAAGAAGAATTTTGTGTGTGTGTGTGTGTGTGTGTGTCCTTATAATTCTTTCACATCTTCTCTGTCGAAAAGAGGATCACACCAAAAGACACCTTAACTTAAAGTGTGGGGGGGAGGGGGGAATAATACTTACCAGCTCCAAAGATATCATTGACAGTAATTATTATTTTTTCATTTGATAAGGTTACAATTTTCTCATCTGCTTTTCTTTCATTGCTAACATTAATTAAGGCATCGGTGATGTCTCTGAGAACGTTCTAAAGGAAGCAAACAAAATATAGGATGCTATTTTCATCTAAAGTTCTCACACTATACACTCTGTAAACTGTAATTTGTTTAATTCTATACTGAGAGAATTTACATTATTTTTCCTATAACTCAAATGTAGGCCTTTAGAATACAAAGAGAAGTTCTTTTGGGGAAAAAACAAATATAATACAAAAATAAATTAATCAAGAGCCATGAAGAGTTACGGGCTAAGAAAAAGCAAGCTAAAAACATAGAGGTGGTCCTTGTTTACTGATGACTCATTCGGTGATCATTCTAATTGACAACAGGGAGATTTATGATTGGTCCTTATAGTTGCAGCCATCATTGTGTCCCCATAGTCACATGATTGCTATTTGGGCACTGGCTGGCAATTACAATGATCAGAGCATCCTATGATCATAAGATCATCACTTGCAACCTTCAGTGCCGGCTTCTGACAAGTAAAGTCAATAGGGAAGCCAACCGGAGATCATAAATGGCGATCAGATGACATGCTTAATGGTGGACTTGCTTAATAATTGAAACCAGAACTGCCACAATTGCCACCATAAGTTGCCGCAGTCACGTGACATTGCACTTTATGACGGCATTGCTTAGCAACAGAGTTGCTGGTCCCAATTATTGTTGCTATGCGAGGACTACCGGTAGAACCTCTAAGCATAAGATGGAAGTATAAGTGTCAAGGAATCGCACAGCAGGTGTTCAAATGAAGCCAGAGACACTGAAACAAACTTGTAGTTTTATATAAATAAATATATTTAACATCTATATTCACAGCAGACAAGATAGTCAGGAACATCATGAGGTAAATCATTAAGTAAATCTCAGAACATCATACAGAGCACACAGAAGAAAAAAGGCGGGGAAAAGGGAAACTCCCCCTTCTCACCCAGCAACCAATCATAACGTAGATTGCCTCATGCAGGAACCCGCACTCTCCAACCAAACAACTACAACTGTGTGTTCTGGCCCATTATACACTTTACTGTTCAAGCTATTAAATTAAATATCTTAACAGTAAGCAATACAGAAACATTTTCAATTCCCACTGTTAAATGCTTACCTTATCATACGTGGCATAATGGTCTTCCACATGTTGTGCCACAAAGTTGTTGAACTTTCCATAAAACGCGCGGGCAACCGTCGCAGCAGGAAGTGGAAGATAACGAAGGCACGGGATGAAGTCAGCGGGATTGAAGACGCTTGAGGCTTTTATAAGATCATGACTCATTTGGATCACACTCAGAAATTCTTCATCACTGTGGCCGTACCTCTTGCCAAAACACAGGGCACAGACTACATTAGCCACAGTGCAGGTTGTCACCGCAACGGGATCAAAGCTCCCTTTCTTGGAGAGTTCTAAAAAAGTTTTCACCAGTTCGGATGCCTCAGCGCAAACATGCTCTTCTAGAAGACAAGAGCAAGTGGAGGACTTGGCTTCAGATTTGGCCAGTGATCTCAATGCCTTGGCAGCAACCTTTTTCTGCAGCTTCCAACTCTCTCCAAACTTCACCGAAAATGTTAAGCTCTCGCCATTGGCAAAAAAAGAAAAAGTGTGCATATCGGGCCGGCCAGCAAAACTTTCTCCATCCCTCAGCAGGACATGTCTGGCAGCATCCAGGCCATTAACAACCACAACAGGAACCCTTCCAAGCTGTATCTGAAACACATCTCCATATTTCTTTCTCATCTGATCGAAGAAAACATAAGGATGATCTCCAAGCTGAAGAAGATTCCCCAATATAGGAAGTGACCAAGGTCCTGGTGGGTATGGTTGTTTGTTCTTTGTTAACATTCGTACATAAATGAATACTGACATCACAGTACATAAAGCAATCATGATCCCTGAAAAGGAAACTTCCTCAATTGCAAAACTCATTTTCAGAAAGGATCTGCAAAGGAAAATGCCAGGAATTGAATAAGCCATTGATTAATTCTACCATGGTTTTGCACAAGTGATTGATGTATCATGTTAAGCCGCAAGCAATGTTGAAAACCACAGTAGATAGGTTTATAGCTTGTATTAAATCCAAAATCAACAAAAGACACTTAGTCCAATGTGGCAACTCAACATTTGACATTAGAGGGCAAGCAAGGTCAACTCTTTGCAAAAGAAAATTTCAACCAGGAACGGCAAACCGGGTAGAAGGGCATTATTAACATCAAGAAGAATTAATCTAAGAAAGTGTTCAGCTAAAGCAAAAACAGAACATAAAGCAACTATTTGGAGGAAAACACAAAGTAATTTTTTTTTTTGCAACTAAAATACTACTTGCAATTGGATTTCAATTTAATCTGCATTTTCTAGGCGTCTTGGAGACTATGAAGATATGAATATAAGGCATTAACCACTTGCACAAATGGCAATATTTGAGCTGATCCAAACTTCAAAATTTTAGATGTTTGTGCCTCTAAAACTAGAACTGTTTATTAGCATCATTCCTTTCTTCTGATACAAAATTCCTGAAAGACATTTTTGGCTTTTTTCCTGGAAAACTGGGAAGGATTAGGAGTGATTTTCAGACAGAAGAATTCTGGACAACATCCTGCTTGCAAAAGGTTTCACAACATAAACAATTTTTTAAATTTCCATCTCATATACAAGCAGCAAGAAATCTCCCTTCTAAAAAGAACTTAAGGATAAAACTCCGTAGAATTTACATCCACCAAAACGTTTTCCTCTCATGCTAATATGAAAGAATGGAAATAAAGTTGGCCATTTTCATAAACTGTGCTTATAATGAATTTTGAGGGGGACATGTTTGAAAGTAAAACAAATACACTATTGTCAAACGACTTTGCATTAGCTTTGCACTACCAACATTCGCAAGATTAAATTCAAAAGAGAAAAAGGAGCATTTTTAAGCATGACTCGGGCTATTGCCATTATAAATATCGCTGGTGCCAGCCTAGCTGACATTACACATGAGAATAGGACATGAGTTTTGCTTTCTTTGCTTTCATTGTTTTTTTATTATTGCAAAACCAAACTTTATTGCTTTTATTACTATTATATACAGGCACAACATATCTCTAAGAACTGAAGAAGCTAGTTGAGTAAATTTGGTTTCAAACCAAAATGAAAAGAAGTCCAGTTACCATGATTGAACCTCCAATTCTAAGTTCAATATATTTTCTAAAATACGATTTTAAAAGTAAACAGCGCTAGGACCTAGAATGCGTGTAGCTTGTCCTCATTCAGAAGACTTCCTCCCGTTCCAGCCCTTCACAAGTTCTTAGGTCGCTCTTTCTCAGGAAGTAAAAAGAAACCTCTACCTAGTCCTTTTTCATCCTCCTGATGAAAGACGAATCAAATGAAGCCCAACTATCTATCAATCATCTTCCAAAAACTGAACGTTTGACGCTTGGAAGAAGGGACACTGGCGCGCCTGCCATCATCTGGGCAACCCTGCAAAGCTGGAGGCGTGAAAAAGAAATCTCCTTTTACTGTCTAAAGACTTTTTTGATCGGATTTATCGAAAGAAATCCTTCTCCGTCCCCTTTTTTTTAATTGCCTTTCCTAACCACATGCGGTTCACCCCGGAGTCAAAAGCCTGGCGGGACACCGAGCAGAAGCGCCCAGCCAGGAAAACCCCACAGGGGCACCGAGGAACCCCGATCCCGCCCTGCCCGAGGACACCATTCCCCAAACTCACGTGTCTCAAGACGCAGCACGAGTTGCGAATGCTGCCTCTTCTCGGCGTTGCGCGATCGCCCCGCTTCTTTTGCGTCCGGCGGGGGCTCAGCGTCCCTTGCGCAACTCTTCCTGCGTGGGACTTTGCCGGCGGCGGCGCAGAACGACCCACCGGGGTGGCTCTCGGCGCCCCGTCGACTGTCGCCTTGCCCCCCCCCCCCACATCCCTGTTAGTGTGATTGCTGGCTGGACCCAGCCCGAACTCGGGAAAAGTCCACCCTTGTGTAACAGTCGAAGAGATGACGCTGGAATTGGTTGCGATCGTATTCTTGAGCATGTGAAGAGATTTATTTCTCTCTCCGTGGTTAGGTCTTCTGGTAAGCTTCACGTCCTCTGTATGTAGGTTAGACTGGGAAGTCAAGAAACATCCTGAAATGACATGCTGTATGTAGAGGAAAGGATGCGAGGGCCCTGGAACCTTTTTTTCCTCCTATTTTCTGTTTCATGTGAACAGATGATTAAAAAAAATATTATGCTATCCCAAGAGGTCCTTCTGCAAGAAAAACTGTCCCTTACTAAGCGAATTCCTGAATTAATCACAGAATTTAAGTTTACAATAAAGAAAGTCCAGTTGCCTTTTGAAGAAGCACCTTTGGGATAACCATGACTTGGATGACTGAGAATCTCTATAGACAAGAGTTTTCCCTTCGCTGTGTAAACACTGTGTGTTGCATCACAACTTCCATCCTTCCCAGCAACAAATATAGATGGGCAATACAAAAGTGAGTCTACAATATTTTGTGACCAAGAAAGCGAAGACTAGTTTCCAAGAAAATTGCTTCCCCATGCCCCCTCTTTTGTCAATTCTGTGCAGGTTAAAGCTTTTTCTGCTCTCCTGTAGTTTCCAGATCCTTCAAATGCTGTTTGAAGGCTTCTGCTCTTCTGCCATTGAGAACCAGGATCAAAAATCTCAGTCTTCCTCTGACTAGCTGTAACCCTTCAGTAACAAAAAAAATTCCTTTTATTCATTCCACATTAAAAGAAATTAAAATAAATTACTTGTGCACAAACACATTATATTCACATCTTTTCCTTCACACTGCATTAATTTGTTGGGCTGGCTGTAAAGGGTGGCATATAAATCAAATAAATAAATAAATAAATAAATAAATAAATAAATAAATAAATAAATAAATAAATAAATAATATCCTTATGCAGGAGGAACTGAAAAAATCCTCAAAGCATCTTTCCCCTTGAAAGACTTGCTAGCCCAACTGTGATCTGGGAAGCAGAGTAGCAAGGATTTAGCAAGACAAATGTTAAAGGGCACCACACCTGGTTATAACTATGCTATAACTAGGAGGAGGAGGAGGTGGTAGATGAGGAGGAGAAGGAGAAGGAGAAACCAAATCCAGTCTGAACAGCTGGCTGATTGTGCAACAAACCATAATAATGATGATGATCAGGCTTTGTACCCATGTTTGAAAGACCTGGCTCTGGGGAGAAGCCTAATGCTGGGAAATATGGAAGGAAAAAGAAGAAGAAGACTAGCAGCAAGATGGATTGAATCACAATGGTGATGAGTGCATCATTGGAAGACCTCATTTACCAGGACATATCATCATGGAGAAAATCTGTCTCTGTGGTTGCTAAGAATTAATAAGTAAACGGCACATACCCAATGAAATGAATCAATATACAATCAAAAGTATTTTTACTGGGGTGTTGCATAACTTGTGAAGTTTTTCACAGTCAAGATAGCAATAGCAATAGCACTTAGACTTATATACCTCTTCACAGTGCTTTACCCTCCCTAAGCGGTTTACAGAGTCAGTTTATTGCCCCCCAATCTGGGTCCTCATTTTACTGACGTTGGAAGGATGGAAGGCTGAGTCAACCTCAAGCCAGTGAAAGTCAAATTCCTGGCAGTGAGTTAGCCTGTAATACTGTATTCTAACCACTGTGCCACCATGGCTCTCTCATGTTTATAAGTCCACCATAATAAAACGACCCTTTATGTTTTTCACATTTGCAGCAGTGATCAGAAATGCCTTTATACATCTTAGACAGTTTCTTGGTATCATATACCAATGGTGTATCATTTTTAAAAAATAGAGTTTTCCCCCAACTGCATTACTTCTGTGTTTTATGGCATATAATAAACACCCTTTTTCTGCAACTAGGATATATTTTCAGTAAATGGCTGAATCTCTTGAAACAACCAAACTGGCAAGGCAGATGATCAATAGCATCCTAGCCTTAACAAGGTCTAGAGATCAATGGGTACATTTGATCTCCGGATTACATTGAATATTTAACAATATATTATGGACTCTACTATGAATAATGTATGCTTACTATTAAACATTAAACTTCAATATCTGTCTGATCAATGAGCATAAAAAAAGATTAACACTGATCTACTGATATCTTGAATATGTTTTCATATTATTTGCCAGACCGATTGCCCAGGACAATTCCTGATTGTTTCAGGACAAGTTATTATGGAACAACCAATACAGAAAGGTTTTCAAGAACCCAAGAAAGACAAATGGTGTTTGGATTCACATTTTAATAAAAAATTATTATATAATAATATATAATAATATTATTACAAAAGCCAGCTTTATTTGGAACAAATTACATCCTGTGATGATACATTTAACGTCATCAAACATCCACATCAGAGGTGGGTTTCAGCAGGTTCTGACCAGTTCTGGAGAATCGGTAGCGGACATTTTGAGTAGTTTGGAGAACCGGTAGTAAAAATTCTGACTGGCCCCGCCCCCATCTATTTTCTGTCTCCCAAGTCCCAGCTGATTGGGAGGAAATGGGGATTTTGCAGTAACCTTCCCCTGGATTGGGGAGGGAATGGAGATTTTACAGTATCCTGCCACGCCCACCAAGCCACGCCCACATAACCAGTAGTAAAAAAATTTGAAACCCACCACTGATCCACATCTGCCTATCGCAGTCCTTGGAAAGACTTGAGCCGTCCCATCTGGTCAAATAGGGAGGGCATGCACTGCATCCCATAGGTCAGGAGCTTCGACTGGCAGATATAGAAGGAGGGCCTTCTTACCTGCTACCTCCACCTTAGGGAATATTTTACACCCTACCTCACCCCAGAGGTGAGGTGAACCTTGGCTTTGCCAATTAGCATGGGGATCTAAAAGTAGGATGGAGCCCTGAGGGTGGCTGCTAGCCTAAAAATATTCCCACTGCCCTATTAACCTCCTAGCCTTGGATTTTAACCTGATTTATTTTTACCTGTTAGTTTTATCTTGTCTTTAATCCTCTTTTAAGCTATGCTTTGATTCATGCATTTATGGTTTTATTATGTCATTGTAAACTGCCCAGAGTCAATTAGGTTTAGGAAATTAATAAATAAAATAGAAGAAATAAATAAAATAAAATATCAGTCAAGCGACAGAGCCAATGCAGCTGGATTCTACCATACTTTCAATATGATGACCTAGCTCAGCCTTTCCAAATCTGGTGCCTTATATCAAGGTGTTGGGCCAGAGTTCTTATCTAAGCAATTAAGAGTTTGGGAGATTAATGATTGAAACACAACTGGATGGCTTACATAGGAACAGATGGATTGCTGTGGCATTACTTTGTTCTGCTCGGTCTAGATAAATCAGCAGCTGTCTTTTCCAAAACAAGTTCTAATGGGACTCCAGTATTTCATGCAAAGCTCGCTTGGCCTATGTGCCCAAAGATGGCTCAGGGTCAGTATTTCCTTCTTTTCTGCCCAGACAAACTATCACCAAATACAGACTTTTCTAGAATACGACCTAGAAAGAGAAAATCTTGATCAAAAGTAAGCATTGGTAAAAAATGAGTGGCTGTCTGAAAAATAAAAATCAGATTTCAGGAATGATGCATAAAACAAACACTTCCTTCTCAATGGAAAAAAAATGATTTTAAATCTAATTATTTCATTGTTTATTTTCAGTGAAATGGTGATATTTTATATTTTATTTATTTATTTATTTATGAGATTTATATGCCGCCCTATCTCCAGCCGAACTCAGGGCGGCTCACAACAGTAAAAAAATCTAATGAAAAAGTTAAAAAGAAATTAAATCCAAATCTCATAATTTAACAGTTAAAAGTGCAATTAAGACTAACAAGTTAAAAATTAAGACCCCATCAGTCCAGGCCAGCCAAATGAAACAGCCACTTTTTCAGGTCGTGACGGAAAGAGCAGAGGTCGGGGGCCACCCGGAGCTCCAGGGGCAGTTGATTCCAAAGGGTAGGTGCACCCATAGAGAAAGCTCTCCCCCTGGGGGTAGCCAGCTGACACTGTCTGGCCGACGGCACCCTGAGAACACCCCCTCTGTGGGAACGCACCAGGCGATGGGCAGCTGTTGCTGGCTGCAGATGGCCCTCCAAATATATTTTATAGAGGTTGCATCATTATTTTACTTGATAAACAAGTGAGCATCTAATTATCAAAAGTAAACGATCTATTACCGTGTTTCCCTGAAAATAAAACCCTACCTTATATATTTTTGAACCCCGAAATAAGCACTTGGCCTTATTTTCGGGGAGGTCTTATTATTTTGAGGCACATGGAGCAAGACAGGGCTTCTCTTGCGGTCTTATCTGATTTCCAGCTCTGTCTCCCTAACCCTAACCAGAGGAAATGGCAGGGACCAGCTGCGCGTGCGTTTAAATATTTTCGGGGAGGGGTTATTTTCAGGAAGGGCTTATTTTCAGGGGGGGATTTTAGCGCATGCGCTCAAAAGCCCAATTGGGCTTATTATCAGGGACTGTCTTATTTTAGGGGAAACCGGGTACTTGTTCAATCCTAATGATACATATTTTACTAGAGAATATTTAGAATAGTAATTTTTATCAGATTTGTTCCATTGTGTTTACTTCCTTTACTACATAAAAAATAATCTCAAAATATTTGGCCCATTTTATTATTAGAGAATAAGCACTCATTTGAGGAAATTATGGGACCACAGATTTCGAAGTCCCTGACAAATTTGCCTTCAGGTTTTTGTGACTGGGACTAGTATAGTAATTTTATTTTTTAAATCACTGATACATGTTTCTAGTATGTCCATGGTGAACTACAGTTCACAGCAGGGCCAGATATTGCTAGGAACTGTAAGTGAACAACATCTGGAAACCTACAAGTCCCCTTGCTTACTACCCACAAAAAATTCTCACCCTGAAAGTTTCTAACACTTTTTAGCCACCAGGAGGTGCAATTGAGATGCACTTCATTGTAGTATAGTCTTTTTTTCCCAGAATAGCAATTTTATCAGGTTTGCTTGTTGCATTTTCATTGATTTTCTTTATCTCTGTTTCTTCTATCTATATTTGTTCAGAAATTTACCAGCCATGATGTTAGTCTCTGTTAGGACTCACTCACTCATGTTTGGTCCTAGATGTGTATATCTCCTGTGAAATGCAGTTGTTTACATGTGTTCTTTCTCCCAAGTATTATATAGTTTTTGCTGATGTCGATATTCCTTTGGTCTATAGTTATGTCTAATTAGTTATAGCTAATAAATAAAATAAATAGTCCATTAGAACAGGGGTCTCCAACCTTGGCAACTTTAAGACTTGTGGACTTCAACTCCCAGAATTCCTCAGCCTGAGGAATTCTAGGAGTTGAAGTCCACAAGTCTTAAAGTTGCCAAGATTGGAGACCCCTCCGTTAGAACATAGCTATATACCTCTAATGGTGAGCTTTTGAAAGTTTTCTTCATCTTTCTTATGTATGTGAATAAAAAACATTGTGTTGCAGAAGTTACTACTGATACTCTGAAATTAGAGTAAACCTAGAATTAGCTAGATAATAGAAAGAATGAAATCATGCTAAAACTCCTACTTGTGCTGGTATTGGTATTACTATTGGTAGTAATTTATGAAAGGTTACCTATTATCTCCAACAACTACAGCAATATAGTTAATGATTAAGATGCTGGCTTTGAAGGATTGAGAGCCATAATCAAGTCCTACTCAATCACAGGCTTCAAAAGGCCCATCATTTTCTTTCAGTCCAACCTATCTCACAATGCTATTGCAAAGATAAAATAAGTGAACCTCCATCTCTATCCTAAATTCTCAATTGGGTACAAATATACTAAATGTGTCTCCACACCTAATCACTGATATTTTAATTGCACTGCTTTGTATACATTGACATATTCCATTGATTTCAGCTGGTACTTTCTTGTCCATTCTTCTACTGTAATTGCTCCCAAAAAGAGGTTTATCCCTCCCAATATAGATAAAAATCATAATAAATCAAAGATTACCTTAATCTAACACTAAGGTGAAAAGGTTAACAGGACTATAACTCAAAGTGTAATGTAATTCTTTCTCATTATGTTGCTGCATAAGAAAAAAATTGGAAATATTTTTGACTTGTCACATACTACTTGTAAATCTTGCATTCTGTATGCCTTCTCTTCAGGAAAAAGTGAATACTTGGGTCTTATGCTAAAATGAAAGAACATCAGAACGTCAGTGTCCTTCCATGAATTGATAGAAATGGATTGCTGTAGGTCAGGGGTGTCAAACTCACGTCGTCACAGCGGCGTCACATGACATATCAGGATTTTTTTTCTCCTTCACTAAACCGGGCATGGGCATGGCCACCGCATGACGCATCCAGCCCGTGGGCCAGGAGTTTGACAGCCCTGATGTGTATTGCTCCTTGTATTGTTGACCGGGAGGATAGCAACTTCCATGTCAACTACACTTGATCCAAAATCCTTAGAGTTATCAGAATTACTATGGATTTTGTTAGCTCCCCACACTCACAAAAAAAATGATCCAGGATGTTTTTGGGGATTTGGGAACCTTCACCTGATTGTCCATTGAGGTTTCTCATTCCCCATTACAAAGTTCCTTGGTACATCTGAGTTAAAGATTATCAAGCAAAGTGGAAAATATTTGACTCTTGATAGAGGAACAGTCATGCTTTGCCCTCTTTTTATAAGGCAGCTTTTGAAATGAGATATATCTTACTTAATCAATATACTGGATCAATGCATTATCTTACTTAATCAATGTACTGGAATACAAATAATACCTGGGTTTGTATAACTGCTGGTAAGTGTCCAGTGGTACCTTTAAAAATAAGTTACTTTGAACCAGTATTACTCATTACTAAAAGAGATATCTGTTTCAGGGACTTCAGTTTCTGTTATCTTTGCTGTGATATCTCCAATTTCTTATTTATTTTGCCTTTTTCAACACAAAAGGTCTTGAGGACTTTTTCAAAACTAAAGGTTTTGAGTTTATTATTATTATTATTATTATTATTGTTGTTGTTGTTGTTGTTGTTGTTGTTGTTATTATTTGCAAAATACAGAAAATTTACAATATTTAGTTTTAATTGTTATAGACAAGATTGTCTAAAGGCTTCTCGGGTTCATTTATAATGGTGAAATTGTAAATGAGCTAATAGAAATTTCTGTAGTGATATCTAAACATTTTGTGATATGATACAAAACGATTTAGTAGAACTTTTAGCAAGCCTAATGAAGGAGAATATGTCATGCATGAACAAGTAAAGTACTAGATCTAATGCAAATATATACTTAGGGAAATCTGCTTAGAACAATGCCTGATTATGCCATATTAGAGATTATTTCTAGGACAGTGATGGCTAACCTTTTTTCCGTCACACGCCAAAAATGGGAGCACAGGGAGGGTCACATGCATGCATGCCCACAGCCATAATTCAATATGCCCCGCACCCCGTGCATGCGTGCGTGAACCCACACACACACTCCCCCTGCTTTTGGAACACAATGGCCGATGGCATGGTGGGCCCGGTAAGCCCGTTTTGCTCCCTCCCCAGGCTCCAGAGGCTTTCTTGTAGCCTGTGGAGAGTGAAAATGGCCTTCCCCACCCCCCGGAGGCTCTCCGGAGGCCGGAAACGGCTCATTTCCCAACTTCCGGTAGGACCAGAAGGCCCGTTTTTCACTCTCCACAGGCTCCAGAGGCTTTTTTGGAGCCTGGGGAGGGTGAAAACGGCCTTATTCACCCCCCGGAGGCCAGAAACAGCCCATTTCCCGAATTCTGGTGGACACGGAAGGCCCAAAGATCAGCTGGCTGGCACACAAATGCGCGCTGGAGCTGAACTAGGGCAACATTCGCATGCCCACAAATATGGCTCCGCGTGCCACCTGTAGCACGCATGCCATAGGTTCGCCATCACGGGTCTAGGGTATTGGTGAGATGACTTTTAGGCTCCCACTAACTTATACTCACTTCCTGTGAGGCAATATCTGAGATGTCTAATGAATTAAACACTGTTTACTGCTTAATCATTTGTTTAATTTACCGATGTTAGTTTGCTAATTTATCAATAGAAATTTATTCATGACCAATTCCACATGGAGAAACCATCAGCTCTTTAGCCTTGCTGGAAAATGGATGTATTTTTTTTTTTCTTTCTAGTTCCAATTCAGCCTTTTCAAAAAAAATTTTATTTTAAGAGAAAATATGCCAGTTCTAAAGACAGCCTGCCTTTTAGAGTTTTCTGGCTGTTAGAGGAATTAGGAATTCTGAATGCAGTGGATCCAAAGTGTCATTTGCCAAGTCAAAAAGTTCCTTGTTTTTGTTGTGGTGTGCTACCATGGACAGCATAGTGAAAACTTTCCATATACAATTGGAAACTTCCAGTAGTAGCTTCTTCATTATTTTAAATTAATTGATTGATTATGTATGGTCAAGTCAGTGTCAACTCTTAGTGACCACCTAGACAGGGGTGTCAAACTGGCAGCCTGCGGGCTGAATGCATCATGCACAGGCCATGCCCACCCCAGCTCCACAAATTGGAAAAACATCGCAAAATATCATGTTACAGCAACGTAACATGATACAGCAATGTAACATGATGGCGAGTTTGAAACCTGTGACCTAGATTGATTTTCACTTTGGGTTACTCCTTCCAAAATGGAGGAAAAAATGGATGGCAAAACTTTTAAGAATGCCTGCTAGTTTTAATAGAATATGCTTGCATTGTAAGATGGCAGAACTATAAATAGTGCTTTGCAGCACATCAGTGTCATGTTTAATTCCTATTCTTAATTTTTTTAAAAATGTAAAAGAAATGAAGTAAGCATTGAGTCTGGTTAGCACTGAGGGAAGTGTCTCTGTGCATACTCACCATAGCAGGCACTATGTTTAGGTCTCAGGACTCTTCGAAAATAGATGAGAAAGTGTAACATTACAAGAAAATAAAAACACTCACAAGAAACCCACCCTAAAAAGTAGAAGCAATACCAACATCCTTATCACACATCAAATGTGGTGATAACAAAAAGAAAGATTTTCTATTTTTAACTGTCAATTTAATATCCCTTTCATTCTGCTCTTGGGGTTCAATGGAAATGTTACTAATGGTATTGATGGAGCTCTCAACATTGAATGAATGCAGCCCCAGCCAGCACTGCCAATCAGCTGTTTGGTATTCAGCTGGTTATATCCGGTTCGGGTGAACCGGTAGCAGTGGCTGCGGGAGGCTCCATTCAACTACCCGGACATCATCACATCCCGTTTTTGACCCTCTGTGCAAGCGCGGAAGGCTCTGTGCACATTACATTTGTATACCAGTAGCAAAGGTTAAGTGAATACCACTCCTGCTGCCAATGTACTTCCAGCTCTATTTCATTAACATCTGGAAGCACACAGAGGTTCTCTGCCTCTGGCTGTAATATTTTTAAAAACATACCAGTGGAAATGATATGTCACAATACAGAACACGCCGCCTTATCTAAAAAAAAAAATAGAAAGAAAGCTTGGATTTAAAAGTGCCCTTCTGTTATTGAAAGGAATTTTTAAGTCCACCTTTACTTTATATAAAAGAAAAAAAAGGAAAATTAAGATTCTCAAGCAAATATAAAGATAAAACCAGAAAGTTTTCTCTTGGGTTTAATGGAAAAAGACTTGGGGGGAAAATTGGAACATTGATGTTATATCAGGGGTGAAATCTAGCAGGTTCTGACAGGTTCTGGAGAACCGGTAGCGGAAATTTTGAGTAGTTCAGAAAACTGGCAAATGCCACAATGCATTTGGCAAATGCACAATGCACAATGCAAATGGCAAATGACTCTGGCTGGCCCCAGAGTCGGGTGGGAATGGAGATTTTGCAGTATCCTTCCCCAGGAGTGGGAAGGGAATGGAGATTTTGCAGTATCCTTCCCCTGCCTTGCCCACCAAGCCATGCCCACCAAGCCATGCCCACAGAACCGGTAATAAAAAATTTGGATTTCACCACTGTGTTGTATATGTTGATGGCTTATGCACAAAAATGGAAGGACACTCCCCATAATGGATACATGCTGATCGAAGTTAGCAGAGATAGCTAAATTGACTGATTTGATAAAAGAAAAAATAATAGTGCTTTTGTTTCTATTTGGAAACCACTTCTAGTCTTTGTGCTTGAGGTAGAAAAAAAATGAAACTTTGATTTTGGGTTTATTGATCTGGATGGGGAGGAACAAGCTCAGGCCCAACCCTTCCAAGACTGAGTGGCTGTGGTTCCCGGCATCCCGATATAGTCAGCTGACTCCATCACTGACTATCAGGGGCAAGTCTTTGGCCCCCGTGGAGAGGGCGCGCAATCTGGATGTCCTCCTGGATACGCAGCTGTCCTTGGAGGAACATCTGACGGCTGTTGCCAGGGGGACCTTTTGTCAGGTTCGCCTGATCCGCCAGTTGCGCCCCTTTCTTGGTCGGAATTCCGTGTGCACAGTCACTCATGCCCTTGTCACCTCTCGCCTGGACTACTGCAACGCTCTCTACATGGGGTTCCCCTTGAGGAGCACCCGGAGGCTCCAACTGGTCCAGAATGCGGCCGAGCGGGTAATTATGGGAGCTGCATGGCGCTCCCGCATAACACCGCTCCTGCGCGAGCTGCACTGGCTCCCAGTGGTCTTCCGGGTGCGCTTCAAGGTGTTGGTTACCACCTTTAAAGCGCTCCATGGCATAGGACCTAGTTATCTTCGAGACCGCCTTCTGCCACCGACGACCTCCCATCGACCCGTGCGCTCCCACAGAGAGGGCCTCCTCAGGGTGCCATCAGCCAAGCAATGCAGGCTGGTGGCCCCCAGGGGGAGGGCCTTCTCTGTGGGGCTCCCACCCTCTGGAATCAGCTGCCCCCAGAGATAAGGAGAATCCAAGACCTCCATGCCTTCCGCCGTGCCCTTAAAACCTACCTTTTCCAACAAGCCGGGCTGGCCTAACAAATTTTTTAAATGATTTTAAATTTGTTTGTCTTTTTAAATTTTGGGCCAAATTGAGATATTTCCTTTTAATCTGTTCTTAATGTATTTATTATGTGTTTTTATTTGGCTGTACACCGCCCTGAGTCCCTAGGAGAAGGGCGGTATATAAATTTGAAGTAAAATAAAATAAATAAAATTGATTAGATAGACCTGTTGTAGAAATGGCTAGTTTATACTATTATGTAAAAGTAAAAAGTTGAGGTTTAATGTTACTTCTTATTCTCCTGCACCAAAGGAAGTCGGGAGTCAATGCCTTTTCTTTCTGTTTTCCTTCTTCGCTATGCTTTTCCCTTTTTCCTCCCTATTTTTCCTATTATTTTTGCTTTTGTATTTTTGTATTTTATATTATAAACTAATAAAAAAGCAAAGATGAAAGATACATACAAACAAACAAACAAACAAACAAACAACATATTTCTGGCCAAGCAATCCTCTGATTCTCACCAAAACTAGAGAGTTGGGGGTATAATTCCACTAGGAATGCTATAAAATATATAATCTACAGGCCTTTCATATCTGTTCTGGGCATTGCAATGATACAGAGCTGCTAATTTAGAGGCATATACAAGCATGGATTAACATTTATCCAGCATGTTTAGATAATACATGAGTTAGTTAGTTAGTTGAAGTTGTTGATATGTTACAGACTATAGTTCAGCAGCCTTTGCCAAATAGCTAAATCAAATAGAGACAGCAATATTAACACTGATTAATATTAATGAATCATTTTGAAAAAGCTTTTCTAGATAAGACATCAGTCTCTATTTGCTAGGATATTCATTGAGTTTGAAAGAAATGCATGGCTTAATTAATAGTTAAGCAATTCTGTGTAAATAACACCCCTGTTTACATAGGGAAAATAGATCTTAATGCAGAATGGATCACAGACTTCTGCTAAAAATCATATTTCACTGCTCTCTTCTTTAGTAAAGATATCTTATGATGACATATCGTCACCATTATTATCATGAATCAGTGTTATCTCTTCAACCAGCAAATTACATAGATTTTATCATTAGTATTTTTTAATGATAGATGATAATGACTGGAGACTTTTTGATTGACCAAAATACCTCTCATTTTCATTTCAAATGTGGATACATTTTCTAGTCAATTTGATTCTATCGAATCAGAACTTTTTTAGATCAGATTATAATTTTTAATTCATGTGTCTTCCACACTATTTCAGTATATTCAAACTCATAAGATACAGAAGATCATGGTCTAGTTAATTTATAAAAATAATTCTAATAAAATAGTGTACCATCTGACTCTTGGTTACTTCCATTCTTCTTTATCAATGTTAGCTTTATTTAAAAGATTAATTTTGAGATATCACAATATTTTGAATTATTATAGCTAGTTTCTTGACTTTTGATTGGAAAGCATAAAATGCTTATATTCATTATCATATTGCTTTTACATGCATCAAATAGTTACCCAAAAAAATCATGAGAGTTAATTGAAAAATAAACTAAAAACCTTTTGGTTTTGGGCATGGCTGGCTCCCATCAATAGTTTATATAAAGTGGTAAAATTAAATATAAGCAAATTAATTGCCATTCATATGTTATGTCAAATGTATTGAAAAAATTGAAAAGACCCAGTCAAATCTTAGCAAACAATTGAAAGGAGAAAAAAAGTTTATAATTTTTGTAATGGTTAAAGGTGAAGAAGATAAATTATGTAATTCCTGTGAACTGGAAATTTTCAATTTTAAAATTGTACTAATATCTGTATAACCAATCTGAAAAATTTTTTCATGGAGAGATAGAGGTTATTGTTGCTAAGATACCTTTTGAAAAGTGTAGATGTCCATTAAAGAGAATTATTTGTTTTTCAAATTGTATCTGTTGACTAGTGTCAAAGTTTAAGTAAATCTCCTTAGTAAATATTCTTCTTCTTGTCCCCACTATGTGCATTAATATAGGATACTATTAGTTGGATTAGCATCCTCTATTCATATATGACACCTTTAGTTAGTCACTGTTGAGATCAGTAAATTTTTCAGATAGTTGTTACTATTACAATTCAAGGTGTTGGTCACCACCTTTAAAGCGCTCCATGGCTTAGGACCGGGGTATATACGAGACCGCCTTCTGCCATCAACAACCTCCCACTGGCCAATATGCTCCCACAGAGAGGGACTCCTCGGGTGCCGTCGGCCAAACAGTGCCGACTGGCGACACCCAGGGGGAGAGCCTTCTCTGTGGGGGCACCAGCCCTCTGGAATGAGCTGCCCCTAGAGCTTCGTCTTAGCCCTGACCTGCGTACTTTTCATTGCGCCCTTAAGACCCTTCTGTTCCAGCAAGCCGAGTACGAATTTTAAAATTGGGTGTATGTGTGTTTTAATTTGCTGGCCAAATTTTATATTCAATTTTAATTGGTTTTAAATTTTATAAATCTATGTGTTTTAATATGGCTGTACACTGCCCTGAGTCCTTTGGGAGAAGGGCAGTATAGAAATCTAATAAACTAAACAAACTAAACTTTATTACTTCAACTTCAAAATTGAATTACATTTTTTCTTGGAAATGGCATTTTGATCCTTTATCTAATACTAAGTTGTTGGTGCTATCCAGTGAACCAGTTGTCAGAATTACGTTATGGAAAATGTGGATGGAAACCAAGATTTATACTCTGAAAAAAATGGAATTATTATTATTATTATTATTATTATTATTATTATTATTATTATTATTATCTCTTTTATTAATTAAACATGAAACTCAGTCAACTGGACATTTAAAAATGTATCACAAATATTATTAACTGGCACTATTGGTTGATACGGGTCGCTGCCAGTATCCTAGGTATTGACCAAGTATTTTCTTAAAATATACGATGTTCAGAGTAGCACAGTTTTTTGCAGTTCCGCTGGTGTTATTACAGAAAGCTGCAATTTCTTGATGTACTGTGTACAATTCTTGGACATGGTGCCAAGTGCCCCAATGACAATGGGTATCACTGTCACATGTTTCATCCATAATCAGGTAGTTTTGATGGCCAGGTCGCGATATTTCGTGATTTTTTTCTAGTTCTTTTTCTTCGATTCTGGCGTCTCCTGGTACAGTGATATCAATAAAGTGTACGCTTCGGTTTTTGATGACTGCGTTATCTGATGTGTTGTGTTCTAAATGACGATCCGTCTGTATTCGAAAGTTCCACAAGATCTTCACCTTCTCATTTTCAACAACTTTTTCCACTTTGTGTTCCCATGACTTTTTGGATACAGGCAAGTCGTATTTTTTACATAATGCCCAGTGGATTAGTTTAGCAACTTGGTCATGTCTAGCTCTGTAATCAGTTTGCGCGATTTTGCTGCACTCACATATTAAATGTGAAACAGTTTTGACTTTGTCATTGCAAAGTCAACAGTTTGGATTGTCAGTAATTTTTTGTATCTTCGCTTTCATGGCATTAGTTTGTAGTGCTTGTTCTTGAGCAGCGAGTATTAAACCTTGAGTTTATTTCTTGATGGTTCCCATCTTAAGCCCCGCCCATGTCAAGTTGTTATCACATTTTCCTTCAATGTTTTTCAAATGCTGTCCATGCAAAGCTTTGGTTTTCCATCTCAATAGCAGTGACTGTCAGAGGGATCTTGGAGTCCTAGTGGACAATCAGCTAAATATGAGCCAACAGTGTGCAACCGCAGCTAAAAAAGCCAATGCAATCCTAAATTGCATTAACAGAGGGATACAATCAAGATCAAGTGAGGTACTAATACCACTCTATAAAGCCCTAGTAAGACCACACCTAGAATACTGCATCCAGTTTTGGTCACCACACTATAAAAAAGATGTTGAGACTCTAGAAAAAGTGTAGAGGAGAGCAACCAGGACGATTAGGGGACTGGAGACTAAAACATATGAAGAATGGTTACATGAACTGGGCATGGCTAGTCTAGTGAAGCGAAGGACCAGGGGAGACATGATAGCCGTCTTCCAATACTTGAGGGGCTGCCACAGAGAGGAGGGCGTCAAGCTGTTTTCTAAAGCATCTGAAGGCCAGACAAGGAATAATGGATGGAAAGTGACCAAGGAGAGATTCAATCTAGAAATGAGGAGGCACTTTCTGACAGTGAGAACAATCAACCAATGGAACAGCTTGCCTTCGCAAGTTGTGGGAGCACAAGAACCGGTAGTAAAACTGGATGTCATTATAGGTGATCTGCGCATGCGCAGAAGCTTCTGCACATGCGCAGAAGTTTGGTGCACGAGTGAGCACAATCCTGTTGCGAACCGGTAATAAAGGTAAGTAGAACCCACCCCTGATGTAGGTGTACTGTATGCATTTGTGAAATTATGCCTGTGTTTTGGTGTGGAGTGCAACCTACCTTCCTTCCTTCCTTCCTTTCCTTCCTTCCTTCCTTCTTCACAAATAATTTATCGAACTCTGTTGATGTTTCCTCTTTTATATTCCATGCTTTAAGCTGCTGAATAAATACTATACAGTATTTAAGTAGAATATCTCTTAGCCTCAGCACCCTGGAATTTTGACTTGAAGGATTTTCACCATTCCTTTCTAGTCTGTCTGGGGTGGGGGGAGCCTTAAAAAGGCAACGGCTTTACTCCATTTATTCTGATTATTTGCGATAACGTGCTTTCTCACAGTTTTACATTGGATGCTTTTAGCACAATCAAATTTATGGTTTTTTTCCCCCCTTTTTATTTACTCTGATATTTGGAAATCACTTACTTGTGCCAAATTTCCTTAAATAGAATTTCAGAAACATAGACATCTTCTCTGCTAGAGTTTCATTTCCCGACATCTGAAAATGACTCACTAGTTCTCTTTTGTTAAAGAAAAAAAACATTTAAAGCTTTTTCCTCTCTAATTATTACGGGCTTTAGAACTACAGATGGTTGCTTGGCAACATATTTAGTAGTTTTCTAACTAATTCTCTCCTAGAGAGCATCAGATTAATTTGTTCTTTTTTTTAAGCCAGTGATGGAGTCCCAGTCTTTATTTCATCTATTTCTCAAACCGATACCTGGCGTCTTACCAAGATAGTTTTTGAGATACTTTCGGTTGCTTGTAGAGTTGAGAATTTTTTTAAAAAAAAAATCTAACTTCCTTACCTCCTTCTTCATTTTGTTTTGATCTTCCTTTCAGTCTTTATAAATGTTGGCAAGACCAGCTCCCAACTGACTTCAACATTTTTTTAATTAATTGTAATGAAATATTTGGGACCCAGAAGAGAGCCACAACCAGGAATTCCCCCCGTTTTCATGACTCTTACATTCAGACTATTGTGCCTTTCTCCTACATACAGAAGAGATAAATCAGCCTCCAAGTATTCCTGGTTAATACTTTAGGATAACTTCTACATCCTGCTTCAAGTTGTTTCGTTCTGTGCTGATATCCTATGTTGCTGATTCCATTTCAGTTCTGCTGCTAACCCAATTAATGGACACTATCCTGGGCACCTTCTTCAAAGAGAAGATCAAGGTTGGACTTTTTGAGGTCATTAAAGAACATCTTGTCTATGTTCCTGTCTAAGCGCCTTTTTGTGGAAACATGAAGACTAGTTTTAACTTGAAATATCTACGTACATACCCATCAAACACATTGGGAGCAGGCAATACCTTAAAAAAATGAACAGAATGGCTGCTAATCTTTATTCTAAGCTTCAGTCTTACCTACCTTTCTTTCTTTTTATCACAGCTTTCCCTTCCCCTGTCACATGAACCTCTGAACTGGAACGCTGATCAAAGGATTTGTCTCTGAAGTTTTCTCCTACCACATTCCCAATGACAAACAAGCTCCGATATTAATATATTAGTAATGTTTTCCTTAGAGTCCAACTTGCCTGGAAACCCAAGAAGCCATCATAAATATAGAACTGGAAAAGTAAGTTTTATTGAAATGAATGAAGTGAACCATGGTACAGAAGAAAGGAGGGAATGTCAAAATGTGGCATTTTCACAGTGTATTGAATCAACTCAGCAATCCTAAAATTGCTGGGCCAGCAAAAACCTGGATTATTATAAAATTCTGAATACTCAGGATGAGCCAAGCCATCTCAAAGGCAACGACTGAGCAGAGAGGAAAGGACTCAAGATCACCAGTCTATGTCCTTCTTTAAAGGCATTCAGTCACTGTGGAGACATGATGTATTTATAATAAAATGAAGCCTGGAGGTTGCTGTGTTTTCTTATCTAGGCATATTGCAGTTAAAGTGGATTGAACACTATTTACGTGTTCTAATTCTATTCAAGCTATAGAAATAGATGTGTTTCTTCCTGTTAATTTAAAAATTACAGCATATAACAGCGAGGCTTAATTCTCAAAAACATTTTACAGAATAGAAAATTTCCAGTTTGGTCAAACGTAATGAAACAAAGTTCCTCAATATTATCAAATGATAAATTCTACTGCAAAATGCTGTTTTCCTTGATGATCTGAGCATTTCTTACATGCCTGAGAAAACTTCAGTGAATGAGGAATGTGGAAAAATAAGCAGATTTTGCTAATATAGAATTCACACCAATTGTTCAAAGCTGTCCCAAAGGTGCTTTTTTTCAGGAAGCAACTTTTCTTTGAAGATGTTTCCCTTCTCATCCAATAGGCTTCTTCAGCTCTGTCTGTGTCCAGTTGCCTCTTGAAAAAGCATCTTTGGGACAACCATGACCTGGATGACTGAGAATCTCCATAGACATTGTTCAAAGCTGTTTTCATAGTCCATATTTAAGTTAAGCCAGTTTGGTGCAGTGCTTAAGAAACTGGGAGACCATGACTTCAAGCCTGTCTTGGGCACAAAGCCAGGTGGTGACTTTGTTGCCAGTCACATTTTCCCAACCTTAGGAAAGAGGCAATGGCAAGCCACCTCTGAAAAACCTTGCCAAGAAAACTACAGGGACTTTGTTCAGGGGGTCTTTGAGAATCAGACATGATTGAACAGTAGGGGGAAAAATGTATCACGGTTATTTGCCAGACTTAGCAGGGTGTCTTTGTATCTTTAGATATTTCAGAAGCAAAATGCTTTGTTAATTATGTTTTGCAGTACAGAGTTGGAGTACGTGCATTCTTTAAACAGCAAGTGCTTCCCAAGATCATGTATTTTGGAGAATTTAGCTTTCTCAGCCTTCAACTGCTAACATGTTCTTCAAAAGCAAAAGAGCTTTTACAGCATTTCCCTTCTAATCAGTTATGTATCCTTTGTTAAGACTGGAAATCTATTTTGGCTTACTTTGACTCAGAAAAAGTTCCCAAAAGAACTTTGCCCCTTTGTATTTTGGATGAACAATTCTGTGCCTATTTAAGGAAATGAAACTCTTTGTTCCCTTAATATCATGATTGAGATGCCTTCGGTGTACATTTCTCTTATTTGTTTTTTTCTTCCTCCTTGAACAGGATCAACTCATTTCACTTCCTAACGGTATCCAACCATTTAGTAGCAAATTAGCCACAAGCATTTGAATTCTCTATTTCATTTCTTTTTCCCTAATAAAATTAAGAGAAGCTTGGTATTGCATGAAAATGTACGCAGACACATATTTATTGATGTCAAGAATGTGCAAAGTTCTATCTTTAGAGAGAAGAAAGAATTGCCAAAGAATTTCCCAAAGTTTTTTTTTCTCTCGCAGTACACAAGGATCTAATCTGTGGGTAGTTGATAGTTTTCCAGACTTATGTGTGCTTGGAATGAGCATGGTTTGTAGAGAACTCTCTGTCTCTCTCCTTCTTCATCCTCCTACCCCTCTCTCTTTGCCACGCCATATGAAAACGTTTCCAGAAATGCCTCTTATTATATTATCTATGTGATTAAAATCAGAGCAATATTGTCTTTTAAAAAAATGGACAGAGTTACAATGCTTGTAGAAGACAATCCAGGCAAGCAAATGGTCAATTGAAGTATAAAGGGGCAAAATGTTCCTTACCTTATCTGCTCGGATGACGAATAGCAATTTCTGAACTTGCAGGAACGGCAATGCATTGGATGACTTTTGGGCTCAACCCAAAAAGAGTTGTAGTAGGAATAAAATTCAGATTCTCATTTAAACCACCTTAAGTTCTTGTGGGGGGAAAAGGGGAGTACTAAATAAAACAAAGTGAATAAATGAAGTGAATAATGTGAAAATATTGTCCTACATTACCTATGCAGTTAAATAAAGAAGCAATGGGATTGTATCTTTCCTGTGATCTCAGGATTCTTATATTCCAAATAAGGATAATTTAAATCCTTAAATTTGTGAGAATAGAATCTTCATTATCTAGGATAAAATTAGCCAGGTTATTTTTGAAGAATGCCAATAGGTTCACTATTTATTTAAATTTGAACTTTATCTAATAGCAATTACCTCTGGATAATTATGGTTAGCTTGTTGTTTACAAGGAAAGGAAAGGCTTACCTAATCTTGTTACATTTGTTTTGTTTTTTTTCCCAACCCCCTGTTCAATCTTTGAAAGATGTACATGAGCCTCTTTCTGCAGCCTGGTACCCTTCATTAGCATTGGACTATAGTTCACATCAACTCCCATTATGAGCTACCCTGGCTGAGAAGATGGAATACATCTGGAAATAGTTTGTTTCTGAAAAATAATTGTTTTTCTTTTATTGTTTCCAAAAAAACAATTGGAAGTAAAATATGAAATACCGGGATTTGCAGATCAAGCGTTGAAGCTTGGGGGGGGGGACTTTTTAATACTAATTGTGATTAGAGTCTTGTAGCAATACCTAAAGGATTTCTTCAATATCCAGAAATATTGAATTTATTAGACTTGAACACCCTAATTTTACAAAAAAGCAGCCAGCTTTGGAACTGCCTATATTCTTAGACGTTATTTTAATAATTGTTAGCTCCTTGTTAAGGTCTTGAATTATTAAGTTTCCACCAGTCTTAGACTGAAAATCTAACTGTTGATTACCCACACATAATAAATAATAATAAAAGTTACCTAATTTTGTTGCATCTGTTCCTTTCCAACCCCTATTCAGTCTTTGAAGGATGTACACTACATAAGTGTCTTTCCCAAGGCTTGCTCCCTTTATTAACATTGGATTACAATTCACACCAATGCCCATCTTTAGCTACACTGGCTGAGGATGATGGAATGTACCTCAAGAGTGTGAGGCCAGATATGAAAGGCCACTTTCTAATCTCATTCTTTCTTCTTCAATCTCCTTCTCCCGATATCTCAGTTCTGATCTGTTCCACCTTCTTCTTCATTTTGCTTGGTCTTCTGACATCGTCTGAGGTGGTTAGGATACATCAGCTCACACCTCAGCCTGTCAGGACACAGTGCCTCCTTTTCTCCAACCCATCACTTCATTTCAACTTCAAAGAGGGTTGCTGACTGACCTGCCTTGTTAGGCATAAATAATGACAATGAACCGTGTTGCCTATTCTTCCCCTTTTAAGTTTTGGAAAGCAGTAGAAAGCATTCTCTTAAACCCAGTCAAGCCATGACCAACAAAGGCACATATATATATATGTACATAAAACAAAGTCTTTACCAAACATGGCACTTCTGTTTTGTAATAGAATCAGCAAATACACCCTGTTCCTATCAACCTAGAATGCTGACATTCTGACAGCTTCTTTGCTATAATTCTCATGTCTTGGAATTTCTACTATAATTCCTATATCATCTACCTCAGTTCCATTGTAATTGTGTATATGTATGTGGTGCATGTCTGTGTGTCTGTGTATAGAAAGAGAGGAGCCAAAAATATTGAATTTATGAAAAACCACATTCCTTGCATGGTTTAATACCACTGGGCCAATAATTAGCGATGACTTCTGATACTTGGGCTTCGACTCTGACAAGATCCCATTGTCACTAAACCTTGCAGGAAAAAAACCCAAAGCTTTCTAGAAGATCAGGAATATCTTTACCATCAGTAAATTGGGAGCAGAGAGGCAAAAGAAAAGAAGCAGAAAGATAGCAAAAATTCTTGGAGGAACATATATTGCTCCTCTATTTTATAGCTTTTGATTCTGTTCTTTCTACATAGGGGAATTGTCTTTTTCTTGATAAAAATTTTGCATAACTGCCCCATGCCGTGATAATAGTCTTTTGAAAAGAGTGGCAAAGTTGCCAAGGTGTACGTTTACACAAAGGAATGCCAAGGCTATCCACGCCAGCAATTTCTATTGCTGTAATAATATATAACTAAAGTGGATGTACTTTAGATTGCAAAAGTAATGGTTGGATGATGCTGTAAAATTTTGGCTAGGTTTCCCAAAGGAAAAGTGCAGGCATACAATACTACAAATCCAGAATTCAGTTGAATTCACAGGTAATGCACAAATTGGCTTCTCATGATCTTGCCAGTTGGAATCCTCTAGATATTAAATATCATTATGGACAGAGCAGAATTTACTGTGTTGGGAAGGCAGTCTTTTGGTATTCGCACCCATGAATTCAAGGTTGCTGTATAAACACGTCTGTGTTTGGGGGGGGGAAATCTCTCATCTGGCACATTACACTCAAATCAGTTATGTTAAATCAGGCCAGCACAGCTGGTGATCCAACAAGCTGAAAATGAAGTCTCCATGAATGGAGATGGAGAAAATGAAGTGGCAATATCAGGTTTTGGTGACTCTCAGAACTAAAGTCTGAGGCAAGCAGCGGAACTCAAAGACTGTGATATTTCATGTGATGTTTCAACAGTTGTGCAGACCTACATTAAACTGGCAAAAGTCTTGATTTGTTAAGAGCTGCTTATCTAAACTTCTAGTCCTACTGCAGTACCAAAACAACAATTTCCACCAGCCCTACATATAGTAGCTGATAGGTTTCAGCCAAAGTGCTTTAGCTTTATTATTTCAAGAGCACATGTTAGCTGCTACCTGAGTTATGTTCCCAGAGAAAGAGGAGACTTTGGAAGGTGTGCCTGTGGTAGCATGCCTAGTCTGTTGCCATTTCCTAACCTTCCTGTTGTGCAGAATTGCACTCTTACCTGGATTCTGAGGCCCTGTGCATGGTCACTCATGCCCTAGTCACCTCTTGGCTAGATTAGCGCAGCACACTCTACATGGGGCTACCCTTTTTTATTTTTTATTTTTATTTAATTTGTCAAACATGTACTAGATAATAGGTATAAGTATAAACATGGACATGAACTAGGAATGAGTACAAGTAAATGGGGACGGTAGTACAGGGATGGTAGGCACGGTAGTGCGCTTATGCACACCCCCTTTACAGACCTCTTAGGAATGGGGGGAAGTTCACGGTAGACAGTTTAAGGTTGAAGCTGTGGGTGTTTGAGGATGTAACAACAGAGTCAGGTAGAGCATTCCAGGCGTTAACCACTCTGTTGCTGAAGTTGTATTTTCTGCAATCGAGTTTGGAGTGGTTTACCTTGAGTTTGTATCTATTGTTTGCCCATGTATTATTTTATATAAAGTTTATTGTCATTGTACGTATATACGCACTATACCCATACAACGAAATTCACATAACACCCAGAGACCAAGCCCAACACACATGACAATCTCCAGACACACCCCCACCCACCAAAAATTCCCCACCCCTAAACCACCCAAGCATCCACACAGGAGATCAAGTAATTGATCTGAGTATTATGAAGTATTATTGTGGTTGAAGCTGAAGTAGTCAATGACAGGCAGGACATTGTAGCAGACAATTTTTTCTACTACACTTAGGTCAGACCGTAGGCGGTGTACCCTGGAAGACTATTTGGAAGCTGCAACCGGTGCAGAATGCAACAGCGTGCAGAGTCCTGGGAGTTCCTAGGTCTGCAGATATAACACTGTTACTATATGAGCTGCATTGATTACCAGTTTGCTTCCAGATCCAATTCAAGCTGTTGGTTGTTACCTTTAATGTGGCATGGGTCCAGGGTATCTCTACCCAACAAGCCTGCCCTACTCGTGTCAGTGGAAGAGGCCTGCTAGGGATCCCATCTGCTAAAGAATTGAAGAAGGGAACAAAGAAAAGATTTTTTTCCGCTGTGGCGCCATTTTCCTGAAACATTCTACCACAGAGGTGAGATCTTTTGACCTTCTGGAAGGGTATTAAACCTGGCCTGGGACCTGAGAGAATCGCTCACCACTGGAGATGACTAACGCATCTCCCATCCCATCCATCTCTTCATTCTTTTGTTTCATTAGGTTTTAGTACAGTTTTTAATAAATATTTTACTCTGCATAGTTTTTAATGTTTTAATGTTTTAATTTTTTTTACTTGTTTTATAACTTATAAGCCGCCCAGAATCAACTTGTAGGAGAGATGGGTGGCATAAAAATTTAATTGATAAATAAACCAAGAAAACAGAATCACGTCCACAATCTTATCTTTGTGTGTGCACACAGCCTCTTAGTGTCTTTCTGTCATGGCCTGTTTCACCATTTGCATCAAGGAGAGAGAAAAAGAGAAGAGCTGCTGCTAAAGGAATCATTGGATCCTCTCTTCCTCCCCTTTGGAGAAACAACAGAGTGTAGAATGCTGGATATATGTGATCTATGAAACATGTAGGAGGTAACTGGGGACTAATTTTATTTGCTTTTTGGCTGTTGACTATTGAATGGCTCAGAAAAAATTAACGCTTGACTTAATAATAATGGGCAATTTACCCATGTTAAATTAATGTTCCACATCTACGCTATGATAAATAGTTAAAGCCCATCAGGACCATTCGTGGAGGGAGCTCTAAAAAAATCAAGATGATGTCCAGAACTGAGGAATTGAACCACACCCTAGTCCTGAGGTGTCCAACCTTGGCAACTTAAGACCTTGTGGACTTCAACTCTTCGAATCCATGCTGACTGGTGAATTCTGGGAATGAAAGTCCACAAGATGTCAAGGTTGGACAACCCTGCCCTAGTCATAAATCCATTGTTGACTTCTTTTATCCTCTCATGGGGGGCCCTGAAGCTTATTCTAATTGCTTTCTATTGGCTGATCTTGGCGTATGTGGTAAGAACAACAGGATGGATGGGCCCAACCAGAAGAAGGAAACCAATTTGTCAGCTGCCTGATACTAAAAGGAGACATTTTCTGAAAGGGACTCACAAGATTCTTCCTGCATTCCTGGCTACAGGCCTTTCATAGCAGCAAAATGAGCTAAACACACCAAAACATGACTTACTAAAGTGTAGAGTGGCAGTTAAAAATTAAGCAAAATCAACCCTTCTTAGCCCACCATAAACCAAATTGGCCATCATTTGACTAATTTCAGGAAATAATGCCAAAGTACTGGAACCAAAACTATTATTTATTATTTATTTATTAAATTTATTGGCTGTCCATGTTACCATAGGATAATTCTGAGTGAATTTGTATTATAAAGAGACATTGACCTTTAACTTCAGGGAAGCTGAGGGACAGACTTCATTTCCGCTGTCTTCCTCTATTTTCATTGCACCCAAGGTCAGTATGTACTATCTTTATTGCCTTTGTTCACAGGAGTCAATGCCCAGCAGACAGAAGGCATATAAGGACTGTGGAAATATTTTAATAGATAAGTTGAATGAAAAGGCTTGATGCTGTCTAAATTTTTGGGATACAGCTTCTTCAGCGGTGAAATCCACTTACCTTCGCTACCAGTTTGGGAACGGGAGTGCGCATGTGCTATGTGCATGCACCTCTTCTGCACATGCGCAGAATCTGCGCATGCGCAGAGGGTAAAAAAATGGGACATAACAACGTCCTGGCGGGTGGGCGGAACCTCCCGCCACCGACGCTACCGGTTCAGTGAGCTGTACAGAACTGGGCGGATTTCACCGCTGAGCTTCTTCCACTATAGGGCTGAAACACTACCCTCATTTCTCGGTCTGTAAAATGCCACACCAGCTTGGGGTGACTCACAATCAGAGAAACAGAAAGTACAATAAGTGCATGGTCATATGAAACGAAACAAAAACAGCATCAATAAGTGGACACAATTGGCTAAAAATGAATGAGGATATAAAGTAACCACTCGACCCTTAAATTTTTGTTTATAATCTTTGTTGTTTTTCACTAGAAATATGTTTTGACCATAAATGAGTTTTACCATTATATTGTCGTGTCACTAGATGGTTTATTCCTCATGGCAACTTAGACTGAAGGTGTTCTGGAATATATTGAAGAGAATATACTGGCAGTAGCATTCAATTCTAATATGAATGATCCTTGGTGCTCTCTAAGCTTGCTTCTTTTCTTGCAGATGTTTCATTACCCAAACTAGTTAGAGACTAGCACTGTTAGATGTTACCTAGTTTGGATAATGAAAGATCTATAAGAAAACAAGCAAGCTCAGAGAGCACCAAGGACCACTAATTTCAACCCTGAGCTACAAATATTCTCCTTTCCTGAAATTCAGAATATAGACTTTGATGAATATGTCGATGAAGATTCTCAGTCATCTGGGGAGAGTCCTCTGAAAATTGAGTCAGGACTTCTTTTGGACTTCTTACTTATTTACTTACTTGTTCGTTTCAAATGAATAAGCTATTTGAACAAGCAATGAAACCTTTCGAACCAACAAGAAAAGAAGTTCCGTTGCCATAATTCAGCTTCCAGACACTTTGATAAATGGAAGCAACAACTTTTATTCTAGGCTACTCTTTGCCCTCATTACTTTTAGCAAAGAATACAGCTCTGTAAACTTTTCTATAGCAATAATAATAATTTTTATTACAGTCACGGGCCAGCGTCATTTTTCTACACCAAAAATGCATTGTACCAAATCCTTCCATTAAATCAAAGCTCAGTTGCTTTTTTAAAATCATCCCCCTCCTCCTCCCCCATTTTCCATCCCTCCCCCTCCCCACCCTCATTAGTTTAACTTGAGTTAATTAAGAATAGTAACTGAACTTCAGTCTCTTATGTGTTAAAGCAGAACAATCCCAATCAGAAAGACGCAGACATAGCTATGTGGTTTTATTGTTTCAAGGAGACAGAAAACCAGCAGGGCTTCCTTTATCAAGGCCACCATCTTTCCAATACTTAATCTGATGAGTTTAAAAAGGCCCTGCAAATACATCATCTAGGAAAACAATCTTTCCACGTTTCCTTTCCCACCCCCAGCTCCCTTGCCCAGTTTCATCGCTGGTCAGAATGAGTGAATTGGACTGACATGGAGGTGATGGAAAGAGAGAAATGGTCTGAATGTCAAAATGACAATGTATATTACATGGTTAGCAGAATAAATGGTATGTGGGTATTTTCATCCCCTATGTCATAAATAAGGTTTTTGTTTTTTGCCATCTAAATGTATTTTAGTTTCTTTCCACTTAGTGCTTCTTAAAGGATCACTTTCAAGAATCTGTCTTAATAAACAGGGCTCAAATAGAACTCTTGATAATCACTTGTGTGTCTGTAGGTGTGGGTGTGGATGTCTATATATCTATATATATATGTCATGAATGATATTTTGTTGTGTTGACTGCAGATTCCGGGACACAGTGTGCTGGTCTGCTATTAATGAGGACGTGCACCAGATATACAAACTAATTTTGAAGTTGAAAGGTAAAACTTATTTACTATGTTTATATATATGTGTGTGTGTGTGTGTGTGTGTGTGTGCGCATATATTTATATATTGTTTTGGGATATGAGAAAAATTGACAATCATATTCTTAAGTTCAAATTTTTTTGAGCAATCGCAGAAAAGCTCTTTATTGTCTGTGGGAAAGTTTTAAGAATATCTTTCTGCTGCAAAGAGCAATGCTAAGAAATTGCAGGGTGTCATTTTGTTTTCAAAATCCATTTAAGTTATATTGAATATGTGATTAATATTGAAAAAAGCTTGTTCGGCTTTGCCTCTATAACAGAAAGCAGAGAGGGCCAAAATGCAGCAAGAGATATTGTATGTTTGAAGACAACAGTCCTTAGCTTATAAAACAAGCAGCAAATTCTTATAAAGAGTCTTTCTCTTGAAACGTAATGAAACATAGAATTTTCTGCTTTTTTGCTTTTCCAAATCTGTAATGACTAAATTGGAAATAAGGGGATTTTTGTGTGTGTGATGCAATCCACACACATAGCAATCACTATTAAATGAGATGAAGAAATTGATGAACACCTTTTCTTAAAAGAAATATGTTTAGATGCAGTTAGAAAACTCTGATTATACTTTTTAAATGTTAGATATTTTATATAAGAGGATACTGTAGTTAGCCTTTAAGTAATTTGTTTCTTTGTTTAAGTTTCAGAGACTGTGCTTTGATTTAAGGAAACACTAGATTTAGGCATGCACCTCAGTCTGAAGAAAGCTAATTATTTGATGGCTAAAATAGAAATATATAAAATGTACCCCAGTAAACACAGCAGGACTTATTTTGAGATAAACATGCGATAATTATTCTACCAATAGAAATAAATAGATTGAAATAGAACAATTTTCCATATGTGAACTCTCATGCCAATATTAAAAAAACACAAAGGAGTCTGATACATTTCTAACTCTATCCTACTATACTATTTAGAAATAAGTATTGATAAGTAAAACCAATAAAACTGCTCCTTTGCTAAAGTAATGGGAAGTTTATTATATTAATTCTAACTACTGGAATGCTTATCCTTAAGATTCTTCAAATTCCACAACAATCTACAAGAGCAATTGCTTCTCATTAATCAAGATATAAATATTATTCAAAAGCTGTAAAACTGGCGATTTGTTAGTGTTAGGTGAAAAATAACATTTACATGCCTGTCCTAACAGATTAATGACATCTAATTAATGAATGAATCTCACAAGGCATAATACAGTTGTATTGATCTATTTTAAGGAGTTAAGCAAAACATTACGTATAAAGTATATACTTTAAATATTGCAGGTACTAAAATATATAATATTTTGCCGTTTTCAAAGGGGAAAAAAGTACCATCCATTTTGATAGTTTTTTATTCCATATCAAAATATTTAACAATGCAATTCCATATGTATTTTCAGAAATAGGTGTCACTGAATTATTCCCAAATAATTTTGCGTCCAACTGCAGCATGTATATGTGTGTTTACTGTCATTTGCCTCTGATTATTAAGTATGCATTTGAATTTTAAGAAATGCAAACAACATTTACCTATTTTCCTGTCATAATTTCAGTATTTTACATTTCCATTTTGGTCAAATATAGGACAGAACACACGCTTAGATTATGTTCATGGACACTCGAATGCAATTTCAACTAAAATGAAAGATTCTTCATATGCCTCTCTTCTATCCTCAGAGGCTATGCTGCATTATATTACCCAAAATTAATCTTCCTGTCCACTTTCAATTAGTATGATTACTGTCAATATTTTCTTAATGTTGGCGGTACAGAAACTCCTGGTTTTAAACCATTCACTATTTTTCACATCTCTTGCATGTCGTTTCACAACATATTCCATATTAAATTTACACAGCAATCCTCAGTACTCAAATCAAGCCTTCAGTTGAATCTTATACTGTAACGTTTCCACTTTTCATACTTTTTGAATAGTTTTGAATCATAAATCAGTTTGAATTAGTTGTACACATTAGAGGTCACCGAACTTAACAAACATTTCGACGGTTCATTGATATTTGCTGTAGGTATTTGTTCAAGCGATTTACTGTGACAGGAAAAAAAAATAGTAAAAAATTGTACTACTTTAACCTTTTCACCAGCAATTATTCAAGTGATTGATCTTTTTAATGGTTAAAGATAAATAGGCTCTAAATTCTAATGCAAGAATCATGCAGGCAGATTTTGTGGATCCTCCTCTCATAAATCTATGTTTAGTATTGTTACTACCCATAGTTCATTCATGGCATAAACCTAGCATTTTACTCAGAAATAAATCCCCTCAGTGTGTAGAATTTGAATTTCCAGGTTCTTGCCTAAATTATGTAATTTCAGAGTTACCTATCCATATGTATCCTCATGTTTTATAGGCAGCTATAGTAAGTCTTCTAGTGTTAGTAAACATCCAAGTACCTTTTAAATCAAAATCTATTTGCCCAGAGGTATTTGGGACGGTCTTGTTCCAAAGGTGATTACTGATCCAGGTCAGCAAATGTCTCTGGAAATGTCATAGATTGAATCAGTATTTTCTGAATGCAAAGTCAATGGTTGTCTCTTCTCAAGACTGTTGGATCCAAATGTGTACATTGATATAGGATTGTTACTCACATATCCAATCTCTCTCTGGTCAAGAATCATTGTCAGCTTCTATTTGAATCCACCCAGTAAAAGATTGGTTCTTTTATCCAAATGTTCCTCATGTTAGAACATTTGTCCTAACACTCTGCTAAAATCTGTCCTCATTGCCCACGTCTTGGCCACCTTCTGTGTGATGTCCTTTCAGGCACTTGAAAAAAGAGCTATTGTAGCATATCCACCCCACCCCAAACTTCTCTTTTTAAGATCAAATATTCCCAGTTCCATCAGTTTTTCTTCAACAATGTCTATTCCCTATTCACCGTCATTCCCTTTCTTTGAATCTGTTCCAGTTGGGATCATTCTTAAACTATGATGCTCCGCTGTGGACACAATATTCAAGATGAGATGACCAATGCAGAATAAAGTATAATTATTACATATTTAACTGTATCAACCTTACCTGGAATTAGAGAATAAAGATTCCAGTTTTAGTAGACTTCTATTATTTATTGGCCAGGGTATCTATTGCTTCCACTTTGGTATTCTAGAAAGGCTACAATTTATAAAATAAGTGTATTATAGATGATAAATCGTAGGGAAACACAAATGGCTAATTTATCACAAGATACTAAAATTTTGTCAAGGAAAACGTAAAATAAAATCAAGAGAAGAACTGGTAGCAGAGAGGTATGATTGTCAATGGTTCAACAATGGATAATTACTAGAAATATTTAAAGTAGACAAAATAATTTGTGGTTTTGAGCATTGTACATCTGAGTTTGAAATAGAATTGTGTACAAATGATGTAATTGTTAAAATGTATACTAATTGAAATTTGAAACAAAAGAAGAACAAGTGATAGAAGGATGATAAAGTAGGCTAAAATGTTGGTTACAATAAACTGATGGAACAATGCAAAAAATTGTGGCTGAAAGGATTGAAAGTTACACCATGTTACAGTCTTAAAGTTAAAATATAAAATGATGTATTGTTGGTATATCTTACCATAGAAAATGTTTAGAATATATAAATTTAAACTGGGAATGTGAGCAACAAGAAAACACATTTTTTATCATCTTTACAGGTTGTATAAAAAAGCTAGAAAATTCTGAATTCAAATATTAATGAAAAATCCATTGATTCAGAATATTTTGGAGATTAATATTACAGCTGAGACCAAAGATTTTTCTTTCAGCATTGATAAATAAATAGTTGGGGAAAGAGTTATGAAATTTTGTTTGTACGTGATAATTGCAGCGAGATTATCATATGCACAAAGATGGAAAGAAGAATGAAAGAATGGTTGGTGAAAATGATAGAACTTGCTCAGATAGCTAAATTGATTTCCTTGAACCGAAAGCTTTCTGGGCATTCAGTTCTCATAGAAAAGACAATTGTCTATGTTAATTGCTGTCTGGAAATCCCTTACAGACTTCTTGTAGGACACAAAAAAAGGTGAACATATCCATATTTATGGTTTTGATGATTAGAGATGATAGATGGAAAGAAGAGGGATTTGTTGTAACCATAAGGTAAGAGGTAAATTACTTATGACTGCAGTAAAAAGATCGGAAGCTGCTTCTTAGTATCTTTTTTCTTTCTTTTCTATTTTTATTTTGTTCTTGCATTTTTTGCTTTAACTTTGATTTCTTTATTTTTTTTCTTAGTTTATATTAGTTTTATCTCCCTTTTAAAAATATTTATTAAAGTTTATATATAAAGAAAGATTTACAGAATTTGCATAGATTCAAGGTGGTTAAACAATCTACCCTGTTTCTCCAAAAATAAGACATCCCCTGATAATAAGCCCAATCGGGCTTTTGAGTGCATGTGCTAAAATAAGCCTCCCCCCAAAAATAAGCCCTCCCTGAAAATATTTAAATGCAGAGCTGGAAATCAGGTAAGATGGCAAGAGGAGCTCCATCTTGGTCCATGTGCCCCAAAATAATAATAGCTCCCCAAAAATAAGGCCAAGCACTTATTTCGGGGTTCAAAAAAAATATAAAACAGGGTCTTATTTTCAGGGAAACACGGTATATAAAACATAAACCACCGATAGCAGCAACCATAGATAAAATATCCACAATAAATCATGACAAATATAAACAGTTTCAATAACTATTGAAGCCATAACTTCATAAGAGCCTTGGTGGCACAGCAGACTAAAGCACTGTTAAGTAACACCAGCTGCCTGCAATTATTGCAAGTTCAAATCTCACCAGGCTCAAGGTTGAGTCAGCCCTCCATCCTTTCGAGGTAGGTAAAATGAGGACCCGGTTTGTGGGGGCAATAAGCTGACTTTGTATAAAAAAGAACACCGCTTGGGGGGGGCGAAAGCCCTACTAAGCAGGTATATACAAAAGTGTGAAGGCTATTGCTTAACGCATTGTAAGCCACCCTGAGTCTCCAGAAAAGGGCAGCATATAAATCGAACCAATAAATAAATAAATAAATAAATAAACTTCTACAATACCTTTAAAATTAAATATTCAGACTTCCACATAAACTCAGAAGTAGCCAAGAATTCATATATTGCTAATACATAAAGGATGAGTATCAACCACAAAATTCTGTCTTTACTATTCTCTGGAAGCCCCAACATAGATTAATCTAACATCCCAAAGCAAGGTCTTCCATAAGCAGGGGGTTGGACTAGAAGACCTCCAAGGTCCCTTACAACTCTGTTATTCTATTCTATAATGTTGATTCCTTACAGAAAACATTACCTCCTCATCTGAGCCTCTTTGATCTAATTAAAAGGTTCCATAAATGACAGACTAATAGGGCTGGAAGAAACCTTAGAGGTCTTCTAGTCCAACCCCTTGCCCAAGGCAGGAGTCCTTATTCCATCCCAGATAAATGGTTGCCCAAACTTTTTGTGAAAACCTCCAGCGATAAAAGCACCCAAAACTGCAGGAGGTAAGCTATTCCATGGGAAAATTGTTCTCACTGACAGAAAAATTCTCCTTAGTTCCAGGTTGGATGTCTCTTGAATGACCTTGTCCACCGATTGTTTCTTGTCCTGCCTTCATGCACTTTGGAGAATAAGTCAACCCCCTTTTCCCTGTGACAGCCCCTGAAGTATTGGAAGATGGCTATCTGGATGTGTTGATTATGGTTAAAGAAAAAAAGTCCTGCAATTTGTTTGTTGCCAAACCATATATGATTTTATATGTACAGTAGCAGCCAAAATTGTGGAAATCTTTTGGGAAAAGTGTATTTTCTAAAACTAGCTAATAACACCACTTTTTTTTTTTTAGTAGTACCATAAAATTATATATCAATGGAAAGATAATTTAATTAAGAATGTAATGCAATAAGTTTTATGAAGGATTTGCTAACAGAATAGCAGTTACAAGTACAGAGAAGAAAAGTGAAACACATTGAAAAAATGAGATATACAAAAATTATCACCATGTCAGTTAATACTTAGTTGGGTAACCTTTAGCATGAATTACAGCCTTACAACGTCTTCCCATGGAGTGAACTACCGGTAAGTTTTTTAGTTTTGCAGCTGTTATAATGTGAAACCAAGATTGAATGATTGCTTCTATTAACTGGGTTTTATTGCTGGGTTGCTTCTGACTAACAAGTTTCTTAAGTCGGCTCCATAGATTTTCAATTGGGTTAAGGTCTGGGCTATTCCCAGGCCATTCTAGTGGTGGAATATGAGTATCTTGAAAGTAAAAAAAAAAAAAAAAAGTGGTGTTATTAGCCATCAAACCTCAAAAATATACTTTCCCCAAAAGGTTTCCACAATTTTGGCCACTACTATAAGTCAAAACAGCACCTTCTTTTTGGACCAAAGGTCTATGGATAGCCAATCCACAGATCCTTAAGGTGTAATGTGCTGATGATGATTAAAACTGACACTGAGTGGACTTTTTTTTTTTTTTTGGCTAGAATCTGAAAAACAAAAGGATTTATCTTCTATTTTACAAAAATAAAGAAGGTAATGGTCATTTGCCTACACAGATAGTCCTCAACGAATGATCACAACTGAGACCAGCATTTCCACTACTAAGCAAGGCGATTGGCAAGCAAATCCTGATCGATTTTATGAGCTTTTTTTGCCACAGCGCTTAAGCAAATCACTGCAGCGGATCAGTATGCCATGTGATCGTTAAGCGAATCTGGCTTCTCCCGTCACTTTTGATTGCTGGAAGCTGGCTGGGAAGTCACAGATGGCAATCACCTGACTCTGGGAAGCTGCAACTATCGTAAAAACATGCCAATTGCCAAGCACCTGATTTTGAATCATGTCACCCCGGGGGGGGGGGTCCCCAACCCTCGGTCCATGGCCCAGTGACAAGGCACAGCCCGATCGAACCAGGCCATGGAATTAGTGGGTGAGTAGGCATGCACGTGTGCCCGCATGCGCAGTTGCATTTGTGAAAGCAGCACATGCATACAAAACTATCCCCTCTTCCCCCTCCTGCCACCAATGCCTCCGTCTCCGCTGGTCTGCCAGAAAGGTTGGGGAACACTGATGTAAACCTGAGGATGCTGTGATGATAAGTGGAAGGACCAATCATAAGTCACTTTTTTCAGTGCCATTATAACTTCAAATGGTCACTAAAGGAATGGTTATAAATCAAGGACTACCTGTGTTATCATTCTTAGCTTGGTATCTCTTAGGTACAATATGTTGACCAGTTGTTTCCATTATTCTTGCTCAATACCCACCAGTCATAGTTACATAAGGGTATCAATATTTAACAAGCTACAATGAAGTCAAAAATATGGCATGTGCATCCTGACATCATTGCCCCAAAGCTGCAATTTAGTAGTTGCATCTGATACAAATACCTGAGATGCATTATGATGTCACAAGCAGGTGTTGTTATTCTCTCACTTAGATCACAGGAAGAATGAATTAACTTAATGACTCTCCCTGTCTTCCAATACTATGTCCTCATGTGATCATGGAGGTGTATGTGGCATTCAGTGTTTAGGCTAGCACCTTAAGTGGAAGGGCCTTCCGTGCCTTTGACAAACACTTGTCAAACACTGACAATCCTATTGTCAAAAAAAAAACAACCCAGGGAACATTAGAAGAGAATATTTGCAGATCAGAGTTGACATGAGGGTTCCTTGGTGCTCTCTGAGCTTGGTAGTTTTCTTGCAGATGTTTCATTATCAAACTGAGCCCTGGTGGCACAGCAGACTAAAGCACTGTTATTAACATCAGCTGCCTGCAATTACTGCAAGTTCAAATCTCACCAGGCTCAAGGTTGACTCAGCCTTCCATCCTTTCAAAGATAGGTAAAATGAGGACCCAGATTGTGGGGGCAATAAGCTGACTTTGTATAAATATATACAAAAGTATGAAGGCTATTGCTTAATGCATTGTAAGCTGCCCTGAGTCTCTGGAGAAGGGCGGCATATAAATAAATAAATAAATAAAAACCCTAGGTAATATCATCAGTGCAGAAATGTCTGCAAGAAAATCACCAAGTTCAGAGAGCACCAAGGATCCTACAACCAAAACTTTATTAAACAACAGCAAAAAAAGTACGGTAAATAATTTGCACTTTGGGGATTTATGTAGGGCAGGGGTGTCAAACTTGCAGCGTCATGTTTTCATCATGTCACGTATCGTGACTTTTTTCCCCTTTGCTAAACCGGGGGTGGGAGTAGCCAGCCCGTGACACATCCAGCCCATGGGCCACAAGTTTGACACCCCTGATGTAGGGGTATTTTGAAGCTCACCTTCTTTTACCCTAAAGCACTGTCTCAGTGACACTCTGCTTTCACACTGATTATCACTAAGTGGTCTACTCCAAGAAACCTGCAATTACCTACTATTCTAAATTAGAGAGTAATTTAGAGAGGTTACGGAAACACTGAAATGAAAGCCAAAGAACTGAATCTGAAGAAAATGAAAGTTTTTCTGATGCAGAACATTTAGATGTAAACAGTTGATGATCCACAGATTAATAACCTCGAAATTATCTTCCAACTCTGCATTGTTGCTATGAATCCAGGTGTTCTCAATAGCCTGAAATAGCTTTTAATTGTTAAACAATAGCCATTGTTTATATATATAATATATAGATATATTCTGGGTCTGATAATTCATGCGCTATTAATTACAAGCTAATGTTGTCCTTAAAGTCAATTCAGAAGCTTCAGCACATACAGAATTCAATAGCTATAATTTTATCTGTTTTACTAGATTAGTTCGTGTCATTTCAGTTTATAAGTAAACAACCAACCAGCCAACCAACCAGAACCATTGATTTAAACGTCTAAGTTTGGAGCACAAATATTTGAAAAAGCACCTCTTCCCATATCAGTTTGCCTGTATCTTAAGATCTTCTAGTAGACACTTATTATTATTTTATTTATTTATTTATTTGTCAAGAACGTATTAGGTAATATGTATAAGCATGGATTGGATACATAAAATAGATACAAATAGAGGAAACATTAGGACAGGGATGGTAGGCACGCTGGTGCTCTTATGCACACCCCTTACAGACCTCTTAGGAATGGGGTGAGGTCAACAGTAGTCAATCTTAGGTTAAAGTTTGGGGGGGGTTGGGATGAAACCACAGAGTCAGGTAGTGCATTCCAGGCATTGACCGCTCTGTTGCTGAAGTCATATTTCTGCAATCGAGTTTGGAGAGGTTCACTTTAAGTTTGTATCTACTGTGTGCTCGTGTATTGTTGTGGTTGAAGCTGAAGTATTACTGTGTAAGAATTCCTTATTAGAAATGTGTTGTGGTTTTTTTTAGTACAGTACCAATGAGAAAGCCCATTCTGCATCATCTTTTAATTTAAGTAGTTGACCTGATACCTAATTTAGACTGTTGTGGTGTTAAAATGTTTCTTTTAACTTGGCCATTTGAATTTGCATAACATCTTTAGTTTATTTGCATAATTTGGATTGTTTTCTGAGATCAATTTTACTATATCCGTTGAAACAATAGTTTTTAATTGTTCTCATAAATGGCATCTCATGTGAGGAACCAGGGTGGAGGGCTGCATGCATAAATACATAATTAACCATGATTTGATTAGGTGGCATCAGGTTTGTATCCAGACTTAGTGACCACAAAATATAGATTGATTTTCTCCAGGACGATCTGTCCCTAACCTGGTGTTTCAGGACTTCCATAGAGTTCACCCTCCTTACCAGGGGTGAAATGCTCCCGGTTCGGACCGGATCGCGCGATCCGGTAGCAATGGAGGCTGGTGGTTCGGAGAACTGGTAGCAAAAATCCCTGCCCAGCCCCCCATGCCCAGCTGAGCCGCGCGATCATCAGAGGCTTTTTTTCTTTTAAATGCCTCTGATGATCCAAGCTGAGTTGCCTGATCGGCAGAGGCTTTTTAAAAAAGTCTCCGCCAATCAGGCAACTCAGCTTGGAACATCAGAGGCATTTAAAAGAAAAAAAGCCTCTGATGATCAGGCAACTCAGCTTGGATCGTCAGAGGCATGTCTCTGACAATCCAAGCTGAGTTGCCTGATCGTCAAGCTGAGTTTGACAATCCAAGCTGACGATCCAAGACGATGCCTGATGATCCAAGCTGAGTTGCCTGATCGGCAGAGGCATTTAAAAGAAAAAAAGCCTCTGACCATCAGGCAACTCAGCTGAAATCATCAGAGCCTTTTGAAAGCATTTTTTTACAACCTCTTCACCGAAGGTTGTAGAAAAAATGGTTTTAAAAGTTAAAAAAAAAATTTGCCACGCCCACCCAGTCACATTACACCCCCACCAAGCCACGCCCACAGAACCGGTAGTAACAAATTTTAGATTTCACTACTGCTCCTTACTGTTAAGTCGGCTTCTTTTTCCTTCCTCCTTTCCCATCATTAGAGTTTTCTGGAGAGCTAAGACTTAGCAAAATGTGTCAGAAGCAGATGTCTATGGAGATTCTCAGTCATCCAGATCATAGTCGTCTTAAAGGTTCTTTGTTCTTCAAAAGGCAACTGGGTGTTTTTTTCCTTGAGGAGGAAGAAGAAAACATTTCACTTTTCATCCAAGAAGCTTCATCGGTTGTGATGGCAGGGGCATTACATGCTCAGCATTACAAGACAAGATAGAAAGATCTGCACGTGGATTGGAGAAGAAAAAAAAGTATACGATGTCATCAAGAGAAAGATAGGATATTAATATATAAATAAAAGAAGTAAATATATTTCTAAACCTGTACAACTTGTCACATCTACATTATGTTGGTTGCCTTGTTTTTAACCAATCTCCTGAGGCTCTTGGTAGGATAACTTTATTGTCACTTCAAATGTACACTAATCGGCATTAACATTACACTACATTAAAATGAAATTTCGTTACATACCGCTCTCAAAGGGTCACCACCTCCAATATACACTACCATATATAAATATGATAGATAGATAGATAGATAGATAGATAGATAGATAGATAGATAGATAGATAGATAGATATGCAACACTGTCTAGTCCGGATGTATACATGTATAGGGCAAGACAAATGAATCTTGTGAGTTTACCAGACGGATGGCATAGGGAACAAAGCTGTTACAGAATCTGGAAGTCCTGCTAGAAATATTTTGAAACCTCCTCCCAGAGGGAAGCAACAGAAACAGACTGTAAAGTGGGTGTTTGGGGTCTCTAACAGTGCTTTGAGCTCTAAGAACATAGTGCTTATAAACTAGCTTCCTATAATCTTCTCGGCTATCCTTACCACTCTCTGTATGGACTTTCTATCTGAGGCACTGCACTAATATGACTTTCACTCATATTTATTTATTTATTTATTTATTTAATTTATTTTTCATATTTGTATACCGCCCTACTCCCGAAGGACTCAGGGCGGTGAACAACCATAATAAATACAAATACATATAGAAGTTAAAAACTATTAAAAAACAGATTAAGTAATTTGGCTCAAAGATTAAAACATCCAAATTTATCTAAAAGAGGTCTAAACCTGATTTAAAAGCCAATTTAAAAAGGGAGAGTTAGGCCAGACCAGCTTGTTGGAATAGAAATGTTTTCAGGGCTCGGCGGAAAATGCGTAAGTCTTGGATGTTTCGTAACTCCGGGGGAAGCCCGTTCCAGATGGTAGGTGCCCCCACAGAAAAGGCTCTCCCCCTGGGGGCCGTCAGTCGACATTGTTTGGCTGACGGCACCCTGAGGAGTCCCTCTCTATGGGAGCAAACTGGTCGGTGAGAGGCTATTGGTGGCAGGAGGCGGTCTCGTAAATACCCTGGTCCTAAGCCATGGAGCGCTCTAAAGATAGTAACCAAAACCTTGAAGCGCACCCGGAGGACCACCGGGAGCCAGTGCAGCTCGCGCAGAAGGGGGGTTACATGAGAGCGCCACATTGCTCCCATCACCACCCGCGCGGCCGCATTCTGGACCAGTTGGAGCCTCCAGGTGCTTCTCAAGGGGAGCCCCATGTAGAGAGCATTACAGTAATCCAGGCGTGAGGTGACAAGGGTGTGAGTGACCATGCGTAACAAGTCCCGATCCAGAAAGGGACGCAACTGGCGAATCAGGCGAACCTGATAAAAAGTCCTCCTGGCCACGGCCGTCATATGCTCTTCTAAAGACAGCCGTGAGTCCAGGAGGATGCCCAAGTTGCGAACCCCATCTGTGGGGGTCAGCGACTCGCCCCCAATAGTCAGAGATGGCATCAACTGACTATATCGGGACGACGGAAACCACAGCCACTCGGTCTTGGATGGGTTGAGTCTGAGTTTGTTCCTCCCCATCCAGATCCGTATGGCCTCCAGGCACCGGGACATCACCTCGAGGGCATCATTGGGGTGGTCTGGGGTGGAGATGTACAGCTGGGTGTCATCAGCGTACTGATGGTACTTCACCCCAAAACCACGGATGATCTCACCCAGCGGCTTCACATAACTGTTGAATAGAAGGGGCGAGAGGACCGATCCTTGTGACATATAAAGGGCCTCGGGGTCGACCTCTGCCCCCGTCAACACAGACTGCGACCGGTCAGAGAGAAAGGAGGAGAACCACTGTAAAACAGTGCCCCCCACCCCCAACCCTTCCAACCGGTGCAGCATGATATCATGATCGATGGTATCAAAAGCCGCTGAGAGGTCTAGTAGGACCAGGACAGAGGAGCAACCCCTGTCCCGAGCCCTCCAGAGATCATCAACCAATGCGACCAATATATTGAAAATAATATTCTCAGATTAATTCTTTGCCTATGTCCCGCACCACCAATGGGACTATAGTTAATTCTTGACTAACAACCATTATTTAGAGACCATTAGAAGTTAACAACAGCACTGAAAAAAGTGCCTTATGATCATTTTTCACACTTACAACTTGGAAACTGACATGTATTTATGACGGTTACAGTGTCCCGTGGTCATGTGACCCCCTTTTGCAATCATCTGACAAGCAAAGAAAAGCGGGCAGATTCACTTAACAACCCTAAGTTAACAACAACAGTGATTAATATAACAACCATGGCAGGAAAGATCGTAAAATGGGGCAAAACGCACTTAACAACTATCTTGCTTAGCAACAGAAATTTCGGTTTGATAGTCGTAAATCGATGACTATCTGTAAAATATTGCAGAGACACAAAAGTGTCTCATATTCCTTGAGGATTAAAAAACCAGTTGTCAATTATTGGAATTACTATCTAGTTCTAGCACCCAACAATCTGAAATAACCATATTAACAGTGATTTGATTATTTCAGTAGAATTGCATCTGTCTGGTTTTACAGAGGCTTCCCTGTTCTTTTCTGCAAGCAAAAGAATGTATGTGAACACCATGTATGCAATTAGGCATAAAGCCTTTCCCATGACAAGTTTTAACAACATTTTGTATGCTTTGGATTGTATCCATTGGGCACAAGTCAAGGAAAGAGGCGTCTAAGTGACTTTAAAATCAATAGGATTTGAGTCCACAATAATTTTTTCACATTCCATTCATTTCAAGCACATGTATCCACCTTTCTAAAATTGTCTTTCCATTTGTCTGGGAAACGGTTACGACATTTCTTGCACAATGAAGTTGCTGGCACAATAAAATCTAGTGGTCTTTATATTTTATAGTCAATTCATAAAGCAGACACCACTATTCTATATATTAACTTTGATGCAAACATTAATTGGAAAACACTGAGTACACAGCAAGGCCTATTACTAATTAAGCAGCCGTCACATAGATATTAATTCCCCATAAAGCAACTTAAAGTTGAAATTAACTGTTCTGTGTTAATATCTGCTCTGTATAATTCATCTATTCAGGTAAAATTAAGATTTCTTGTCCACAGTAGGTGGATTGGATTCCAAAACAGTAACACCTATGGATGTTTGCAGAATAAAGGGAGGTTTCCCATTATTTCGGTCTTTGCTTAACCTTTTAAAAGTAGTAACAACACCAACAACAACCCTATTAGAAGTTGGAATGATTCCTAATCAGTTAATATTGGGGCTGTCTGTTTTGACACAATGCATAGTGTAAAGACAAAATGTTTAAGAAAGAGGCTGTAGGCCAGATGTGTCATAAGGCAAACAACTTTGGGCCAGGCATTGTTGTGTTGAAATGTGAAGGGCTAAGGACAAGATTAAATATATAAAGCCTTGATAATATTTCAAGATGCCACACCCTGCATGGAGTGAACACCATAAGGAGAGGAGAGTGGAGGATAGGATAGGATAGGATAGGATAGGATAGGATAGGATAGGATAGGATAGGATAGGATAGGAAAGGAAAGGAAAGGAAAGGAAAGGAAAGGAAAGGAAAGGAAAGGAAAGGAAAATTTCCCACATACAACTTACTAATGGAACTGTTACTTTTTTTCCCAGGAAGAAATTTGTTCTCAGTACATCCCTTTCTACATTAATCTCCTTTGTCGGGAGTGGGAGTACTTCATTTGCTGTATTTTTTTATTTAACATATAAATATGAACACTCTTATCAGGAGATAGGATTTGCTGTTAAGTTTTCTCAGAGCTTTAAAATGTGTAGACCTCAACTCCCAGAATACTCCAGCCAGCTGGCCAACCCCAAATTGATTATGGCTGATTTAGAAAGCCAAACAGAAGTTGGCCCTACTTAGGATTTAAATGAGGACATCTGGAAGTCTAGAGTTGCAGGCTGGAGTACAACAATTTTACTAGGAAAAAGTGGCAAACCACTTCTCCTTCATGCCAGAAAATTGTGTGGAAGCGTCACCCACAAACAAGTACAATTCAGCTAACCTTGATGGCTTTTACTCAGCAGAAACTAAATCCTCTGAATTTATCAGTCCTATCTCCAAAATAACCTACAGAGCTGCTGTAAAAATAACACACAAGCATACAAACCAAATTTCGTGTACCTGAAATACAGGCTTTGATCCTTATGCCATAGAACAGTCTTACTTTAACCTCAACAATTTTCAAGATGAGTGGGCTTCGACTCCCAGAATCCCCCACCCAAGTATGCTATCTGGGGAATTCTGAAAGTTGAAGTACACACACACCTTAAAAGTTGTTGAAGTTGAGAAACGTGGTCCTAAAAAAAATCCAATTATTTTCAAGGTGCCCCAAAAATGTTGGTTTTAATCCCCCAAACCGAGAGAGAGAGAGAGAGAGAGAGAGAGAGAGAGAGTTAGCTCTTGGGAGAGTTTTTGTTTTTCTCTTATGGGATACTCCTATTTTTAACGGGGCAGAGGTCTCTGCAGTTTCGGGGGGTGCGTGTGTGTGTAAGGAAACTACATTCTTCTGTCATGCCGTGGTTAAAAGAAAGCACGGAAGATTAAATAAAAACGCGTGCATTTTGAAATAACTTCAGACCTCCGCAACTGAACGCTTTGGATTAGAATATAAACTACTATTCTGAGGTGGAGGGGTTGGGGGAAGGCTCAGATTATTCACCTTAACTCATGTAGACTTTTGCCCCGAGCTCGTAGCCTGCTTTCTTAAGTGTAACACTTTCTTCGTACTTCCCCCTCACACAGACACACACACACTTTGCTGTGTGGTGGATCATCCAATCATAGTCTTCCATGCAAATATACCATAGCCTGCTCGGATAAAAAAAGGCACAATTAAACCTAAGTACTCAGAGAGGGCAAATATAAGTGAACTTTTCTAAAGCCTGCTTTCACCTGTGTTGCAGGAGCCGCTCAAACCATGTCAGCTGCAAAGACTTTGCCTGCACCCCTCAGTGATCTGAAGATTCAATATACTAAGGTTAGTTCTATTTATTCCGGCTAACTTTATTCAAACCATGATCCCCAGACTGTGAATGTCCTCGTTCTTGCTGCTATTCTTGCTTTGGCTTCAGATCTGAAGTGACTTGTGGATTTATTCCAGTACTCTCCTCTGTCATATATTGGCCTGATGATAGAGCTCTTGAATCATTCTAGCCCCAGAAGGTATCACAGAGAAGTGAAACAAGGTTGAAACCGCATTTATATTAACAAACAAATAAATAAAGTGTTTTAGGTTTGATGTTAAATACAGGTGCAGAACTACATGTGAGTTCTTGGAACTGTGCCCTGCTAGACTGAACTTCTGCATGTTTACATTAATAAATCTCACTAGAGATTTTTTTTTTTAATTTGATTTATATGCCGCCCTTCTCCGGAGACTCAGGGCGGCTTACAATGCGCTAAGCAATAGCCTTCATACTTTTGTATATTTATACAAAGTCAGCTTATTGCCCCCACAAACTGGGTCCTCATTTCACCTACCTTAGAAAGGATGGAAGGCTGAGTCAACCTTGAGCCTTGGAGAGATTCGAACCAGCAGAAATTGCAGGCAGCTGTGTTAATAACAGGGTGCATTAAACCACTGTACTACCAAGGCAGTAATTTAAGTTCTCGCTAGAATTTATGTGGGAGTTGTCAGTGGCTGGATGGAATAAGCATAGCTGTAACTACAACTGTAAAAATTCCATAATGTTGTGATTGTTCGACAATAAACTGTAGAAATTATATCCATGATTCCACAGCTGTCTATTAAGCCAAGGGTTGTGAGAACATGCTAATACTGAAGAGAGAGAAGATTTAGTTTCTCAGATCAGCGAAGGCAGGAAAATATAATACATTAACAATCAGTGAAACTTTGTTTGATCTGTGGTTTTGCAGTTTGAATATAGAAATACATATTTGAAAAAGTAATTTTCATCAAAATCAATTGTAAAGAATATAGATATAGCTGGACAGTAAGTGCACAGAAGCAGAAAGCAGCCTCTGCCCACAGGATTACAAAGCCATGACATTCAAATAAGTAATCAATTATCCTTCACCCAGTTAAACTGGAAAACCTAGAGGTAGGCAAATTTGTACTCTAGTGCTACATGAAGTGGAAAACAATTCACTCTTCTCAAATAAGCTCAGATTCAGAATGTTACTTCAAGTGGAGCTAATTGGGCCTGAAAACATGAAGTTTGGCTAAGTCCACTGCAATCAAGCTGAAGAAGCTTATCTGTGACAGTTGGCAACATGATCCACAAACTGCTTGAGCTATGAAGTCTGACTTTAAACCAGGGGAGAGTAATTCAATGGCATTCCTCTGGATAGATGGATTTATAATATTGCATAAGGATTTGACTTATGCTGCATGCAGCAGAACGCATTATGTAGTTGCTTCATTCCAGCAGAAGTATTTTAATGCTCAGAAACTTCTTCCCCAATGAGTGGGACAACTATGGTGTAGTCCAATTTGTAGTGCAGGTTTATGATAAGGTTTTGCCCTCGTCCTATCTGTATTGTCTGTTGCAATGTAATTTGCAATATGCTACTTCATAACATTGAATACATTAAATAGAGATGGACGGATGGAGATGAATGGGTTTCTATTATAACACGGTGCAATCTTTTCTATGTCCAGTCAGAAGAAAGGAGTTTCATCATTCATGGGACTTAAGAATGAAGTAGGTTTTGAAAAACAGTGTAATCTCAGTGTTCTAGGAAAAGGAAGACATTCTTGAAGAAATTAATACTTCTTTAGATTCTTGAAGACAAGCTTTCATATCCAGTCAAGCACCTTGCTATGAACAAGTCTGCCTCGCAAGCACAAGTATCTGGTAAATTCTTTCTCTGTTCATGCAGAAATAGATAAGAGGAAACATGACATATTATTATAGTTAACTTTTCAACCAGTTCCCCCCCCCCACACTTTTTCTTGCACAAGACATGATTGCTGCAAAATACCTCTGAACTTTAGCCGGTAGCTAACAGAACCCCCTGAATTTTCAAAGACTTTTAGGTGAGTCTGGAGGGGTGGGAAGAAAGCGTGAAGGAGGGCTCTGCAGAAATCCAGATTTGAAGGGCTAAAATGATTCAGAGAATTTTTGGCAGGTGCACACTCTGACGTACATTTTGCTCTTCAAGTTTGGATTGTTGCATGGGCTCATCAAGAGGTTTATTAGTTGTCTCTCTGTATTTTTATTGCGCATGAGTGTAGAAGGATATTGGAAGGAAACCAATGCTCCCATCTAGATATATTAGGATTTCCAATATTGCATGCATGTGCACCTAGTGTAAATAAGGCTTGATTGTTCATCTGGAGAAAAGGTTAAAAGATAATTTTTACTGCATGGTAAGCTGCTTTTAAAGCAAGAAAGCAGGGAGTGGGACAACTGTGTATTTGATACATTCCTGACTATCTCAAGTCAGGAATGTATATTTAAGCCAAAGTTAAGCACTCTAAAGTCCAGTTGATTTTAGTGGTAGAAAATTAAATCCAGACTTAACACTCCCGCAAAAATAAAGAAGATGCTTTAACTTTGGCTGGAATGTGTCTCCATTATATAATCATTCACAAGGCCAGTTTAAGAATCAAATCAAGGCACGTTGTAGCAATTGGGAAAAAAGGGAACTGACCTATTTGTTCATTAATATGAAATTATGGCAGCCTTCCCACCTTAAAGCCAGTCCTAGCCCCTCTTAGTTATTTTACTTGTTTGTGAAAAGTTTGCGAATGCATTTGGTAATATTTCACAAGGTTTTTCCTTGATTAAATGATATGCATAACTTGCGGGAAAATACTTGAATTCTACAATTGATCAAATAGAAGAGGATGCTTTTATATTTTGAATGTAACAAAATTTTGAAGTCTCCCCTGATGATTGAACTCCATAGGATTTCTTAGAGTATGCTAATGTTATTTCGCTTTTTTCAGTGCAAGGAATTTTAAAGTAATTGTTTGCCCTGATATAATTTGACAGCTATAAAAAGATAATATATGATGACCAAGACTGTCTTCAGCTGTATTTTTATTTTATTTGCACTGGCACTGATAAGAAAAAACATATCCCAAAAGGACAGTCTGCATATTGTTATAGCTATGTAGCATATGTCATTAGTTACTGTCCAGCTGTGCTGGATCATAACTCCCATCATCACTCAGCACAGCCATGAGCTGGATGGAGATTATTGGAGTCGCCATCTATATATCTATACAAGTATTTTCTCTATGATACCAGAGTCTAAAAACAATCACTTTCCTCAATAATATCACTTTATAGTTGAAAAAACTAATGCATGCCCAGAAGCAATGTTACTGAGTCTGTGTACATGTTTACTCAAAAAGTAAATTTAAGAGCAATGGTTCCAAGGATCACAGCCTAAAACTATGTCAGAAATTGATGCTCTTAGAAATGAGATGTTCAGCCACTTTATTTAGCAAAACTGGATTTCCAGAAAGTCCAGTTGCCTCTTGAAAAAGCACCTTTGGGACACTTTTATCTAGTCCTTCTCTGCGAGATCAGTTTAAGTTTTTTGAAGCCTGAGTATAGGTGGAGAGCGGTTGAACAGATGTGTATAATGGCAAATCATTTTGATACTTCATCTCATTCCTTTTTCAGTTGAATTGAAATACTGGTTGGGTAGATGCAGGAAGTGAATCTTCAATGCAGGAGTGATAGGTACCTGATGCTTTCAGAAATGAAAATGACTCTTATAAAAGAAACCCACACTATACCTTTACATTTTAACAACTATCAGATGGACACTAATACCTCTTCAATCTAACCTAAATGGTATTAGATCTAGTCGATGAAATCAGTAGAATTTAATTTAAATCCCAATCGATCATTTCCACTGAATTCACCAGCGCATGTAACTAATAAAAATTATTTTGTCCTGAATTCCTTCCATGCCTCAAATTTATACCAAAGGTCAATCAAAAACCTCAAGAACTGCGTGCCTTTTGATGCACAGATGTGCAAAGTACTCGAAAGAGCTGATAAGATATCTCTCCCCTAGTAAATATTTTACTCGGTTGTGGCTTGAACTTTAGCAAAGATTATTTAACCTCATCCATCCTATGAAAACTTTTTCAAATTTTCATTTTAAGAAATGGTTCCGATCTTATGTATCAATATTTAGTATTCAGGTTTCAGAGCTTCTGCAAACACATTCATAGCTTCACATGGCACACTGTGCAATTTTTAACTATGCACAGAAACGGGAAAAAATGCACTTCTTTGTCACCCTTTGTGAAGCTAAATTGAAAGTAACAAAAACATATTAATTAGATAAGCATGAAAAGCAAAACACAAATAGAAGTGTTAGCTGCTTAATTAGCTGTTGAAAAGCATCAAAGGCCCATGGGCTTTAGCTTAATATTGTCCAATCTTTCTTTCTTAAGCAATAATAGCAAACTGTCACTTTCCCTTCTACTCAGTTCTTATGTTTTCTTCTTTGTATCCATTTATGCTGTATTTTCTTAATAATTTAAATTTGCATGAATCTGTATGAATCTCTTCAATAGTCTGTGCATTTTTGTACATAATATGGCTTTTTTTTTTGAAGATTCTTTTTGACTGACACCAAATTAGTATGATTTTTCATGTGCACGCATATTTTGATAAGAGTATGGCAATGCATTAAAAGTTATACATTTCTACACTTATTGAGGCAAAATGCATCTGAGCTATATAGTGGCTGTGCACTTTGTTGTATCGCCAATGACCTTGGGAGTCAGGGCAAAGAAACTAGCAAGGGAATGGTCAGATAAAAGTCAGATGAGCCCACAGCAGGAATTGGGGCAAAGGAAGAGGCTCAGAAAACACCCTCCCTAGTTTTGGGACTATAAAGGGGACAATGGTAGAATTGTTCTTTAAGACTTGCAAGATTCTCTTAATATAGCTTTACAATAAAATAGAATTAGCTCATCTGGTTGTGCTACCTGCCTGGTCTACCTAGTAAGGCCAGGCAAGAAGCACTAACCACGAGTACTAACACTACCTTTATTTCAAGGTCACAGTACAGAAATGTGCACATCTGAAAATACCTTACCCCTGCCTTACTTCCAAAGCTAGAAGAGATTTCTTTTAAGATGCTTTCTCCACTCCAACACCTCATCAGACTCAGGGTTCATTTATGGGACTATTGTCTAACCTGCGGCTCTTCCTCCTGTCTTCCAACATCGTTCCCATCCCATATACTATTGTAGTGCAAGAGCAGAAGATGTGAAGAGGCTTTGTCCATAATTTTGCCAAGAGTCGGACACGACTGAATGGATAACATCATCATCATTACACTACTTGACCTCTTTTAAGTAGTCAGGCTTTAGAATAAAAAGTGTCATTGAGAATGTGATTTCACACATACGGACATCCCTATGCTTGAAATGATCAAGTCCTTCATTGCAGACAAACTGGGAAACAAAAGTAATGTTACATGATTACTTGCTTATTAAAAAAATTATCGGGAAATTAATCACAGTTCAAGTTTGATCCATTTGAAGATATTTAATATTGATTATATTATTTAATCTCACGGCCGCTTTGGCTATTTGAAGAGTGGCTCCAGCACTGCTTTGTAAAAACTAGCTGCCACCAACAGTCCAAAAAGGAATCTGTCTCCCTGGAAACAAGTGTATGTGTATGTGAAAGAAATCCTAGTAGACATTTCCCTTTGGAAAAGTGATATATATTCCAAAGGGAAATGTCTACTAGGATTTCTTTCTGTGACATCACATCAGCTCAACCAATGAAAGTAAGAAGAATTGTGGTGTCCTGCGTACGTATCTGTGGCCTCAGGAAAGAATCAGGTAAAGAAACCATCAAAAAGAATGAAACGCCTTGGTGCAAGTCATATTGAATATTTTTAAAAACCACCCATCTGGGATTGAAACTTTTACATACTTAAATATTTTAGGCTACGAGTTCTTCTTAAACATTTTCCCCCAAATCCAAAGTCAATGACTCACAGACTGCATAAGAGAATATCCACGTTTCATGAGGCTGCAGAGAGAAACCAAAACCACAATTAGCAAAGTAAACACCACAGAGGACACCTCATCGTATACTTTCCAGGACTTGTTCTTGCTTATTCAGAGCAAAGAGGGCCAGTTCGGACAAGCACAGCTGTTGATGTTCTTGCTACCTTATTTGTTCTGTTTTCCACCTTTCAAAAGAAGGGAGATGCACTTGTGCCTTGCTAGAAGTGAATACAGATATTTAAGATAATTTAAAATATTTGACTTCTCATTCAAGAAGAAGCTACTTGGATGAGCAGCAAAAGAAAAATTCAAAAGTCCAATTGCCTTTGGAAGAAAGAATTTGAGGAACTCAGGGAAAAACAGTTTTTTTTTTTTTTTTTAAGAAAATGCACATTTCTTTAAAGCAGAAAAACAGTCTGGGAAATTGGTGGGCTGCTAAAAGACAGATATGAAGAGGATGTTCAAGGACAATACAGAGATTGCAAAAACAGCCCATTCTGGGCTTCCATCTTTGCCACAGAAGATATGAAATAGACCGAATAAATAATCTGAGCCTGAAATCAATGGGCAGCAAATTGGATTGACTAATACAAACTGAGGTAGCAAAACAAGATGTTCTAGAACAGGGGTCTCCAACTTTGGCAACTTTAAGACTTGTGGACTTTGCTGGCTGAGGAATTCTGAGAATTGAAGTCCACAAAGTTGCCACGGTTGAAGATCTCTGTTCTAGAACATATGTAGAGATTATACAGTAATAAGTCATTGAGCCATGATGGCATCTGTAGGCCATGATACCTTCTGTATAAAATGGTATCTTACATACCACTATAAAGTCTAAGTGCTAGCGCTTAGAGTGCTAGTGGAGACTAGCACTTAGTCTTCAGTCTTAGGCAGCAGCAAAAGAGGAATAGTTTCAAGAGCGTGAGAAGTGCTTGTACCACTTTATACCACACCGATCAGACCACACTTGGAATATCGCGTTCAATTCTGGTCATCCCGATAGAAAAATGATATTGATACCTGAAAAGTGTGTAGAGAAGAAGAAAAAAGATTATTAAAGAACTGGAGGCTAAATCGTATGATTGAGGAAGTTATCTATGTCTAGCTTATCAAAGATGATAATGATTGAGGAGACAAGATAGCAGTCTTCCAGCATTTGAGGGGCTGTCAGACAGAAGATTGGCTTAATCTCCAATCTCCACTGGAGGACAGGACAAAAAGTAGAAGAGAGAATGAGAGATCCAATCTAGAAGTAAGGAGGAATTTTCTGACAGTAAGTACAATTAATCAGCAGAATAGCTTGCTTCTGGAGTTGTGTGCTCCTTCACTGGAGATTTTCAAAAATAGACTGGAGAACCATTTGACTGGGATGGTATAAGGCTCCTTGAGCAAAGGGTTGGACGAGAAGACCCTCAAAGTCTCTTCCAGCCCTATGATCTTATCTCTTATATCAGAGAGAGTTCTTCACTTGCTGATCGAGCAACAATTTAGAACTTCTCCCTCAAATCATGTTAGTCCCAAGGACCTAGTGAAGAAGAGAGAGTTGGACACCAGTTTTTTAATGTCAGTTCTATGCAAATCTCAGTATTAAGGTTCAGTGTTGCCTATAACTTAAGGGCAGATAGTGTGTCTCCTAATCTGTTAGGACTATATTTCTTATATCAGTTGTTTTACTCAATTCTGCCCCAGAGCTGCTTTTGGCGATATGGGCAGCTATAAAAATTTGATAAATAAATAAATACCAGGGGGAGGAGGTTCCATCTTCTGCTTGTGACCATTTGGTTGGACGCTGTCAGAAGCAAAATGCTTGATTCTGATAATCCTTGGTCCATCTATCAGTGCTATTCTTACATTCATTTTATTAGTAGGGGCCACTGTTTGCATTTATGTAAGCTATAAATTATTGGGAAGGAACTGTTTCCTTCCCAAGTGGACCTGTCTTTTCAATAGTAAAGTATTATTCACTCTTAAAGGAGCTTTTATCATTTTCCATTGCCTGATCAATTTTAAAAAACTGGAACATCTAGGATCAAACCAGGGAACCTGTGCTTTTTATAGCTTCTAGGGGAACAAGATTGGTCAACAAAACATTGATGAAGGAACAAACAAAAAGCATAGTTTTGTTGGTTTAGTATAGAGACAAGCAACCTGATACCTCCAGACTTTGGAGACAGTTTCCAATAATCCAGGAGGCATTCACCAGAGATTATATAAATATTCGAAATACTCAAGGAGAGGGGATATCAGGTTGCCAACTTCAGTGCCATTTCAGAAAGGTTGGGATGAAAATGTATGTAAGCTGAGCAGAACCTTATCTATATAAAAAGAAGGACCAGGGAATGGAAATTAAGGGGAATAGTAATTTTCTCACATGCCATAGAAGGGCATGAAAGTTCCCATAGAAGGTAATTGCCTTATAAATTGATTTTTTATGAAGATTTGTAATTTACTTTCAAGCCAAGATATTCAGGTCATGGGTTTTACCTAATGTATTTTCCCACCAAGTAATTTAGATTAGAGTAACAGATAGTAACCTTGGATGTTTCATGAGTTCCAGCTTGGAGATTCTAAAGCTAGAAGTGGTTAGTACAAGAAATTCCTGTTTAAGTGGTTGATGTATTTACCAAATCTCTATTTAGCGTTTGAAGTAGAACATTTCCCTGGAAGATTATGGTTCTCGCATGATTATCTTTCCCATTGATCAGTGCCAATTCTGTTCTTTGAACCTGGGGTAATAAAGCAATAGATACGATGGAAATAAACTCCAGGCAAGTCCAATCAAACATGACTTACTATAATGAAGTACTTCATAATGATGGAAAACAAAATTAGTTGGGCTTTATCCAGTTGCTGAGGAATCTGTGATTTGCTTACAAACCATTTCGCACATGATTTTATCTTTTACTTACTCTAATAAGCCTCACATGGTTTGCACTTGTGTTTTGGTTGTTGGAAAAGACAGCTGTAGGATCATCTCCTTTCTGCATAAAATTTCTCACTTTGAATAATCCCACTATCTTTGCCTAGAGTTGGAAAGGCAATATGTATAACTCTAAAGAGCCAAAGCAAGTCAGTGCAGATAATAATGAGCTAGATGGAGCAGTTATCTGTATTAGTTAATATGTATGTTCCTATAAGCTTCATGACCATATGTGGACATTGTGTTTGGGTGTGCCTTGGAACAAACAATACTGAACTATTGTTTATCAGGTAACAACATCTGAATTTAAGGAAGGGTCTCTTAGATCAGGAGTCTCCAACCTTGGCAACTTTAAGCTTTGCTGGCTGAGGAACTCTTGGAGTTGAAGTCCACAAGTCTTAAAGTTGCCAAGGTTGGAGACCCCTGATCTAAGATGGTTCTAGGAAATGTTTTGTGTGCTACTCCAGGAGAATGTAGCTACATCAGCTCGGTGGAGCTGGTGTGAAAGATTGAAAGGAGACTGGAATAAGGAATGTTAGACATAAACAACCAGCAGATGAGAGTAACATTTCTCAGGAATCAAATCAAATCTTCATTATATAGTCAAAGACTAGCATAAGGAAGGTGGGGAATAAAAATGTAAAAGCATAAAAATACAACAAAATAAATTTGCATATAAAAAGCTTAAAAATATATTTTTTTAAAAAACCTAAAAAAAATATTTGAAAAGTTTTAGAAAGTTTTTAAAAGCTAGAAACTATAAAACAGTTCTTTTTAAAAAAATCTTTAAAAAGCAAAAAAGTCTAAAAGAAAAAGGATTAGAGATGGACATAGATGGATATAGGGAAGCATGGCAAACTGAATTTATCATAATACAGAGCACTCTGTAATAACAAATTAGGTGCTCATTAAAACTGTTTTGTGGCACAGGTTATCTTTTGTGCAGCTGCACAGAACCTGTGTGTTATGGCAGGGTTGGTATTTGAGAGCAGCAGGGAGGTATAAAACTGTCCTGTGTATTCTGGGTAGTTATGCAATAATGTATTTTGAGGTGAGGCTAGTATGAATATATCTGTAGTATCTGCACTGGAGAATACACGTTCTGCTGTTTCGATGTGTCCAGAGTCACAGGGTCATTATCTCTTTGTTGTAGATCTTCCTTTATTGGCCTTCAAGGACAACTGAGGGGAGAGTGTGACATTGAGCCAGAGTAAAGTTTTGTGACCTATCTGGTGGGTTTACTGACAATAAAGGATGGGGACCTGGTTAGGTCCAGTTGGCTTTCTTTGCTTTGGCCTGAACATATTCCATGTTGAGTAGAAAACCTAGAGAGAAGCCCAAGTATGAGATTTTAGTTGTCACTGTCTTTTTCCATTGTCCTGGAAATCATCCCACATGGAGTGGGATGGAGTGGGGCAAGGCCAAGGGGGAAAATGATAGTCTGAGCCAGTATTTGAATATGGTCACCCATATTCTAGGCTCTACTTTCACAAGACCTATTTCAGTGTGGCATTAGAGATATATTTTGGGGCTTGAAGGTCCAATCTTAGGAAATTGGACTGAACAAGTTGTAACGGTGTAAAAATTGGAGAAGGGGCTCAGCTGAGTGCATAGAGAACTTGTGCTAATAGCTTGGCTTCAAATAATTTCAAAAATAACATGCTGCCAGAATGTAGGAGCCACCTAAGAATGGCAGCTGAGCTTTTCTGTGCATTTTCAGTGACATAGTCCCCAGAGGATGGGGGTTCCTACTATTGGCAGAGTAGGATGATTCCCAGATATCTGAAACAGGTGACCTGATCAATCTTGTGGCCATCTATCCTTTAAATGTGGTGCCTTCTGGCAAATGCTATGGTTTTGGTTTTCTGATAGTTGAGTTCTAGCTGGTCTTCCTTGCAATATTGTGCTATTGCTTTTAAGGCCAATAGAGGTTCTTGAAAGTATTGATGCACTGTCTGCATAAACAGAGATGTGTCTTCCAGATAATTTGGGGGAGTGAAAGTGTGTATTAAGGAGATGGTCCACTATGGAATTGATAAAGATGTTGAATAAGAATGGGACCAATACTTTACACCTTTCTCAGTTCCAATTGGGGAGATGGCTCTGGGGGTGACATCTTGCTTTGAGTGACATCCGTTCATGAAATACATATTGGATGAAGTCAACCAAGGAGGCCTCTAGTTTTTCCCAGAGTTTGACTTATGATATGGAATCAAAAGTTGCTTTGAAGTCTATGAAGGTGGCATAAAGGCAGATAGTGTTGCAGGAGGAGTATTTTTCAATGAGATACTGGAGGACTAAGCACTGGTCTATGGTAGCTCACCCTGCCCTAAATTTGGCTTGATCTTCTACAAGTCTGTCTCCTTGTTCTAGCCAGTTCTGGAGTTTCTGTAGTAGGAGACCTGCACAAACTTTGCTGATTGTATTGGAGAGGCTGATCAGTTTATAATTAGCAGAAGCATCCTTTTTCCTTTTTTTGTATGTAGGAACAATGATTGTGCGCCCCCAATCCTTGAGTACACACTCAAGGACAAAGCTGGTGCAGCAGAATGTGGTAGATTGCAGGAAAGATCACTTGATTTAATAATGTAATTCTAATAGTAGTTTTAAGACTGATTGGGTAGATGCAGGGGAGACATTGTAATATAATTTTAATCATATTTAATTTGTATTTTAAATTATTGTATTCTATTCTGATTTCATTCTAGAATGTATTTTACTCTAATTTTATTTTAAATCGTGTTTTATTCCTATTCCAATTTCAAATACAATCCAAGCTGCAAAAGTCCAGGAAGAAGAGATTAAAAACATTTAAAGAGATGTTTATGCTTCAATGTATAATAATAAATTGATAATAAATGAAACCTACTGCAGTTTCTAAGATTTTATTTTCCTTCCAATACTTGCATTAAAGCTCCTTATTGATGTCTGTGTGATTCTTTCTTTGATTGTGCCATGTAATATGGGGCTCGACAAGTGATAGATCTCTCTAGAATATCAAAGGTTTTTTTTTTACATTATTTACCTAGATTTCTTTTTCTGGATGAAATATGGTTTATGATGATGCACCAAATACAGCTCCAAATGTTAATGGATGATGATGTTTATCTAGATCCATTTCGACCTCACCTTCACTATGTTGAAATGATATTGCCTCAAGTGCTTTGGTTAATATCTTGGCCAAGAGAAGATGATGGAATAGTTGGACTATTCCAGATGATATTATTCCTTACAGGTTAGAGCACAATACATTCAGATGAGCTCTTCATTAACTTGGGTTGTGGTTCCAGCTCTGAATTTTCTTGAGAAAGGAAGATTTTGACTCCACAGCCATTTCCAAAGCATTCTGAATGAGAATCCCCTGGAAAGTCTTGTAAAATAAAAGATAATCCAGAATGCAGAGGTGATGTTGATAACTGAATCTTGCAGAGAGCACCTACTACATCTATGCTTGAAGAATTTCAGGGATTTCTGGCTGGTTTCTAGATAAAAGCTACTACTTCCCATGAAATGTAAATACGGTAGTCTAGATCCAGGAAACTGAAAACCTTAAGTAGTTCTATGCAGGTAATCCTCAATTTACAACCACAATTGAGCCCAAAATTTCTGTCGCTAAGTGAAAAAATTGTTAATGAGTTTTGCCCCATTTGATGACTTTTCTTGCCACGTTTGTCGAGGGAATTGTTACAGTTGTTAAATTAGTAACACGGCTGTTAAGTGAATCTGGTTTCCCCATTGACTTTGCTTGTCAGAAGGTTGCCAAAGGGAATTACGTGACCCCGGGACATTGCAACTGTCATAAATGTGAGTCAGTTGTCAAGGACCCAAATGTAAATCACGTGACCATGGGGATGATGCAATGGTCATAAGTGTGAAAAATGGTTATAAGTGCCTTTTTCCGGTGCCGTTGTAACTTGGAATGGCAACTAAGTGAACTGTTGTCAGTTCAGGACTACCGATATAGAATATATGGGATCCATCATTGGAAGCTAAAATGTCACAGTATTCTTCTCTACCATCTTGGCTCTCTGTAACCCAATTGAGACAGAATCAGACTCCTGACTGTGCCACAAGTATTCTTACTTTCTTGTTCCTTGTGGTTAGTTTCATAGGTCCCGAGAACTCCAGAGGAGTCTGGAGGCTCATGAACACATCTTGGGAGACAATGAAAGTTGCAATAGTGGCCAAAATTGTGGAAACCTTTTGGGGAAAGTGTATTTTCTAAAACTAGCTAAAAAGACCAGTTTTTTGGGGAGTAGTACCACAAAATTATATATCAATGGAAAAATAATTTAATCAAACAATGTAATGCAATAATTTTTTATGAAGGATTTGCTATTAGAATAGCAGTTACAGTATAAAGAAGAAAAGTGAAACACATAGAAAAAACGAGATATACAAAAATTATCACGTCAGTTAATACTTAGTTGGGTAACTTTGAGCGTGAATTACGGCCTGACAGTGTCTTCCCATGGAGTGAACCAAGTCTTTTAATTCTGCAGCTGTTATAATGTGAAACCAAGATTGAATGATTGCTTCTATTAACTGGGTTTTATTGCTGAGTCACTTCTGATTAACAAGTTTCTTTAGTCGGCTCCATAGATTTTCAATTGGGTTAAGGTCTGGGCTATTCCCAGGCCATTCCCGCAGTGGAATATGATTATCTTGAAACTGCAAAAAAAGTGTTATTATTAGCCATCAAACCTCAAAAATACACTTTTCCCAAGAGGTTTCCACAATTTTGGCCACTACTGTATAGGGGAAGTTCTATCCACAAATTTTTCCTGAGCTATACAGTATGCTACTCCTCAACTTACAACAGTTCATTTAGTGACCATTCAAAGTTACAACGGCAGGGGGAAAAGTAACTTATGCCTTATTGCAGCATCCCCATGATAATGTTTTCAAAATTCACATGCTTGGCAACTGATTCATATTTATGATGGTCACAGTGTCCTGGAATGATGTGATTGATTACCTTTTGTAATAGAGAAGTCAGACTCACTGAACAACCACATTACTAACTTAACAACTGCAATGATTCACTTAACAACTATGGCAAGCAAGGTCATAAAATGGGGCAAAACTTACTCAACCCATGTCTCATTTAACAACAGAAATTTTGGACTCAGTTGTGGTTGTATGTCAAGGACTACCTGTGTATGATCTAGGATACCATCATGGGAACTGATGTTATTTTAATCTAAGATTAAGTTCCATGGAAATTTTAAGAAAAAAATAGGGGCACACTGAGTACAGATTTTTCAATAAATAAATTTAGAGTTCTCTATTTCTCATCAAGCTTCTTCCTTGTAAACTTAAATGAAAGATTTAGTTCTCCAAGGCATATTGGTTCTGTTATATCCAAGTTGTGACTGAAAATAATGACATGAGGAAATAATGAAAAGTACTGTACCTCCTTTTTTTGTGTTAAATTTATATTTACCAACAAAGAAGTAAAGGGAGACTAGTATAGATCTATTTCAAGCTATTTAGTTCTGGTCAACTAGCCATACCCTTCTGAGATTTGAAGCCAGGTTTGAATCCCGGAAGGGTATGACTGAAGGGTGAAATTTACTTGCCTTCACTACCGGTTCACAAATGTGAGAGTGTGTGCACTATGCTTGTGCGTGACACCTTTGCGCATGCGCAGAGGGTCAAAAACGGGATGTGATGACGTCTGGGAAGGTGGGCGGAGCCTCCCGCCGCCGGCGCTACCAATTTGTCCGAGCCGGATAGAACCGGCTGAACTTCACCACTGGCATGACTATCTGACGAGAGCTAAATAGCTTGAAATAGATCTATACTAGTCTCCCTTTACTTCTTTGTCGGTAAATATAAATTTAACACAAAAATAGTTTGTCACAAAAGCGACTGCCTGCGAAGGCTGCTGAAAGGGAAAAGTGGAAGCAGTATGCTCCGTCCCATATTTGGGTAGACCAGGTTGCCCTGATAAAAAACACTTTACCCTACCTCCTGTAAATCTTTGAGCCATTGGGCTAAAGGTGCTGATAAGTACATGCTAGGAAACCTTCCGAAAAAGGCATGCCTCATTATTTTCACAAACGTACATGAATTTGATATACTGTCATTTCACAGACACAGCACTATTATATTAATATTTACCTTACTCTCTGTCTTTAGGAGCTGAATGAGCTGCCAAGTACCTCTTTTTTTTTTTACTTAACATTCTGCTTCTTACTTATTCATGCTTGATTTAGTTTTTATTGTGAGTCGATCACTCTTGGATTTATTCATTCATTCAGCATCTGCCTCTGAGCCTAGTTACTAGGTTCCCCATTAGATTCTTTTATTGGTCAACTTATACCAACTTTATGTACGAAAGAGATTTTGAAACCAAGTTTGTTTCCACTGCTTGCCCAAAGTTAAAATTGGGTTTATATTATGTATCTAACTTTTAAGAAATGGGTGCAATTTCCCAGTTGTTCAAGTCATAGTTTGTACAAGGTTAAAGTAACACCATTATCACCATTATTGTTCTTAAGAGATGGTTACCTAGTATGGGAAGACGAGAAGCCAATTTCATGATTTATTTGTAGTCTAAAAATTAAGCTTAACCTTGGAAAGAGAGGACAAATTATAAATGCATTTATAATTACTATAAAGAAGATCAGAAGTCACTTTTTATATATTTCTTTTTTTTATTTCTTTTCTGTTTAATGATCACTTCTGTTTACTTTCTTTTTTCTTTAAATTGGTATTGTTTTTAGTTTGTAAAAAAACTTTGTAAAAAAAAAGAGTTAAAAACTCAATTAAAAAAAAAAAAGCTAAGCCAATAGGATGAAATGATGAATTGGGGCTGGATAAAATGATCTCATCCACTGTCCATCGCATTTACATAAAATGTGGAGCACACACCGAATCATCACCTCTGACTTCCCATGTGGTGGTGTAATACAATATTTCATTGCAGAGAAGAACAAAAGGAGTTCTGTAGCCTGTGCATGTTGAGTTGTGTGAGTTCTAGTTCTGCCTTAGGCATGTAAGCCAGCTGGGGAACCTTAGACCACTCTTCCTCTCTCAACCCAACCCAACTGACAAGGTTGTTGTTGTAGGAAAATAGGAACAGGAAGGAATGTTGTGTATGTTTGCAACCTTGAATGACTTGTAAAGGCAGGATTAAAATCTAATATGTAGGTAAGTGCATAGATTGTGTGTGTGTGTGTGTGTGTGTGTGTGTAAGAGAGAGAGAAACGGAGGGAGAGGGAGAGAGAGACAGACAGACCGACAGAGACAGAGAGAGAATTATATGTTCTATAAGGATGTTAGAAATTAACTGGAGTAAATATGCCCCCCCATTCAGCGGTGAAATGCACTTACCTTTGCTACCGGTTCGGAAATGTGAGCGTGCATGGCTCTTCTGTGCATGCACAGAGCCTTCTGCACATGTGCAGAGGGTCAAAAACAGGATATAATGACGTCCCAGCAGGTGGGCAGACCCTCCCACTGCCGGCACTACCGGTTCGTGCGAGCCGGATAGATCTAGCCAGATTTCACTGCTGCCCCCATTGCTATGCTGAAATCCTTCCATTACTGGTCATAAAAAAACTAGAATTACTAGAATTAAAATTAGAATTACTACATTTGATACAATTCCTTACATTTCAGTCTAAATAAATCTGAAGAAATGGTAAATGACTGCAGAGTTGGTGAGTTCCAATAAATGGCAATTCAGCTGAACTGTTTTTATTTTGCTGTTCACCTGATCTCCACCCTATCCATCCCTGCAAGGAATGGCTAGACCAACCCTAGAAATGAATATTTTGGTGGTAGAAGGACATTAAAATTTTCAACAAAAACAACAACAAAAAAAGGTTAAGAAAGCATCGGTTTATTTTTAATCCACCTAGGTTACCACCTGTAACTTACAAATACTACAGGTAGGAGCCAAAAACAACATGCCATGCCATGTGCATACCGTGAGATTGCAATTTATTTTTATGATTGTAATGTTGTTTTTAACACTATTATTATGTAAGCCACCACAAATTACTTTTGTGATGGAGGCAGCATAGGGATTGATTAAAAACATACAAATCTAGCTACCCATCTACACACCCTGGAAGTAGATTGTGACTGTCTTGGCACGTCCCATGCAGAGAAATGCAGGGTTTATGGAATATCTGAGAGGCTTAAATAAAATAAGATTTATAGAGAAGAAACATTAGAAGGTGAACACTGGTCACTTTAGTGGTCAGCCAGCTGTTGAAAATGAAGAGCAAGGAAAATACTTTTTTTTAACTCCATCTCTTGGCTGCTAACAAAAACTCTCTTCAGCTTCAGTCAGTCCTAAGGCCAGTTTAACCAAGCATTAAGCTTTGAGTAAAGGAATCTTCCCTCCCTCCTATGTCCTATCACCTATGGCACGTGTGCCCAAATTGGCACACGAAGCCATGTCGCACGGCACTTGCCTGTTTGTCTTCCGGGTTTCTGGCTCGTATGCGCGCATGACAATCAACTCTCCTTCGTGCTCACGGCAGTGCCGAAAACCAGCCTGTGCATGTGCGCCGGCCAGCTGATCATTGGGCATGCATGTACACTAGAACCCCTAAGTTCGACTTTTCTGGAGCGCGATCCCGACAACCGTGCATGTGCGCGACATTTCCAGATGACCTTTTCGGCACTGAAAAGGTTCACCATCACTGTCCTATCCTCTCCACAGAGGATACATGAACACATTTATGATTGTAGATTGGCTTCCAATTACCATTTTGAGTGAAATGCTATGTGAGCCAGAACAGTTTTTAAAAGCTGAAATTAATCTCTCCCTCAAGCCTGCCATGAGGACTGCCTTGTCTCTTCTATTGACAGGCTTATCCTCCCTCCCTCTCTCTCTCCCTCGCTCCCTCCCTCACTTATTTACCTACCTACCTGCTTACTTACTTACTATATTTATAGGCTGCCTATCTCCCTGTGGAAGCGATTATAACATTCCATAAGAATGTGATTGTTCAGCAGCATCTTTTATTTCAAAAGGGCATAATTTTTGCAAATGGTGTGTGTGTGTGTGTGTGTGTGTGTGTGTGTGTGTGTGTGTGTGTGTGTAAGAGAAAGACAGACATATCAGAGAAATGCAATATGGCATTTAATAACATCGGTGTCAACCTTTGTGTTGTATTTTCTTACAGATATTTATAAACAATGAATGGCACAATTCAGCCAGTGGCAAAAAATTTCCTGTCTATAATCCTGCAACAGGAGAGAAAATCTGTGAGGTGGAAGAAGGAGATAAGGTACGCTTTTAATCTTTGCTGTGTCATGGATTTCCATTCCAGCCAGCGTGATCAACAGTCAAGACTAAAACTGGAACACCTATTTCTGTGCATTTCCATATTTAAGTTAACCCATAATTCATTTCCTCAAGTTTCTGAACTAAATATAGCAAAGACACATGCAGAGAGAGAGTGAATACTTGGAAGGATTTCTCAGTCATAAATAAGCTTTCAACAGTTCCAAACACTTCCATAATTCTGTTGGATGCAAAATGATTTCCTAGGCAAATCAACGGTTGACTTGGCTTTTCAAGCAGGTTATGGACCAAGTTGATTTTGTGATCCTGTTTGAGCGATTGCTGGGATTTTCTTTTTCCGTGCATCTCTACATGTGGCATTTTGTTTTTCGTGATTTTTTTAAAAAAACTTGGCAACTTTAAAATGTGGGGGCTTCAACTTCCAGAATTCCCTAACCAGCATGGGAATTGAAGTTCACACATCTTAAAGTTGCCAGGTTTGAAAAACACAAATCTATGGTATCCTGCTCTAGCATCATTTCTGATTTAATGGCCTTATCAATTAAATAAATGAATACTAACTATTGTTAATAGATTGCTAATAAGCAATCGCTCTCTTCATACAAGAAGTGATCTTCCCTCCCCATCTCATACTCCCACCAGGCAGGACTGCTAAACTTGATAAGTACAGAAAATCCAAGCACAGCCATGAAAGGCCAAGGCCATTATTATAACTATTGTTTTCTGTACCTCCCACTATATCTCAAGACTGAGAACCATCAGATCTGGGCTGCAGAAATCTGGAACACCATGAGAAGCAGCATAAAGAGTTTTCTGAGAAGTTTTTTGCTGTCATTCAATGATGACAGCCCATATATAGTAGCCTTTTTTTTTTTTTTTGCAGCCCATATATAGTAGCCTTTCTCAAGTGCTCACATGCTGTAATTGTAAAGAGCAGCAAACACAAAAGTTGTTTCCTTGCTGTTGCTGGATGGATTGGGCAGATAGCTGGAAATGGACATTTTCTTCATTTGATAGGTGATGTTTAGTGCCCAGGACAATCCCAAAGTAAGGATTGTCCTAACAAACAGAGAATGTATGTTTAACTTATATTTGGTTTTAACCTTGTTTCTAACCCTTAACGCTAGATGGAAGAAGGAATCCCTGATAATACAGGAAGGTACTTGGCCAAAGTTAGAAAATCAGATTTATATGCATCTTAAGTGAGAAGTCCTGGTTTGATTGCAAAAGCAATTGAAGTGTCAGCAATGGGGCTCCTGTCTGTCCTGAACCATACAGAGGACAAAACTGTGTGACTGATGGAAGCCTTGTGTTAATTTTTTGAATAGTGAAAGTCATTTAGAAAGTATGTTCTTTGCATTCAATCCAAAGATCCCTTTTAGGAGTATTTTTAAAACTGCACATTTGCTTAGTACTGGCTGATCTCTCCTTGTAATGTCAACTGAATCATGTGCCCATATCCAGGAGTACCTTTCAAAGAGGGCAAAGAGATGGTTAATTATGCAGTTCATTTTATCATCTCCTCTTAAATAAATAAAAAAATAGTATTACAAATGAAATCAGTTGCTATTTCATCTGCCTCCAGTTCAATAATGCAATTTGTTACAATGATTCAGATATTTTTGTTGTTTCGTAAAAGGTTTAACAATTTGAGAAAGTGACTGTTCAGGTTAATTTCTATTAAGTGTGGTTTTTTTTCAAATATCTGTGTTAATTTATTCAAATTTGTTATAGCCACCCAACTCTGATGGACTCTGGTTAGTATAGAAAACAAAATAAAAATAAAAATAGACAAAATATAAAAACACACAGAGAGCCCAAACTAAAACGATCTTAAAAGCAATAAAAAACAAATAAAATACCCTACCCCCAAATACAATAATACATTAACCCAAGACTTGAGACCAAAACTTTTCAAAACCTAGGAGAGAATGCTCTGCCCTTTTCAAGAGAAGGCACACTACATTGGTCCTGCACAACAACAACATTTAATAGAGGGTACCTAAAGTACATCCACTGTGAGGTGCAAAGAATTGGGACTATTGGTTGGATTGCATTATAGAATATTTATTCAAGCCTATACTGAAGAATCTGGTCGATTAAAGTTCAACACTAATTTGGTGCCAACCGAATTCAGGAGGAGCTGGACTTAGAGCGCTTTTGGGAATACTCTAAGCTGATGATGTGTTTAACTCCACCTCCCACAGCTCTGCCTGCTCTTTTCTACATCCATTGCCAGAACAAACCCGAAAAGTAGAAACCTTGGAGGGAAGTAGCCTCAGATATCCATGTCCTAAGCCAGGGGACACCTGCAACTTTAAACACTCAAAGAGCCATTTGGACCCATTTCCCACAGAAAAGAAAACACCGGGAGCCACAAAACCCTTCCCATGCCTGACTATTTCTTGAGCGGCCACAAAACTAGCATATGTAGTTGAATTAAACGTTCTGTTTCCTTCTGAAACTTTTCTGTTTCCTTCTGAAACTTTTCTTTTCTTGGATTTATCCATAGTTGGCTTACTGGGGGTTGAAAATCGCGTGCCGGCGGATGTCACACATTGGCAGTTGTGACGCATATTTTGAGTGACAGAGAGCCACAGCAGAGGGGTAAAAGAGCCATATGCTATTTCCGAGCTGCAAGTTGCTGACCCCTGTCCTAAGCCATATAGTGTCAACGATTGCTAATAACTAAATGGTTTTCTGAAGCGCACAAATCTACAAATCATACAAATAAATGTAAACTCCAGATTCTAACATTTAATAGATGAACCAATAAATTTTAGGACTTCGACTGGTGCTTACAAATGACACCACAAAGGATTATTCATTTCAGAAAACACTCTTTCCTTGCTCCGAAAATCAAATTATAAGGGAAAGAAGTGCATGGGATTGTAAAATAAACCATTTCACTCAGTTTGTTCATTCAAGCTACAATCACTAGGAAAAGTTTTAAACTTTTGGGGTTTTAAATTAAGCCAAATTTATTTAATACTTTTAAATTATTTTAAATTGATGTCTATTCTGTTTTTAAATAGGCTGTACACCGCCCTGAGTCCTTCGGGAGAAGGGCGGTATAGAAATAAAATTATTATTATTATTATTATTAAAATATTTTAAAATGATTATATTTTTAAATGGTCATTTAAAGAAACAAAATGTAATCTTAACATGTCTTTTTCAAAAAGGCAACTGAATTTTCTTGGTTTTTTTTTCCTTTGAAAAATGTTTTACATCTCCTCCAAAAAGCTTCTTTGGTTCAGTTCTTAGATGAGAAGCGAAATGTTTTTTTCAAAGGAAAAAACCAAGAAACTCCAGGACTTGTCCAAGCAATCTCTGAGAACTGGACATAATTGAATGGAAGAAAACTCTACACTTATTTATATCTTCTGGAGAACGAAGAAAATGTTAATGTGTACTAACAATAGTGTTAAGAAAGGAAAATGCCTGGAATTGTGCTGATGTGGGCGTTTGCAGAATTGTTACTCTAGTGAACAATCACTAATAATCATGATCTGAAAAGTATTGATATGACATGTGTGAGGTTTTTTTTTCCCCACAGGAAGACGTTGACAAAGCTGTTAAAGCAGCAAGGAAAGCATTTGAGTTTGGATCCTCCTGGAGGACAGCAGATGCTTCAGAAAGGGGCAGGCTGTTGAACAAACTGGCGGATTTAATTGAAAGAGACTATCTTCTCTTAGCTGTGAGTCTAAGTTAAGCAAACCTAACTTTTTACAATGAGATTCTTTCAATGCCTTTGAGTACTCCAGTGAAATGATATATTCTTGTTTTAAGAGAATATAACCAACCCAAAGTCATAGTTTAGAAAAATCCACATTGTTTCCTTGTCAGAAAAGCTGCCTGTTGTGTTCAGCGAGTTATACAAGATAGATTAAGATCTCCCTTGTCTTTCTTAAGCAAGACAGAAAAATGACCTAGTGTGATAAGGTAACATTTCATCACTGTTACTGAAGAAAAATAATGAAGTGAAGAGGGCACCAGGTAATGCTCCCAGTATTAATTTGAAAACCAAGTTGTACTGAGGGGAGTCTCCAAATTTCCAAAGTAACCTTTAGGTCAACCACAATTTTAGAAGAATGTTTAAAGTATAAGAATGTTGGATTTGTTTTGCTGCTTTCCTGCACAAGCCCATCTAGTTTGACGCTATTCACCTCAGGACCTGAGAATGAAAAGTACAATCTTCAGTTACATGTTCAAAGTCTTAATCTTTTTTTTTTTTTAATCAACTATAAATTTGATGCAGAGATTATCATCTCTCAAACAAGGAGGAAAAATTGGAGAAATTGAATGAATTAATTGACTAATTTCAAAGAATGTGGGTGCATTATAGATGAAAGAATGAAAATGGTTGTGGAACCCATCCCAATGGGTTTAACCATTTCTTTTCCATTCTTTGCTCAGCCCAGAAAACCAAATTTACAAATATAAAATAAATATCTTCATTCAGAAAGGGCTGTGAAGTAACATTTTATGAACGATACAGCAATTACAAGCAATATTTAATCTTTTGTGCTATTATTGATTATCTGTGTGTATATGTGTGTTTTCAATAAATTGGTAGATTACCTAAACTTTTGAAGCAGTCATTTGAAAAAACTGTTACTCAATCTTTGACAGCTAAACTGTTATATCTAACTAAAGTGAATGAATAACTTAATGTATCGGTAGTAGTCTAAAAAAAAAGTAATAGAGGATTATGTTTTGGGGCTTAGTTCAAAATGCAAAGTCTTTTCCTTTTTCTATGGAGTGAATTTCGCTCTAGAAATAGTACTGGCAACATCTTCCAGAAAAATGATACAGCAAGAGTCGAGCAAAGAGTATGTTTACCGGCTGCAGTCTTCTCTGAGATTAAACAACTCCATTCTAGAGCTAATACATGCTGATGGCCATTATCCTTTGAGATCATGTATCAGTTAGATAACTATCCTCAAAAGAACCGCTCTAGAATTACTCCTTAGGAAACCCCTCAAAGCTACAGATTCAGTTCATTACATACATTTCTGCAACATGATCATAATGCTCAGTTGCTTTAATAAACATAAAAAGATTTGTAAGATTTTTGAAGCCTATTGTTCTGTCCCCAACTGAAGATAATCTTTCTTTCCCAATGTCATTCTTAAGTCATCATGACATAGTTAGTGTAATTCTTAGTAAACCAGTATTAAAGACAGTTACATTTCTTTCATTTATCTACAATGATTAATTTTTTTAAGCCGTTCTTTGTTTCAGACAATGGAGAGTCTTGACGGCGGAAAGGTTTTTTCAAACGCCTACCTAATGGACTTGGGTGGTTGTATCAATACTTTGCGCTACTTTGCTGGCTGGGCTGATAAAATCCAAGGACGTACCATCCCCATGGGTGAGTCATTCTGGACAAGGTGTCCATGAGATAAAGTTGGTTTAATGTGAATTAAAAGAAGCCTTGAGTGAAAACTTTTTCATCTGAGAAAAATGCAACCTTTAGAAATCTGTTACATAAAAGTATATTGGTAAAAGCTTTATCAGTAAGGATTCATTTTGGGTTTTTTTTCAATGATTGGTACATCTTGTATAATTCATTCCTGTAACTTTCCATCCTAACTGAAGTTCCTTCAGTTGGAAGGATTAGCGGGTTTTATTATAAATGCTTTTGTATTCTCTGTGTGTAAGAATACAATTATATTTTCTTTACCAAGTGATGTTGCAGTCTGACTGATTGTATAACTATTCAAATTGAGCAATCTTTGGATTTTTTTTTCCTCAAGAGCCCAGCTTTTAAAAAGAACAATATCTAAGGCTGCAGGAAATATGTTATTTTTCGACTTTAAACAATACACACACACGCTGTATAACACAGCGGTCACCAACTGGTGGTCCATGGACCACTGGTGGTCCATGAGAAAATTTTGGTTGTCCGCAGAAAAATCTTTGCATTTTTGTATATTGCACTAAATCAGGGACCCGCCAAAACAATTAATTCCACTCGCTGACGGGATGGGGTCCTTCAGGCACTTAGCTTGGCTGCCTGTTTAGTAGCTCCAGCTCTTCCCTCCCTCCCTCGGGAGTCCAGGTGCTTCAGTGAGCAGCGCACAAAACTTTAGCTAGGCTCCTCGAGAGACAGAGTTTGCAGGGGGGCAGTCTAGCACCATGGCTGGCTACAAGACAAACATTCATTCTTGGCCGTATTTGAGATTCCTAGCTGCAATGGACAGCAAAGCTAGGGTTGACCCTGGGCGCTACTCTCTGCTAACAGGCGACCAAACTAAGTGCTTGAAGGACCCTATCCCATCACTAATTCATATTAGTGGTCTGCGGGATTTAAAATTATGAATTTAGTGGTCCCTGAGGTCTGAAAGATTGGTGACCCATGGTATAACAGACTCAGCCATATAAATGACATCCATATGGAATTCATCTTAACATCCTGTGAAAAGGCCAAATCTTCACAGCCTTCCAGAAGACTAGAAAGATCACACCCTTCCTCTAAGTTGACTTCTAGTATTTTAGCTTCTTGAAATCCAAACTGATTTTTGGTCACTTGTCCTAAATAAGAATGAGCTAAACTGGTTCCCCTATCATCTTATATACATTGTAAGACTTACCTTTCAATTATTACTTTAATTTTTGAAGTCATTTGCAATGGACAAAATATTATCTGGTCCGGGCACATTTCAAAGGATGTTAATTGCTGGTCTTGAAACTAAATTTCTCAAATAACTAAATAAACTAAAGAACAGAAGAAAGAAATGAATAGAAAATTTGTCCATTTTGATTTTTTTACATGCCTAAACTTTCATTTTAACATATACACTGTAATTATGCCAATAAGAACTTGCCAGCATTTATTTAGACATTACAGGTTGTCCTCACTTGGTGAACACTTGTTCAGCAATCTAAGTTACAGAACTGCTGAGCAAGTAAATTTACAAAGGGTCTTCAAAGTTATGGCTATTGGAGCATGCCTGTAGTCACACAGCTGTGACTCAGCACTTGGCAACTGGCATTACAACAGTCACTACACCCTGTGGTCATGTGATCACCCTTTACAACCTTCACAGCTGGCTTCCAACAAGCAAAGTCAATGGCGAAGGCAGCAGGAAGTCACAAGTTTGTGCTCACATGTCATTGTGTCATGTGACTTGTTTAATGGCTACAGCCAAAACTGATGAACTGGCATTATAAAGTCAGGAGCAGTCATGTGATTTTGCGATTTCATGATTTGTCACTTAGCAAGTCCAAATTGTAGTCAGTAAGTGAGGATTAACTGCAGAGATGCAAACATACGACAAATATACAGAGATTATTCTGAAGTGCCTCCATTTCTGCTGGTTAGCAAGTTTATGCTTTTTAAGAACAAAGGAAGAAGCTGGGTATCACAATTTTAAAAAAATGAAAGGAATATCAAAGTGCTTTTGAGCCCCTGATTAAAGAAGCTGGAAAAAGTCCAGGAAAACAACCAGAGGATTTTGCTTCTGATTGTCTTGGTAAACAATCAGGTAAACAAGAGCAGATCTATGAACTAAAGTTGGAATTTTAATCTTAATTTTCCTATATATGTTGCTATTTAAGCTTCCCGGGTATTTGTGTTCTTTGAACAAGCTCCACAGTTGCTTATTTTATACAATGAGAATCTCTCTGCAGCAGACTTCCCATTATCAGTTTATATTTTCTATTTTTTTTTAAAAGTGAGATCATTTTTAAATTGCAATCTGTGAAAACTGACAAGGTTTTTGTATTCTTTCTTCATTTTTATTTATTTTTTAATTTGATCTTTATGCCGCCCTTCTCCGGAGACTCAGGGCGGCTTACAATGTGCTCAGCAATAGCCTTCATCCTTTTGTATATTTTCTACGAAGTCAGCTTATTGCCCCCACAATCTGGGTCCTCAATTTACCTACCTTAGAAAGGATGGAAGGCTGAGTCAACCTTGAGCCTTGGCGAGATTCGAACCTGCAGTAATTGCAGGCAGCTGGTCTTAATAACCAGCTTAATAGGGTGCCTTAGACCACTGTACTACCAAGGCTCTTTTTATTTTATTTATTTTATTTTTAAAAAGAATTTTATTTCATTTATCCCTCGTGAATTTGATCAATTGGGAAAGAAAAACTGATTATCCTGGTCCCACAACTTAATTCCACAGCGTCATAACAGAATTGGGGCCATTTTTTCTGATCTTTTAAGCAATTAAGGTTCTGAGAGTCCTATTTCTCTCACCTACCAGAATTAGAATGGAGGACAAAACCAGGCAAGGTGTTCCCTAGAACAGCGGTCCCCAACATTTATGGCTCTGGGGGGGCGAAGGCAGCAGGGATGGGAGAAGGGATACTTCTGTAGATCAGTGACCCCTGTCCTAGAAGATAATTGATGGTAGCAAGAAAAGTCATGCTGCAATACCGAGAGACAAGGTAGAGCTGGTTTGTATAGATGTAAAATACTTCTGAGAGCGATGGATTAAAGCTTCCAACCTTTTACCTTACAGATTTAGTCTTGTTGCTATACCAGTCATGCAGGCTTGTTTAATGGAAAAGTAGAGTTGCTGAAATTCCTTTTTTCTGTGTAAAAGGGATGTTGAGTGGCTCACCAACTCCACTGTCTTAAGTTTTATATTTGGTTATGATTGAATCTAAGCACATTTGCATTTTATTTGCTTGTATTATACTGTAGCAACAGGCCACAATTGCAACAGCCTAGTCCTATAGCAATTACAGGTTAACAAGGCAGATTTTCTTTTTTACTCTTGCTATATCTTCTGTGTTTTCTTATTATTTTACCTAGATGGAAACTATTTCACATTTACTAGACATGAACCTGTTGGAGTTTGCGGTCAAATCATTCCTGTAAGTATCATGTATATAATAAACAAAATGAGTGATGTCTTTCACTTCACATAAATTGCCATTCGTGGATAGGTTTTTTATGCCCCAGAGGCTGTAACTAACAACAAATGGAACAATATGCATCAGTTTGATAGGTTTAATTTAATTTTAATTTATCTTGAATTAAATTTTTGTCAATAAATACATAAACTGAGCTCCTGAATATTTATTAACTTCTCCCTTTTATCTCATTAAAAATTGTCATTTGCTTACAATTTTGGGGCTCTGAGGACTACACATCCAGGCCCACCCAGTTGGGTACCCTTGAATTATGTGTTTATGGACAAAAATGCATATATGCATAGCTATTTTAACTCCCAATAATATGCTTTTTCCTGTGAATTGAATTTAAGAGATGCTGACAGTTTCTCTAGATTGAAGACTGAGTGTATATTCATACTTTTAGTTAGATGTTTCGTCATTTAAATTAATTTGTTTAATAGTTAGTGCATGTTTTCACATTCCTGAAGCCACCTGCTGAGGACAATTGGTTTGCTTGTTTATTTCCTGACTATATAGACTGCTCCAATCAGCTAATTTTAAGTGGCATACAATTCCCCCCCAAATCACCATTTGGGTTTAGAAACAAACAGTTAAGAGCATTTATAAAACTGGAAATACAACAGAAACCAATTCATCATCTGAAGGGATATTGATAAGATTGCTGACGGCCACAAAAGCATTTCAAACTGATTGCACATTAGTAGAACTCAGCTTTCTGAGACCTAAGAAAAGAATATACAAAAAGAGTGTTATAGTATGTAAATAAAAGTGCCTCAAACAGGAACTTTTGTGCTTCAGTCAACAAAAGAACTTAAAAGGAAGGATGTAACAAACTTATAGTGTACAAGATGGCTGCTTGGCTAAAAGAGGTTAACAGAATATTCCCAGCTAATTTGATTAATAGAAGTTCTGGGATCTCCAGTCCCAAAAAATCCAGAAAGCACCAGGCTAAGTAAAACTGATACATCAGTCAACAACAAAACAACAAGCCTATGAAGAAATTGAGGTACCTTCTCCCTGGTTCTTCACTCATGTCTACAGTATACAACTCATTAGTAGAACTGTATACAAATGTGTTGTGTTCTGGTTTTGCAGGATGGGGAACCTGGCTGATGGTTTTATTTCATCAAGCTTTCCCAGGGGAAAGGAAAAAGTCTCCAGTAGTTTCTCAATGAATGAGACTCACCATTAGCATGGATGTTGCTCTGCTTTGTCTCCATCCAATCATTGTTAAAGTTGATCTTCATAGATTTAGTTTTTCATGACTACAGGTGGTTAATGAAACTGTGTTAGCAATATTGGGCACCGTGTGGCTTGCTCTACAATTTCCCTGAAATAGCTATACTTGAAATATTGTGTGTGTGTTTTTATATGCATTTAATGTTGACAAAATTGTACAAAATAGACTTGAGAAAATATGTTTAAAAATCAGAACACTTTCTTCATAAAACCTCTAGCTCAGGTTAGATTCACAGATTAAATATGATGGGAAGTGCCAGAAGATACTAAGAAGGTCAAGGAGGATGTTAGTACTATATAATCCTTCTACCCTTCAAATAGAGAACTTCTGCCAGTGTCTGAAACTTTTCACTGGAGCCTTCATACCTGCTGTGTCACCTCCAAACATAAATCTGAGTACCATGGAATGGTTTGGGAACTTAGGGTTGATCATCTAATTATCTCTATTAACCACTTGCTAAAATTTTATCTCCTGCTTTGAAACAGAATAGGAGGAGTGCATACATTGAATAGATAGATGAGAATATAACTTGAATAGCCCATAGCTATAGTTATAGCTTTAGACTAGATAAGTGCCCTTTGAATCTCTGGAATATTGGAAGGTGCGTCTGGTTGACCCCTGTCAGGGTCACTCTGGTTGCTCACCAGGATTTGCTGAGGACAGAAAGTAAACAAAAGCCATAAATCCTGGTTCTAATAGTTTAGCCTTTGATGCAATCTAGTCTAATAAAAGTTTATAACCTTCACTAATTACAGTGCTTATTGTTTCTGAATCTCTTCAAAAGAGATGCTCTGCCCTTTGGCAACACACCAACAGCCTTGTTTCTAGTGCCGGCCCCTGAAAGGAGCCCCCAGTTGGTCGGCTGTCTCTTCTTCGGTTCAATGGAAACATATTAATCAAACCTCAGTCTTACACTTGGGGCTGTTTTCTGATGGGTGGTGGACGTTTACAAAGTACAAGTAGGAAATATAAACTTGTTATAATGATTTGTTGGTCATGGCTTCTTACGGTGCCTTTGTAGTGGAACTTCCCACTGGTTATGTTCATTTGGAAGATTGCCCCGGCCCTTTGTTGCGGAAACACGGTAGTCGTCAAGCCAGCCGAGCAAACTCCACTGACTGCTCTTCACATGGGCGCTTTAATTAAAGAGGTGAGTTGCCATAGCAAAACGACTGTGTGCAGGTCCCGAAGAAGAAGGGAAATGGATGTAAATGTGATCTTTACATGACGGTGCATATAAATGGTAAGGGCTAGTCTGCTTTGTGTCAGAGGAGCTCACAGCATGCCTGGCCTTGTCTTGGGCTATTGTGTTGTATTGCAAACCGCTGAAGCACATCCAAGGTTAGAAGCTCACATGCTTTTCCAGCCTAAATTGTTCAGAAAACAAATCATTAGCAGCTTAGTAGACTGAACATCTTGGCAAACCTCACTCTTTGGGGAGGCAAAAACAAACAAGAGCCGGCTCAGAAAAAGCAAAGGGAGGGGCAAAGAGGGGGATGGGAAGGGTGGTTTTGATGTTTCACATGAGCATTTCGGTGATGAAACCTGGTAATTGGACTTGATGTTTTAATATAAGTTTCTCACTGAAACGTTTGCCTTACCCAATAATTGAACATGAGCTATATGAAACTGTCAAGTGTCAAGCAAGGTGTGCCCAGGGTAAAATACACCTGTTATAAAATTGTAATTCGAAACATCCTCACTTAGAAGCCACTTGGATCAAATGAAGAGGACTGAGACTACATTGGGGTGGACAACGTTTCAAGCTTTGGCTTTCAGTTCAAAATCTTGCATAAGGTCCTGGCGTGCAAAGTAATTGCAAGCGATCTGCCAAGACTGTCCAATTCTACAGGCTTGCTGCTTCTTCCCAGGATCTCATGAGATCTCATGTCATGAGTGGCACAGACCGAAAGATTCTAATTAAATACTTTTCTACAAATTGAGGTTATTTTTAAAGCAAGTTGAATATTGGGAGGAGGGAGTCCTAACAGGCCCTTAACCAGGTGCTCAACCAGCCAACCATTAAGTAACATAGCAAAGGGCAGCTAAGATTCTGTAATGATCGATGGTCAAAAGTATTACTCAGAGAGCTTATTGCCCGTATGTTCCTATACAATCTTGAAAAAAATGCAGAAAGTCCATAACTTATAATTATTAGTTTAGTTATTATTTGTTTAGTTATTCTTTTTGATCAATGGCTTACAACCAGTACTCAAACTTGCAACTGTTGCAACATACCCAACATCATATCATTGTGACTGGCAACCCAATTTGTGACTGTTGCAATGTCCTGAGGTCCCATGATCGCCATTTGTGATCACCCTTTGCAATCTTCCCAGCCTGCTTCCAACAAGCAAAGTCACTGGGGGAAGCTGGTTTCATTTAACGGCTGTGGAGATTTACTCAGTCTTAAAAAAAAGAAAAAAGTAATAAAATCAGGTTCCCTTCACTTAATGACCTCATTGCTTAGCAATGAAATTACAGTCCCAATTGTGATCATAAGTCATAGAGTTTCTGTAAAGTGATTTGTGCTGTTTTGAAGGTGAGTTAGCCCATATTTTGAATACTCTCTCATTTTTTGGTCCATTAATATACTACTTTTCTTCTTTTTGGAAGCCTTCTAAGCTTTGGATTTAGTTTTGTAGTGGAGAAATTAGGGCCATCATTAGGACTTGGCATGGGTTAGGGTTAGGGAACACCCTGTCTAGCAGAATTTAAAGCTTACCTTGCAGAAAGGGTAAAGGATCTGCTAAGGAGTAAGTCCCTAAAGAGGGATTTAGTCAAGAGTTACACACCCCAGAGACAGAAGGAAGCATGAGAGAAAAAAAACCCTTTGGAATAATTTTCTTTAGTACAGGATGAAGAAATTTGGGCAAGCTTTCAAGATTCCATTGGTATATCCCACAACAGTGTTTTTCAAACTTGGCAACTTTAAGAGGTGTGGACTTCAGTTTCCAGAATTTCCCAGCCAGCAACTCTGAGAGTTGAAGTCCACACCTCTTAATGTTGCCAAGTTTGAAGAATACGGCCTTACAACAATAAAATAGCATTCCTGAATAACATCTGCTTCTTGATTAAGCGTACCTCAAATGGCTGACAGCCTGGTTCTCTCTGTACAAGTGCTTCTGCATGAGAACTTAGTTTTCTCTTGGCTCCATGTTGGGCAGCCACCATCTTACATTGTCCCACATGCCATTAATTTCTTGGCATCATTGCCATGGATCATGAGTAATTTGAGAAAGCTATTGTTTGCAAGACTAGAGCAGAGTACCGATTTGGTTTCTGTTGAGAAGTGTCACCTTCTAATGCCATATCAGCAACTGGCTTGCTTGTTGAATAGCCAATATGGAGCAGAGGTGAATTCAGAATTATGGAGAATGGTTGATAAAAGTTAAGTGATGGAAATAGGTGATAATAAATCATTAGTAACTACCACTCTTGAAAAAAATTCAACAGAAATTTTGGGCTCAATAGAAGCAAAGTTTGCCAGCCACAATTTGTTGAGATCACACAATACTTTAGCCAAATACATACCATGGATTGAGATGATGTATGAATCTGGTCTTGAGAAAGAATAAAAATATAAGAAATTGGGAAAGCTCTACTAAAAGGTGACAAAATTTTACTCTCTTCTTCCAGGCAGGATTTCCACCAGGAGTGGTGAATATTGTGCCAGGATATGGTCCTACTGCTGGAGCAGCCATTTCCAATCACATGGATATAGATAAAGTGTCATTCACAGGCTCAACTGAGGTAGTTCCTTAATATTATGAAGAACTGAAATAGAAAAATTTAAATTCCAATTCTGACAAATCCTAATTTGTTTCTATGTAATTGGGTTGATTTTTTCATTTTTAACTGAATTAAACAATATATCTGTAATTATTTCTTGATTACAGGCATCTCAAATGCTTCTTTGCCATGTAATTTTTAAATCTTATTTTGAATTTGTTGGAATTCTACATGGTAACTTTTTTTTTTACTACAGTTTGGGTCCCCAAATTATTTTGAATTGTGAAAAAACAATGACAAATTTTATAAATAAATGCAAATAAAATATATTCCCTCTAAAAAAAAACCCCAAGAGTTTTGGAAGATGATAATCAATCTGAACAACAGCGGGACAATTTGCAAAAGATAGTCAGTGTTGGGATCATGCAGAAAAATCACATTCTGCATTTTCATTCATTTTATCTGAAAAACATATTTAGGCATTCAAAGAATATATGTTCTTATATTCTATTTTGTTGGACACATTCCACATTAAAAAAAAGTATAGCTCATAGGAAGACGCCTTATTATAAATCAGAATATTTGCTTCTCAAGGCCCAAATTATCTATTCAAGGCAGTATTGTAATTTGCAATCTCCTACTTCTTGCAAGTCAACTAAGATTGAATTTGGCACTTTCCCTTGAAAGGGTTCAGCTCTGTTTAGTGTCTTTCTTTTCCAGGGATGGTTGACGGTGACCCAAAGGATGTCAATGAGGAATGAGAAGCTCTTCTTTCCCCCAAGTGGCTTTGTCACTTTAGGGGTGGGCAACTCTGCAAACTTTATGATCTGTGGACTGGCTCAGGAATTCTGGGAGTTGAAGTCCATGGATCATAAAGTTGCCACAGTTGTTCATCCCTGCTTTAGGGACATTATGTTAGGAGCCATGTGCCAACCATGACCACTGCCAGAATCAAAAATGACCATGGCCACAGTGCAAAAGCTCATGGCCAAATTATGGGGCTAGGGTCTGAAGGGAAGTGGTCAAAACAGGTACAACCAGTGCCAAAAAAAGAGCAACGGTCACCTCACAATCTTTTTTTCAGAAGGCAATTTACATTTCAATTTCCATCCCATTTCCTGTCTCAATGTTTCATTTGTATTCCCTTCAGGTGGGTCGAATGATCAAAGAAGCTGCTGGAAAGAGTAATCTGAAAAGGGTCACTCTGGAACTTGGGGGGAAAAGCCCCAATATCATTTTTGCAGATGCTGACTGTGAGTGGATCATTTACTCGGGATTTACTTTCTTTAAAACTAAACATTAAGCAAGATATAACAGGAATGCTTTTCTTTGCAGTGGATAGTGCTGTGGAATTTGCACACATTGGTGTGTTCTACCATCAGGGGCAATGCTGCATAGCTGGATCTAGGATTTTCGTGGAAGAGAAGATCTACGACGAATTTGTGCATAGGAGTGTGGAAAGAGCCAAGAAAAGCATCCTAGGGAATCCTCTGTCTCCCGGAGTAAATCAAGGTCCTCAGGTAAGTTTTAATTAATCACCATATCATTGTTGTTGTTTTTTAAATCAGAGTTGCCAGAGTCAAGAATCAGCCCAAATGCAAGATTCCTGGCAGCTTGATTGAAGCCTTATTGCTTGCCAAAGTACTTTTTTAAAAGTTTAATATGGCTCTTCAGTGTGATTAGCTCCTTTCCTTTGAATAGTCTTTGTATATGAAAGCATTGCCAAATGGAATTCAATTTCTCATTTGATTTTCACATAATACTTACCTGTCTCTTTGAGGCTGTCCCCGTTTCCTGGTTCTCTGGGGCTGCAGCTTCCTGTTTTCTTCTGCACACCTGCTGAACTTGCTCTAGCTGCCTTGAGGCAACTGAACTTAGCTAGATTTGAGAACCAATTGCTCAACCTAACCCTACTGGGCGCAGAGTCCCACCCTATGTGTGATTCTCTGACAAGCAGGCACAGATTGTCTTCACAAAGAACATTTTCCTGACAGATGGTTATTCTGAACCAGTCTGCTTATTAAAAGTAGGATGGTAGCTGTGCCATTATCTATTACTCTGTTTCTGACAGCATGACAGAAGCTTGGTTATTTCTGTCATTTAACCAGGATTTCTACTTAGAAACTTTGACAACTCTTTGAAAAGATGCAAGGACATAACTTCACAAATGCGCAGACAATCCACATTGAAAATGCTGGATATTTTGTGCAGAATGTATATTTTTCACTGATTAGGGAGCTGAAAACAGGAATGTGGAAACAGTAATATTTGGCCTGTCGTCCCTGAAATAAATCAATGGGCCTTTCCCTGCTTTTATCCAGCATTTGCATAAACATGCCCTGGCAATAATATTTATATGCCATTATGTTGCCTTCATTTGATTTCTAGCCCACGAATGAGATACATACAAGTTGTCCTTACTTATGAATAGTAAAATAGCATTTCCCCCTTAATTTTGTCCAAGAACAAGTTGTTGTTGTTAAATTTTATTCGCCGTTCATCCCACATAGGGATACTCTAAATGGGCTACACTAATTTTTTAAAATGAAAAAATAAAAAGTAAAACAATAAAATAAAATAATAGAACAATAAAATAAACCACAAAAAAGAAAACAGAGAAAATACATCAACATTAGTTAAAAATAGATGGGTGAGTGGGGAGCAGAGAGTAGAGAGGAGGGGAGGTGGAACCTGCTGTCAATCTAGCATCCAGAGTAGCTGAAAGTATATACAATCTGTTGGGTTTTTTCACTCTCCCTTATAGGTTCTGCCAGCGGACCTGGGGAATACAGAATGGGATGGAACCCGTTAAATGGCTGGTGTGATGTGTTGTCCCTGGGGTGGGGAGTTATTATATTATTTTATTATTCTCCTTTATTAGTTTTATATATATGAGGTTTTTATATTCCTGTAAGCCACTTTGAGTCACCAGGTGCGAATAGGTGGCAATATAAATTCAAACAAACAAACAAACAAACAAACAAACAAATAAATGAGTCAAGTGGCTAACAGTGCCTTGAAAAGGAAGCAACTGGGGCAGGATTGGGATCAGCATTGAGAACTGCAAATTTTATGCCACAGTCACAGCCTTCCTCAAAATGATACCCTCCAGGCACTTGGAACGTCAACTTCCAATTCAGCCTGAGAACTCTGGGAATTTAATTCACTGTAGGGAACCCACTGTAAAGAATTATGAAACAAATGAGTCTATACAGGCAGTTCTCGACTTATAACCATTCATTTAATGACCGTTTGAAGTTAAGATAGTGCTAAAAGTGACTTGCAACCTCACTCTTATGAGCATCCCCATGTCACATGATAAAAATTCAAGTACTTGGCAACCAACATCTATTAATGTCAGCTGCAGTATTTCAGGATCATGTGATCCCCATTTGGCAGCCTTCCCAGGCGGCTTCCAACGAGCAAAACCAATGAGAGAAGCTGGATTTGCCCAATGACCCTGTGATTTGATTCACATCCATGGTGATTTGCTTAACAACTCTGGCAAAAAGATCGTAAAATCAGGTGTGACTCATTTTAAGCACTGCATCCCTTAGCAGGACAGGTTCCAATCCCAACTGTGCTCATAAATCAAGGACTACCTATAGTTAAGTATGGTCTACAATCCTGGTGGCTTCATGGAGAGTTATTTACAAATAACTCCTCAGATCGATACTCCTGGAAAGAGTGGATTATAAAAATCTGTGACATTGGTGTGAGCCTTCTTTCCATAAACTTAATTATTCATGTGTCAAACAGTTTCCAGATGTTTTGTCCAGCAGTTTCTATCTGGTATTCATGATAAATTGAAATAGGCCTTCATACGACGCTCAATCATTCAGTCCCTAGTCATCTCACAGCTGGATTACTATAATGTGTTCTACATGGGGCTACCCTTGAAGAGCATTCAGAAGCTATAGCCGGTCCAGAGTGTAGCAGTGCAAATAGTTGTGGAGGCTCCAAGAATGGCCCGGGTAACACCACTGCTCCGTGAGCTGCATCGATTATCAGTCTGCTTCCGGGTGCAATTCAAGGTGTTGGTAATCACCTTTAAAGCCCTTCATGGCATGGGTTCAGGTTACTTGAGGGACCGTCTCACCCCACTGGGATGGGCCTGTACCACTCATGCCAGGGTTAGATTTAACCTTGTTAAATCTTTCATAGAGCTACAGTTGTGAATTAGGGTTTAAGTTAGTATGACTTCTACAAAATAACAATCTGAAGCACAGACATTGTGCTTCAGAAAATAGCCTACCAAATTAAAACAATACGAGAGGAATTAATATGAAAAGAATCTAAGAAAGATCCAGTCCATGACAACATAGGGTTTTTCTAAAAAAACAAAACCAAAAAAAGAACTTCTCTTCTTTATATCCTTAATTACTGAACTTCATGAAAAGTGCTGGCCCAAAGCCAACATCTCGATAGCAAATTGCTTCATTTTCATCCCCCTGTATAAGCATTTGTTCCTGCTTTGTAATCCTAAAGCCCCAGAATTGGCTGGGAAGTGACTTATCAGTGCAATATTTTCCATCCAGATTGATAAGGAGCAGTATGATAAAATACTTGCACTAATTGAGAGTGGGAAAAAAGAAGGCGCCAAGCTGGAATGTGGAGGAGGCCCCGGAGGAGACAAAGGCTTTTTCATTCAGCCGACGGTTTTCTCTGATGTTACCGATGACATGCGCATCGCCAAAGAGGAGGTGAGTTGATGCAGCACGCTGGGCATTCGGGCCCAAATGTTTCAGTAGCTGAAACGCAACATGCTTTTTTAAATAAGGAAACATGCAGGATTCGAGGATATGCAAACAGATTTTTTTTTCAGCCAGAGTTGAATCCAGTGTATCGTAACTAATTAGTTATTCAGAGTTATCTAGTGTCAAGAGATGCTTTCACCAATCAAGAACAGTGGTGGTATTGAGCCGGTTATATCCAGTTCGGGTGAACCTGTAGTGACGGCTGCAGAAGGCTCCGCCCACCTGCCCAGACATCATCACATCTCGTTTTTGACACTCTGCGCATGCGCAGAAGGGCCTACACATGCGTGGAGGTAGCACGTGTGAGCAAAGCGACTGTGCACATGCGCTCACATTTGTGAACCGGTAGCGAAAGTAAGTGAATATCACCCCTGATCAAGAAGTGTCTTCCTGGACCAGGGGTGGGCAATTATGGCACCTTTACGATCTGGGGACTTCAACTTCCAGAATTCCTGAGTCAGACATGCTGGCTCAGAAATACTAGGAATTGAAGTTCACGGGATGTAAAGGGGCCAACGTTGCCCACCCTTGTCCTAGGCCAGTGATTCAAAAAAAGAAAAGGGGGACACCTTGGAATTCTTTTCCCCTGAATTTCTTTTGAGAAACTGAGAATCCCAGCTGATTTTGCCCAGAAGTAGCTTCAAAAAGGCACAAGCCATTTTTATCTCACTGTTAAATCCAAGAGAGCCAGAGGCATGATTCTCCTCATCCCCATGTTAACCTCATCACACCCCATGTGGGTGTGATAGATGGAGATACAATGATTGGGTGAAGATCATGTGAAATGTGTAGCTGAGTGAGAGTTAAATCATGACCTTTGCACTTCAACGCTGTAGCCACTGTATCAAATTAATGTATTTCAAAGAAATGTGATCCAGCCAGGATAAGCCTAAGAGTCTTATCCGAGGCTGGAGTAACAGATATTATTTCACAGAACATTTCTATGGGAAACACTAACATCAAAACTTCTAGTAGCAGAAAACAATTGCCCTGCTGAGTTCCTGCAAGCTGACCACAGACTCTCCAATTTTTACTATGGAATTAGATGGCCAATTCTGGATCAGTTTAGAAATATTTCACCATTCAGGTAGCCCTCAATTACAATCATTCATTTAGCAACCATTCAAAGTTACCACAGCACTGAAAAAAGTGACTTATGACCATTTTTCACATGTACAACCCGGTGGTGGGTTGCTCCCGGTTTGCCCCGGATCAGGCAAACCGGTAGCAGCGGTGGTGGGAAGCTCCGCCCACCCACCCAGATGCTTCTGCGCATGCGCAGAAGCATCACACAAGCGAACCGGTATCAAACTAAATTGAAACTGGTACAACCACTGCACAATCCTCATGGTCATGTGATCAAAATTCAGAAGCTTGGCAACTGGTTCATATTTATGGCGGCTGCAGTGTCCCAGGGTCATGTGATCCCCTTTTGCGACCTTCTGACAAGCAAAGTCAATGGAGAAACCAGATTCACTTAACAACCATGTTACTAACTTAACAACTGCACTGATTCACTTAACAACTGTGGCAAGAAAGGTCATAAAATGGGGCAAAACTCATACTTTCACGCTTAGTAAAGGAAATTTTGTGGTCTTAAGTCAAGGACTATCTATCTATATTGCACCAGATTCCCCTACACCACACTCCTTATTAAAGGAAAGAGAATAGGTATCTAGCTCAATAGAGACTTAGATCTACTGAGTTACAGTAGTCCCAATTAGCGAGAAACGTTGTCCAAAGAAAGATAGGGTTAGATGACCACCTGAAGTGTCTTTAAAGCATAAGCTCTGAGTTATGAAACTGTCACTTTAGAACTTGAGGGGAAAAGAAATCACTTTTAACTTAAATTGTGTCACCTGCTAGTAGCTCTGAACCCCTACAGATGGTTCTCCTTAAAGGAACCAAATTGGTTTAGAGGAACCAATTATACCATTGCTCCTTTTTTCTGGGAGGAAGCTCAGATATGTCCCTGCGGGTTGGGGAAATAAAAAAAACAAAAGTCAAGATGGCAGATATATCACTCAATCCCCACCTCTTTTCACCCTTGTTAAAATAAAGGTAGAGCTTCATTTAGACCAGGGGTCTCCAACCTTGGCAACTTTAAGACTGCAAAGCTGGCTGAGGAACTCTGGGAGTTGAAGTCCACAAATCTTAAAGTTGCCAAGGTTGGAGACCCGTGATTTAGACACCTTGTCTTTTTCTTGTTCTTTTTTTTTAACTATCTCTGAGGCTCATTCACAGAATCAACATATTCATATATATCTCTGCCTTTAATTTCCAATTTCTGGTCAAAGATATTTTTTGACTGGGGGACAATATTCTTAGCTAATGCCTCTGTATGAACCCAAAATCTGAGTCTGATGGAAGTCTTTTCTTCTAGTAACAGCCCAAGGAAGCAGAATGATTGAACAACACGTTTTACATAGTGCAGTAAGCTCTGAAGATTTTAAAATCCCCAAATCCCTATAAACATGTGTGAGGAAATGATCAAGATTATAATTTTATTTTTCTTAATGAAAAAAAATTAAAATCGGTAGATTTTACTTTTCTTCCATTATAGCTATATTCATCATTAGGACAGTTTAGACAATCTACCTTGACCAAACTTGCCTTTCATTCTTATTCGTGACCCACTCGCATATCTGGTCTACTGTTCAGAGGGAAACAAAATCACCACAAGACCAGTGGTGAAATCCAAAATTTGTGGCTTGGTGGGCGTGGTTTGGTGGGCGTGGCAGGGGAAGGATACCGCAAAATCTCCATTCCCACCCCACTCCAGGGGAAGGATACTGCAAAATCCCCATTCCCTCTCCACTCCTGGGGGAAGGATACTGCAAAATCCCCATTCCCAGCCACTCTAGGGCCAGCCAGAGGTGGTATTTGCTGGTTCTCCGAAGTGCTCAAAATTTCCACTACCAGTTCTCCAGAACCTGCTGGATTTCACCCCTGCACAAGACTAAAGAGCTTGTGAACAAGTTCCAGAAATCTAAACTGGAAGAAAAAATTAGACCAAAACAAACAAATCGCCAAGATATCGTTTAAATCCTGTTCTAGTTTGTCAGGCAGAAAAAGAGCTCTGGAAGCCTCCTGGGTATAACTATATCTGGCTACGGCATACCAAGAATGGTCTTTTTTCCCCTCAGGTAAAGTAATGAGTATTTATTTCGTTCATATTTTCTTCCTTGTGTTTCTTAATATATTGCAAAATACATATTTCACAAAAGTCCAGCTTAAATTGGGACATCTTGAGACTTCTGATCTGATCTGAGTTCTGAGGTGAATTGACTTTACCTTCCAAATTTATGATTTGACTTCAGGTTTTGCATTTTTCCAACATTCTAATGTAACGCTTAGCTCACAGCCAGGTACTACCTGTAATTCTTTTAATTGCATCATTTTAGTGGTAAATACAAGATTTACTGTTTTTATTTTGTATGCACTTACATCTAAGCAAAGTACAAGATATGTATTGCACATACACACACACACATATGTATATAAAATGTGCAATACATACCTTGCTTAGATGATGCAATTAAAAGAATTGCATCATCTAAGCTGGCTGTGAGCTAAGCATTACATTAGAATATTGGAGAAATGCAAAACCTGAAGTCAAGTCATAAATTTGGAAGGTAAAGTCAATTCACCTCTGAACTCAGATCAGAACAGAAGACTCAAGATGTCCCAATACACACTTTTAAAATGCGTTTTAAAATCTAGTCCTTCGCAAATATGCAGAAGAAGCAGTGGAACAGGGTGAACAATGAGCATAAGAGAAAGTTACATGTGTGGAAATAAGTTGTGTCATTGTTTTTTCACTGAGGCAATCCCAGTGCTCCATTTGATGTTCCCTCTTATGTTCACTTTCAGATGGAGGGGATTCATGTGTATGAATCATGGAGTTGGAAAGAGCCACATAAGTTATTTAAATTAACTATATACTGGAAGCAGGAAATTAAAACCTGTAGAAACTATATACTTTGGCTGCAATGGGATGGTAACAGCAATCGAAACTTCTCTATCATTTTTTAACCAAAGTTTTTTTTATTATTATTATCATTTTATCACCGTTGTGAGTGCTTCCTTTTTTTATTATTATTAGATTTAGGCACTGTACAGGTGCAGCACAATCCTGGGTGGTTCAAAATGTCAAAGCCAAAAAATAAAAATCCAGTAACAATGAACAAGACACCATCAGACAAACCAATATACAAAGTGAATACTAAGTATAGACAAGGAAAAAATATGTTTGGAGCAAATCTAAAATCCTAAATAATGTACTGAACTTCTCATTTTTTTCCTCCTGATTTTGACCTCCATAATTATGGTTATCTTTACATTGACACAGATATTTGGGCCTGTCCAGCAAATCATGAAATTCAAAACTATTGAGGAAGTTATCAAGAGAGCGAACAATACTCACTATGGTCTAGCAGCTGCAGTATTTACCAAAGACATTGATAAAGCACTGACATTTGCAGCTGCACTTCAGGCTGGAACTGTCTGGTATGTATTCTTCTTTGGGCCAAATTGTACTTGGAAGGGAATTCAGTAGTTATAGTGCGTCTGCAAAGTTGGTCCTTTCTCACATCACCAATGCCATATGTCATGCAGTAGGATTATATTATAATTTATATTTTACTCTAGGCCAGTGTAAAGTATCTGGAGTTCAACTCCCCAAATTCCTCAGCCAGTATGCTTGTTGGGAGTTTAAGTCCATACATCTTAAAGTTGCCAATACTGCTCTAAGATAACACAGTCCCCTAAGTAACTAGTGCTAGGTATTTTGTGCTTGCCTGTTGCTGCTTCTTATGTGAGAGTTCCATGTTTTTCAATAATTTTTCTATTGTGAACCATCTAGAACAGGGGTGCCAAACTCAAGACCCGCGGGGTGTAGATCTGGCCCATGGGGCTGCCCTGGAAACAGCAAACGACCAGCCCATGGTGCCTCTGCCAGGGAAAACAGAGCTTGCGAGGGCTGCAGCCACCACCACCCCACCCCCCAGAGCATTTTTGCTGTCAGAGGGTTGCAGGAGGCCGTCACAACCTAAAATGGAGCTCAGGTGCCTATTTTCGCTGGCAGAGTGCTTGGGCCACTACAGCCCCCCCACCCCCCGACATGAGTGACATCATGCTGGCCAGACCCACCCTGGCCATGCCCACTCCGGCCCTTGAGGTCAAACACAACCCTAATGCGACCCTCAATGAAATTGAGTTTGACACCCCTGATCTAGAACGTTGTATAAAACAGGTGGGGTACAATAAATAAAATAAACCAATAAAATAATAAGTGCCTTCTATCACTCCTAATTAAGTACACACTATACTTTGCCCACCCAAGGCATCAGGGTAAAGGTGAGTAGAACATCAGTAAATCTATTGATAGATCTCAAGATGATGTATAGTAGATTGTTTGGAGGAGAGAACCAAAGCAATTTGTGGGTCAAATAATTTATGAGTTTGTTTCTAGTGTTTGTTAAAAATATTTGGCTTAAGCTCAGAGACAGTAAAAATTAATAGAATGTATGAATAAAAATTTAAAAGAGAAATGGAATAAAAGAAAATTATTTCCTTTATTTGGAAAAAATATAATCCTGCAAACATAGTTTTGGTAAAATCGGTAAAATAACAGTTCATGTGTTAGAGGCATGTGGAAGCTGAAATGAGCCTGGAGACTCATTTCTGGCAAATAAGCAGATATGTGCACCAGGGCAGTCTTCACCCCAAAAACACAAGGGCACTGATGATAAGATTAGTGTATCTTAACAGTCAAACCCCCATACTGCCAACCATTGAGACAATCAGAAACACCCCCAAAGAAATATACAAGTGACATAAGCAAAGACCCAAAGACATAATTCAGCAATTTTTACCAGAAGAACAAAAAGTGGATGGACCATAAAAAAAGGAAACTAGAGATACCTAACCTAAATGGCAATGTTGAAAGTAGAAGCTAATACCTAATACAATCACAGAGCTACATTCCTTCACCTTTAACAGGCACCTGTCTTCTGAGTCCATACCTCTCCAAGGTCAGGACGAGGAACTAGACATGGTCACCAGAAAATGGGTCACAATTGAGACCTCTAAGACCAGGCACTTTCATCAATGCAAAAATGTGTTACATTCAAGTTTTTTTTCTCACAGATTTTTAAAATATTTCTGATTGTATATCAAATTGGCACATGGTTAAGGTTTCCATTTAAGGTTGAAAAAAAGAAAGATGAGATGAGCGTGTAACAGTTCTCAAGAGACATTTGTGATATGGGATATTTTGTGTGTAAGCTGTTTTCAATGAGAGCCAGGTTGGTGCAGTGGTTAAGGCATTAGGCTAGACACCGGGAGTTCTAGTCCCATTTTAGGCACAAAGCCTAAAATGGGTGATCTTGGGCCAGTCCCTCTCTCTCTAACCCTGCAAAGCAGGCCATGGCATACCATTCCCAAAAGCTTGCCATAAAAACTGCAGGGATTTCTCCAGGCAGTCACTAAGAGTCAAGAGTGATTCAAAGGCACCAAAATAAAAAGATACTATCAGCCTCAATAGGTACACCAAGAAGTAAAACTGCTTTTATTGAGAGTGGCTGTAACAATACCACTTGCCAGTTGTACAGCTTTGATATAATTGAATATAAGGAGACCATTACCTGGGCATTCTGGGCTTTAAAAATGCTTAGCCCCTTTTGCCTAGGGGCTAAACTCTGCACAATTTCCCCAAGGCCATCTTCCTTACTCTCTACAGATATTTTGTAACATAAATATTAGGACAAGCATGCTGAGTCACTGCTATGTTGAGTAAGGATTTTAAAAGTTGCAAATGCTAGCTTGGGGAAAGTGGAACCAGAGTTTCTTTACAAATGTAAAAATTCTCTATATAGGGCAATCTCTTATGACTGAATTAAGCTGGCCATTCTACTTATAATTCTATCCCTTGTATAAGTTGCCTTTATCTTTTCTTCTTTTTCTTCAGGGTTAACTGCTATAGTGCAGTGTCTGCTCAAAGTCCTTTTGGGGGATTCAAAATGTCAGGAAATGGACGTGAGCTGTAAGTATAGCCACCAGGCTTCAGATTGAAGGGATCGGTTTGCAACTGTATGAAACACAGAGAAATGTTAGCATTCATAAATCAGTTGTATGATTCTTTGTATTAAAATAATGGGATTGTTACTGTACATTCTTGTTTGCGGGAGATTTATCTTCACACTATATAGTTTTTAACTGTTTTATTGCGTTTATGAAGAAGAAATAGGAAGGAAGCGTTACCTTCTGTGATGCTCCAGCACATTCTTTCATTCTATGATATCCATGAGCTATTTTTTAGTAGAAAGGATTTCATTTTTTATTCAGAAGTTGCTGGGGGGGAAATAAATGGCATTTTTACTCTTCTTCCTCTGCTGTTCAGGTTCATTGTCTGCTCTGGTAAACTAGTAACAAGTTACATGTTCTGATGGTCTACTCCAGGGCTGTCAAACTCGCGGCCCTTGGGACAGATGCGTCACGCGCTAGCATCCCCACGCTGGCTTAGCGAAAGGGGAAAAAGTCACAATACGTCACATGATGCCACCATGACATCGCGAGTTTGATACCCCCTGATCTATTCAATATCCAAGAATCAAGCAACTTGTCTGCATGCTCCCAGGAGAGCTTGGTCTCATTTTTACCTAATAGTAGCTCCCGCCCCAAAATAGTATCAGGATCAAATACATTACCAGACAATTTTACCATCTTGCAGTATTTACAGCCCATGGGGGAAAAAATACAGGACAGTCTAGATACAAACATTATTTCAAGAACTTATTCTTATCTCATTTCTCTTCTCTTTTTTTTTTTGAAGGGGTGAATACGGCCTTCATGAATACACAGAAGTCAAGACAGTCACAATCAGAATTCCACAGAAGAATTCATAATGGCACTACACAGCCATGTCAGTTACTAGGCCAAACTAAGCCAGTTGTGTTGTGAAACGCTTTGTAGCAGACTATATTCTCTGTTTAATTTTGATTTCATTTTTAGCTACCTTTAACAGTTATGAACAGTAACTTAGAAAATTTAAGTTAGAAAAAAAGGAGGGGGAATCATAATGCCTGAATCAAATTAACAATTTATGAACCTTATTCAAATTTTATTTGCCCATTTAAATAGATTTGTAGTGCTGTGCAAAATAAATGGTTAAAATATACATTTACAAAAATTGCTCACTTGTATTCTAGAGGTGTTAATTTCCTGTTCTTTTGTATGAACTTGGCAAAAGCGCTTATATATAACTATCAAATAAACAGTTTGCTTTTGCTAATGGTTACCTCTTGAAATCAATCTTCTGGTTCCTGCTGTGTTTGAATCTGCTCATATTACAGAACTATTTTGGATGTACACTTTATAAACCTTTCTCTCTTTTTTTCAACTGCAATTGGCACATATCAAATGCAAACAGCACAGTGGTTTAATTTTTAAAAGAATTCCAAGTCCATATAATGGAGTGTTGAAGGACTTTGGGGCTACATTTGTCATTTATTGAATCCTATAGCAAAACAGATGCCAGTTTTGCTGAATTCGGGTGGACTTACCATTTTGAGCTGCATGAAAGAAAGGCTGGATATATAATTACAGTTGGGAGTCCCTTACTACTGATCCTAACCATCACCATGACCCTTCAATTTAGATAACCATTTGACACAGAGAATAAGAATCAATTGGAAATGAAGGAAAACGTGTGGCACTCATGTTGTTTAACTCTGATTTTAATAACAAATCACTGATTTGCTCTACTGGTTAAGCCACCAGGCTAGAAAGTGCGAGAACATGAATTCAAGTACCACTTTAGCAGTGGTGGGTTTCAAAAATTTTTACTACCAGTTCTGTGGGTGTGGCTTGGTGTGGCGTGGCTTGGTGGTCATGTGACTGGGTGGGCATGGCTAGTTTGACGTCATTCACGTCTGCTGTGCATGGGGCGCTTGAAGAGAAAGCGAGCAAGACAGCTTTCCAACCTCTGTTTTTGTGGGTGTGTATGTTGTGTGTGTGTGAGGGAGGGAGCAATCTGAAGCCGATGCACCCAAACGCCTGGCAGCGGCGCGGGCAGCTTCTGAGCAGCCAGCTCCACCTGACCTACTCCCTGAGTCTCGCTGTTCTCCTCACCCCCACCCCCATCCACTCAAGCAGCAGCTTCCCTGCTCAGCCCAACAGGCTATGCATCCATGGTGCCCGCATCAACATCCCGAGAGAAGCAGAAATGATCATTGCTTGCAAGCAGACAAGCAGAGGTAGCAAGCATACGCCATGCTGTGGGAAAAATGAGAGGTCCTGTTGTCCCACAGAGCCTGCCGCTGCTTGGGGAGCGGGCCAGGAGAATGGCAAGACTCAGGGAGTAGGTCAGGTGGAGCTGGCTGACTCAGGGCTGCTCAGAAGCCACCCGCGCCGCTGCCAGAAGTTTGGGTGCCTCGGTTTCAGATCGCTCCCTCCCTCACTCATTCACTCACTCACTCACTCACTCACTCACATGCGCGCACACACCCCCAACAGAGGTTGGAGAGCTCTCTTGATCGCTCTCTCTCCAAGCGCCCCATGCACAGCCCACACTCACGGCTGAGCGCGTTTGGCTGCAGAAGAAGGCGCAGTGCAATGGGGTTGTTTTGTTCACCGAGGTGGTACTTCGGGAGGGCAGGCGGACGTCTGCAGCTGACAACTATAATGAATATGTCTACCTGCCCTCCCGAAGCACCATTGCGGCGAACAAAACAACCCCATTGCTATGGATGCATAGCTTGTTGGGACTGAGCAGGGAAGCCACTGCTTGAGTGGGGGGGGGCAGTAAGCTGCTAGCTCCTTCCCCGCAGCCCTGCCATGCTTGCCTGCCTTCCACGTGGACTTCTGCTTGCCTGCCTTCGCAAGCTGGTCACCGGGATGCCAGGAAGGCAGCATGGAAGGGAGGCAAGCATGGCAGGACTGCGGGCCATGGACCGGTTCAGGGGCGTGGCCAGCCAGCCATTGCTCCCAGTTCGGCGAACTAGTCTCAATCTCTGCTACTTACTCGCCCGAGCCGGTCCAAACAGGGAGCATTTCACCCCTGCATGGCAGGGGAAGAATACTGTAAAATTTCCATTCCCATCCCACTCCAGGGGAAGGTTACTGCAAAATCCCCATTTCTTCCTGATCAGCTAGACTCGAGAGGCAGAGAATAGATGGGGGCGGGGCCAGTCAGAGGTGGTATTTACTGGTTCTCCGAACTACTCAAAATTTCCGCTACTGGGTCTCCAGAACTGGTCAGAACCTGCTGAAACCCACCTCTGCGCCTTAGCCATGAAAGCCAGCTGGGTGACCCTGGGCCAGGCATTCTCTCTCTCAGTCCAACTTGCCTCACAGGATGGTGGTTGTGGAGAAAATAGGAGAAGGTAGGTGTGTTGGATATGAATGTTGCTGTCAGCGTCTCAGCGCTGAGACGAGGGAAGAGGGAGATAAAGCCTGAACTTTTGCCTGCTAAATCCCTTTGAAGCTCAGTCTCCTTGGAAATGAAGAGGGGGGGGAACATTCCTGTGAACTGACGAGAAAAGAAGTCAGGAGAGTGACTTGGAAGACAGCCAATGAAAAGCAGAGAATTGGGGATCGGAAAGGGAGGGATTGGGGGGCAAAGGTCAGTCCTGACTGCACAAACCATGATCCGGTTGCTGTACTCGAATAAAGAGAAAATTTCCTTAAAGATTGGCAGTTTGGAAATACATTTATTTTGAGATAGCATCGAAGTCTGACAGTTGCTTTGAGTTACTCATAAAAATAAAATAATAATAATAAATAATTGGATAATAATTTTATAATAATAAAAATAATAATTCTCCTGTGATAATCCGACAAAAACAAGATGGTCACAGATTTCCCCAAGTTAACAATGTCTTAAAATCAGACATTTCTTATTTCTTACAAACCTTCAGGACATAGAGAAAAGAGAGAATGGCCTTGATTGACAGGAAGACGAGGTGCAACTCAGGCAACTGTGAGATTAAAAAGGACTGAGTCTATGACAGGAATCTAGTCAACATCTCAGACAAGCCCTTCCCTAATTCTCATGAAAATAAAGGGAAGGAGGAAGGGAAAGCACATTCAGACTTGCAAGATCCTGTTACTAAAGCTTTACAATAAAAGTAGTACTGACCTACATGATTTTGTATTCCTGGTCTAAAGCAACCTTGGAAGGCCAACACAGGTGCTTAAAAGCAACAGTATAATTTGGTAAATATAATCTAATTGCAAATGGAGGGGCCAGGGCAGAGTGTCATGTAAATTAGAAGAATGACAGTCAGTTCTGGGAGCTTGCAATATAACGCACAAAAGAGAATGAAGAAACCTCCATTTTTAATTCTTTTTTTAAAGTCTTTTTGGACTACAGCCTTGGTGACATGATGACACAATCAAAATACCTAGAGGTTTTGTTTGATGGAAATAATTATGTCTTTAAAAAAACACTACTTTGGACATTCTGTTTTATCAGCCCAGTATTTTTTATCATTACTTATAAAAACATTCATTACATCATGAAAAGCATGCAGTACCTCTGGATCTTTTTCTTCACTTCAGTTTCTCCATGTACTAATGTCAGCCCTAATGTCACATACATTTCCAAAATCTCCCACCCCTCATTCTAGAAAATCTACTTTATTTCCCTTGTTTTGGGGATGGGGAAAATTTCTGGGCCATTGTTCTCCAAATGGAAGATTGCTTGGTACCCCTGCCCACTTTACTTCTACAGCTCTACAAGAGGAACAGCCCTCAGATTCATCAGGCTGACACTATAGGTTGGTTACTTACTTGTTTAATCAATTTAATTATCATATCAAGGAACCTATTCCACTATTTGTGGAAATAGCTCAGGCTTATGTGGAACAAATCCTGCGCCTAATTTTAAGCAAGACTCTTGCATTAACAGCCATAACATCTCCTGGAATGGTTTTTATTTACTGCTGAGATACTGTAGAACAGGGGTGTCAAACTCGAGTTCATTGAGGGCTGCATCAGGATTGTGTTTGATCTTAGTGGCCTGGTGTGTGCGTGTGTCCGGTATAGGTGTGGCCAGGGTGGGAATGGCCAGGGGGCAAGGCCAGCTCAACATCATGCATCATACATCATGTGACGGCCTCCTGCAGCCCTCTGCCAGCAAAAAGGGGGGTGCAGGAGGCCATCGTGGCCAAAAACAGAGCCTGGGAGGGCCATGCGTGGCCCTCCCGAGCTCTGTTTTCACTGGCAGAGGTACCACGGACCAGTCCTTTGCTGTTTCCAGGGTGGCCCAGTGAGCCAAATTTAAGCACCCCGTGAGCCAAATCTGGCCCACGGGCCCTGAATTTGACACCCCTGTTGTAGAATAATAGTTCAGTTTCTACATAGCCAAGGCAAGGAGCAAAGTAAGGATTCAACAATATATGATAGAATAAAGCTGAAAATACTGTATTTGATTTATATCCTGTCTTCATTCAGGATCTTAAGGTGTCCTCTGCTATTTTCTCCTACAGCAAGCATTCAGGGAGACTGGGCTGAGAAAATATCTGGACCAAGTCATTCTGGGACTGAGCTTCTTTGATTGAAGGTAGAACAATGTTTCTCATCCTTGGCAACTTTAAAATGTGTGGACTTCAACTCCCACAATTCTCTAGCCAATCCACATATCTTAAAGTTGCCAAGGTTGAGAAACTAACTCTAAGGTAGACTGAAATCCACATCTTTCCAGTGCCAGGAAATTATATCCACTTATCCACTATAACACACATTGACTTAAAATTGAAGCTATGAAAAGGTAGAGGACATTGAAGAGTTCAAAACTGTTAAAAGGCAGGTATCTACCATGGCTTATTATGCAATATGATAGATTGGTCTGAATCCAAGCAAATCAAATACCATGAAATATTTCAAGCATTAAAAGAGGTAATTTTAAATTGGCCATTAATACCTGCAAACAAATACACATTAATACATCCACCTAAATGCCATCTAAGCATACATTTGTTTCCATTGAAGCCAAGCCCAGTTCTGTGTTAATCCAAAGTGCTGAATTTACCTACAAATCTTGCCAAAACAAAGAGATACACCTTTTGTAAACTCTGATTCCAGAGCAGCCTAAGATTAATCATGTTTACCATTGCTCAAGACCATTCGCAATATGCCTGAATGCAGAAAATCAGCAACCTGGCAGGTACTACAAGATTACTGAAACATTAGCATGAGATGCAAATAAAATTTTGCTAACACAAACATATTCTGAAAGCCAACATGACTAGCACTCTATACAGTGCCTAACCATCTGAAAAAAAATGCAAAGCTGAAAAGAAAACAGATATTATTTCCAAAGAATTTTGGGTGATATAGTAAATACGTTGTAACCATATGACGTCTGTTGATAATTTTCAATCTGTGCATATCTTTTAGGTATTTTGAGAGAGAAAATCTTCCAAGCATATTCTTATCCCTGCTGGCTAATTATCGCTTAGGAAGAGGTTATAAGTACTAAACGATAAATTAAAGATGCTTTTTTTGGTATTGGTTGACTGTAACATATGAACCCACCCATCACTCTTAGTAATATCAACAGATCACTATTGCTTGTTTTACAAGTCTTAATTGTAAAATTCTTAGTTTATTATGTGGTGTGACATTATCAAAGCCTTTGTGATTGCAAAAATGTGATTGTGACACTTCCCAACAACAGTATCTCCAGCAAGCTGAAAGTATATCAAAATCCTGAAATGTTGATAATATGGGGCAAATACTTCCTTAACATACTTGTATTCTAATGTCTGACACCATTATGTAAGTTAGGGTTAAAGTTGATAAGTGGATGTTTCTTGGAGATTCTTTCCCTTTAGTTCCTTTCTTGAATTTGGAAGCAAAGTTTCAGGGATCAAGGTGGATGAAATTCAAAATGGACAATGCTGAGGACTGCTGGGAGTTGTAGTTCAGCATTTTAGGAAGGCTGCAGATCCTCCACCCTATTGGGTGTCACTGAACTGAACTGAGCATAGCACTTACTGTATGCTCATGCTTATGAATGACCTCTGGCATGGGAGGGATGGGCTAGTGTATATATCCTGAAGCTTAAGGAACCATTTATATTGACTTCAATCTTTCCTGGGAATTGGTCCTTTAGGAATAGCAATAGCACTTAGACTTATATACTGCTTCACAGTGCTTTACAGCCCTCTCTAAGCGGTTTTACAGAGTCAGCCTATTGCCCCCAACAATCTGGGTTCTCATTTTACTCACTTCGGAAGGATGGGAGGCTGAGTCAACCTTGAGCCTGGTGAGATTCGATCTGCCAAACTGCTGGCAGCCAGTGATCAGCAGAAGTAGCCTGCAGTACTGCACTCTAACCACTGCGCCACTGCAGTTCTTTACCTCTTAAAGAGGACATGTTTTGCCTCTTCCTCAAAAAGCCATTTCTATATCCTATTATAAGGAACAATTTATGTCCAGTATCTTATCTCCCTTTATTTGGGAATTTGGTGGTAGGGAACATGATTGGGAAACAGCTTCAGAGGGCTTTGGAGGTGGATTATATGGATCTTTTTCAGCCACGATTCACCATCCCTGATATGGGATGGAAATAGCATTGGTTGTGCTTATGAATGACCTCTGGCATGGGAGGGATGGGCTAGTGCATATATCCTGGCCCTATTTGACCTTTCCTTGGTTTTGATACCATCAACCATGGTATCCTTCTAGATCAGCTCAGAGAGTTGGGAGTAGGTGGCATGGTGTTGTTCTTCTCCGTCCTTCAGGGTCAATTCCAGTTGGTGATGATCACAGAGGATGGGGCTCACCCTCATTCCTTATTAGGAAGGGTGCCATAGGGTGTGGTGTTTTCTCCTCTCCTTTTTAACATCTACATGAGGCCACTGAGTGAGCTTCTCTGTCACCTTGGGTGAGGTATCCTTAGTATTCTGATAATACCCAATTATATATCTTAACTCTGGCAAGTTAAGTGATGCCATTCTGACCTGGAATTTTTGGCTTCTTTATTAGCATTTAAAAATGATATTAGGACTTTCAATGTTTTAATGTTTTGTTTAAAAAGAAAACTTCAGGAAAACATGTTTTTTCTCTTCTTATCCAAGGCCTTTTTTTTTTATTTTTTTATTTTTGTATGTGAGAACTTGTCTTTTCAGCCTCAAACAATAGAGATCGTCTTCTGAAAAGTCCTTGAATACACTTGTAAGTTTTAACAAAGATACAAACCCAACTGGGAAAGAGTATTGCAATCCATACATTTGGCACTTGTGGAATGTTGTGTCAAATCAATGTTTTCTATTGTTCAAGTCTCACATGTAATCACTGTCTTTTATTGTTTAGTCGCTTGCTTTCTGAAGTATCACACATACCGAGTGTTTGTATCCTTCGTTTCTGTATCCTATAACAAAGATTTGACCTCCATCCCTAAAGAAATGCTTTTTACTTTTCCTGAATTGGTGATTCACATTTTCAGGTGAGCAAAAGACCCCCATTGCAAAGATAAAAGTATCTGGCTTAAATTCAGGGATAAAGTTTATATCAGCTCCATGCCAAACTCAATCCTGAGTTTTGAGGGAACACCACAAATATCTTATTCTGCACAGCCTGGAGGCTGTGAGGATCTGGATAGGGTACATCAGGCTTCAGCTAAAATCTGGTAAGACTTAGTGTCTTTGGTTTTGGGGGCCCAATGATTCCAAGTCCATGCCGCCTTTGGTGCTGGGTGGAGTTACCCTCCCAGACAGACCCGGTGCTCCATCTGGGATCTTCGTAGACTTGTGACTTGTGCTGAATGAGCAGATGGTAGTCATGGCTAAGAGGCCCTTTGTAGAACTTTGCCTTGTGTGCCAGTTGCACCCATTCCTGAATCTTCAGGCCCTGCTTATAGCAATTCATGCCCTCACCACCTCCAGATTGGATTAATGCAATGTTCTCTACCTGGGGTCACCCTTGAATAGTATTCTGAAGTTTCAGCTGGTACAGAATACTGAGGCACAGGCAGTTATGTCTGCTCTTAGAGCAACACTTCTGTTTCATGAGCTGCATTGGTTGCTAGTTTGCTTCCAGGTCCAATTCACAGTACTATTTTTAATTTTTAAAACCCTTCCTGGGATGGGACCAGGCTATCTGAGAGACCATCTCTCCTCGGTTACATTAACTCGCTTAATTAGATCTCGCGGAGAAGGCACATTGTAGATATCATCGGCTCAGAACCTATAGTAGTGGCCAAAATTGGGATAAATACACTTTGGGAAAAGTGTATTTTCTAAAACTAGCTAATAACACCACTTTTTTTTAGTAGAACCATAAAATTATATATCAATGGAAAGATAATTTAATCAAGAATGTAATGCAATAGGTTTTATGAAGGATTTGCTATTAGAATAGCAGTTACAATATAAAGAAGAAAAGTGAAACACATAGAAAAACAAGATATACAAAAATTATCACCATAGAAAAAATGAGATATACAAAAATTATCACCAGTTAATACTTAGCTGGGTAACCTTTAGCATGAATTACAGCCTTACAACATCCTCCCATGGAGTGAACCAAGTCTTCTAGTTCTGCAGCTATTATAATGTGAAACCAAGATTGAATGATTGCTTCTATTAACTGGGTTTTATTGTTGGGTCACTTCTGACTAACAAGTTTCTTTAGTCGGCTCCATAGATTTTCAATTGGGTTAAGGTCTGGGCTATTCCCAGGCCATTTCAGCAGTGGAATGTGATTATCTTGAAACTCCAAAAAAAAAGTGGTGTTATTAGCCATCAAACCGCAAAAATACACTTTTCCCAAAAAGGTTTCCACAATTTTGGCCACTACTGTATATTGTTAGGTCCCAGGAGATGTGCTTTCTCTGCTGCCTGAGGTGCCTACTCTATGGAACCTTCTTCCTCCTGGAATTAGATTAAGCCATCCCTTTGGTTTTTCTGAAAGGGCCTCAAGATCTGGTTATGCTACCAGGCCTGGGGCTCCCAGGAAGCCAAAGATTTATCTCGCTATCTCCATTGCTAAGGAGGTCATTTTTATCTTCCCTTCTCCTACAATTAGTATTTTATGGTATGCATTACTGTGGCTGTTTAGATTTTTATCTGTTTTATCTGTTGGCTGTTTTATCTATTGTTGTGCACCACTCACCTTTGATGAGATGGGGAGCTAGATACATTGGATTAAAAGTAAATAAAAACGGAAATAAAAAAGTTGAAAACCATCTTATGAAAGCACACATCTTTTGTTGGACAACTTCATAAATCTTTGTATGTCGACATTTGTTCTTAGATCAGATTCAACATCTTCTAATGGATGTTGCAATAGAGCAAAATTATGAGAGTTTCCCAGAGATTTTGCTAGGCTGCTCCCTTAATAAAGAATATATCTGTCTGATTTGAGCCAACCCAAGCATCTGCTAACAAGAAGAAAAAAAAATTAATTCTGTATATTAGGTAGTATATAGTGAGCAACTCAACAAAATATGCACAATTGTCTGACCTTCAACCTCCCTGCATAAACTTTGGCATTTTTCAAGGGTAGCGTCTCAAATCTCACTATACTCTTAGAATGTGGAACAGAGAGAAAGTTGTAATAATATTTGGGGATGGTAGAAGAGACATTACAAAGGTCACTATAGTGGTGATATTTTTAAAAAAATAGAATTGGTATTTTGTAATTTGGAATCCAGAATTTTCTGTTTGAAGTCAGTCAAGATAAAATCTGTTAGGCCTTCCAGCTGTAACTGGAGACTTGTCAGCTGTGAACAACCAGATCCACACACGAAGAGCCTCATTAGCTCATGCCCGTTTCCCACGGAAAACAAAACACCGGGCTCTCTCATCTCTCTCTCTCTTTCTTTTTCTTTCTCTCTCTCTCATCTCTCCCTTTCTCTCTCATCTCTCTCTCTCATCTCTCTCTCTCATTCTGATTCTCTGGCATGACTGAGGTGCGCGCAGCACCAATAGGGGCCGGAAGAAACGCCCGTGAGACCCAGCAAGAGATGAAGCTTCACTCCCGCTCTGGAATATGGAGTGAATCTCCATCCCCCACCCTTCCCTTCTCAGGCCAGGCAAGGAGTGACTGGGAGGGCAAGGGGCGGGCCAGCCAGTGGTGGGATCATCCAATAAGAAGCCACAGCAGGGGCACGAAAGAGCCAAGGGTTGCCGTCACCCGTTGCTTTGGCCCGCCTGCGCCAGTACCCTCCTTTGCCGCAACAGCACCATTACTTCGTTCCGGCCGGTGAGGGCTGCACTACTCCTTGCACGTTCACCAGCTGAAAAGCTGCAAAGTTGCAAGTTGCAGGTATCTCCCTCTATGGAGCAGATTTCCAGCCCCACCACGAGCTGCCTGGCTGGGCCCATATTCTAGAGCTCTAGTCACAGGACTGGCCCATTGATCATCCCGGAGCAGCTCCTCCACCTAGGTGTGCTGTGGACCACCAACATTTTCTCGTGGACCCACCAGCAGTCTGCAAACCACCGGTTAGTGACCTCTGCTCTAGGGCAGAGTGCTCATCACCATTTCTTGACTAAGGGAGCCAGCATTGTCCAAAAACCCTTCTGTGGTCAGCATGGCTATATGCCAAAGGCATACAAAACACCGCTACCTTCCCAGCGAAGTGGTACCTATTAATGTACTTGCATTTGCATGCTTCATGGAACCTGGGTCTCGAACCCGGGCTGTCAGCTCTCCAGCTGACAAGCTCAGCGTCTTTAACCACTGAAATCTAAAGAACCCATTCTACAGTTGCTACTCTCTGGCCGATAAATACAGACTTTAACTTTGTCTTTATAGGAATTCCCTAACATTATTTGGCACTGCACAGGTTAAAGAAAAATGGTCTGAGAAAAATAAATAGCAGACAAGAAAAGCCCATAGTGTTTCTCTTGCTTTAAACTCATCAGCCCCACACTTCTTAAAACAGTAAACTTTGGATGGACCTAAAATTATTTATTTTGAAGGTGAGACATTTAATCACAACACTGAACTAGACACCTGGCAAATGTATAACAACTAGGAGGCCAAACTGTGAGATTTTGCAGAGATAAGGACCTGTGAACTGAAAAAAATCCAGGAACAAGTTAAATATTTAAAACTAAAAATCTCCATTGTTTAACTAAGGCATTGTGTCCATAAACAGAAAACATCTGTTTAATTTTAAGTCATTACATAGTGATAGGGATTCATTTGCTATTATGAATTATGAATTTAAGAATATCCTCCCCCACATTCAAGACATAACTTTTTTTAAAACACAGGCAAAAATTCTATGCAATGACCATTTTCTAACTTTTCAGTCTAAAATTGCCAATCCTAGCTAAACCCAGCCAAATTCACATGGAACAGCCTTGGAAATTTCTTTCTCCTAATAAAAATATACCTGTGTATCTATTGGAATTAAAACAACAGTTTTAACTGTCTGTAAAATATTGTACCCATTTTAAAGAAATTAATTAAATTCCCGTGCCTCACTCTGTACTACACGAGCCACTCTTGCAACAATTGAGAAGTATTTTTATATAGGCATTTCTTCTAGCAGATGTCAAAGTGAAGTCAAAGTCCTCACTTCTTAAAGTTGTTATGTTGACAAACACTGGTTTAAGAGACATTGGTGGCAGGGTAGAGAGGAATGGCTCAATGCCATTTTTTTTAAAAAAAATTGAACCTATCCCATACCCTCTTGTGTTGACTTGCAGGCACATCAGCAAGACAGCAAGAGTTGCACATTTAGTCAAATCAATATAGTTGTGTTATTGACAGTTGTGTTAGTCCAGGTTGGCATAAAATCGGAAGAAGGACTCTGTAGCAGCTTTTTTTAACCAACCCATTTTATTAAAAGGCTGAAGTTTTCTTGAGCCACAGCAAGAGAAGTTAAGCTCTGCCCTCTGCTGGTATGATGTTTCTATTACATACAGAACAAAATGTATATCTAAATAATATTATTAGTACTGTGTTTAAAATATATTGACCCAGACAATACACTGTTCACCAAGCATTTATGGATATTAAAGAAAAAACCATTAAAAAAAACTATTAAAAAATCTCAATAAAACATGAATCCCCTGATTCCTTCTTAATTTGTAAGAATATGTGTTATTTTTTTTTATTTCTGAACTACATCAAAAGGACAAAGAAGAAAAATAATTTTTCAGACCAAAACAAAAGAAACTTTATTTTTATGCATTCATTTGCTATTTGTTTTTTTAAAAACCATTTATGCCATCCACTCCTATTTCTGGCTGTTAGTTGCTTGCTAATTTTCATGCAACGAATATTTTAAACCTGTTTAAAATTAATTTATACCCAACCCACTTAAGCATCTTGAACTGGACCAAGAAAATAACTGGTAACCAGTACAGCTGATTCAGAACCACGGTATGTAATGTGACACTTCCTTCAAAGACAGTTACTCGGTTGGGACCATCTTCAAGGCCCACCCCTCCAACAGCACATTGCAGTAATCCACTTTGGTGGTGTGATCCAGTGGTGGGATTCTACCAGTTCTACCCGGTTCGGGCAAACCGGTAGCGGTGGCAGCAGGAGGCTCCACCCAGCCACCCAGACATCATTACAGACGCTCTCCGCATGTGCAGAGGTGATGCACACTCACAGTTCCAAACCAGTAGCGAAGGTAAGTGAATACCACTACTGGTGTGATCCCCCTATATTGAAAAGCCCATTTCCTGAGCATGCATGTAGAGATTATTGTCAAAGAGAAAAGCTTTAACAAAATAGGGGATCCATGGATTCCATCTGGAGTATCACGTATTGATATCCCAGCTGATATTGTAGAAGAGGACAATGCAAGAAAGAGAGAGTCGCCTTGACAAGAGTTCTTAGCTGTATAGAATGCCCCTGATTACATGAGAAGTTCTCCTATATAACCCATTCATTTTTAATTTATTAGATAATTTATGCCCTAGATAATAGCAGTTTTCTTCCGCTCACTAATTGTATTTCCTGGGCAGCTTATCAAGTTACCGTTGTCTCTACAGGCAGAAGACTCTGGAGAGAGAAGATAGAGTTAGCTCCTATTGCCTGCACACAGAGATATTGTGAAAAGGACCTGAAGAGCTGGTGTGAGAGAAAGAAGGAATGTCCTTGAAGAACAGAAGGAAAAACCACCATTAGGACAACCGTCAGATAAATTGGCCTGAGCTAAGGCCAAGACAGTAATGTGTGTAAATTTGACAAGCTCTTACTTACTTCATATGGAGATAAAGGAATGAAGAGGAAACATTCAATTTTGGAAAATTATGTTATAATAGCTCTACAGTAAAACTACTACTGTCCTACATGGTTTCCTAGCCTAATCTATCTTGAAAGGCTAACCATGTTTTGCAGTGTTTTGGTGAAATTGAAATGGGTTCTAATTTTTCTTTTTTCATTGAGGCTTCCCATTTTTTTTTCTTTCAAAACTTTGGAGAATTTTCTGGATTCAATATAATGCAGGAGGTGATACCCAGAAGAAAGGAACATCTGGAGTTAAAAATCCTCTCTCTTCATCAATAGAGTTTTGGAGCCAATTCTCTGAAAAGCAAAATAAAATGCCCTTTTCCTTTTTTTGGCAGACTTGCATATATTTCAGACTCAAGTAGGCGTGCACCATCCAGATCGTTTCTAAAATTGTAGAGTACTGGGGGTTTTGTTTTTTGTTTTTTGTTTTTGTTTTGTTTTTGTTTTTTGCTTCACAAACAATATTTAACAATAAGGTAAAAGGTAAAGGTTCCCCTCGCACATATGTGCTAGTTGTTCCCGACTCTAGGGGGCAGTGCTCATCTCCATTTCAAAGCCGAAGAGCCAGCGCTGTCCTAAGATGTCTCTGTGGTCATGTGGCCAGCATGACTAAATGCCAAAGGTGCACAGAACACTGTTACCTTCTCACCAAAGGTTGTCCCTAGTTTTCTACCTGTATTTTTTACTTGCTTTCAAACTGCTAGGTTGGCAAAAGCTGGGACAAGTAACAGGAGCTTACCCCATTATGCAGCACTAGGGATTCGAACCGCTGAACTGCCGATCTTTCGACTGACAAGCTCTGAACGAACGACAAGCCGAGACTCAGCATCTTAGCCACAGAGCCACTGTGTCCCTGGCAGGGAACTACTATATCAATGATAAACTCCATTCTTGAGATCATTGGAAGAGAACTGAAAACAGAACTATTCAGAAACTATTGTCCTTATGCAAATCTGTGGAGAGGCAACATTAGGGAATGTCTCCTTCTGTTCACTGCACATGAAGAGACAAATCATCGATCTGGAAAATGTGCAAAAAGGGAACAACAAAAAGAATATAGGGTTTTTCTATGAATACATTTACAATGAAGAGGGGAAAGGGACACACAATAGAGCAGGATAAAACTAGACATGGCATAGATATAGTGACATACATAATAGTATTTTGCTTCCCACGTTGAAACTCAAAGATCTCTGGAAGCCAAATGTAAGGAAACTCCAGTCCAACTGGAGTATCGTTGGAGCTGCAGTGGCGCAGTAGTTAATTGCAGTACTGGAGGCTACTTCTGCTGACTGCCGGCTGACTGCAATTTGGTAGATCGAATCTCACCAGGCTCAAGATTGACTCAGCCTTTCATCCTTCCAAGGTGGGTAAAATGAGGATCCAGATTGTTGGGGGCAATAGGCTGACTCTATAAACCACTTAGAGAGGGCTGTAAAAGCACTGTGAAGTAGTATATAAGTCTAAGTGCTATTGCTATTGTATTCCCAATATGCATTTGGTCCCCATTCTGGTTGGGGACTTCTAGGAGTGGAAGTCCATCTTACAGTTGCCACATCTGAAAAACAATTGCTTAAATACCAGTTGCTGAGAAGCAGCAATAGGTGGACATTATTGTTCTCCAAAACAGGCTTGGGAGCTTCCCAAATGCATCCAGATTGTTTTCTCGAAAAGCTGGACTGGATCTCTGGCTTGATCCAGCGGGTTTCTTCTGATACATTCTACGACGCTTCATTTAGCAATCTTAGCTGTGTCACCTCGGATATTCCTTCTGGTTCTTCCTGATGGCTCTTTCTGGATAATTACTCTTGAGTAAGAGTAATTATTTTTGAATTGCAGCATTGCCTACATTGAAACATATTGCTGGACAGTTTTTCTTATTGGTAATTTTGAGGTGGTCCTGGCATCCTTGGCTGAAAAGTACCACCAGGTGGAATTCCAGAATGTCCATTCATGCCTTTGCCTCGAGGTTCTGGTGCTCGTGTCACTGCTATGTGGGGAGGAGGTGTGGGGCCACCCTCTCTTCCTTTGCAGGGAGGAGAAAGGTTTCCATTGGCCACACCAGATCTTTCTTGCTGCTCTTGAGGTGGCTTCTTCTTAGACTCCTTCTCTCCTTTGTTTTTATCTGAAATGGTTTTGGGAAGAGAATTGTTGCTTTTTAAAACCCAGTATACAAATGTGAATTCCTACCCGAAGCCCTTCCTAAATTCTCTTGTGGTTCCTTGTGGCATAAATTCATGAGAATCCACCATCAGCCTAAACCACAAGTGCAGAATCTGTTTTGCCCTTTTAGTGTCATGTCTGTGATAAATAATAGACACTGTAAGATCAGAATGAAAAGTAAACATAATTAAAATGAAATTAATTAAATATATTAAACACAATTGCCCATCTCATGTGTACTATATAATAAATTTGTGCACTGTATAAAAATATATGTGCTACCTGTAGTCGGAGAGATGGGAGGCATTTAAATAAAGAATGGAATGGAATGGAATGGAATGGAATGGAATGGAATGGAATGGAATAGAATAGAATAGAATAGAATAGAATAGAATAGAATAGAATAGAATAGAATAGAATAGAATAGAATAGAATAGTGTTTTAAAGATGGAGAATTGAAATGTAAAGTTGAATAAAACTGAAATGTTAGTAAATGATGTAAGTAAGAATGAAATGAAATATAAGTAAGAAGTAAAATAGAAGAAATATATAGTTAAAAGTAAAATAGATTAAGGATTGGAAGGCTAACTTAACAAAGGTTTTAAGGTAAAAATGGAATAAGCTGAAATACATTGTTAATAATGAAAAAGATGAGGGGAATTTTGAGAAATATATTTAATAAATGGAGGAAAAGTCGGGGTTGCCTGGACACCATAGTGGAAAATAGTAAATTGAAAATGAATACAGCAATAGAGAGAGACGAAAGAAGGAGAGAGAGGAATGGAAGAAACGGAAGAGGGCAGGGAGGGAGGGGAAATAAGAATAGGAGAGAAGATTAGATAGGGAGAAAGAGAGAAGGAGGGGGGAAAGGAAGGGGAAGGAGAGAAGGAGAAGGAGAGGAGGAAAGAAGATAAGTAGGAAGGATAAAAAAAGGGAGGGAGACGGAAGAGAATGAGAAGAAAGATTGCTGTACAATAAAAAAGATGAAATGGAAGAAAGGCAACCCCGAACATGTGTAAATGTATTAGGATGAAGAATGAATTATTAAAAAATAAAAGAGAATAAATATGAGTAAAAATAGAGAATTTAGAACTTGAGGGCGAATGAAGATGTTGTTTATATAAGTAACCATAGAAATATTAAGATATGTTCAAAAAACATGGAAAAAGAAGATTTTGGCAGAAATTGTAACTAAGTAAAATGTATTTGGATATGATAAGTTGTATAAGATATGATATGGCCAATACTCTGTTCATAAAATATGTGGGGGAATGTGGGGGAGAAAAAAATCAATAAAACTTGATTCAAAAAAATAAAATAGAATAGATCAATTGGTTGTGAGATTTGGCAGGGCTCCAGAAGCCAAGATTTGGGGAGAGGTAGAGTTTGGGTATCCATGCTCTAAATGAATCAGGAAAAAAAATGCAATCAAGAAAATAATTAACTCTCCTATTTACTTTTGTATTTTGTATCTTATTTTGTCTTATAACTCAATAAAAACGTTAAACCAAGAAGAAAATAATTAACTCTTCCCCCAAATCTGAGGCAGATTAAAAGAAATTGGACCTCAATATCCAAATGTCAAGGACAAAGTAGGAACCCATGATGCATCGATCACATGCAGCCACCAATAGCATTCATTTACATACAAGATAACAAAGGATTACTGTGTTTGAACAGTTCAAAAGATCTACTGTGGTTCCAAATTCCACAGATGCAAAGAAGGCAGGCATTCAACAGGATCTTTCCTCATCAGGTGTTGAACTGTAGATGCAGAAAGGTCAGGGCTGGCCCTGCAACTAGATAAAGTGATCCCATCACTTTATGAGAGATGAGATCACTTTATGATGAGAAGAGGATAGGCAGCAGTAAAATGTAGGAGTGGAAGTTACATGCTACACGGGTTGCTCTGGATTTCCTAAGCCAGTCTGAGGTATAGTAGAGGATGTGGTCATATTTTCAATGTCCAAAGATTCAGCTGCCAATTCACTCAGTTTTTCTCTAAGGAATTGAAAGGTGGCACCATCTTGACAAAGTTTTTGTCTAGAACAGGGGTGTCAAACTCAAGGCCTGCGGGCCAGAACCAGCCTGCGGGTTGCTTAGATCTGGCCCGCGGAGCTGCCGTACAAACAGCAAAGGACCGGCCCACAGTGTCTCTGCCAGCGGCCCTCTCAAGCTCCATTTTCACTGGCAGAGGGCTAGCAAAACAAACTAAAAGCAAAACGAAAGAAAAGGAGAAATGTTTCCCCTTTTGCATTTGAGCATGCAAGAAGGGACAGGAAAGGAGAAAGGGAAAGAGGAAAGACAAAGAAAAATAAAGAAAGAGGGGAAGAGAGAAGGAAGGAAAAATAAAGAGGGGAAGGAAGAAGAAGAAAGGAGAATGAAGAGGAAAGGGAAAAGAGAAGGAAAGAAGGAAGTAAGGAAGGAGGAAGGAAGGAAGAAAGAAAGGAAGGAAGGAAGGAAGGAAGGAAGGAAGGAAGGAAGGAAGGAAGGAGGGAGGGAGGGAGGGGGGGAGGGAGGGAAGGAGATTATAATGAGAGGGAGGGAGGGTCTGAGGGAAGTCCTGCCTTAGCACTTGGCCACCACAGGTGCCCCAGACACAAGTGATGTCGAGCTGGCATGCCCACCCTGGCCATGCCCACCCCAGCCCCCACAAGGTCAAACACAACTCTGATGCAGCCCTCAATGAAAGAGTTTGACCCTTCTGGTCTAGAATGATGATGCTACCCTTACATGCTTCTGGATGATGCTTCTGGAGTTTCTGCTTTAGGACGAGATGGACCAATGGGAAATAACGTTAAGGAAGGAATCATTCTACAGAAAAGTACTCAGAATAAGGGCAGGGGCTCTGGAATAAAACAGATTTCAAAGTGTTCCTCACCTTGGGCTCCCTTGGGATTGTTCTGAGTCTCAACAGAGACTTCTTCGTTGTCCTGTGGTTGCTGAGCTTTTTGCTTGTTCCTCCTTTTGTTTTCTTCAGCTAGCTGGGAGAGAAGAATAAAAAGAAAAATCTCATAGTTAAATCATAGATAGAATCGCTGTCTAATGAGCAAAAAGAAAACCAGCCTTGTGTTTTCAGCGTTCTTACATTTTGCAATTTCTTCTTGAGCTCCAAATTCATAGCCTGATATCCTTTGGATGTAGCATTGAGATAGTAGATGCTCAGCCTAAAGTGGGGAAAGCATATATTTTATTGATCTGTCCCCGTCCCCACACACACACACACACAGCCAGCCGAGGGTTAAGGAAACACTTTGGAACGCACCCAGTTCTTATCTCCGACTTGGCAGCGATAGACACACCGTCTGCCAAGGGTCTTTATTTGCACAAACAGACAGATAAAATACGAACGTTCAATAAAGTCCAAACAGAAATAATATTCCTCCCAGCAGTTCCGGACGAGGCTTTAGTGACTCCAAGGTTTTGCTTTGTTCGTCACAAAAGATCCTTGACCACCACTCTCTATTATATAGTCTCTGGGGTGTGGTCTCTGGGGTGTGGTCCAGTGACTCAGTGCTAATCCCTAGCACGCCTCCTAAACTGCTGCAAACGTTTATCACGCCTTCGGAGGCGTGCGTCCAGGAATGATGTCTCATTATCACTTTGACTGGAATCAGCTGTCTCCTCTCCCTCGACCGGCACTTGAGACAATGCCAGAGGGGAGGGGCCTGGAGAGGGAGGCCTGGCTGACTCCTCTTCCTCATGCTCGGAGCTTTCTTCCTCCGATGGGACAGGCTCAGAGGGCGGGGCCACAACATTTTATGGCAGTCAATGACGATGACAATGACACTGATATAACAACCATCTTCAAAGTTGAAAATATAAAGTTTAATGGCTTATAAAAGTAAGGGAGAGAAAAGCAGGCTGTGTGGAATGGAATGGATTTACAAACTTCAGATTGTTCCCACCGAGATTACAATCCTTTCTGTTTCTCTCTATCTCTAAAATGACCCACTTTACAGGGCTATTGTGCAGATAAATAGGAAAGGAAAGCTCACTGAGCTTTTTGTGGGGAAAGGGGGGACATTCTGACAGGAGAAAAAGAAAGTAGTTGTACATACACCATCAGAAGAATGAAAGGTAGGATCACACCAGGGTTGGAGACCAGACTGAAAACCTTCTGAAACCAGGAAGGGAAATCATGCTCCAGAGTTTCTCCGATGACTTCAAACATTCTGGTTTTACCACTATTAACAGAAATAATACAGAGAGATGTAAAGAAAAACCAGATGAAAACTATTTGACTTCAAATTATTAATCTATATATATATGACTCTGTATGTGTGTGTGTGTGAGAGAGAGAGAGAGTGTTTGTGTTCCAACATAACTCTGGAACACCTCGAGTAATTTCAACCAAACTTAGTACACAGATTACTTACTCTCTGGAAAAAAAAATACTGTGGGGGTAAGACATCCCTAACACCCCTTGGGGTGTGTGTGCCTGTGCCTGTGCCTGTGGGTGTGTGAGATGCCTCGGTCACTAAAATGAAAAGGAAAGGAATGTAGTGTATCTATAGCCCCAGTACTTTTAACAGTGATAGTGTGCATTTTGGATTCAAGTGCTATTAAGATACAGCCTGTTGTGCCTTAAAATGGCTTCTACTGTACAGCACAGTGGAGTTGCCATGGTAACAGCTTTACAGTACTCCACAAGGGAGCTCCCTCTGGTAATACACAGCCTCCCTGTCTAATACAGGGTTGGGATAAATAAATACCTGGGCAACATTGGGTTATCAGCTAGTACCAAATAAAAAGAAATGGCATTTATAATAATATCAGTAATATTATTACATCAGTCTGGATGGTTGTTGGATGCCAGAGTGTGTTAAGGAAGAATCCTGTCATGAAGACTTTCTTCTTATATAGAAATTTGTTGAAAAGGATCATCGTTTTAGCACAAATTTGGCATAAAACAGCATTTTAGCAGTTACTAGTTTGTATGAATCTTAGATTCCAAATTTCAAAGGAATTTGGGGAAACTGTAGTTTTTGTTTGAAAGACTTCCAGTTATGGAAACCCTATAATTTTAGGAAGCAAAGTATTCCATTATTTAATAGTTCTTATGGTCAAAATAATTGCTTCTTATAATATAGATGAAAAGTGCGACAGCACAGTGGTTAGAATGCAAAATTGCAGGCAAATTCTGCCCACAGTCGGAGTTTGATCCTGACAGGGCTCATAGTTGACTCTGTCTCCCAGCCTTCCAAGGTCACTAAAACGAGGACCCACACTATTGGGGGCAATATGCTGACACCAGGGGTGGGTTCTACTTACCTTTACTACCGGTTCGCAACGGGGCCGTGCGCACTCTTCTGCGCATGCGCTGAAGCATTTTTATGATGTCAGGGTCAGTGGGCGGAGCCTCCCACCAGTTTTACTACCGGTTCTATAGAACCGGTGACAATCCACCACTGGCTGACATTGTAAACCACTCAGAGGGTATTGTAAAGCACTATGAAGCAGTATACAAGTCTAAGTGCTACTGCTATTATTTTCAGTTTGGATTTCTCTCTGTAAAGCTCCCATCTGTTGATCACTGTCTCCTAGAGCTAGGAAACAGGCAGTGGCAAATCACTTCTAAAATCTTGCCAAAGAAGGCCCTTTAAGGGTTTATCCAGACAGTTGTCAGGAATCAATACTGACTCAAAGATGTGTGCCCATAAACACACTTTCACACACATGGCTATGAAAAGTGCATGGAACATTTCTGCAGATCACCAGTGATAACAGAGCTCAGAAGAATATTACAAATTCTTACAGCTAGGACCACCTAACCTTCAAATGTTGTCAAAATCCTTAAATAGAGCGAATCTGCCCTTTTGAAGAGGTTCATATTTCTAAAGGCAGGGACCTCTAACTCTCTGACACTGAGCAATGATATCAACAAGATTTCTTTTCTCCTATCAATTCTAAGATAGATACTATAATCTGTTTTCTCAAGCTAAATCTTTTCTATGTCTTCTAAAACTGAGGGGAAAGCTTATGAGTCTGTTTTGTGCAATCACATATCACACTGAAAATTGTACATAAGAAAAAGCCACAATGACCTCTGGGTCAGCTTGACAAATCTTTCCCCTCCTGTAATGATTTTTTTCTATAACTTGTTAAAACTAATTGTACAAAGTATTATTAATAATTTTTTTAAAAGGTTATATTAGCAAGTTAACAAATACTGCAGTCTGAATACAACTGGTATGTAACTGAGACTCTTTTAAATGTGTTTGGAAATCCTTCAATTGCCCTTGTGATCAACAGCCAGTAACCCTCTGCTTTTTTTAGACTAGTTGTAATTTTAAGAATATTATATGCACTCATAAAAACTATGAAATATGGACATAGATACTCACAAACACCCTGAAGGCAAATTTAGCAAAAATCTCATAACTATAATATGCTCTCTACTACATCTGATTTTTGTTTGTTGGCTTGTAGGTGTCCTTTCCAACAAATAAATGGGTTTTATATTGTAAGCATGTTGATAGCCCCTTGAGACTGGTAACCATCAAGAGAAGTTTTGCTGAGCATGTAGGCCCCCATAAATTTCCTGTTGAAAATCAAAGGTAACATGGTAACTTAGACATGTATGTTACAAAGTTCAATGCACTTTACTCCTGGATTCTAATAATGTCACAAGAACTATTCATCTTGAAGGAATCTACCCAATATTATTAGTATTCTATTCATTGGTGCCATATCAGTTAATGAAGAAAAGGATACTCAAAGCAATAGACCTGAATGGACCACAGTCAAATGATGGTGGGATGGATACGATGGTATAGACAACGGGCAGGGTCGACAGGAATAGAATGAACAACAGCATTGCCATGTAGAAGTTGTTGGATCTTGAAGCTTTGAAGACCCTTTCATGGGGAACATTGCAGCACATCACAGCCCAACACTGAAGGTACATCGATGTATGGAGGCGGAGAACATTGATAGCAGGAAGACATGGTGCATAAAAAGAACCCATCCTAGAAACACAAATAAGGGGAACCAAAAGATTACATGCTGGTCACAAGTGAGCTTTTATGACCCTTGAGCCCTTTCTCTGCTTACTGGCTTGGTTACAAAACTTACAAGTGTGATTCTTTTTTTCTGGATCACATGTACTTGATCCACCAAAGCAGGGAGGCAGAGAATGCTACACATTCCCTCTCCTAAGAAAGTACACCTAAGAGGACCAAGAAGAAGGGCCTTCTCTGTGGTGGCTCTCTCCCTATGGAACATCATCTCTGCAGAGAAAAGATTGATATCCCCCCTCCCCCAATTCGGACACTCTATTGCAAGGCCCTGAAGATCTGGTTTTGCCAACAACCCAGAGTGAGGTGGATCAAGTGGCTTATTTGATTGAGTAATTGTTGTTGGGGGAAGGGATTATTGCTTTTTATTGTTTTTTAATATTGGGCATTTTAAAAATATTTATAAGCTGCTCAGAATCACTGAAAATGAGTTGGGGATCCATAGAAATTTTCTTAATAAAAAAAAATCTTTAATATAGTCTACTAATCTACATTATTCTATTTGCCCTGGGATTCTTTGCGCAGATGCTGTTTCCAGTGTTGTGATATAAGGTGGTTGATTAATACACTCTATACACTTATTATCTCACATGTAAGATCATATTTTTATTCTAAGTTCAGTTGACTAAGATGGAACAAGATGACGTCCTTTTATTATTTTCTAAGATATTTTAGATTTTGTGATTGAAATAAATGAAAGGAAGGTTCAAGCAAATAATTAAAAAACTGTGTTGACAAAACTAGCCATACCAGCTTTTTGTTAAACAAAGACATTTTTAAACTGCTTTCACAGATTTCCTGCACATGGAGATTTCCAGGTATCAATAGGGTGGACAAATTAATAGAAGTTGTTCAGTGGTGGAATTCAATTTTTTTTACTACCGGTTCTGTGGGCGTAGCTTGGTGGGCATGGCAGGGGAAGGATACTGCAAAAATCCCCATTCCCTCCCCACTCCTGGGGGAAGGATATTGCAAAATCTCCATTCCCACCCCACTCTGGGGCCGGCCACTGGTGGTATTTGCTGGTTCTCCGAATTACTCAAAATTTCCGCTACCAGTTCTCCAGAACCTGTCAGAACCTGCTGAATAGCACCCCTGAAGTTGTTCATTTTTAGAAGGGGTAAAGCAAAGACCTGAAGCTTCATTTCAAAATATCTTGGAATTGTTTCTCTTGACAACCCACTAAGTCAAAAGAAAGAGAATAGGGGAGGAAAATAAAGGAAAGGAAGATGAAAGGAAGGTGAAGAAGAGGGGAGAGAGGTAAATTTAAAAAAAAAACTGAGCAAAGAAAATAAGAAAAAGAGTTCATGTGCCACAGTCACTTTCAGCTCTGACTGGTTTTCTGCATAGGAGAAGAAAATAAAAATAAAAACTTAGGGTTTCAATCCAATGACTGTGACTGCCATCTGGACCACCAGTAGTAGCCTTTGAGAATAGCCCCTCCTCTCTCATTAAGTACCATTATGTACCACCTGGCTGAAATTAGGAATGAATATGGTCTCTGATGAAAATATAAAGGTGTAACAAGAGCAATACATTCCACTTTGATTTATGGCAGCTGATAACAGAGAACCAGCAATGTTCCTTGAGAAGGCATATATTTCAGTCAATCACTATAGGTAGCACATTGATATTTGTAACATGGTTTGATTAAACTAGCAATAGCACTTAGACTTTTATACTGCTTCATAGTGCTTTACAGCCCTCTCTAAGTGGTTTACAGAGTCAGCATATTGCCCCCAACAATCTGGGTCCTCATTTTACCCACCTCGGAAGGATGGAAGGCTGAATCAACCTTGAGCCGGTGAGATTTGAACTGCCGAGCTACAGCTAGCACTCAGCTGAAGTAGCCTGCAGTACTGCACTCTAACCACTGTGCCACCTAAGCTAAGGGGTGTTTGCTCCTTTTCTTTCCTGTGTGGTAATAAAATTGCGCAAAGCAGACTGAGATCTGACAGAGCTGAAATATCATTCCTCCGCAAAAGAGGTGAGGGTGAGGAAGGACACTATATACTAGATTTTGACATAATTTTTGAGGGGGTCCTTGGTGCTCTTTGAACTTGGTTCTATCTGACCTTGGCCCTGATGATGTTAGTTTGGTAATGAAACATCTGCAAGAAAACAACCAAGCTCAGAGATCACCAAGCACCCCTCATTTCAACCCTGAGCTACAAATATTCTCCTGTATGACTAATTTTTTGCTAGACATTTAGTGAAATTCAAGAAAATAATCACCTTTCAATGTTTAATGCCTAATTTTGGAAAACAGATATAAATTTTCTCATCATGAATAAGTAGCCTCACAAGACACAATAAGCTTGATGTCAGAATATTGAGGTCCTTTATAATGATGATGATGTTTGTCCATTGTGTTCAAAGAGGACCTTGACATCTAACAGGTTGTGGGCTGTCCACAATGTGTCCACAGGTGGCTGGTAAGGCCTATATGGGCACGAAACGTTCTGCCACATGTTGGGCAGACATGTGTGGGCACCATTGTTGCAGTATTTGTAGCAGTGGTGGGTTGCCCCTGGTTCGGACCGGTTCACAAGAACCGGTAGTAAAACCAATGCGAGGCTCCGCCCACTGCCCACTGCCCTGGATGTTGTCATCGGCGATCTACGCATGCAATCCCGTTGCAAACCAGTAGTAAAGGTAAGTAGAACCCACCCCTGATTTGCAACTCTGGCTTTGTGGAGTGCTCGCTTCTCTTGCGCTATGGTTGTTCTTCTGTCCTCAGATCTCTGGCAACCTTGGTGGATCAGCGTGTGCTACAGCTACTAGGAGCCACAGCTGAGGGCTGAGTGACAGGTGGGGACTAAAGGTGGATGAACTGCCCTAAAAGCTGCCCTAAAATGAGCTTCCCTAAAAGGACACAACATGCCCCTACATCAGAGGTGCTACCCCTCCCTGATATAGGGGATATACACCCCTATATCAATATGTTGAGTGCCAAAAGGGGAGACAATAATATACCTCACTATTTTTTTCTAAACGCATTACCTGAACAGCATAGGTAAAGTATCTCAATGGATTCACAACAGCATCGATGTTCATTACAATATAAGAAGGTCTGTGCTGAATTGGTCTAGAAGTGATTGATGGGATTGCTAATTCTGGATGACCTATTACAATATTAGCATATAATTGTTCAGTTGCTCAGGGAATTTAGTAGTTCACCATCCAGCTTCTATGGGGGATATGAACGTTCTGAGTTTAAGTGAGGTTAAAGCAAGCAAAGGCATCCTTAGTCCTAAGGCACGTACTGCCCTTTGTTTAACTTCATAGAGGATGGTTTTGGAAGATGTTTGGATGTGAGCAATTCAGGCCTCTAACATTACTGGCTGCATGAGGAGAAAGGAATGAGGATGTCAGCATGTGAGAAAAAGGGGTGGCCAGAAAAATGGAAGGATCAGGAAAAAAGGTAATTGTATTTATAGGTAGTCCTTGACTTAGAACTATTCATTTAGTAACTATTCAAAGTTACAACCGCATTGTAAAAAGTGACTTAACTGTATGTCAGTTTTTCAAACATATGACCATTACAACATCTCCGTGGTCATGTGATCAAAAGGCAGACACTTGTTTTTATGATGGTTGCAGTATCCTGGGGTCATGTGATCACCTTTTGCGACCTTTTGACAAGCAAAGTCAATGCAGAAGCCAGTTCACTTAACAACCATGTTATTAACAGCTGCAGTGATTCACTTAACAACTGAAGCAAAAAAAATTGTAAAATGGAACAAAACTCACTTAACAACTACCTTGCTTAATGTTGGGCTCAATTGTGGCTGTATGTTGAGGACCACCTATAATCTATTTGCTGCTTGTTTTAGACCTGCTTACCATTAGCATGCCCTCAATAAATCAGCCTGGCAGAAAAAATATTACCCAGAAGGCATGTGGACTAATAGCTGCCATCCAATCAATAGGCCAAAGTATCAGCCCTACCCAGTCCTGTGAAAGCTCTCCTGGGCAAGTCTACCTGCCAGACAGGAGAATAGGGATGAAAATCTAAGCTCATTTTACTTTCTTATGTCTTTTGCCAATCTTTGCACAACTTGGTGAGTGACATCCTTCAGAGAAAATGGTCCACTTTTCTTTGAGGTTATCCCTGAAATTACAGAGTCTATCAGTAGTGGGTTGCCCCCGGTTCGGACCGGTTCTATAGAACGGGTAGTAAAACCGGTGGGAGGCTCCGCCCACCGACCCCGACATCATCAAGACGCTTCTGCGCATGAGCAGTAGCGCGCGGTCCTGTTGCGAACTGGTAGTAAAGGTAAGTAGAACCCACCCCTGGAATCTACTAATATTCTAGTGAAGTCTGTCTTGACAAAAGAGACTTTGTGTTATAGCCAATCCCTTTTCCTGTGTAAAGGAGCAAAGGGAGAGGCGATCTGCCAACAGAAGAGAATATTTGTAGTTCAGAATTGAACTGTAGGTTCCTTGGTGCTCTCTGGGTTTGGTGGTTTACTTGCAGACATTTCATGACCCAAATAGGGCACATAATCAGTGCTAGAAGGGAGTGGTGTTTGCTCTCTTTTTATATACTAGTGGCTTGCCCTGTAAGTGTGTGCAGGGGGGGAGTGATCTGGAGATTCTTGACATATACTCCTTGATAAACAACAGCCTAATCAAAGAACCACCCATAGTGGTTCTACCCATAGCGACAGGACAAGCCACTAGTAAATAATAAAAGAGCAAATCCACTTTCTTCTAGTACTGATGATGTTTGGTTTGGTAATGGAATTCTGGGGGGGAAAACCCAGCCAAGCTCAGAGAGAACCAGGGACCTGACAGAGCAGGCTTGTTCTACTGATTCCCATTTCCAATCTACTGAAACAAAAGGAAAAGAATCGAGGGGTGAAATGACCCTGTAAATTATAAAGCAAAGAATGGGTAGAGTAACCACAACAGGACCCTGACAGTCTGGAAGAGTTTGGGAAACATCAGAGTTCTTGTCATCTGTCAGGCCTCAAAATTGTTGTCATTGGGCTCCTTTCAGGGGTGAAATGCTCCCGGTTCGGACCGGCTCGGGCAAGTAGGTAACGATGGCGGCGGGCAGTTCGGAGAACCGGTAGCAAAAATCCCTGCCCCCGCCCCCCATGCCCAGCTGAGCCACGCGATCATCAGAGGCTTTTTTTTCTTTTAAATGGCTGTGACGATCCAAGCTCTGACGATCCCAGCTGAGTTGCCTGATCAGCAGAGGGTTTTTTAAAAACCCTCTGACAATCAGGCAACTCAGCTGGGATCGTCAGAGCCTTTTGAAAGCATTTTTTTTACATGGTTTTACATGTAAAAAATGGTTTTAAAAGTAAAAAAAAAATTGGCCATGCCCACCCAGTCACATTACCCCCCACCACCAAGCCACACCCACAGAACCGGTAGTAACAAATTTTAGATTTCACCACTGGCTCCTTCCCATAGTGCTTGCTATGGTGGACTTTGAAGTCTGGGAACCATCTTGAGAAATGAAAACAACACATGCAATGATATCACATCATTGTATCTACGGAGTTCTTAAGGTTTCACCCTCAAGGCCAAGCAAATGTCAGCCACAGCACTGATGATAAACAATTAATAATTGCCATGAACATGTTGCTTCTGTTTTTCAAACAGTAGCTTTGCCAGTCACGTTCATAAGGCAATGGAAGCACAGAAAAATAAATCACAGAAGGAAGAAAGTGCATTTCTAGAGAAATGCTGTGACCTCTGTGTGAGATCTTTGGAACAGAATTAATGGTCCAATTTTCTAACTTCAAGTGGTTAATGAATAAAAACAGTGGTATTAAATTACTTGGGAGGGGGGGATGGTTTTTGTTTGAAAGATGCCAACCAATATCTTTCTAACTTCAGAGGCAGAACCAGATCTTGTGCCCAGTTTATACTAGGTTATTTCATCACAGTCAGCAGGGAATTTCACCAAAGTCAGATTGGCATCGTGAAATGGAGACTCCAAAACCAGATTACAACTGTGATTGCGTGCCCAGAACTGGAGATTGAACAAACAATTCACTCTCATGTTACAATTCTGTTCCCATGTTGTATCCTCTACAAAATCTTTTTTTGGGGGGTCTTTTGCATTTCCCAAGTTGCACTGACCAGATCATGCCTTGATTGAAGATCAGACCAAGCACATTTCCACTAATGTCAAATTCTGAATACGAAGGCTAAGAAGAAAGAACAGAAGATTTTTCTTAGATTTGTACAGTAACACCACTTAGGATGGTGTGAAAAGCAAAATTATTCCACTGCAATTGTTTCGCATTAGGGTTTCCTGGTGCCAACAAATATTATTGAAAAATACTTTGTCACCTGAAGGTAGATTTTTTCAAAGCCGAATTTTGCATTGTGTTGATAGAGCTGTTTAAGTATACAGACTGTTTTAAGGTTCTAGTTTTAAAAAACTATAGACACGCTATAAATATATTATTTATGGTTTATACAGAGACTGTCAAACAAGTCAATCAATTATTACAATTCCAAAACAGTCTTGACCAGGATTGCTTGAAGGATTTGAAGTGGGGGGGAAAGGAAAATGGCAGCCACAATAGTACAATGGAGACTGTTTTTGTGGGCATGGTAGTGTTTCAATAATGCTGTTGTGGCCATTATCTTTATGATACATTATGGGCATCTCTATTATTAAATGATAGGTGGGGACATTCTCCCCACATCTACCAAGTAACAATGTACAAAATTGAAGGCCGATGCATCTCTCCTCAGTGCATTGTTTTTCCTGAATTTCTCTAAAAACTAGTAATGACTTCCCCTTTAACCTGTTTTAAGATCAATCCATAAGAAGGACTTATTATGTTCTATGAAATGAGGACAGAACCCATCTAGCATTTCAGGTTTTATTAAAAAATGGGTTTTGGCAGATAAGAAAAATGTGTAAATAATCCTGACTAGTTATCATTTTTTATCTTTCACAGATGCATGATGAAGAAAAAATAAATAGAAAGAAATAATGGTTAAGGGACCATGTTAGAAACTGGGAGATGGTGACATCTAATCCCACCTTAGACATGAAAGTTGCTGGGTAACTTTGTAACAGTCACCTGTCTTACCTCAACTCACCTCACAGCTTTGTTGTTGTGGGGAAAGTAGGAGGAAGAAGGGATATTAGACATGTTTGCCACCCAAGTTATTTATAAAAATAATAAAGGCAGGATATAAAAAAAAAATTTTTTTAAATCCACAAATGGAGATTTTTGTCAGCCTACAATTGAAGTGTTGGAGATTTTTAAAAAATCTTTCCACCTGCTATATCTGCTTGTCACCCAGCTTTTAAAAACACAGAATGCAAACAAAAATATATCATTGTTTCTCAACCTCGGCAAGTTTAAAATGTATGGACTTTAAACTTCCAGAATTCTGCATTCTGGTTGGGGAATTTTGGGAGCTGACATCCTTGTATCTTAAATTTACCAAGGTTGACAAACATCTGCCTATATTAAACATAAAATTTTTGCCTAAACTGAAATGTTTTATGTTGGTAGATCAGAAAAGTGCATGCTAATCCCTTAAATGCTCTGCCAAAAACTGAGCAAAATGTACTGATGTTACATCTCAAGTAAGGAATTAAGCTGATTATCCTTGATTCATTTGGCATCATGAAAGAGGAAAAGCGGCAATAGTTTTATGCAATATGTATTTCAAAGAAGAGTGAAACGAACAGAGCGCCTAACATCTGAAATACAGATTTCAATTTCCGGAAATGGAAGATCACTGCTGTTTGCTAATAACTCAGTGATCTAGGAGCCCTTAGGAGTATCCTAGGCAGAACCTAAAATTATGATAAAATCCTGTATTTTCCCCTCACATTAGTTTGCAAGCTTGTAATTAAATATACATTCCACCACATAAATGTCAACCATTTTCCCCTCTCTTCTTCCTCTTTCTTTTATTCACATTTTAACTATCTTGCAGGATAAAGCGTTCTGCATTGGGGTGTTTGAAAACGAACGCATAAAGAGAAGAGTTACCTCACTATGCTACTCTGAAAGTTTCCAAAGAGATCCTACAGGTAAGCTCTATGTCCAGTTACTATTCCTACAGGTATATCATCTATTTTTTCTTTATTTACTTAATTGCTCACATGGAAGGTCATTTTTTCCAGAAATACTGTCCAGAGCCAGTTTGGTCTAGTGGTTAAGGCACTAAGCTAGAAACCAGGAGATTGTGAGTTCTAGTCCTTCCTTAGGCATGAAAGCCAATTGGGTTACCTTGGGCCGGTCACTCTCTCTCAGCACAATCCAACCTCACAGGGTTGTTGTTGTAAGGAAAATAGGAGTAGGAAGGTATGTTTGATATGTTCGCCATCTTGAGTTATTTGTAAAATAATAAAGGTGGGCTATAAATAAATAAATAAAAATATTGACATGAGTTTTATATTTCCATATGCAATCTGAGCTTAAATCCTTTTCTAGTAAAAATGTAAGATGGGGGGGAGGGGAGCTTCAACTGATATTAATACAAATGTTTTGCTTTCTCACATCCTTTCCACCAAAGGAAGGCAATTTAGTTGGACTTGTTGAGCGTAGGAATGAAACTGGCACTTTTAAGTCAATGGTACAATATAAAACTCTTATCTCAGCCTGTAAGGCAGAGGTCTGCAAACTTGACAGCTTTAAGACTTGTGGACTTCAGCTCCCAGAATTCTCCAACCAGTTATGCTATGCTAGCTATGCTGGCTGGAGAATTCTGGGAGTTGAAGTCCACAAGTCTTAAAGCTGCCAAGTTTGAAGATCTCTGCTGTAAGGTATAATAACATTTTTCCTAATGTTCTCATAATAACACTTTCAGAAGGATTCGTCCTTTTCAGTCCCAGCAAAATTTGTTTTCAGCCACCCAGTCACTTGCTTGCAAGATGAACAGCTATGCAAATTAAATAAATAAAATAAAGCCAAGGTGTCAGTACTTACAAAGCCATATTCCAAGTCCCAACACCAGCAGTGATTGAATACCCTGACAAAAACGGCTTTTAGGAAATCCCCAATTAAAATTGTAATGTAGGTTGTCACAGTGTCAGAGACTGTTAATCGCACAAATTCCTGCAAGGAAAAAAAAATTATCTTTAAATTTTTAAATTATCTTTGTCTTTATTTAGGAAAAGAAGTGTGCATTACTTTTTTTACTGTACTGATTTGCTTCTGTCCCCACCCCCCATTTTCTATTTAAGACAGGGCAACTTTAAGATTTGTGGATTTCAACTCCCAAAATTCACCAGCCAAGCATGTTGCCAAGGTTGGACATCCTTGATTTAAGTAAAGTGGTTAGCTTGAATCTTACACATGTGGGTTTGGTTGTTGGTGCCTACAATTTATTTCTTATTTATCAAATTTATTGTCAACTCACAAAGCATCCCTGGTGTGCTCTCGAGTTGCCATAGGCAAGGGGGATGGGAAAATGAACTTTGCAGCCGCAGCGAGGCAGCACGTCAGTCAAAACAAAAGCACATTCCAGCCATATCTCTGTCAAGGCTGTCTCCGCAGTTACCCACAGTAGCTGGAGGGGAGTGATCTCTACAACCCACAAAATTGCTTCATTGGAGAATGTGACTGATGACACACCTTGGAGGGAGGGGGGAAACAGGGTCAGAGCCAGAACGTAAATTAAGTGGGATCAGAGTTGGCTTCACTTGGAATGTGCCAACATGAAGCTCCTAATAAATAACTGGATTTCTTTTGAAGCTTGGCTTGAGGCTCATGATTTAATTAGGGAATCGATTGGAACCCTGACATTTATTTCCTGAGTTTCCTCTGAAATTTATATACAGTCATGCAGCACTGCAAAATCAAATTGAATTAATTAAATACAAAATAAATAAATAATGCTAAAATTATTCTATGGCTTGGACTAAGCAGACTCATTTGGAAAAGTTCAGGGATACAGTGTCCTTATGACTCCCAAAAAATGGATTCATTTAGATTGATTTTCCTAGGTACATTAATACGTTGATATGCTCCCCAATTGTATTTTCCTTCTCTTGCTATTCAGCACCCCCTAAAGTGATTCCACCAGGGATATTATGAAGAGTTGTGATAAGAATTTACAACAGCAGAAGCAACTAATGGTAAGCAAACAAACATGATTTCAGTATAAGACCTGCTTTACCTGACCAACCATGGTTTCCCAACAAGGACCTCTGGGAACATCTGCAGGGTTGACCTGAACAGGGGGAGTTGTGATGTTTTCTGGCAGGGTTCCATTGTACAAACTAGCTAGCCAGATTGTCATGTTCTGTTTTACAATCTTCTCTTCATCCAGCTAAAAAAAGAAGACTCATTTTTCCCCTGGATCACAAATCATATTAATGAATATTATTCAGAGGCAGTGTGAAAAAAAACTGACTATAACTTAAAAAGGAGAGGCAGTTTGGTGTGATGCATCAGGCTAGAAACCAGAAGACTGTGGGTTTTAATCTCGCCTTGGACATGAAGCCAGCTGAGTGACCTTGGAATGGTCACTTTCTCACAGCCTTAGGAAGGAAGCAATGGCAAACCATTTCTGAAAAACCTTGCCAAGGAAACTGTGGGGACTATACCAGGTAGTCTCCCAGAATCAGACAGGACTGAACAAAAGAAAAACGTAAAAGATTCATTTTCAGATTATTTCAGTAAAAAAACTCAATAGAGGCCCACCTCTCAGTTTGTTATTTATCACTTGGTAATAATAATAGCAAACTGAGAGTCAGGTTGTTTATATTGGTTAAGGAACCAAATTCTCCAAGGACCTGCACCAACTGAGAATGGACCTGAGTGATTTTATTCACTAGCTGAGCTGAAAATTCTTCAGGGAAGGCCTGAAGGTAAACCTCTGAACCCCTCTTACCCAGGAGGGTCCAGGTAACTCTAAACAGGGCCACTGGAAGATTCTCTGCAGATGCAATAAGAGCAGAGAAACGTTGATGTTTCACTGCTGTAAATGCCACAAGATAGGCCTTAATAGTGGCTCTAATTCTTGATTCATCCCTTGTCTTCCTCCAGTAGCATTCTAGATCTCTCTTGACTGTTTTCAGCTCACTCAACTGCTTCATAGACTACAAGGAATGCAGAGAGCGATGGGCCAAGAGAAGTCATACAGGCATGAGAAGTCATACAGGCATGATTCCAGAGGTGGGCTGCTGGGGGTTCACAGGGGTTCGGGAGAACCTCTAGCTAAGATTCTGTGCAGTTCAGAGAACCCCCAAATCCCACTCCTGGCTGGCCCCACCCACCCCGCCACACCCAACCCATGAGTCCCCACACAGCCCGTTTTGGATGCAGGTAAGTGCAGGGCGCACATGGAGGCTTGGGGAAGATGCAAAATGGGCCTACTGGAAGTTCGGGAAGGCCGGAAACAGGTTCAGAAAAGGGCCTGTGGAGCCTGGGGAGGCTCTTTTTGCCCTCCCGGAGGCTTGAAGAAAGCCTCCGGAACCCAGGGAGGGCAAAAACACACACCCCGTGCCATGGTGCAGGAGGCCGACTAGGCCACGCCCACCATGGCCATGCCCACCAGCAACTGGGCAGAGAACCCCTTGCTAAAATTTTTGAAGCCCACCCCTGCATGATTCTATCCAACGCCTCAGCAGGACTGTGCAGCAGAACTTCAGATAAAATTTCCAGTTTCCTTTGGAATCCTATGAGTCCATCAGTCACCAGTCAAATTGGTCCTACCTCCCTGGAGATAACGTGAGAGAATCTCAAGTCACCAGGATGTGATTTGAACATGACAGAAAACCAAAATAGTTCCCCTCCTGAGATGATATTGTGATTGCTCTGACAAGAAAACTAAGTCTGGTGTTTGACCAGTGTTTTGAGTTAAGCGAGATATAGATATATTGTTTGGTGGAAATATGGGAACTATAAGCAGTGAAATTTAGGGAAAATGAAATGCAAAATTACATTTCACCTACATTCAGGAAATCCTGCATATATTACACTGTAGCTGAGAATAACATTTCACAAACACAGTTCGGTTCCAGAAAGCACAGGATAAGGCATCAGAAGACTGCTATTTTTGCTATGATTAAGATCAGCAGTCTAGAAATATAATGTAGGTTTAAACTACTTCTACAAATATTTGAATTTAAAAGCAGATATATGCCAATCCGACAATAAGAATTATTTCCTCTTTAGCAACTCAAAATCCAAGATGTGATATTTGTATTCCAGCTCAATTTGGCCTGAATGAGTTGCAATTAAAGCAAATAAGCCTTAACTAACATTCCATTAGTCTCGATGTGACATTAATAAATACAGTATTTTTCTATATTCTGAAAATCAAAACATCAGACTGGAACCTCTTTCTAGAAAGCTGAAAATATAGAAAGCAAAATACTTGCCTTGAGATTGATTTCATCCATGAGAGCAATAATGAAGGTGTACAAGTTGCCCAGAAAAAGAGCGAAGATGCGTCCCAGCTGCCACCGTAAAGCGATTCGGGGATGATAATTTTCAAGGTTGCTGATGACATCAAATAAAGTTGGACAGAACATTCCTAGAAGTGACATGACCATATTCACCTGAGGAAGGGAGAGTAAAAGTTAAAACATTTAATATAATATTCACATCCTACTTGTGCAGCAATAAATATTAACTTTTTAAAGAATAAGATGTAACAAAAATAGTGACTGTATTTATCAGTATTGTTGTTTACCTTATTGTTATTTACCCTATTGTCTTCTACCTTCTCTTTTCTTCACATTGAAAGGTGAAGTTTGACAGAGAATAATAAGATTCTATTGTAGTTTGTAATCAAAGTAAAGCATTAAGAGGTCTACCAGTACAGATGCTAAAAAAAGGTGTTTTTTTTTACTATAGAAAGGACGGTAAGACAGTGATGGATCCTTAACTCTTCAGATGAAATAACTTTGGAAAAAAGTACATATCTGATCTCATCGGATAATCAACTGAATCACTCAGTCAAATATCTTATAGCGATCAGAAAACATCAGGCAGGTAATGGACTATCTACTCATAAACTATAACTGTGAGGCCATTACCTTCCAAAAAATAGTATTAAGAAACAGGAGAATAAGTCACCAAATTCTCCTACCTTTGAGTCTATTTGTTTGGATATTCATATTATGAAAAACACACATATATGAGAAATTCACAATGTTCCCACCTGGTTTCTTTTAATTTACAGGTTTTATACACTGGGGAAGTCATTTCCACACCTGTAATTTATGACACCTTCATAGCATTACCCACCTGTCTTTAAAGCCTGTCTGTAGCATTGCATAATTGTTTATGAAAGCTTGTCTTAAAGCATGGATTGCATTTTGTCATGTTTTGATCAAGTATGAATTTGTTTATTTAATTGAATTATTTATTTGGGGGGAAATATATATATTTTTTATCAACTATTTTTCTTAGAAAAAGAAAAGCCCAGTGCAATAAACTATCCTTTTAAAAATAGGTAAAAGTAACATTAAAAATTTTAGCTATGAAGTTTAAGACAGATCACCAATATTGAATTGTTTTCTTTTGGGGATTATTCCAAAATAAATATCTACATTTTTATTTTTAGAAATACACTAGTAAACACATCCCAGTAATCAATGGATCTAAGTATTACTGGCAGTAAGATAACAATTGTAAGTAGATTTTCTGTTCTTTACAGCTGATAGTATTTTGTCCTGCTGAAGAAGTCAAACAAACTGGAATAGGTTCAGAAAAGGTTGATGATCAGGCATCTAGAAATTAAGTTTGATGAAGAGAGATCAAAGGACTATTAGAAGAGATCAAAGCATTCTTTAAATACTTAAAAAGATGGCAATTCAAGGCTGGTTGTTTATCATTCTAAATTAATTGTCATGACTAACATGAAGGAAGATCTTAATAGAAAAAAACTTCCTAACAGAAAGATCAGAAACAATTTCCAGAAAGGGTGGACTTCCTTCCCTTGAAGTTTGACAATTCCAGTTGGGGATTTTTAATTTGGATTCCCATAGTTAGTAAAGGATTAATTTAATGGCCTACATGGCCCTTTCCAATGCTTTGATTTTATAAATTTAATCCTTCTTCAAACCTAAAGCTTGAACAATGCAGGTAATCCTTGACTTACAACTACAACTAGGACCAGATTTCCTCTTGCTAAGCAAAGCAGTTGTAAGTGAGTCGTGCCCAATTTTATGACCTTTCATGTCATGGTTATTAAGAGAACCACTGCAGTTGTTAAGTGAATCACAGGGTTGCTAAGCAAATTCCATTTTCCCTCTTGACTTTGCTTGTTGGAAGCCAGCTGGGAAGGTTGTTAATAGCAATAGCATTAGCACTTAGACTTATATACTGCTTCACAGTGCTTTACAGCCCACTTTAAGCAGTTTACAAAGTCAGTCTATTGCCCCCAACAATCTGGGTCCTCATTTTACCCACCTCAGAAGGATGGAAGGCTGAGTCAACCTTGAGCCTGGTGAGATTTGATCTGCCAAATTGCAGTCAGCCGGCAGTTAGCCTAATTTCTACTCTTAGAGTACTGCACTCTAACCACTGCGCCACTGTGGCTCCTTAGCTCATATGAATGGCAATCATATGATGCTTCAACCGATGTAAATAGATGCCAATTGCCAAATACTCAAATTTTGATCATGTGACTATGAGGATGCTACGACCATTGTAAGTGTGAAGACCATTTGTATGTTTTCAGTGCTGTAGTAATTTCAGTGGCTAAATAAATAGATGCAAGTTGAGTGATCCTGAGATTCTGCACTTCTAAGTATCATTATGAATTTATATGCAAGGCTGAGATTACAGCTGCATTCTAGCATTCTCCAATATTCCAGTTCCATAAAAACATTTAATTTTGTGTGGTTGCCATTATAATGTACCTTAATTAAGAATTAACAGCTGTATATTATAAATCATGCATTCAAACTCATACTGTGTGCAGTAATAAAAATCTTCTCAGATATCCCAGCTGCAACAGAGACTAATAAAAAAATCCCTACCTTTTTGAGTAAACATATTTTGTTTCTGCATAATTAGTGTAATAATTTAGAGTTATGTGTTTATTGTAGTTATACAGTTGCAGGAAAATTTAATATAAGGAATGGCAGGATAATTCAAGTTTTCCACTCACACATTTGCTAGTCTATTACTCCTTTCTATGCCACTAATTCAATTTGGTTTCTATGTTTTTCCCTTTAAAAAATCCAGCCTAAATATGACAATTTATATCTGATGGATATAAAAAGTTTTTTAAAAATCTAACAATGACAAACAGGGAATGAAATTGAAAATAAAAGAGAAAACAAGATGATACCTGAAACTTGTCTATTTAAAAATTTGCCTCGGACAACCTAAGCAGTTCAATACCAATTGGAAATATCCAGTCAAAAACAATTCTTTGTTTTAGGCGAGAATACAACACTTAACTGGCATACTTATTTCTCAGTTGTCATGAATCAAGGCAATCTGATGAGCATTTAATCCTGGTCAAGATGAAAAGATTTATCTTGGTGAACCAGAAAGCATTATTTTGTTATTTTTCTTTTTTACACACTGTTTTTCCGTTACATTCTATTTAAAACCCTTTCTTGCTTTCAGGTATAGGGAGTGCTAAATAAGCAAGACCATTTTAAAATATCCTACAAAAACTTGATTTTTAACTTCTAACCATTCTTTTAAATTCCTGATGTGCCGCATTCTCTTCAATAAGGATCACTTTACATATAACATTTTGGAGGTATACACAAAACACATATATCTTACAAAAGCAATTTCTGTCTGCTTATAACTTACAAGTAATGTGCCTCAGTTACAGCCTTAAGAGGGATATGTGGATTAGTGATCTGTATAATGTGCATTAGTATTAGTTCATTCTTACGTTAACAATGTTATATAAAATGTAATGTAAGTTTTATATAATGTTATATAAAACTTTTCTTAGCACATTCTTTTAGCAAACGTTTCCCTAATATCCTTTTTTCCAGAGCACCTTTGCCAAATTTTTGTACTCAAATTTCCCCATATTTTAATTTTGGAGTCAATTTTTTGTCTACATTATTTTTATAGTCCTGTATAATTCTAATCATTGAATCCCCACATCAACATTTCATTTTTTCCCCTGTCTATAGAAACATCTTATGGAACTTTGCTTTTATGAATGATAGCAGCGGTGAGACTTTAATACTTCAGATTCAATTTTTGAGCTAATAAATATCTTGAGAAACAGATGCTAGTAGAATTCATTATTTATGTGTTTCTACATGGGATGACAAATGATATTCTGCTGGCTAAACCACTTCACTTGAAAGTAATCCCTAATGCTATGCAAATGTTCAGTATTTGTATTAAAACCCATTTTGCCAAGATTTTGAAATCAAGTGACTGTACACTGAACAAGTCTAATGAAGCAGGATTATAAACCATGTTTGCAGACAGATTTGGAAGGGCCACTAAAATCAAGTAGTTTTACAATATGAAATATGTTTAATTCAGATAGGAAGCACGGACTCAAGTGTCACATGTAAAAGGAAAGAAACATGTAAATTGTCTTTATTTGTGATCCTCCAAACCATGTTTAGAGAATCATTTGAATGAAACCAGGGTATAAAGTTATGATGAGTGATACAGGTCTTTATTTTTATTTTTATTTTTTTAATTTGATTTATATGCCGCCCTTCTCCGGAGACTCAGGGCGGCTTACAATGCGTTAAGCAATAGCATTCATACTTTTGTATATTTATACAAAGTCAGCTTATTGCCCCCACAATCCGGGTCCTCATTTTACCTACCTTAGAAAGGATGGAAGGCTGAGTCAACCTTGAGCCTGGTGAGATTCGATCTTACTTTAATTGCAGACAGCTGGTGTTAAATTACAGAGCTCTGTCTGTTGAGCTATTCAGGCTCCTGAAGGCTCCCTTTATAGTCTTATCCATGAGTTTGCATATCATAGAACATAGAATCATACAACTGGAAGAGACCATAGAGGACATCCATCCCAAGCTTTGCAGCTTGGCGGCCTGGCTGGGGAGAAAAGGGGAATGGGGCTGTACAAGCAGTGGGCTGGCATGTATGTGCACACGCAGCCCTTGCAAAAGCAGCAGGCCAGCACGAATGATGTGTCGGTGCGCATGTACACAACTTGACTTGTATGAGTGGTGGTCTGGCACACATGGGCTGGCACACATGTGGCTGCTTGTGCAAATTGAGCTGCATGCATGCTCCGGCCAACCACTCACATGGCCCAGTTCTGAATAGACCATGGCCCAGTAGTGGGCCATGGCCCGGAGGTTGAGGACCCCTGTTCTAGTCCTATTCCCCTGCTCAGGGCAGGAGACCTTATATCGTCCTGGTCAAAGGGTTGTCCAGTCCATTCTTGAAAATCTCCAGTGATAGAGCATCCACATCTGTGAGAGGCCAACTGTTCCATTGATTAATTGTTCTCACAGTCAGAAAATTTCTCCTTACTATAGATTGGATGTCTCTTTAACAAGCTTCCACCCATTACTTTTTTTCCTGCCCTCTGGTGCTTTGGAGAAAAAGTCAATCCTCTCTTCTCTGTCACAGCCCCTCAAGTACTGAAAGAGAGTTATCATGTTCCCCCACTCCTTCTTCATGCTTTATACTTCATTTCCAGAGGTGGTATTCAGCAGGTTCTGACCAGTTCTGGAGAACCGGTAGTGGAAATTTTGAGTAGTTCGGAGAACCAGTAAATACCACCTCTGACTGGCCCTGCCCCCATCTATTCTCTGCCTCCCGAGTCCCAGCTGATCAGGAGGAAATGGGGATTTTTCAGTAACCTTCCCCTGGAGTGGAGAGGGATGGAGATTTTACAGTATCCTTCCCCTGCCATGCCCACCAAGCCATGCCCACAGAACCGGTAGTAAAAAAATTTGAATCCCACCACTGTAAATCATATCCATACTTCATGTCTAAGTTCACCAACTATGGTAAACTTATGGATTTTCATAGTCAGGGCTTGAATTTGTTCTGACCTTATGCTGATTTTACTCACTCATAAAAGTACCAATCAAACTACCTCATTTTCTCAGCAGTCTCTTCCTGATTTTCCTCTCAGCCAGCCCAGCTCAACAACGGATCTTCACAGTACTTCTTTCCCTCCTTCCAATCAGCCCATATACTGTATTCCTGCAATATACCACTGTTCATTGCAGAGAATTCTTGGCCATTTTCTGGGACTCTGAAACCAGCTTGCTCAATTCCCACAGATTCAAGATCTTATTATCAATGATTTCACAATTCTGCAGTTGTAAGCTAGAACGGAACTCTTTCCCAAATAAGATGAGCCAACTCTAGTTTTGCATTGAAGCAAGACCATCTATTTTACATATTCTGGATTCAGAATCTAGATTAGCAGTGGACAATCTAGTAAAGGAGAATCTTTGTAGCTCAGGATTGAAATGATGGTTCCTTGGTGCTCTCTGATCTTGGCTGTTTTCTTGCAGATGTTTCATTTCATTACCCAAACTAGCTAACATCATCAGTGGCGGCACTAGTTCGGACTAGCACTGATGATGTTACCTGGTTTGGATAATGAAAGAAAGGTTGCACGTTGTTTTCTGCAAGAAAACAACCAAGATCAAAGAGCACCAAGGAACCCTCAGACAATCTATTATTATAACATTGAGTTACTCTGAATATTAGAGTTTTATTGTGCAACTCTTCCTAGATTCTGAAAAGCATTTCATAGTCCTAATAATATCATAGTATATATAGATTGTGAAAATCTGGTGCTGTAATCATCAAATATTGCATTCCAAATCTGACAAGAACATGTGCTCATCACCTGTAGCAGCAGATCTGTAATACGGCTGGATTTCACATTTGACTGAAATGTTGTCTGAAAGCCCAACAAATTTTGCAATTGCATTACTTCAGCACAACTGATGTGACAGCGTTACATAGAACAGTGAGTATTTAAATGCAATTTTCACCAAGCTATTCACCAAGATGATAGAGTCCATCCATCCTAATTTAAGTCATACATAATTCTCACTGAAATTTATGGGATCTTCATAGTCCTGAATTATTTTGTTCATTTCTGTGAAAATTAAATGTGAGAGTACCGTAGATGCAATCCAAAATATTTTATGAAAAAAATGATTTCAATAACATTACAATTCTTTTATGTCCATTCTGAAAATGAAAAACTTCAGTGACAATTTCTGGCCTTCGGAGGGCCTCTGGAGCCCAGGGGAGGCCGTTTTCACCCTCCCAGAAGCTTGAGGAAAGCCTCTGGAGCCTGGGGAGAGTGAAAATTCCCCCCCATGGTGCAGGAGGCCGAGGAGGCCACGCCCACCATGGCCACGCCCACCCAGCAACCAGGCAGAGAACTAGTTGCTAAAATTTTTGAATCCCACCCCTGGTCGTAAATCACTTCCTTCAGTGCCATTATTACTTTGAACAGTCACTAAATGAACTGTTCTAAGTCAAGGACTGCCTGCGTTTATTTTTTCCTGCATAATTCTAGCTCTTCTAATCACATTTGTTTTACAAAACAAAGCGTGCTGGAACGCACTTCGTTCCTCTCCCACCATCCATAGTTTTCAATGCCTGCTAGAGCAAACTTCTGGGATCGTCTCACGACGAAGTAAATAAGATAGCCGCTCCCAGCCAGGGTGCACAAAGCAAAGAAATTCGCGAGAACCCTTAGGAATCGAGTCAGGTGGATGTTCTCTTCTTTCCGGCTCTCTTGTTCCTCCACAATGGCTTCCTGTGCTTATTTGACACATTAAAACAAAAATAGTACAAGTAAGCAAACTGAGAAGAATCAGGATACCAGCCAAAAAAATCTATAACCAGAATATCCTTTTTGCTCTTCATTACAGCCTCTGTACATTAATCTTTATTAAGGCCCTGCATCAGGGGTGAAATTCAGCAGGTTCTGACAGGTTCTGGAGAACCAGTAGCAGACATTTTGAGCACTTCGGAGAACCGGCAAATACCATCTCTGGCTCGTCCCAGAGTGGGGTGGGAATGGAGATTTTGCAGTATCCTTCCCCCAGGAGTGGGGTGGGAATGGAGATTTTGCAGTATCCTTCCCCTGCCACGCCCACCAAGCCACTCCCACAGAATCGGCAGCAAAAAAATTGAATTCCACCACTGCCCTGCATGTTGCACAATTATTAAAAGATGCTACCAAGTACAAATTAAAAAGCAAGGACATTTTCAAACATCCATGAAAGTAAATATTCACTATAATACCATGAATGAAGATAATAATATACAAGGGAATCCAAATATTAACATTAATTGACAGGACTATATAACTACTTTGTGAATGAATAACCAGAAGGCTTATGCACTAATTACTAATCTGCTGACCATGTATTTATGTAAATATAAACTACAACTACAACTCTACACCTTATCATTTTATCTGAGGGGTTTGGCTGTCTGAAATTTAGGTCAGAGATCCTTCAAGTTGGGCCAAAGGTGTAAAACTCATTTCCACAGTAACATTAAGCAAGTAATATTACAAACAAGGAATGCTAGATGTGTCTACTAGAAATAGTCAAAATTACCACTTCCTTTGTCTGTGAAATCCAGAAAAATCCAAGCCAGCTCCCTTGTTGCCATTGCATGCTATTATGGATTGAATTTGGGTCAGTTTGGATTTAGGACAATATTGAATGGCAATAAAGTTAGTTGTTTGGTTTTTTTCTGAATTTCATAGACAAGAAAGTGGGGAATCTGAATGTTTCTGGTAGATCCATGTAGCATTCTTTGTTTGTAAAATTACATGCTTAATGTTACTGTGGAAATGAATTTTACATTTCAGATAAAGTAATAAAATGATAAGGTGCAAAGGTTTACATTTGCATATATGTGTTTCCATATATGCTCAGCAGTTAGTAATTACTGCATAAGCCTTCTAGTTATTCATTCACGAAGTAGTTATATGGTTCTGAGGAGGGGAAGTAACAATAAACAGGATGATCTCTATATTGTGCCTACTGAATTCTACATGTTGTCAGTAACACAATTACCTGCATTATAAGATGGCCTTGCTACTGACTGATTCAGGTATTGATTTCACAGTAATATATATAGTAATATATACAATAATAGGACAATATCACTCTTGTGAGTAAAATTCCATTATTCTCACTTGATTACTCTGAACAAACTGTGAGCAAAGATTACCTTAAAGCTAGTAGTTATTGATGCAAATTTATTATCTGCTGTTTCAGGATTGCCAATCAAATAATCCCAGCTGGTGAACATTTTCCAGCTAAAGTTAAAACTTGTATCATCTCCCCCACCATCATTATGTGCATTCTTTGCCATTCTGAAAAGATCAAAAATAGAAGTGTGGCTTAAATGATTTTTTTTTTTCAAGAAAAAAATGGTCTAAACATCTCTTTCCAACCCTGTGATTCCATGATAAATTATTTCCACTGTAGAGAGATTTAGGTAGGTGTCACCTCAGCTCCGCTCGTGACTATCCTTTGTTTTCTGATCTGCTCGTGCAAAAATAGAAAAATAAGCAAACACGAAACACACAAATCTTTTCATTGTTTTACTGTCTTTCATGAATTTATCAACAAGCTGAAGAATGTAAGGCGATTTACTCTCAAGTTTCTGTAAATATAGATCAAGATTACCTTGTGGTCAGATGGAAAGTTAGCATGTACAGACTACATGTCAGGGGTATTTCTTATTGTTATTGTTAGAGATTGTGCTGTAAGGTTTTCTTTCTTAATAAAAATTACTAAGTAGCAGCTACCTAGCAATCCTTTCCTGTGAGGAATTTATAGGAGGGAAAAAACTTTTCAGGCACACAAAGAAATGTGGTTAATGTTTATAACAGGTTTTTTTTTTTTAAGTATGATTTGTATGTGAAATTGCTTTTTATATTTTAATCAAGTAAGCAATGGATATGGAATAGAATGAGGTACAAAACCCTAAAACTTGGCACTGGGAGATTCAATTTTTCTCTGAATCCTAAGGCTCTAGGCTGAAATACTTTATGATCCTATACAAAAAAAATCAGCAGGCAGGGCACTAGTGATGGGTTGCTACCGGTTTGCCCTGGTTTGGGCAAACCGGTAGTAGCAGTGGTGGGAGGCTCCACCCACCCGCCCGGACGTCATCAAATATGCTCTGCGCATGTGCACATGAGCAAACTGGTAGCAAAGGTAAGTGAAACCCACCACTGGTTTGAATTCAAGGTTTAGAGTGCCCTGCAGTGGTGGGTTTCACTTACTTTTGCTACCGGTTGGCTCGCTCGCGCACCTGCGTTCGCTTCACTCACATGCGCAGATGTGATGATGTCCAGGCAGATGGGCGGAGCCTCCTGCCACTGCTACTACCAGTTTGCCCGAACCGGGGCAAACCAGTAGCAACCCACCACTGATTCAAACATTCAGTCTTAAGTCAATATTCAGCAAACCAGTGATCATTACAAACAGATTTTCACAGATTACCTTAACAGGGACTAGAGGTCCCTGTTAAGGGACTAGAGGGGAAAGAAATTTAGATAACATTGAGTTGGAACAAAACCATAGAAAGACACTGCAAGTTAGATAAGGAATACTTTTGATGACTTATCTGACTTTATGACTTTGAAAATAGCCATGTCTCCATCTACCTAGCTTCCGAGAATTGTTATGAAGCCACAACAGAATGAGATAAAAAAAGTGTTTGCTGCCTGGGAGCCAAAAACAGGATATAAATGTAACATATAATAATCTGGTTAATCATTAATTACCTCTTTTTAATCCTTTTGAAATACTAGAAACTTACGTGCGAATGACCACCATGAAACTATAAGCGATGGTCCCAACGCCAACCAAAAAATATGAAAGAGGCATTCGGAATTTCAGCCACCCAATTGTTCTCTGGTTATTGTAATAGCCGTAGAAAAGCACAGAATATTGTGCAAAGCCCTGAAAAATTAATAGCAAGAGTTCAGAAAAGTATATTTCATCAGACATGGGACAGACTTTAGCCTAGCATGATTTAATTTGTTTTAAATCACCACATTTCAATCTGGCACCATCCAGAAGTATCAGGACTACAATTTCCAAGGCTTCGAAGTTTTGGAATACTTTGGGAGATGCAGTTCTAAAAGAACCTGAAGGCAGGACAAGAAGCAATGGATGGAAACTAATCAAGGAGAGAACCAACCTAGAAATGAGGAGACATTTCCTGACAGTGAACAATTAATTAGTGAAACAACTTGCCTTCAGAAGTTGTAGGTGCTCCATCACTGGAAGGTTTTTAAGAAGAGACTGGACAACCATTTTTTTTAAAAAAAAATTTTTGATTTATATGCCGCCCTTCTCCGGAGACTTAACTTAATGCGTTAAGCAATAGCCTTTATACTTTTGTATATTTATACAAAGTCAGCTTATTGCCCCCACAAACTGGGTCCTCAATTTACCTACCTTAGAAAGGATGGAAGGCTGAGTCAACCTTGAGCCTGGTGAGATTCAGTCTTACTTTAATTGCAGACAGCTGGTGTTAAATTACAGAGCTCTGTCTGTTAAGCTATCCAGGCTCCTTGATATTTGTCTGGAATGGTGTAGGACAGGGGTGTCAAACTGGCGACCCAGAGGCCAGATGCATCACACGCAGGCCACACCCACCCCAGTTCTGCAAAGGAGAAAAACATCACAATACGTCACATGATAGCAACGTAATGCTGCGAGTTTGACACCCATGGTGTAGGGTTTCCTGCTTGAACAGGGATGGGACTAGATGACCTCAAAGGTCCCTTTCAACTCTGTTACTCTGTTTCAATACACAGTCTGAGCCATGTGCAAAGTAATAGCTGTAGAGCTGGATCCAAATATTTATTGCATGTCATGATTCACCTTCTGGAGTTAGTTCTGGTGGTAATGTAGAATGTGAACCTTTAAAAAACCTTTGTAGCCATCCTGGTCCATTAACTCTCTTCTGCCTACAGATGACTTCTTTTCTAAATGAACATTATGCTATATATAAGAAACTGAAAAATATCCTCTTGGGCCCATTATATCATACAGTCACACAATAGACTCCCTTCAGCTGAGAGTACTTTTGATTGGGTTTAAATGTTATGAGAAAGGAGAAAGGAAGCAGCAAAGTATTTTGAGACCAGGGATTCTATAAATCAAACCCGGCATTTTGGAAGGCACTAGGAAAGCAATTAAAACTTAGATATATTAAAGCAAAGTCATCATGGAAATAAGGAAATAACTCTGCAGTGAGACTGAAGATGTTTTGTAAAATAAAAGGGTAAGTGTCCAATCAAGGGTTACAATCCTTTACATATTAGACCAGGGTTGGGGATTTTCTGCCAAATGTTTTCATTACATCTTATATTGGTGGCAGTGTGTGATCATTCTTGGATAAAAGTCAAACTGCCACAGAGCTTGGATGTAGCCCTAATAAATAGAACAGAAGCTGCTTCTGTCTAGGATAGGGATGTCCAACCTCGGCAACTTTAAGACCTCTGGACTTCAACTCCCAGAATTCCCCAGCCATGCTAAGAATTAAAGTTGCCAAGGTTGGATACCCCAGTCTAGGACTTCACTGGGATGTAGTAATAAAGAGAGGATCAATGACTTTGCAAGCGCTCTCCATCAATGCTCTTTTCTTGTCCTTTATTATTTCTTCTCCTATTACTTCTTTTAAAAAAATAGTAGGTTAACCTGTCAAAATCCTTCACTTTCATTTAGTTAACTATGCATTTGAAAAATTGAAGCTGCTGGGCTACTTAAGGCGAGTCATGTCCTGAACCTGTTAAGCCTCATTTGCAATAATTTCCATGATAAAAATGAAATATTAATACACATCATGTACATATTGATTTTTAGTGGGGTTTATCAACCTCTTTTACCAAATGCAGAGACAGAAGCATTGCTTTCATTGGTGAATTACAGCACCAAAAGATGACCATTATCACTTTTGGTAGTCAAAAGTTGGCAGTATGAGAATTCCCATGTGATCAAATATGCCATACATATTTTGCACAGGTTCTCTCGGTTATTACTTTCTAGATGTTCTGTTTTCAAAAAGAAAACCAAGTGGTGCTTATTAGTTTCTGTCCTTAAATTCTCATGACTAAGATGCAGGAAGTGAATAAAACAAAATAAAAATGAAGCTAAAAGTGTGTTTCCGTGAAGCATGCAGAATGTTTAAAAATGCAAATACCAGCAACTATTCAAATAGTGGATAACTGGCAGAAAGGAAGAATTAACCTTCTTCTATTGCTTGGCATTGAGGAAGATCATCAGTGTTCAGTATCTTATGACACAATTAATCAACTGGGTTTTTTTTAACAGTTATATTTTTTAACCCAGGGCCAATCAAGTGAGGCCATCAAGGTTCTGTCCCAATGCCAGGAGATGGGGTGGGATGGGAAAGAACCATCTCCAACTCAATTCTACCAAGACCAAGTGGATGTAGGCTTTTGATTGTGTTGATGCTTAGAGGCTTGTAGGAGATCTGAGGATACTTTGTCTTTGACCTTGGATGGGGTTGCACTTCGTCTTTCAAGGTTGTCTTCCTGTGCCTGTTCCTAGATCAGGGGGTTCTTTAGACAATCGCTCATGCCCTGCTTATCTTGCAGCTTGAATAGTATAACCCATTCTACATGGGATAGCTTTTGAAGACCACCTGGAAGCTTCAACTGGTCCAGGACACAGTGGTATAGGGAGTGATAGGCATACCTCAGCATGTCCATGTAACACTTCTGATTGTCAGTTTCTTTCCAGGTGCAGTTCAGTTCAATTTAAAGGCCATTAAAACTACATGACATGGAGAACTTCCAGCCAATTCAATCTTGGAGGTTTAACTTGTTCCAGGTTCCTTTAATTAAGGATGAGCCCAGATGGCACAGTGGTCAGAATGCAGTATTCTGACCACTGCCAACAGTTTGATTCTGACCGGCTCAAGGTTGACTCAACCTTCCATCCTTCTGAGGACCCAAATTGCTGGGGGCAATGTGTTGACTCTGTAAACCTCTTAGAGAGGGCTGTAAAGCACTGTGAAGTGGTATATAAGTTAAATGCTATTGTTATTTCTAATTAAACAATGTCATTTATCAGGACTCTGAAAGCATGCCTTCTCTATAGCATGTATATCCTCTGGAATGAAGTTCCCCTGGAGATCAGGATGGGCCCAATCATTATTTGAAAGAGCTGTTCCACCAGGCATTGATAAGGTCAAGTGAGATCCCTTTTTTTTTTTTTTTTGTTTCCATACAAGTTTGATAAATGAATGAATGAAATATGTCATCGGATCTTTGTGTCTCTTACTTTTTGAAGGTGTCTAAAGAACATTGAACTGTGTTTCTGGCAACAGCATCTTCTGTTCCTTATTGAAAGGCATTTAAATGACTTCCACGTACTGTTTTCATATCTACATAGTTTCCTACTTCCATATATTTTTCCAGTGTGAAACAATCCTGATTGCACCATTTGACAGAGTGTTTTTAATTCCTACTGATATTGAGAAGCAATACATGGCAATAACCATGTATGTGGCAGCAATTGCTGATGCAACAATATAGATAAAAGAACATATGCAAAGAGCTTCTCGTTCTGCTTCTGCAGATCAGAGCTTCTATTTTAAGCCATGATTCCATGACAATAACACTGCTGGTGTTTGCCTCTAATTAATCTCTGCTCATTATGAAATTAGGAGCTAATTTTGATGCAAATCTTTTCCTCCTCAGGGAAAAGATGTGGCAGAGCTGCAATGGACTGTGGGTTTTACATGAAAAAATATATAAACAAATTACAATATTGCTGACAGCTCCTCTCTGCAATATTCCAGTGCTCTTTTTTGGCTGCATAGATAAAACCGAGCTTTCGGGAGAAGACTGGGACTGATGGGAAAAAAGAGGTCAACCAACCAGAAGGTGGAGGAACTTGGCTGCATTGTTGATGGATGCACCATTGCAAGAAAGGTCAGGCTGGGGACAGATAATCATGGGGAAAAAAATACCCATATTGTTGTTAAGAGCCAACACCAACATGAAGACATCATCAATTAATCAGTGACAGACTTGCCTGAAGAACATGGTATCTTCTTGAGTATTACATGGGCTCTGCATTTTTATGCATTAAGAAATGTTTCTGTTCCGCTACTTCACTCTGCTCTGCTGCCCTCTTCTTCTAGTTCCCAGATGAACTAAAAATGTTGCATTGTCATTCCAGAGTTTCTCTATTTTGCCTCTCCTTTTCGTTCATCTCTATGTTATTGAAGCACATCTAGTGCACACCAATAAAATGCATCTGAGATTATAAACAATAATACAATACCATCAGTCTCCTTTTCCTGGAGAAAGGGAGACTGATGCTATTGCAAAAACTGCTTTTTCCCCAGTTTGAACAAATTTGTTAGTAAATTTGAAGATGGGAAGTCCTGACAAATAAGAATGATCAAAAAGCATTGTTAATCTGTGCATGTACTGTGTTTTAAAATATTAAACATAAACAAAATACATTAGTTCCATTAGGCTGCAGTAAAATATAAATGTAATGCGACTATAAATCTTTCTTGTGTGTTTATTTTACTGTATGTCACTCAGAGTTGTTGCACAGTTGGGCAGCCTAATGAACTAACTAATTAACATTGATAAACTATGGCTCGATTGTTCTAAAACTATCATGTAGACGTATGGTTTGGCTTAGAATAATGTGTAAACCCCAGCCGCCATTGTTTATAGGCAACGATTCTGACTCAACAATGGAGATGAATACAATTTCCTTGTGGATTTTTCAACAGGCAGCACAATTTTGTTCTGCTGTCTCTCTGATTCCCTACGTGATTTTTTTTTTCCAAACTGTTTGAGGGACAGGAGAAAAGCAGAAATATATGACACTGGGTGGCAGCAACCACCAACATTTCCTCTCTTCCGTCTGTGTCTGGCTGACGAGCCTCACAATATTTTAGCAGGTAGGTTACGATTAGTAGATGTTGTTGCAAAACATCAGACAAACTCTAAGAGCTCTCTAGCAGCCAGAGATGTTTTTGTAGTCCAGATATGGTACCCCTAACCTATTCCCTTAAAAAGTCAAATCATTGTGAGCTCATCTAAGTACTCGTTCTGTCTTGGCCAGGAACATAAAATAGAGCATTCAAGGGTACACAAATTACCTACAGCCATGGTTCGCTCAATGTGATGTTTACATAGCATGCTGTACATGAGTTATAAATCAGATTATCAGAATGCGATGGACTCCTCACACAGCATGATGAAACAGTGGCAGATTTGTCCTAGTAACCTGAACCACTAAATAATCTGATTGCAGTCTGATGTAGCATATTGTATAAATGCAACAATAGTATCATGCAGTGATGGATTTCAAAAAATTTTACTACCAGTTCTATGGGTGTGGCTTGGTGGGTGTGGCTTGGTGGGCATGGCTTGGTGGGCATGGCAGGGGAAGGATACTATAAAATCTCCATTCCCTCCCCAATCCAGGGGAAGGTTACTGCAAAATCCCCATTTCCTCCTGATCAGCTGGGACTTGGGAGACAGAGAATAGATGGGGGCAGGGCCAGTCAGAATTTTTACTACAGGTTCTCCAAACTACTCAAAATTTCCGCTACCGGTTCTCCAGAACTGGTCAGAACCCGCTGAAACCCACCTCTGGTGTCATGGATATATTTTACAGTAAGGATCAAATCTCTGCACCTTCCCCATCATATGTGGCCTACAAAACCCCAAATGACAAGGTGGCAGCAAAGAGAGAGAAAACTCTGTCGTTACTATATTTATTGTTCATCCGAATTGTTTCAGCCCAGACATAATAGCCTTACCGCTTTTTTCTGATATATACTTTATTATTTTTATTAGTTTTTTATCCCAAAATGTTAACATATTTTCGTCAACTCAATGTGGTAAATATGTGCGATATCCCTTCCTCCTCTTATTTTTCCCTCACAACAACAACCTGGGTGAGGCTGAGAGGGAGAATAATTGGCTCAAAATCAGCCGGCTTTTATGCCTGAGGCAGGATTAGAACTCACAGTCTCCTGGTTTCTAGGCCAGCACTTTTACCACTACACTAACTGGCTCTCACAACTTCACAACTTCCTTGCAATACTACATACATTTAATGTAAAGTTCCTATGGCTATTTCATTCTTGTGAGAAGCTCTTTCTGATTATACTTTTTTTTCACTCCATCAATTTTCTAATAACTTTATTAAATTCCAACATCAAACATTAAAATATAAACTAATATAAAAGGAAAAGGAAATCAAAAAAACAAATTAAAAGTGACAAAAAATTATACACCAAACAAATTTATAATATCTTTCCAGTGCCTTTCTACTCGATTCATGAATCAGCATTTTTAAAAAGATGCTTTTTTTTTTTTTGGTGAAAACTTTGTATGGTTGTTGGATGAGTATTTCCCTCTGAAGGTTAACACCGGGATTTCTGAATTTCGCCTGGAGGAATCCCTCGAGCTCTACATTGTAATATGCAACTTTCAAACTTATTGAAACCGGTATCTCAGTTTTGCAGAAATCAATGTATTAGTAATGGTGTGAATAGTATGTGAGACTGATTCTCCTGGGATTGTGCTGTTATTTAGTGTATTTAGTGGCCACTAAAGCATTTGGAGAAGACCTGCCACGAGAAAGACCAGTCCTGATTCATTTTGGTCACAGAAAAGACAGAAATACCATCTCTCTATATATATCACAGTAGGGAGATAATAATTGCTCAGGGTGAGGAGTTTTATACCTCCTGGCTTGCAGATATGACTTGTGGATCCTCCTATGCAGGTCTACAAACTCCTTCTTCAGTCTCTGAGGTGACAGAAAACCTTGCCAATCTATTTTGCACAAGGTTGTGTCATGAATATAAGAAATTATGAAAGGGAGGGAGGGAGGGAGGGAGGGAGGGAAGGAAGGAAGGAAGGAAGGAAGGAAGGAAGGAAGGAAGGAAGGAAGGAAGGAAGGAAGGAAGGAAGGAAACCCTATGAGAAAATAGAAACTGCCTAAATTTGAGAATCTCTATAAATTATAATCCAGACTTTCCTATCAGCTGGACCTTTTATCTTCTCCTGTAGCCTGGATGCTTATTAGGGAGCATAAAGGAAGGTCCTGCTCTTGATAACATGTGGGTGAAAAAATAATGTTGGAATCGAATGTGGAAAGCTGCTGTTTCCTAAATTGGGAGAGGGGGAAAGGGGAGGGCAGGCAACTTAATTCTCTGGGCCTAACTACATCTGTTTTCACTCCTACAACTGATAGGGAAGCAGTGGCACGCATGGACCGATCACCCTTGTTGCATCCAATTGCTTACCCTCGTGCCCTTGATCGTGCATCCTAGCAGTGTCAGAAAGAATCATAGTTAACTGAGGAAGATGAAGCCCAGAAACACAAGTAACATAAGCAAAGCAAAGCTCGGAAGACCCCGATGCCTAATCATCCAAACAATCCCTCAGAAAGACGAATGTGGAGCATCCCATCTGAGTTGGTGGGGTCACTTCCAAGCCTTCATTGTTTGGAAGGTGCTGCAATTTTTAATTCTGATGGCAAAATACAGAGTCAGAGGCTACTGAGCACATGCTGGTTTTTCAAAAAGGACAGGCTGTAGCAAATATTTGCTACAGAATGTACAAGAATTGTACATCTCCCGCACGCAATTGCTTCCTCCAGCCCTGTTGCATCACAGTAATTTGGACACTCTAATAAGTAGCTTACTGTTAATCCCAAGGAGTTACTTGCTAAAAGTGAAAAGACAGGAGTGCAATACGTGATTAGAAGCTGAGCCTTTTTTTCCCCCTCTCCTCGCTTTCTTTCCTTGTGACTGTCACTCTGCAGACTTACAGGCAGAAAGGGCCAAATGAATCTAACAGAGTCATTCTGTTCCTGAAGCAAATCTCCCTAAAGAATTTTTGAACATCATGGATTTGTCCTGGAGCAATTCATGAAGAAATCCCCAGAATCTGTTTTACAGCACATCAACTTAATAAATAAATGACATTTATTAATTATAAAATGAAGTGAGAGATCTTCCATCTTCATTATTCACATAAGAAAACTGTGACAAATCAGTCCTGGGTTTGTTTGTTTGTTTCTTTTCTTTTCTTTTGGATTATGGAAAAGTTCCACTGAATCCCATTGGTCACCATTTTTATTCTTGTTCCCAAAATGATTTTGAATGTTTTTGCTAAATTCAATGAAACATCATATATGGAATTAACAACCCTTAGAAATTTGCCAGTGTTTCAGTTTTACATTTTCCATAAGGCAATAAAACTGCCTAGTCTTTCCCAGTCAAATATTCTCCCAAAGTTGCAACACAATTCCCAAATTACTAGTCAGCTTGCCAATAGGCCGGAAGAGCATACTGAGTGTCGTCCCACATAATGAGAACCCTAATTTGGACATGATTGCCGTAATGTAGCACATGATTGTAAAATTGTCTACTTACACTGAAATCCCACAACGTGGCAAAGTTCATAGCACTTGCTTCCTCTGCTCTTGGCACAGTTTTTCTAGGCAAAGACCCATATGCCTTTCCCATCAATGCCTGCATGTAAAAACAGGGAGAATGGTTTCCAGTGTATTCACATCAATAATCCAAGAGCAATTGAGGTTAATTTTTTATTGTTCCAATATGTTGGAAATTGAACATTACATGTTGGAAATCAGTGATGGATTTCAAAAAATTTTACTACCAGTTCTGTGGGTGTGGCTTGGTGGGCGTGGCTTGGTGGGCATGGCTTGGTGGGCGTGGCAGGGGAAGGATACTATAAAATCTCCATTCCCTCCCCAATCCAGGGGAAGGTTACTGCAAAATCCCCATTTCCTCCCGATCAGCTGGGACTTGGGAGGCAGAGAATAGATGAGGGCGGGGCCAGTCAGAATATTTACTACTGGTTCTCTGAACTACTCAAAATTTCTGCTACCGGTTCGCCAGAACTGGTCAGAACTTGCTGAAACCCACCTCTGTTGGAAATGTAATATGAAATTCAACATGCAAAATCATTCACCTATAGTAGTGATGGCGAACCTTTTCGGCTCTAAGTGTCCAAACCGGAACACGTGCACACGTGCGCCAGAGCACCGGAAACCCAAAGACCAGCTGGCCGGTGCGCATTCATGCTGGAAACCAGAAAAGCAGTTGGCGACAGCAAGTGTGCCCAGAGAGAGGGCTCTGCGTGCCACCTCTGGCACACGTGCCATAGGTTCGCCATCACAGACTTATAACATCAATATGATCTCAAATATTCAAGAACCTTAGAACTGTTGGTTTTGTATTGGGGAAGGAAAAGATTGCTATCATCACCTTTTCTTTTTTTTTAGCCAAGGAGTTTTAGGAGACAGGAGATCTGAGCCTTAAAGGAACACAGGTCTACCAAGAACTCAAGTCTTGATCATCTCACTGTTGGATTATTGGAATACACTCTACATGGGACTACCCTTTACAAGTATTAGGAAGATGCAGTTGGTGCAGGCACAGGATAGTTCTTGGGGCCACTAGGGTGGCCCATAATACACCACTGTTAAGCAAACTGCACTAGTTGCCAGTTTGCTTCCAGGTCCAGTTTAAGGTGTTGATTCTTATCTTGAAAGCCCTTCATGGCATAAGTCCAGGTTTCTGAGAAACCATCTCACCCCAATCGGATTGGCCCATTCCCCTCCCCCCCAATATGCTGCAGACCCTGTCAATCAAGGAATTCTGGTTGGTGGGATCCAGGAGAAGAGCCTTTTCTACCATGGCTCCTGCCCTCTGGAATCATGTCCCCTTATCCCAGGCTAGATCTGCACCTACCCTTTTTGGCCTTCCAAAAGGGCTTGAAGTTTCTGCCAACTGCCCTGGGCCCCCAAGGGGGGGGGCGGGTGTCATCCTGGAGGTGGTTAATTGGCTAAAATAAGATCTCACCTCTTCCCTGTGTGCAACTTGCTCCCTTCCTCCATATCTTTGTCAATTTTAAACCAAACTCAGTGTTACTATTTATTGTTTTAATGTTTCACCTTGGTGTTTTATTAACAGTAAACTGCCTAGAGGTGGGTGGCATATAGGTTCAATAAATACATAAATAATACATAAATAAATTGAAGTTGTTAAAGCATGGCCTACAAAAAAAACACATGGAGAAATCTATAAAGTTTATTCATAGGAGATGCATATCAGAAAACCTTACCCTCTTTCCCTGAAAATAAGACCTCCCTGGATAATAAGCCCAATCGGGCTTTTGAGCACATGGACTAAAATAAGCCCTCCCTGAAAATAAGCCCTCCCCAAAAATGTTTAAACGCATGCACAGCTGGTCCCCGCCATTTCCTCTGGTTAGGGAGACAGAGCTGGAAATCAGGTAAAATGTCAAGAGGAGCCCCATCTTGCTCCACGCACCCAAAATAATAAGACCTCCCCGAAAATAAGGCCAAGCGCTTATTTCGGGGTTCAAAAAAATATAAGACAGGGTGTTATATTTCGGAAAAACACAGGTAGTTAACTAGGAATTGTTTTAGCACTGTTATATGTGCAAAAAGAAAAAAAAGGAGAGAACTTTTCATTTTATACCTGGTGTGCTCTCTAAATGTGACATCAGTCTCAGTCAATTTAGCCAAAGACCAGGGATTTATAGAAATTGTAGGTCAAAGTTTTCTAGATGACTATAAGGTCCACATGTTGATTTTTCTTGGCATTTTGTCTGGCTTAATTGCAAGATCCACTTGCACTGTATTTACCCAATTCTCACAGTGAGGCATTATCCATACATGACGTGATGAGAGGCTTTGTTTTCCAGCCAGTTTATTGTATAACAGATGCTGATTTGGGCTAAGAGGGAATGACTGGGCCCAAGGTCACCAAGAAAGGTCCATGCCTAAGGGAGAATAAGAGTTTGGGTTTTCCCCTCCTGGTCCAGCTCTTTATCTACTGCGCCTCACTGGTTCATAGGCGCCTCACTGTTAAAACTGCAGTAAAAATCCTTACTGTGCTAAAATTAAACAAAAACAGCAGAGAGTCTTTAACATAACTTAAATCAGAAAACCAGGTGCACATGGAAATGAAATTGTGCTCTCACCTCAGGCACCATGACAAGACCAAAGGTCAGCCCAAACAGAACTATATTTATTCCATACATCCATCGCAAAAATATGAAGTAAGATGCAACTGAGGAGCCAAAATGACCTGTGAAATATTCAGATAAAGACAGATAAAATGACAAACTTCCCTTGTCATTTAAAAGAGAAAAACCTGATAAAATGTTTAAATAGATTTAACAAATTAGTATATCAGCAAATAACATTTTTCCACGAACATAACTATTTGATATGTCAAAACCCACAGAAGGGTACAAAGATAGGCTTATATGATAAAAATTGGGCTGAATTTGGAAAAAAATAGTTTTCAGCATCCTGTATAGGAAGGCATATTTTTAAATCAAACTGTGGAATTTTAAACAACAGAATGTAAACTTTAGAACTAAAACTAACAGGTTAGGCAACTAAGATTAACAAGGTAAGAATAAAATTATGAATCTACAAGCGCACAAAACAATTCATCTATAGCTATAGTAATGAAATGACAAATTTACTGACCCTGTATTTATGTTTAATGGAGTTTTCACATACACCTCATCCTTTTCTTTAAACTTTTAAGCCTTGTTCCTTTCCTTAATTCTATAAAATCCCAGAGTCTAGCTCTTTGAGAAGGAACCTGCACAAAATTATTTCAAAAGGATAATTTCTGTACAAGAATAAGGCCAAAATGTCATAGCTTGCATTAGCTTTGGTGCAATTTGTTCTTCTTGAGGGGTTGATTTGATATATTTGATATATTTGGTATATGGTTAAGGCACCAATCTAGAAACCAGGAGACTGTGAGTTCTAGTCCCATTTTAGAGACAAAGCCAGCTGGGTGGCCTTGGACCAGCCACTCTCTCTCAGTCCTAGAAAGCAGGCAATAGCAAACCACTTTTGAAATCCTGTCAAGAAAACTGCCGGGACTTATCCATATTTTTATGAGTACAGACAATTAGCCCAAGCAATAGTTGATTTTTACAGGACATCTCCTTAAATATTGATGGAAGAGAATATACTTTCAGGAAAACTTAATTTTTATTTCATGATGCCCAGCAATATGCCACTTATTTGTACCAAATGGGTGAGGAGAGGAAGGGCATCAATCACTTACTTTCAATTTCTTTTATTTTCATTTCCCATGGTATGCAGGCGGTTTTAAAATTATCAAAATCACGCTGAAATTTCATCCATTTCTGAAAGAAAGATCACATAGTACTGTAGCCCATTTGGATAACAATGGAAAGCAAAAGAAATGAGAGGAGCAATGATAATGCTCGAGCTGCACTGGCTCCCGGTGGTCTTCTGGGTGCGCTTCAAGGTTCTGGTTACCACCTTTAAAGTGCTCCATGGCTTAGGACCCGGGTACTTGCGGGACCGCCTACTACCACCAATAGCCTCCCACCGGCTGGTATGCTCCCATAGAGAGGGGCTCCTCCGGGTGCCGTCAGCCAAACAATGCTGACTGGCGGCCCCCAGGGGGAGAGCCTTCTCTGTGGGGGCACCTACTATCTGGAACGAGCTCCCCCCAGAGATACGGAGGATCCCAGATCTGCGCACCTTCTGCCGCGCCTTAAAGACCTTACTATTTCACCAGGCCGGCCTGGCCTAATTTTCCCCCTCTTTTATAAAAGATTTTTAAAATTTTAAATATCTTTTAGTATTTTATATATTCAATTTTAAATTGGTTTTAAAAGTTTGGGGTTTTAAATTTGTCGGGGCCAAAATTATTTAATTTGATTTTATTCTATTTTTTAAATTTTGTATTGTATGTGTTTTTAATGTTTGGCTGTGCACCGCCCTGAGTCCTTCGGGAGTAGGGCGGTATAGAAATCTAATAAAATGAAAATGAAATGAAATGAATAAGTATACGCCTCTCTTCCTATCTCTATAAAGCATACACAATCCATTTGTCGGAATAGCTTTGGCAACGATGTCTCTAATATTTCTGCACATTTCTGTTTCTTTCAGAATGAAACCTGGATGCCTCACCAAAGCAAGCTGCCATATTAATTAGAAATATTATATAAATAGTTTTGACCTCTCTGTGTACAGAAAGTCCTCAACTTATGACCACAATTGAGCCCATAATTTCTATTGTTAAGCGAGACATTTGTTAAGTGAGTTTTGCCCCATTTTACGAACTTTCTTGCCACAGTTGTGAAGTGAATCACTGCAGCTGATAAATTAATAACCCAATTGTTAAGTGAATCTGGCTTCCCCATTGACTTTGGGTGTGAGAAGGTCACAAAAGTTGATCACATGACCTAGGGACACAGCAATAGTCACAAACCAGCTGCCAAGCATCTGAATTTTGATCACATGATCATGGGAATGCTGCAAAGGTCGTGCCTGTGAAAAACGGTTATAAGTCACATTTTTCAGTACCGTTGTAACTTTGAACAGTCACTAAATGAACAATTGTAAATTGAGGACTACTCACTATCTAAAAGTTCTATTTCTCAACTATTATGAAAGACATCTAAAGCAGAAAGTTTCTGGGCCCTTTCAGTACCAATACCAATACAGCTTTGCTCTCTATTCCAGGGATCTCCAACCTTGGCAACTTTAAGCCTGGAGGACTTCAAGTCCCAGAATTCCCCAGCCAAGCAAAGCTGGCTGGGGAATTCTGGGAGTTGAAGTCCTCCAGGCTTAAAGTTGCCAAGGTTGGAGACCCCTGCCCTATGCCATTCGTCTGGTAAACTTGCAAGATTTGTTTCTCTCGCCATGCACGTGTATACATCCGAACTAGACTGTGTTGTTTTCTCTGTGTCATATAATATATGTAGGTATATGCATAATTTTGTATTTATTTATTTTGTCATGTTTATGTTTATATTAGACGTGGAGTCTCTTTGAGAGCTGTATGCAACATAATTTCATTTTAATGTATGCCGATTAGTGTACATTCAAAGTGACAATAAAGTATCCTAATAATAATACCTTTCATCACCTGAAGCCAGGTAGAGTTGTGCCTCTATCAAAACATTTGAACTGGCCTATGAAGCTTAATCCACTTTATTCTGTAAAGATTTCTTTTCTTATTCCTAGCTAATTTACTCTGGATGAATGTACTTAAAACTGCAGTTCTAAATACATATTGAAGTACCTAATGTTAGTGATCTTCATAAATACTTTGCACACTTCTTCATTGGACTGTTTGCAGTGTGATTTTACTCAAACAGCATCAGAATTTAATATGCTAATATTTAAGCCCTACCATCTGCAAGACGCACTTGCTGATCTATTTTATTTTATTTTACTTTATTTTATTTACTTTATTAAAAATATCTTCTTATTTTTATTTTACTTTATTCCTTCTTTTTCATCAATATTATAGATTGAGAACACCTATGTCTTCAAAGTTGAATGGTGGATGGTGTTTTGCAGTATTTGCTCTTTTAAAACAAAAAACAAAAAAAGAAGGCTAAATGCAATCTACGTGAAAATGGAGCTATTTAGTCTAGAAGAGGCATCTAGGGAGATGGGAGTAATAAGCTATTTCCATTGAGCTACTTCACAGAATTTGAATAAGGAGAAATTAGGCTTACTTTCATCATCATCACTTTATATGCGTAAAACTTCTTTCCTTTGCCTTTCCCGAGAGCCCCTTCAAATTTTTCCACAAAACGCTGGGCATCTCTAAACAAGTTTTAAAAGAAACAGATACATTGATATATCAGAAATAAAAACATGGTTCTATTTGTTAAAACGCTGAAACCAGTAGAAATCAAGGCAAGCTACTGTATATAAAGAAGGAGCAAACCCCACACTCACTCGCATTGATGAAGTTACCTGGTTGGGTAATGAGATGTCTGCAAGCAAATAAGCAAGCTCAGAGAGCACCAAGGATTCCACAGTTAAACCTGCCTTACACAGAGTTCCTGACAGGCATGTTATGACTTACAGCTGTAGCCATATAAAGCTCCCTGAGTACCTTGTAACATTTGAAATTGAAGTTCTGTGAACAACCCATCGAACCAAAATGTTAAATAATGCCAAGTATCACTTCAGCCACTTGCAAAAGCATTTAAGAAAAGGGGAAAAAAAGAACCAGGCAACCTTAGACAGAAATGAGGTAGTGTCAAAAACACAGGAAATATGGACGTGGGTTTTCCATAAACAAGCATTCAGGGTAAATTCTATATAACCCATGATGGAGTAAAATGTACACTCTGAGTTAGCTTATGAAAGCTTTATTAAATTAAAGGAACTTTAATCTAATTACTAACACACACTACATCAAAGTTTCATTAGCCCATGCATAATTGTCCTTAAATGGCTTGGCTTAATAATTAATTGCAAGTGTAGGGTTACAACTCATCAAGCATGTGGTGTCCGGTACTGAGGCTGTTTCAATGTTGCCACAGTGAGACTGAATTACTGAACTTAAGAGGTCACTGCTGAAGATTTGAATAGGTGGGCCAACTTTTCATGAACAGGTCAAGAGGAAGGGCCTGGTGGCTCAGCAGACTAAAAGCATTGTGATTAACACCAGCTGTCTGCAATTACCGTAAGTTCAAATCTCACCAGGCTCAAGGTTGACTCAGCCTTCCATCCTTTCTAAGGTAGGTAAAATGAGGACCCAGTTTGTGGGGGCAATAAACTGACTTTGTATAAATATACAAAAGTATGAAGGCTATTGCTTAACGCATTGTAAGCCGCCCTGAGTCTCCGGAGAAGGGCGGCATATAAATCAAATTAAAAAAAAAAAAAGAGGGATTCAGGCATCAGCTGAAATCCCACAAGTGAGAAGTGTCCTATTGATATTGATCAATTGTAACTTTTCAGGTCATCTTTTTACAAATATTGGATTTTCACAATGCCAATCCTCAGTTGTAGCACCCTGAAGAGTATGATTGGAACATAATTTAAGGTAGATATAAGTTCACCTTTTCAGCAGCCTGGTTGGGTCTTAGCAAATGGTAGCAATTCCCTCTATGTGTTTAGATTTGGATACTAAGCAGAGTCAGGCCTGGTTAATGTTGGGTTGGGAGGCCTCCAAGGAATAGCAGAGCTGTCTAGACTGTTGTCAAGAAAAACCGCATGCCCATGGAGTCACAAGGAGCCTTGGTTCAAAAGAGTGTCTACATCTTATATTTTACCATTTCTATCGCCCCAGTGTGTAATGAATTTTTAAAAAACCAACACGGATCTATGGGAGGAAGAATTTAAAAGCAATTGGAATTCACAGCTCAGACTCTAGGTTAATTATTACATAACTCAAGACCTTACTTCAAGATTTTCAGTTTCTTTTTCATATTCCAAGACTTGTTTCGCAAAGTGGAAATCAGCTTCTTCTTTTCTTCCACAGCTTCTTTCAACTTGTCCAGTTCCTCCTCTGTCATTTCCTCTTCAGAAGTAGAATCTGAGCTTTGGGGGACAGGGAAAGAGAGTCACCAACCATAAGGGTATAAAAAGGATGAGATCTTTCCTGAACATTTATGAGGTCTAGAAGTAGCTATATATTGCTTAACATTACTAGCTTTCTATGTTACGTGGTAAATGAACTCCCATTGGCCAAATGGGTAAATTCTGAGTCAGCAGATGTCCAAGTTTTGAATATTGATAACGAACAATGATAATGAAACTAACCTCAAGGTTGGGGAGAATAAAATGTATTAATTTATCACATATTGCTTTTCTTAAAAATACATTGCACTTGCAATATTTGCAACTTCCCTTGCAACAAAACAGAAACCGAGCAATCTTGAAGAAATTGAAGCAACATCCTGAAAAATTAATGAGAAAGCCAATTTTCCAATACCTGCTAAAATTCAATTTGGCTGAATTTTAATAGATGTGCCTCTGTCAGTTCTTATCTACGAGCAATGTTGCTTATCTGAGGGATACCAGGAAAAAGGGGACTTCATGACAGCAAATGCATCATTTTCTTTCTCCTATTTTATGCTAAACTTGGACAGCCTTCATGGCTGGAAATTTGAGAAACTGAAGTCTCAGACATATAGAGGGATTTTGATTGGGAAAAGCAGCCTTAACATTTCAAAGTCACATTAAGGGAAAAAGATGTTCTACTAAAATGTATTTCCAACATACACAAATGTAAAAAGACAGATGAGCTACTAAAATTAAGAACAAATAGAGACACTACTAATAAGAACTGCATCCAATATCAATACTGTCATGAAAAGTCTATGTCTTTCCTCATATAGTTGAACTGTAGCTCCCAGCACCCCTTACCACTAAAATGCTAGTTGCAAGCTCTGGAAGTTGCAGTTCATCCACATCTGGATGGCACATATTCCCTACCTTCCATGAATGCATCAATAGTCTATGAGTCTACCTGATTGCAACTAGGGCCTAAAAAACTGAAGCTGGAATGCAGACGTCCAAGACATATAGACAGGGGTGAAATCCAGCAGGTTCTAGAGAACTGATAGCGGAAATTTTGAGCAGTTTGGAGAACTGGTATTGGAAATTTTGAATAGTTTGGAGAACTGGCAAATACCACCTCTGGCTGGCCCCAGAGTGGTGTGGGAATGGAGATTTTGCAGTATCCTTCCCCTGGAATGGGATGGGAATGGAGATTTTGCAGTATCCTTCCCCTGGAGTGGGGTGGGAATGGAGATTTTGCAATATCCTTCCCCTGCCACGCCCACCAAGCCACACCACGCCCGCCAAACCATGCCCACAGAACCGGTAGTAACAAAATTTGGATTTCACCACTGCATACAGAGAAAAATTGTATCCTTCTTCTCACAAAGAGAAACAGAGTAAAATCTTGATAATGAACAACTTTATGCAATTACCATTCTTCCTTACCACTTTAAGCCTGTTAAGCGACACCAAACAAGCAGGAACCAGGAACCACAAACCAATAAACAAGTAAAGGTTAGTACAATAAGCTACCATATACTGTATAAACTGCCAGCAAATTTAAGTGTACCATCTATTCATGATGTTCTTAGCTTGGTAATAAAACATCTGCAGAACATCAACAATTCAGTATTGATCTACACATATTCTCCATGGATATTAGGATCCATGTGATCCTAAATGGCAATAGGAGAGGACAAAACTTTATATGAGAAAGGAGAACCCAGAAAAAACCAGAAGCAGAAACAAGCGTAGAAGTGAGACTGCTAGTACGGGCAAAATACTATACAGTAAGAGTTATGTATTTGTCACCCTCAGTAAACAAAGTGATTGCTTAACTACAAGTCTCAGATTATTTTATAAAGAACAAATACCGGTTAATCTGTTGACTCAGATAATAATAATGCCACCAAGCACTATGAATAAGAAAACAGTACCTTGATTCTTTTTTCTTCTTATCTTGGTTTTTCTTTTTCTTTTTCTCCTTCTTCTTCTCCTTGCTTCTTTTGTCCTCATTCTCTTCATCGTCACCATCATCCCTGGACTCATCCCTAATCTTCTGATTTTCTCTGTTCTTCCTGGTCTTGTGGGCTTCCCCCTCGGATTCACTGCCTTCATTTCCATCTTTCCTCCGACGTCTCCTATATCTTCTCCTGCGTTCTGCAGCCGTCTCTTCTTCTTCATCATCCTCTTCCTCGGTTTCATTTTTCTTTCTTTTTGATGCTCTTTCCTTTTTCTCAGACTGTTCTTCTTCATAGAAAGAGAGAAACACTCAGCTTAGTCAGCACAAAAGGAACCTGGTCTCCCTTCTGTCCTTCATCCCAGATATAATTATTATTTTCACAGTACAATCTCATTCCGTGAATGCATTGTTTGGTAGACATTCGTAATACAATGGTTGAAATTTCAAGGGTGATCATTTTCTGACAACTCAGCTTTATTGTCACATATTTTAAACTACAGCATTTCAGTCTGAAATTAGATACTATTGCCAAAATAGCAAATTCTTCATAATTGTATTAGACCGACTAAACTAATATTTTTCTCTAGAAGGATTTATTCAGTGCTCAACTGCATCAAACAGTGCAAAACACTGGTGACATAAGGAATATCTAAAGTATGACTCTGATGACTTTGTTCCCAAACTAAGCAATACATTCTGTATTTACTCAAAACATGGTCAGTACTATAAATGCTGAAAGCGCCTATAATGTTTAGAAATGATTCTCTTCGTTCTCTGCCTTCTTCCCGCAATACAGTGACTCACAAGCTACCCAACTGCATTTTAGCTAGGGAGCTGTGAGAACCCAACCCATGTTTATGCTCAATACATCTTGCAAATCCAAAAAATTAAAGTAAAATTAAGTAGCAGATACAGCAGCAGAAATCACAGTGTAAACCAGTTTTAGCTATCTTCCAACATGCTTATAAACTTAAATACTATTTCAGCCTTGTCCAACCAAGAAGCTATCCAAATATGTTGCACTACAAATCCTAATATTCCCCAGCCAGGACTACTGGAATTGATGACACCTTTAGCATCAATACATATTGGAGGTTCAAAGAAGGTTGTGTCTAGAGCTGAAGTTGTTCTCCACGACATAAGTTTTAGAGTAGTTACCTTCTTCACTTTCAGTAGCATTGTCTTCTTCATTGTGCCCTTCAATATCCACTGTGGAGAAAAAACAGAAATCATACACTGAGAAAACTGGGTGATCGGTGACATCTTTTTGAAAGAAGAGGATAAATTTCACACATATTAATTGTTATGTACACCTATGAGTTTAGAAGTGGTTTAACTGTGAGCAGAAGATGGAATCAGTAAAATAGGACATGTTCACTTTTACTGGGAATGCCCCATCCATTCCATGGAACAGAGATCAATAAAAGTGGTGAAGAACTGAAACAAGACACTTCAACTGAAGTCCCACTGAGGAAGTCACATAGCCTGGTGATGAAATGTTCAGAAGCTAAACAGCAAGCTCAGAGAACAAACCACCAACAACAGATACAGTACAAGTTTCCCAATCAATCATAAAAGGCTCTCCTCTCTTTTTTGATCAAAAAGTCATAGCCAACCCATAGGTCAGGGACTACAGCTATTCCATGGGGCTGGGTCAGAGCTAGAGTAAAGTAGGAAAGATACCCTGTTTCACTGGGTGACCTGAATTCTTCCCCATAATGATTGTGGTTTAGCCTAGAGCAGAAGTATCCAAACTTGGCAACTTTAAGACTCGTGGACTTCAACTCCCAGAATCCCCCAGCCTACATAGCAGGCTGGCAAATTCTGGCTGCTGAAGTCCATAGGTCTTAGAGTTGTCAAGGTTGATCACACTGGTCTAGAGGGAAGGACTGCCCAGTGAAGTGGGCTCCTCTCTTATTACCCTCATCACTTTGCTAAGTAGTGATGACAGAAGTGGGGAGAAAAGGCTCTTTGCCCATTAGGTCTCTGATTCATGAATCAGCTGGGGGTTGGAAAGTAATTGATGCAGTGAAAAGCCCAATGTAAAGAATTGAACCTTCCGGAGTCAAGAGCAAAATAATACTGGGAAACAGTACCCAGGAACCAGTGGGGAGGCCCCCTACCTCCAGCAATCTAAAGCAGCCAATAGGAGCTGGGGCCCTGATGATGTCGTGAGCACATTACTGTCAAAGCGTTGTAGATCAGGTGTACCACAAAGCTTTTGCCAGAAGAAGAGGGAAAGCATTCTTTGTGACTAAAGCTTTGCGGTCTACCTGATTGAGTTAAAGTTGTGTTTTCCCTCTCTTTTAAGGAAGAGCGTGGAATAGCATGGAAGATCAATGCTGGAGGGGTGAGGTCAAAAGTGTTAAGAATTGAACTTTAGGTTGGTTTGTATGGATTTTTAGAAATTTTGTTTTTGAGCTGATTTTTTAAATTTTCCTTCCTGTCATAAAAAAGAAGTGGGAATGGTTCACACCAAGGATGTTACATGCTGTATTTTGTGTAATTGATCTGGAGAACTAATGTCAAGGTGTATTCAGTGGGGAGACTGAGCAAATAACAACTTCTATGAAAAAGCTTAACAAAGAGAGTATAGACCAAAAGCCCTACTGAGGTCCAAAGGAATTTGCAAGCCCTGAAGGTGTGGCTTTTTTTTGCAAAGAAGTTTACTAATAAGCTAATAATCAAGGCAGAATTGGATCAGGTCTTTTCCACAACCAATGAGGAAAAAGTGAACTCCAAGACGGATAGAATGTTTCCTGCTAATAGATAGATAATAAAGGAATATTTGGTTGAGGAGAGGGAATGATCCTCATGCCAATTCCAAGGCTAACAAAAAAACTTCCCACAGGAGATACAGAAGGAAGCAGCTTGAGCAGGTCTCCGATAGGTTCAAAATGTCCAAGAAATGCTGAAGTCACACCAAGAAGAAACAGAATTTCCTGCACCAATGACTCAGGAAGAAAGAAGGTTCAATACAAAAAGCCCATGGGTCCAAGGTCAATGGAGAAAGAGAGGAAGGATTGCAGGAAGACGTTTGAGGAATCAGTGAAAACTGTAAGGCTCAGAGAATGAAAGGGGAAAAAGCAGAAGGATTCCCAGGTGCCAGTTCTGCCCTTAGGGAAACTCCTGACCACAATAAGATTCCCCTGTTGCAAAGGAGAAAGAGATTGAATCTTTCTTTGTGATTTTGAGTGGGTGGCGATGGTATACCCAGCTACTGAGTAGCCCATTGGACTCTCAGTCTGAATGGAAAAGCCATAAGAGATTAAATTTAAATTGGATCAAAAAAAAAAAAAAAACAAGTGCCGAGGGAAAGGGGTACATCTTCTCTTCCTCAAAGGTGCAATCCATACCCAATTCCAGCAGCAACCCATGGCTGCAGTTAAAAATAACAGTGGAGCCCAACCATTCCATGTGGCATTGACTTTGGCACTCAGATTGTTTTAGTTGCACATGTGCAGATTCATCTTTTTCTAATAAAATTTAAGGTGTCTACATTCTTCCAATCATACTATGTTCCATTGCTTTCCCTTTTCTCATCATCTGAAAGAAACCTAGCCCACCTGAAAAATGCAACAGCACGCGTTTTCGTTAGTTAAAACAAAGATTTGATTTAACAGCATCCTTCCTGCTTTGTTAAACCAAGAGTGGAAGGAATGATACAAATCATGCCGCTGTAAAAAACAGAGCCACATTTTTTAAATTTGACAGTTGAATAAGAGAGGGGGAGGGAGGGAGGGAGGGAGAGATGCATACATATATTGTGTGCATACAAAGCAGAACTTTTTTCTAGAAAGTCAGTAATATATTGGCCGTTTGGGAGGGAGGATGCGTGGAATTTGGCTATATGCTTTCTGTTGGAAGCAGTCATTCGTCTCCCTTTTAGACAATTAAAATCTTTGCAGTGTTTCGCAACCTTGGCAACTTTATGATGTGTGGACTTCAACTCCCAGGTTTCCCCAGGCAGCATGCTGCTTTAGAGGGATGAGGACAAACACCTTTCAAAAAAAAATTTTTTTCTGCTGGAATAGGGCATTATCTGTTATTAACAATAATGCCTTCGCTGGTTGTTCCAGGAGAATTCTCTTGGAAGTACTGTATTCTAAAACTAATGGAATGGCTGCACAATGGATTTGAATGAATTCAAGCTTGAGGTTTATGATATGTATTGCAACATACACTAAAGCAGTGGGTTCACCTACATATACCTCTCCGTGCGGAGTCCTTGATGCTCTGAGCTTGGTTGTTTGCTTGCAGACATTGCATTACCCATCTAGTTAATATCATCAATGCAAATTTGTTCTCTATTTATATATAGTAGCTTGCCTTGCCAGTTTTGGTGGGAGGTGGATTTTTTTCCTTGACAGTTCTTTGATTAGAATATCATTCATCATTTATCATTCCTACCATTTAAAAAAAGATACTTCCAAACCTCTCCTTCCTCTATCATATAAAAAACTAATCAAAGAGCAACTGACAGAGAGACTTATTTTTTTAATGGTTCAAGAAAACAGTTGTAGGCTAAAATGATCTCATAAACCACCACTGCAGTTGTGATGGACAGTTATGAGTAGAAATTACTGACATTTCTCTCCTCCCAAAGGTGAAGGGGAGAAGGAAAGAAAAGGACTTGTGAACTTCAACTCCCAGAATTCCCCAGCCACCATGGGTGTCTCAGCATGGCTGGCTGAGGAATTCTGGGAGCTAAACTTCACAAGTCTTAAAATTGCCAAGTTTGGAGACGCCCTGCTCTAGCCCATTCTTGTCAAATGTACTAATTAAGGATGCTCAAAGTTCTGAAGAAGAAACTGGATCAGTAGATGTTCCCAAATCTTGTACAAAACAAACTGGTATGAATGTTTGCAAGGGAAAGTTAATATCTATCAATGGACTGAGGGGAGTGGTTTTGGTTAGGAGACACAATATCAGTATCTTTGGGGAAAGGCTAATTGCCACTGCTATTTGTATTACTTCTGCTATTAAATTTATTAAAGGTTTTAGATATAGGGCAGAGCACTTTGGGGACAATTTGCCAAGATCCAGCTGAAACATGGAGCTAATTCTGAGCCAGCTGTCAAGGAAACAAGGCAAAAGCTAAGGCAGATGAAGTTCTGTTGCAAGGACAAGATTACGGTCTATCTTCTTCTTTGAACTTGGTAAGTAAGACATATAGGAAATTCCGTTGAACCCAGTAAATATGCAGTCATTATAAGCATGCTTGGTGTTACAGTCAGTTAGTCTCAGATATTTCACAGTTGCAATAAACATTCTCAATTTCAGTTAATGAAGACAAGCCCAGTGTGTTGTTTACCAAAAAAATGAAAGTGAAAAATTAGAGAGAAGAAGAGAAATTCATCTGAGGAATGTGAATGTTATTCTAGACTTTTTAATTAAATTGAGTTTTGGCACAAGTTTTAAAGTTTTTCTGATCCTAAAAATCACTGACATTTGTATAAAATGAGCCCATGCTTCAGAAAGAAGAGAATCTAGTACTGAAACAAGAAAATTCAGAACCACACTTCCCCACAATTTATTTTTTGAATTAGCTACATAACATTTACATGACAAAGTATATGTTTTCCTTCAAAGAAATAATTATTATCTAATGTAGTATGAACCAATGTTAATTTGAATTATCTTTTTTGTTATTTTATTGCTTTGTATTTTTGAAAAAAATATAAGAGGTGGATAACACACTTGAAAGAATCAAGTACAAGTGATGAAATATGACTGGATAAACAACAAATCTAAAAATGCAAAAAAAAAAGTAAAACATTTCATATCCATTTTCTGTTGAATGTTGAGCTAAAAATGCTTGGTTAAATGCTTGATTTCAATGCTTGAAATCCTTAAAAGAAACTATAGGTTTTACAGAATACATTAAATCAGTTCAATAAATTCTACACAATTCTGCACAATTCTCTATATAAAATTATAATCCAAGAATGGTTCCCAATGAGAATTAAATTCTATGATGTGTCTATTTATTTTTTAAATACAGTTATTCTAAACATTGAAGAAAGTCCCATAATTTAGTTATCTAGACTACCAAAGGGGAAATCAAAAAACTTTTCCAATAAAAGATATATAAAACCTTACAGCCATTAACATATACAGTTTAATTTGGTGTATTTTGAAGGGATATACAGTTTAGTGAAATTTAGTCAAGATATCTTAGGTTGCAAAAATTTTCCAAATTTGCTCCATTCTACATTAAATTATTTTCCAATACTACTTAATGTTACAGCAGATGCGATTTATATTAACCATACACAGAGTGGGAAACGATGTGATTAAAATGTACGGTCCAGTTTCTCGTGTATTTTTTTTTCCAGGAAGGGTACATCTTCTTTTCCATAGTAGGCAAAATCCTGATCCCAATTTAGCATAATTAATTTACATGAACAATTTCCTAGAAAACCAACTTGTAATATTATAAAACCAGATGACTTTCAGAGGAAAAATACCCTGCTGATGTTAGCATGCTGGAAAAACTAACATTTCTCCCCATCTCACGACTGCCAAATTGCGTTGTTGTAATACAATATATACAAAGTCATGCCTGTACTGAGACTTCAAGCTGAGCCCAAACTGTGTTTTTTTTTCTCCTCTCTTAGATGGAACATCTGCAGATGCAAAACAAGGAACATGTAGAGTTTTCATAAGCAAAGAGTGAGACCACCAGAATGAAAAGAGAAAGCCAAAAGCCATAGGACCAAAGTAAGCTTCAGAGGCAAAGCAAGTTCTCTCAAAGAGACTTGGTGTCAAAAATGAGTTTTCCCTATAACTTGCCTCACACCAGGATTATGCACCTAAAGACTGCAGGAATAAGATGTATAATTAAAATTGTCATTACCATTACTTGGGGAGGCCGTTGGCTTCTCACGTCTAGGCATGGTGACTGTATTTCACAAGAATGGTTGAGCTGCTGCCTGCATTGGCAATGATCAGGATAAGTAGCTCAAGATAAAGTGTCTCGCATATCAACATAGTTTTGTCTGCCAGTGAAAGGGTCCTACTGCAATTTCATTCTCTGAAATTGAAGAAGGGACTAATTTCCCTGGTCATTCATTTTTCATGAAAGTTTAGTTTATCATTTAAGGGCAGCATAAAAGGGTCAAGAGAGTTGAAGAGTTTCTCTCACCTTGTTTCTTTCCCACTCCCCTTGAACAGAATGAGAATACTACCGTGTTTCCCCCAAAATAAGCCCCTGTTTTATATTTTTTTTGAACCCTGAAATAAGAGTTTGGCCCTACTTTTGGGGAGGTCTTATTATTTTGGGGCGTGTGGAGCAAGATGGGGCTCCTCTTGCCGTCTTACCTGATTTCCAGCTCTGTCTCCCTAACCCTAACCAGAGGAAATGGCGGGGACTGGCTGTGCATGCGGTTAAATATTTTCAGGGCGGGCTTAATTTCAGGGGAGGGTTTATTTTGGGGGAGGTCTTATTTTTGGGAGAGGTCTTGTTTTCAGGGAAACACAGTACTTCTGCTATGGTAGGAACGTTTTTAGAAGTTGGCATGGAAAGGCGTAGCAGATGATACTGCTAAGAATTTGCCCAAAGGAAGAATCAGAGGAACTCTGAAGGCATTTCCTCACTAACAACTTATAGTGTCTTCCGGTCACTATGTTCTGCCAAAATAAGAGTCCAGTAATTAGACAGGCTTCATATCACTTAAACAATAGCTGGATGATGCTATAAAGACATTGTAAGTCACTAGTGGTACAAGAATGACACAGAATAAGTTAGAAAGTGTTTCTCAACCTGTGGTCTGCAGACTCCTCGGGGGGGACATGATGTCATCACAAGGGACCCGTGGAAGCTTGAAGAAATATTATGATTTAAATCTTGAGTTAAGTCTTGGTGGTCTGTGGCCATGGTCCGTGGCCACAAAAGGTATTTAAAGGGGGTCCCTGGTGATGAAAAGGTTGAGAACCACTGAGCTAGAAGATCATTCATTATGATGATCTTTTTTTAGTGGATTATATCTAGTCCACCATAATGTCATAAATGCAGTAGTTCTGCAGGTGTATAAAGATCAAAAAAGGATTCCAGGTTAGTGAAAGAGCAGATATTCTACATACATACATAATGAGTTAAAAAGAGCCATCGATGGAATTGTTTTCCTAAGATCCAGTGATGTTATCTTAATTTGGTGCTCTCCAAATGTACTGACATTGCAATCCAGAATTCCCAGCTGGTAGCACATCTGTCAGGTTCTGAAAGGCTGCTTTGGGAATGCCACCAGACAAGGTAGGCAATATGGCAAAGATGCACAAATGTGTGGCTATACTACAACTCTCAGATCCCTCAGCCATACTGGCAAAGCTGTTTAGAGTCATCTGCTGCCAACATCTAGGGGATTACATATTCCCAATCCAGCAGTACTCAGAGACAACAGCCTGACTCAATATAAAACAGTTGACTGAGTTTCATTCCCCACAGACCAGACTGGCAGTTTTGTATTCTTCCAGAGAGATTCAGAGCAAAGCCAGTGTATTCATGAAGCTGATCATGATTTAACTAGGACAACACATTTAAGGTTCCTAAGTAACCTACACAAGCATATTGAAACAGCAAAAAAGCCAAGTAAAATTGGAATTTTATTTGATTCATTTTGATTTTGCCAAAATAAACCTTTTTTTCCCACAGGAAGGGAAAAAAATCCTTAAAAAATAGCAAACAGTAATAAAGGCAGGATATAAAAAAATGAATAAATAAATAAAAAATAGCAAAACTAAAAGATCAATCTATTAAGGAAAAATATATTTTGAATGCTAAAGTCTTAAAAAAATAAACTAGTATATATTAGCAAAAAAATTAGCCAAAAAAAATCCAATTTCACTAGAATTTGATACAGTGTCAAACATCTTTATTTCATGCTGATGCATATTTTTGATAGCTGACTTATAACTAAAATCTAAGTCCTATAAAAAAGTACAGCATATTACTATAATGATCCAGTGACAGTCACTTGTGAAGTACAAATAGTTCTAAGATTATACTTCCTCACACCTTTATTTCACCTCAAAATAACAAAGGCCACTTCTGGATTAGGCAAAAGAACATTAACTCAACTCTAGAAACTAGTTAGCAACAATTCTCTAAATTACAGAGTAGGTTCTGCAACCAGTTATCCTATATCATAAATGTTCAATTTCTTTAGAGGATTAGGTTCTACCTTCCTGTGAGAATGTTTCTAGGTGGAATATAATAGTAAAAAACTAAAATGACAATTGACAGTCTGATAAAATATAGAATATAGAAAAGCATCTTTCTTTTCAACTTCAAAAGTGTGAGACAGTTTAAAGCAGATTACACAGTCTTAACATGTAAGAGTCAATAGCAGCTGAGGAGAAGAAAAAAATTGCAGTTCAGTGGTCTGGACAACAGGCCACACTTTAATCCAACATTCAAAGGAAAGCAAAGATGATGCTAGATAAGTCCATGGGAGAGAATTTCACACATATGGTGATGTTTACAAAATATTTCCTGCTGGAGTAGCATCAGCCTATCTTTGGCAAGTGGGATTTCTTCAGGAATAGCCTTCAGTGAAGACCACAAGTGGAGAGGGTCATATGGATAGAGGCAGTCTAGTATAGATAGTCCTTAACTTACAACAGTTCATTTAGTGACTGTTCGAAGCTACAAAGGCACTGAAAAGAGTGACTTATTTATTTGTTTGTTTGTTTGTTTATTGAATTTATATTGCCACCTATTTGCACATGGTGACTCAAGGCAGTTTACAGAATATAAAATATCATTTAAAACAATAAAATTAATAAAAAAGAATCAAATAAATTAATATAATATAATAAAATCACCCCCCACCCCAGCGACAGCAGATACACGAGCCATTTAATGGGCTCCATCCTGCTCTGGGTTTCCCAGGCCCACTGCCAGAACCAGGTCTTCAGTGCCTTCTGGAAAAGTGTTAGAGTGTGGGCCATTCTAATCTCTGGGGGAATGGTGTTTCAGAAAGAGGAAGCCACCACAGAGAAGGCCCTTCTTCTAGGTCCCACCAGGTGTATCTCCCTAGGGGACCCGCAACATTCCCTGCCTCCCTGCTCTGATGGTTGGGTAGATGTGACCGGCAAGAGACGGTCCCTCAGATAACCTGGTCCCAAGCTTATGACCATTTTTCACACTTACAGCATTTTTCACACTTACAAGGGATGCTGTTACAGACTGTTACAGCATCCCCATGGTCAAGTGATCAAAAGTCAGATGCTTGGCAACTGACTCATATTTACGATAGTTGCTTTGTCCCAGGTTCATGCAATCAACTGACAAGTGAAGTCAATTGGGAAGCCAGATTCACTTAACAATCGTGTTACTAACTTAACAAGTGTGGTGATTCACTTAACAACTGTGGCAAGAAAAGTCATAAAACGGGACAAAAATAATTTGACAAATGTTTCTCTTAGCAACAGAAATTTGGGGCTCAATTGAGGTTGTAAGTCAACGACTGTAATAGGAATCAAAGAAGGTCTAGCTCTGATTTCCTCCTTCTGAGTTGGGAGAAGAGGAACTTGAGAAAAAGAGAGAAGAGCAAGCAAAAAATATTTTTTTTAATTAAATGTCATTTACTGAACACATGTCCAGCAGGTGTTACAGTTATAACCAAGGCCAACAGGATAAAAAGATAAAGAAAACAGAACACACTGTCCTTTGACTATTAGTAATCATTAAGATAATAAGCAGACTCAGGAATTACCTTGACTTACCAAGGTTGAGCTCCAGCGTCGGTACAATGGAACTTGTGCCTGAAATATGTTAATTAAAATTAAAGGAGTAATAATTAAAAAGAGAGGAGTAAGTGATCTGGAGATGCAGACAGATTTTTTTTAACATTTCCCACGCATACTCAGTGTTAAAGAGCAGATGGTATGGCAAGATATTTTTATTTGTGGCTAAAAAATGTTAACACAAATAAAAACAAAAGGTACAGTATACATATGTAAAAGCCATTAAAACTAACAAGGAAAAAGACTAAATCAAGTACATACTCCCAGACACAATAATAATTACATCTAGACAGAAATTGCTACAGCTCATTTTTTAAATAATAAACTGAATCCTGACAACATGGAACCACATTGTCCAGTCTCTCCTTCAAAGTGATAAAGAGTCAACCCGAGCAGGGTTACATTTCATCAAACCAGGCTTGGATATATGATCCACAATTGTCTCTTTCAGAACACATAATGAACTTTTTGGCAACAGTCCAGGCTTGCTGGACTGGTTCTTCATAAATACCTAAATTCCAAATTTGTGGAATATAATTCAACAACTCACGGACATATTTAAATCATAATTTCATTCTAAGATCCAGTTTCAAGATAGTAAGACTATCCAATCAATAAGGATCTACCAGGAGAACCAATCAGGTATAGTGGTCAAAGTCCCACTTTAAGTACAACGCCAGCTGGGTGACTTTGGGTCACTTCCTTTCCCTCAGCCCTAGAAAATAGGCAATGGCCAGCCACTTCTAAAACCAAAATACTGAAGGGACTAATCCAGGCAGTTACCAGGAGTCAACACTGAGTTGAAGGCACCAAACAACAACAACAACAACAAAAAGAATCTGCCAAAAGACAAAACTAAAGTCTGTGCTTTCAAATTTATTCTATTTTCAAAATAAGATCAACAACCAACATTTTTAGACATCATTGAGGAGCCCACAAATTTTTAAAAAGTATTTTCTTAAAATGAATTAATCTGTCATTAAAACAGAATTGTTGGTTTAGTTCCTTTTTTTAAAAAAAAAAAATCTGTCTTTAATATGTTCAAAATCAAAGTGGTTTCCTAGGCAACCAGCTTGTCTGGTCCAAACAGAGAGCAGAACCAATGTTTTAATTAATGGATCTGGTGTCATTCTACTTTTTCTAATCTTTCAAAAATTGTAATAGTAGCTTTAAGAGTCAGCTGACTAAATAGAATTATTTCCTTCAGTTCATACTTTCCAAGCCAAAACAAAAAATTACCCATCATTTAAAATGTATAGATTATTTTTAAAAAGGTCAGTTTTTCATAAGAACAGGATTCAGCGTTTAAATTCCTACCCAATTCTTGCCCAAATTTTAAATTCTTATTGCAAAACAATAACTTTCCAATTGGGCCTTCCATGGTGATCATCAATATAATTTTAGTTCCAAAACAATGCAGAAGTTAGCAGATAGGCTCAACTAATAACTAAAAATCAGGAAAAGTAAAACATGTGTCTTATATGAAAAGCCCTGGAGTTTTACCATTTTAAAGGAAAAGTCTTGGAGATTTACCATTCCATAAAAATTAATATCAGTAATTTACCAATTTGTTAGAAGTATCTAATATAGATGTCCCTTTTGGAATACTCTTGGATTTTATGACATATTTTGTGGCAGTCATGAAGCAAACGTGGTAGTTGTAAAGCAAACACCACAGTTGTTAAGTGAATCCATTGCCTTCTTTGCCAGAAACCAGAAGTAAATGCCAGTTTCCAGCAAAATTGTTACAAATTGCAGTTACGTGATTACAGGAAACTGCAAATGGTCACCAATGCTGGCCAGTTGCCAAGTATTCAAATCGAGGACTATTTGCATAAAATCCTTGTTGAGTTCTAGACATCTTTAATCCCTGTTTATATAGGTAGAATAATCTCATTAATCTCAAGAAGAACTAGAATAATAAAATTTAATCTAAAAATATACTTTGATAGAAATCTGTTTTGCTTCTGGTGCTTATTACAGAAATCTAATTAGTACTATTTCAAAGGTTTACTCTATTTCTTTCTTTATTGTTTATATATCATATTTAGAAACTCCCCATCTCCCTCATAGAGCAATTATATATATATATATATATATATATATATATATATATATATATATATATATATATATATATATTTTTTTTTCTTGGAAAATATTGCTTTCTATTGCTGTAGTATTCTAAAGCTCCTTCTCCCTTACTAATTTAGAAATAACCACTTCATGTAACAATAGTTATTTTATGAACTGTGCCATTCTTTTATTATAAAGAACTTCTGGAATAGAATCATCCTTTCTCCAACCATTCTATGACAAGCCTCTCTTGTACTCTAATTTGGCCCTCTGTAAGGAATCATGGAAATGTAGAAATCCTTTTCTGTTAACACTGAGTATGTTTGTAGTATCGCTTTCCCACACTTTGCTGATTCACTTCTTCTCTGCCTTAATTTAATTTCTAACCTCACACAGATATTGATTGCGTGAACTTGGAAAGAAATTTGGCAGCAACCCGAAAACCAGGAGGTGGCACTAATTGCTGCTGTGGCCGTGAAATAATCTTGCAATTCGATTCTCCATGTGGTGACTCGGGAAGACGGGAGCTGTATCTCAACATTCTGGAAAGTGATGGGTCACGCACCGGTCTGTATCTATTCGGGACACAGTCAGGGCTTCTATTTTGAACTCCAAGGCTCTTTCAGTTCCATTTGAAGTTGTCAACTGCAGAGAGCCAGGGAGATGACCTTTGAGAAGGAATCCAGAAACTGTTAGGGAAACATCAGGTGCAGAAGAAACATGTGCTAACTCCAGAGAGATGGGGAAAAGTTGTTATTCCACTACCCATCCTCCTTCTCCAAGAGAGGGAGAGAAGGGAAGACACGGGACAGACATGCAAGAATCTGTTATTTATTTATTTATTTATTTATTTATTTATTTATTTATTTATTTATTTATTTATTAAATTTATATACCGCCCTATTCCTAAGGGACTCAGGGCGGTGAACAGCGAACGATAAAAATACATGTAATACAAATGTTAATAAAAAACCAATTAAAATATACTAAACACTCTGGTCCTAGATAATTCAAGACATCCCAGTTTAAAATAAAATCAAAAAGCAATATAAAGGGAAAGTTAGGCCAGGCCGGCCTGCTGAAACAGGAATGTTTTGAGGGCACGGCGGAAAGTGCGCAGATCCGGAATCTTCTGTATCTCTGGGGGGAGCTCGTTCCAGATGGTGGGTGCCCCCACAGAAAAGGCTCTCCCCCTGGGGGCCGCCAGTCGATACTGTTTGGCTGACGGCACCCTGAGAAGCCCCTCTCTATGGGAGCGTACTGGGCGGTGAGAGGCTATTGGTGGCAGAAGGCGGTCTCGTAAGTACCCCGGTCCTAAGCCATGGAGCACTCTAAAGGTGGTAACTAAGACCTTGAAGCGCACCCGGAAGACCACAGGGAGCCAGTGCAGCTCGCACAGGAGGGGAGCCACATGGGAGCGCCATGCTGCTCCCATAACTACCCGCGCGGCCGCATTCTGGACCAGCTGGAGCCTCCAGGTGCTCCTCAAGGGGAGCCCCATGTAGAGAGCATTACAGTAGTCCAGGCGTGAAGTGACGAGGGCATGAGTGACCGTATGTAACGAGTCCTGATCCAGAAAGAGACGCAACTGGCGAATCAGGCGAACCTGATAAAAAGACCTCCCGGCCACAGCCGTCAAGTGTTCTTCTAAAGACAGCCGTGAGTCCAAGAGGACGCCTAAGTTGCGAACCCTCTCCGTGGGGGGCAATGACTCATCCCCAATAGTCAGTGATGGCACCAATTGACTATATTGGGACGTCGGAAACCACAGCCACTCGGTCTTGGATGGGTTGAGCCTGAGTCTGTTCCTCCCCATCCAGATCCGTACAGCCTCCAGGCACTGGGACATCACTTTAAGGGCATCATTGGGGTGGTCCGGGGTGGAGATGTATAGCTGAGTATCATCAGCATACTGATGATATTTCACCCCAAAACCACGGATGATCTCACCCAGCGGCTTCACATAAATGTTGAACAGAAGGGGTGAGAGAACCGACCCCTGTGGCACCCCACATACAAGGGGCCTCGGGGTCGACCTCTGCCCCCCTGTCAACACAGACTGCGACTGATCAAAGAGAAAGGAGGAGAACCACTGCAACACGGTGCCCCCCACCCCTAACTCTTCCAACCGGTGCAGCATGATACCATGGTCGATGGTATCAAAAGCTGCTGAGAGGTCTAATAGGACCAGGACAGAGGAACAACCCCTGTCCCGGGCCCTCCAGAGATCATCTACCAATGCGACCAATGCCGTTTCCGTGCTGTATCCAGGCCTGAAGCCCGACTGGAACGGATCTAGATAAGCCGATTCATCCAAGTACTGAGGAAGCTGTCGCGCTACCACACTCTCAACAACCTTCGCAACGAAGCGAAGGTTGGAGACTGAATGGTAATTAGCCAACACTGCTGGGTCCAGGGAAGGCTTCTTGAGGAGAGGCCTCACCACCGCCTCCTTCAAGGCGGCAGGGAAGACACCCTCTCTCAAGGAAGCATTTATAATCCCCTGGAGCCAACCTCGTGTAACCTCCCGAGAGGCCAGCACCAGCCAGGAGGGACACGGGTCCAATAAACATGTGGCCGCGCTCAGTCTGCCCAGTATCTTGTCCACGTTTTCCGGAGTCACAGAATCAAACTCTTTCCAGGTAATATTCTCAAGACTTGCCTCCATCCTCCCTCCCAAATCTACCCAGTCAGAGTCCAAATTTTCCCGAATCTGAGCGATTTTGTCATACAGATATTGTACAAAGTCCTCGGCTCTACCCTCCAAGGGGTCCTCCCGCGCTTCCTGGTGGAGCAGGGAGCGGGTCACCCTAAACAGGGCAGCCGGGCGATTATCTGATGACGCAATAAGAGCGGAAAAATAGTTACACTTTGCCGCTTTTATTGCCACCAGGTAGGTCTTAATATGAGACCTTACCAGTGTTCGGTCAGATTCAGAATGGCTGGCCCTCCAACTGCTCCCCAGGCGTCTTTTCCGGCGTTTCATCTCCCTCAGCTCCTCGGTGAACCATAAAATTATAATAGCCTTTAACCATAAAATACAGGTAGTCCTTGATTTACAACCCTTTGTTTAGTGACCATTTGAAGTTATGACACTTTTTCACACTTACGACCATGGCAGCATCCCCATGGTCACGTTGATCAAAATTTTGGATGCTTGACAACTTGTTCATATTTCTGACAATTGCAGTGACCCGGAATCATGTGATGTGATCACCTTTTGCAACCCTGTGGCAAGCAAAGTCAATGGGGAAGCCAAAATCATTTAACAACCATATTACTAACTGACCAACTTGACAACTGCAGTGATTCACTTACATCCGTGGCAAGAAAAGTCGTAAAATGGGGCAAAACTCATTTAACAACTGTCTCGCTTAGAAACAAAAATTTGGGACTTAGTTGTGTTCATAAGTCATAGACTACCTGTATTTCCTGTGGAGCTGTTTCCTGAACCTGGTCTACCTTGAAGGATTGAGATTAACAGTATGTACATGGTAGAGGTTTTTCATTATTACTATTTTGTCCTGCTCTGATCATTTAGTTAAAATTGTTAAATAAGCATGGTGGAGAAGGATGATTCATTAGACACTGAACTGTCCAACTTGAAAAAAAGAATACTGTTCCCAGAGATGAAATGGACATATGTTCTTGCTACACAATTCAGAGAGATCCCTGAACTTTAATCACTTCAAAACAAGGTTCTAGTGAAAAACATCACCAATATCTCTCTGTGTCAAGGCAACTTTGGAACTGTCTCCTCTGTTCACTGGATTTTAGAGAAAGTGACCTTGTTTATATTTAATATGTCAGAGATCAGATTTCAGCCAGTACTTCTCGAATGTGCTTCTGGCATCTTACCTTAAAAACAAAACAAATAAAATGCATACTTATGCTGGGTTATGACAAACAGATATTTGCAGCTGATCTAAAACTCCAGTGTTGCTCCACAGTGTTTATTTAATGTTCCTAACTATTAAAAAGAATTTTAAAAAACAACCCTCGAGGAGAATCCATCTGGGCCATAAGGTAGTTAAGTTGGAGATTATGATCAGCATTCTTAAAGCGAGAGTCTCTTCTGTCACTCTCTGGACAGCTTTCAATAAGTAAGAAGGCCAACATCTCCAGTTACTTCTTTCTGATGTATGGAAAGAATGGATGACACTGAAAGGTGTCTGAAAGACATAAGAGCCAATCATTACATTAAGCTGAGACAAGTGGAATAAAACCTGTCACCACAAAGCCACCACAAATAGAATCAAATAATAGAATAATTTGTGGCAACATGCAGTTGACCTGTCTGAATTCAAAAGCTACGTAGGTCAGGCGTCATTAGTACTTTGATGAGAAAGCTTCAGAGAATTCCAAAGTCACAGATCAGATTGAGAATTGCCATTTTCTCATTCTGAGAATTTCAAAGTTTTAGGCAGGTGTGTCTGACTCATGGCCCACTGGCTGCATGCAGCCATGGACACCTAGTAATACAGCCCCACAAGGTCGTAAACTTTTAACATTATTATATGATGTATGTATGTATGTATGTATGTATGTATGTATGTATGCATGTATGTACACCCATGATTTAGAGTACATTGATAATAAATGAAAGCCAATATTTTTCTTTGGGGTGGGAGGAAATGACTGTAATTTTGCCCAATGAAAAACAATGTTCCATTTATGGTGTACTAAGTCTAACTCAGCAAACTGGAAATTAATCAGGAGCTAAGCCCACCTTCTTGATGATCCATGATGGGATGAGAAGGCACAGACTAGATTTTACTATTCTCCCTTCGTATAAATGAGATAGGCAGGGAGGATTTTGGAGGAAACAGAAGTGGACCTCTCAGCATATTTTAGGAATCCTATCAGGAGTATCAATGGAGGGAAGGTCAAAGAAATTAAGATGATAGACAAAACCATGCAATCAAAGCCGCAATCCTTGTACATGGGTGCAAGATTTTTTTTTATTTTTTTTATTTAAGAAAATTTAAATGGCTGCCTAACTTACTCTCAATGACTCCTGGTGGCTTACAAGGATTAAAACCCATTGTAAAAACAATAAAAAAGCAACAACTCCTCACCCCCTGGTGACAACAATCAAATGAGCCATTTGATGGGCTCCATTCTATTCTGAGGTCTCCAGGTCCATTGGCAAAACTATATTTTCAGGGCCTTATGAAAGAGTGTATTAATCTTATCTCTGCGGGGATGATGTTCTGTAACAGGGGTGTCAAACTGGCAGCCCATGGGCCGGATGCGTCATGCGCAGACCACGGCCACCCCAGCTCCACAAATAGGAAAAACATCGTGAAACATCGCATGACGGCAATATGACGCAGCGAGTTTGACACCCATGTTCTATAGGAAGGGAGCCACCATGAAGAAGGCCCTTCTTCTTGGTTCTGCCAAATGAACTTCCGTAGGACAGGGGACCTGTAACATTTCCTGTCTCCCGGCTTTATTGGGAATTAGTATTATTAATGTACATAAAAAGGAGAAGAGCTTCAATCACATGGCCGTAACTGCCATCCTGACTTTTTTATAGCCCACTCCTGCGGATCCCCCTGGCAACTGTAGTGCCATACCAAAATTAGGGTTTGCCACAGTTTACCTTTAACCCTTACCTTAAGGAATACTAACGTACTTGCTTTTAAGGTACCTTCTATCTAGAAACTGGCTAGAAACTGTCTGTATATTATGACACTTAATCTAACTTTCTTGGCTTAGTTTTTGGCATGAGTGAGAGGGTGGAAACCATGGGCCATGAGTCAGAACGTCTTTTTAATTGAAAGGAATTGTCAAAAGTTGTCAGGTATACTTTAGCGCAGGGGTAAGCAACTATGGTCCCTTTACAACCTGTGAACTTTTAACTCCCAGAATTCCTGAGCCAACATGTCAGGTCATAATTGCCCACCCCTGTTTTAATGAGTCCCCTTATTAAAGTCAATTGTCGTTGTCTCTGCAGGCCAGTCCCCATCACGTTACCAGGTCAGTTTCCAAGTAGCCAAGAGTGGCCTTCCCACATTCCTAATTAAAAATCAATTTGTTATGAATACTCTATTAAAACTGACCCATTCTGGTTGCCCCTCCAGAGAAGTCTGACGCTGAAGCATGGAGAAACTGAAAGGGCATTGAGTGAAACCACACTGTGCTTTTCTCTGATTTGTGCGGGGGAGTTGGGCCTTTTTTGCATAAGAAATGTTGACATTTTACAAGGGGGGAAAAAAATCAACCCTTTTTCCTGTGAATTGGAATGTAATTGTGCATCCATATTGTTTTAGTATCTCCTCAGATAATTTGTTTCTATGTCCTAGGGATGAAACTAGGAGAAACATCTCATCTGATCGGTATACTCTGTTTAGGCCTTCTAGCCTTTGTGAGAAAAGAAGACAAATTCCACTTTTTGCGCTGCCTTCTCCATGGCATTCCTTTGGCATCATATTCTTCTTCACTCCTAAATCAGAACAACTTTGCCTCAGAATTCCATTTTCCCCATTCTCTTATTTGCATCAGAGAGTTCAGCCAGGGGGAAAAAAAAGATAGAGAAATGTTAGGGAACGAAACATGTGGGCGGTATTGGTGTACACCCTTTTCATAGCTGAATTAAAAAGATCTAGATCTTCCATTGCTAGCTAAATGAGGTTTTCCTGAAAGACATCTTTCAGGAAAGACTGCTTATCTATTTAAGAGCAGCTTGTCTGCTTATTCTTATTTATATTGTTTCTAATGCTCCATCATTCTGGGCAGCTTACAATTAAGGATTTTTAAAAATCACAAAACTCAAAGAAGGAAACACAAAAGGCGCCCCACAAAAGATACAACCAAAAAGAAACCCCTATTCAATCCATAGATCCTGCTTATCTTTAATAATCATAATAATCTTTAATAGTTTCTCAGTCATCATTACAGGTAGTCCTTGTATATACGGACTTGCGATTTATACAAGGTATAAAATGGTTTGTCGTGTATGCGGCTGCTTGAGGGCTCCTGGATTGGAGCTGAAAGGCGAAAGGGAAGCAGTATGCTCTCTCCCATATTGGAGTAGACCAGGTGCTTCAATAGAAGAAAGAAAAAAAAACCACACACACACATATAAGATTTTGTTTATTTTTAATCCTAAATATTAAATAAATGGCAGATAATCCATTTATCATGCAGATTAAAAGGGTGAGACACTGTTAATTGCACACACACAGAGATAGATAGATAGATAGATAGATAGATAGATAGATAGATAGATAGATAGATAGACAGATAGCGATATATATGTGTGTGTGTATACACACATACACACTCTGCTTTGACGTTTTTTGCAATTTAAAAGTATTTCGCCCTTTTAATCTGCATGTTAAATGGATTATCTGCTGCCATCTATTTAATATTTAACATTAAAAATAAACAAAATCTCAGTTGTAAAGTTTCTAAAACTTCAAAATCACTTGCTTCCCACTTGCAGGAAACGTTAGAGAGAAGAGGTGCCATTAATAGAATTTTACTGTGTAATCCTTCTGCAGGGTTTATGAGAGGTGAAGGGGTGGTTCCTATGAGCACTATGAAAAAATGGTGGGAACTCTATTCATGCAACATGACACCCATCCAAGGAGAAGGCAACTCTAAAGTGTTTACACACACTGACTCACAACTGTCTCTCCAGTTTTGCGATAAATATAGCCCAGAGCTGAGGTGCACATGATTCACTGCGTGGCAGCAAATCCAGGAACAAGCTCTCCTTTTCTAAAAAGCCATGAATCAAAGGGGATTGCCTAATGAAGGTAGCAATTAGGAACAGCCAGGTTTGCAGCAGAGAGAGAGGAGGAGTAAAGGAAGCAACTGGATAGTGGTTGATACTCCTATTTCTCAACCGCCTTGGCCAACTATTTCCAAATGCACCTGCCCCTGGGGCTTCCTAAAACACCTCCTCTCTGATTTAAAAAAAGCAAGAGGAACGACCTTAGCTGACCTGCTGGGACTACTTTTTTTTTTTAACTGATTGTTTTTCTGATGTGTCAAGACTGTAACTCACAATATTCTCTCCATAATTAGAACCTCACCTTTCCTCCACTCAACACTAGGGACTATGCAAAAACCATAACATTTGTACATTGTAGACAAACGCCATCAGATCTTCCCAGGGAAAGATGAAGCAAGAGAGGGGGTCCTTGGTGCTCTCTGAGCTGGGTGGTTTTCTTGGAGACGTTTCATTACCCAAACTAGGTAACATCATCAGTGCTAGTAGGGAATGGGGTTTGCTCTCAATTTACATATCCCAGTCAGGGGTGGGCTGCTGGGGGTTCGCAGGGGTTCGGGAGAATTCTGTGCAGTTCAGAGAACCCCCAAATCCCACTCCTGGATGGCCCCGCCCCGGCCCTCCCAGGAGTCCCCACATGACCTGTTTTGGATGCAGGTAAGTGCAGGGTGCGGCAGAAGCTCGAGGAGGGTGAAAAACAGGCCTACCAGAAGTTCAGGAAGGCCAGAAATGGGCCCATTTCCAGCCTCTAGAGGGCCTCTGGAGCCTCGGGAGGCCGTTTTCACCCTCCCGGAGGCTCAAGGAAAGCGTCTAGAGCCTGGAGAGGGCAAAAACACCCCCCCACACACCATGGTGCAGGAGGCCGACTAGGCCACAACTCCCATGGCCACAACCAGCCAGCAACCGAGCAGAGAACCCCTTGCTAAAATTTTTGAAGCCCACCCTGATCCCACTGGCTTGCACTCAAGGTGAAATGGTCTTTCAAATACAGTTGCTTAAAGTTTGCTTCCCAGAAAGACCTGATGTTATGCATCCTTCTTTTTTTTTTATTAAAGAGTTTTACACACACACACAAAAATTTACAAATATTTTCCCATCTCCCCCTCCCTTCCTTACCCCCCCCCTACCCACCCTCGAACTTCCCAGAACAAAATACAGGGTATAACAATTGACAATCATATACTAAACTAAGCTAACTATCTATGGATTCCTATCCCCTCTTTCACACTTTAACCCCCCTTTTACTCAGCTAAATATGAATACTCATAATTTTTCTATTCATTCATAAGTTATTTGATACTTTTTAGTCCGATATTTGTTTTGAATATAATCAATCCATCTTCTCCATTCCGATATATATCTTTCTTGTGAATAATCTTTCAAATAAGCTGAAATTTTCGCCATTTCTGCTAAGTTCGCTACTTTTAATGTCGATTCTTCAATAGTAGGCAAATCTTCCTTCCAATATTGCGCCATGTTATGCATCCTTCTTTGAGCCAAGGAACAATCCAATTCAGTATGCCTACTGGTGATCAGAAATAAGTTTAGAATATTCAAATAAGTGTCGGTTTCACAGAGAAGAGTCTTTGGCTCCTATTGGTTTCACAGTCGCTTGTTCTTTTACATCATCAGTTCACATAGTCACACCCCTTTCTGGAAGGACCTCATAAAGCCAAATGTTGATAAGTCATTTTCATGACTCACCTAAATTTCTGTCTCAATCTGAGACACACCTTTCATAATGCAGTTGTCAATGGAACTACCTGAAACAAAAAATTCCTTTTTACCTGCAACAGGAATCGCTAAAAACAAGGCCCAAAAGTCTATAATGCTTACAACAATGGGGCTTAAAATTTGCATTTCTTTTCACAAAACAAATCTATCTGGGAGATGGGACATATCTGTATGTTAGATGCAAGCTTCAAGGCCATTTGCCCCAGAAGCTAATACAACTTTAACATGACAGAGTTGAAGCAGGACAGATATTAAGTTAACAGGCAAATTCCTGCTCAGTGAAGAGTGGGAAAATACAGGAAGTCCTCGGCTTACAACAGCTTGTTTAGTGACTGTTCAAAGTTACAACGGCACTGAAAAAAAGGAACTTATTAACGTTTTTCACACTTATGACAATTGCAACATCTCCATGGTCACTTGATCAAAATTCAGATGCTTGGCAACTGACTCATATTTATGACAGTTGCAATGTCCTGGGGTCCTGTGATCACCTTTTGCGACCTTCTGATGAGCAAAGTCAATTGGGACACCAGATTAATTTAACAACCATATTAGTAATTTTACAACTGCAGTGATTCACTTAACAACTGTGGCAAGAAAGGTCATAAAATGGGACAAAATTCACTTAACAAATGTCTCACTTCACAACAACATTTTGGGCTCAATTGTGGTCATAAGTCAAGGACTACCTGTAGCTTGTAATTTGTTCAAAAGTTTTCCCAAATCATTGGAAAAATTGACACCACTATATGCAGCTGTTGGCCCTTGGTTTATTAAACTAGACAGCTTTATTCTACTTTTAAACAACAGGGAGCCCAGAAAGCAATTATTAAGCTGTAATAATATTAGTAATTATAACAATTATAACTTGCAATAAAATATTTTGCCTAAAATATATATTGGCATAGCATAGTCCATAAAAACTTCACTTTCTCTATTGAAACTGTCCAGATCAGGAAACAGGCTGACTGGAAAACTAGAACTAAGCTTTATTGAGATAGATTATGTTAACAGAACTTTGCAAGTCTGTTTTTCTTCCCTTCCTTTTATACCTCGGTGAATCAGGAGGAGCCAGTTTGACTCTCTTCCTAAAATCGCCTCCTTCCCCAGGCTTAAGGAATGCTTCTGCCATTCTGTTTTTGTAACAGCTTCTGAATATCCTCCCGAAGGCCATCTTCAAGACCCTCTGTACCAACTTTGACCCAAGCTTTCCTCCTGTAGGCAAAGAAAAACCTAGGTCAGAGTCATAATCTACAGAGTCATTCCTTCCCTCCCCAGTTAGCTACTCCACGAGTTCACTAAACAAGTCCTGCATTGCAGAGACAAAAGACACAGCCACATGTTCCATAACTCCTCTTTCCCTGGCAAGTCCTGCATTCCAGAAGTAAATGGAGTTGTGGATCCTTCCTTCTACCCAGGCTGTACCTTTGGCTGCTCATGGGAACCCATCATGCTGGGAAACATAGACTCATCTTCTGTAAAGAGTAAGGAAGATGACATCGATGGAGATAAGACAGCTCCATTGCCAAGGCAATAAGTGAGTAAACATTTCTGAATCCAGAATGTCCAGATGATGTTTGGAAGTAGCTCAGACAGACACCTCCCTAATTCAATGTATTATAAGAAGCAAAGAGGAAGTATAACATAATCAGACCTGTAAGATTCTGTTATTACAACCAGTCTTTAAAAAGGTAGTTTCAGCCTTACTACGGAGAAGATTTATTGGTCTCCCCTACCTAGTGGAGCTGACATCTTCATCTTGGAACCACAGTCAACTTGTAGCAGATCACATACATGGAATTTCCCTCAAAATTGTAGAATTGTTGTACAAGAGATGGAGTGTGGAAATCTGTTACATTTTCCCATGATTTCTCTGGTGCTATATGGCCTTTTCCAATGACTCAGATACTCCAGTAATTTGTCCTTGAGACTAGAATCCAGAACAGTTTCCAGTCTATATTCTTCTTCTCCAACCAGCAGAGGGCAAGGTGGCACTGTCCTAAAGCCTATGTTGTCCTCCACACAAGTAATGATTGATGGAAAACAGGATGAAACTTCATTGGTGCAGGCAACTGCAGATGAAAGACCACTGGGTTTATTTGCTCAGCCACTGGAATGGTGCTTCCTGCAATGAACTTTGAGTCCAGCTTTTTAGAGGATTAGTGAGAAGTCCAAAACTTTGTTGAAAGTCTATGGAGATTCTTTGTTGAACGTCACACTAAATTTCTGCAATATTGGCCACACTCTTGTGGTCACTTATATACACCTTTTTGCCAAAACTTTTAGAGGTGCTGACTAGTCTGCCCCTCCTGCAGGAAGTCTCAGGCATAAGAAACTGCAGATGCAGGAGTTCTAGACAGCAAAATGTAGGAGGAGAAACCATGTTGCCTAAAAAGAGACATGCTGATGAGTTGTGGTAGGGAAATTTCACATGAGGCAACAGTTCAGTCCAATGTCTTGTTAATAATTAACAGAACACCATAGATGTCATCATAGAATCTGCCTTACATGTTCCTTCTGACATTGGGAGCCAGATATTGAGACTATGACTTTGGTGTTTAATAACTGGAAGAGAGCCTTCCAAACCTGGGAAATAAATTGACAGCAGCTGATGGATCACAGAGATGGTTCCTTAGGTTTGTGTATCTAAAAATATGATCTAACAAAAGTTATGCTGTTTCCTGAACTGACAGGAGGCCCTTGCAAGGAAGGAAACAAGCAATCTTTGTAAACTAATCCACAGTTACTAGAATGCTAATACGGGGAGGAGATTAGTAATAAGATCCACTCATACACAGTCCCAGGGATGGGGAATTCAGAAGCTACAGCAAGCCAGCTGGCTTTCTGGGCATAGCCTCTGCTTGGCAACAAAATGACAGGATGAAATTTAGTCCCTGACATCTGCCCTCAGCTTTGGTCACCAGGGCTGTCTAACAACCCAATACAGGGTTTTAAACACTCTTTCTAAGGCAGAGTTATGACACTTCTTCCCATAAAGGAGGTGGGGCAGCCGACCCTCCTCCAAAGTGAAAGGTGAATAATCAGTCTATGGAGGACCTGGAGGTCCTCCATAATGCCCTAGCATAATCATCTTGTTACTGCTCGAACCCAATCTCATCTACGAAATCCAGTCTGGCTCCAATTTTTCTGGAGGTTCTGACCTTGGGAGAGAAAAGCAAAGCTGCAGAGTTGTAATAATGTGATGAAGGATGTGAGTAGGGAAGATCATATTCAGGTTTATGCAGTATAGCATCTGGAACTTGCTTTGTGAGCCAGATAAACACAAGAAATTACAAAACAGGAGAGAAAATATGCCCATCTGATCTGTCAAGAAATGAGAGATTGTGTTAGAATGACTGTAGGAATTGGGTATGTCTAGTTTAATGAAAAGAAGAACTAGGGGTGACATGATAGCAGTCCAATATCTAAGGGGCTGCCACAAAGAAGAGGGGGGGTCAACCTATTCTCCAAAGCACCTGAAGGCAGAACAAGAAACAATGGATGGAAATTAATCAAGGAGAGAACCAACCTAGAATTTAGGACAAACTTCCTGACTGTTACAGTAGAACAATTCATCAGTTGAACGAGTTGCCTCCAGAAGCTGTGGATGTTCCATCACTGAAGGTTTTTAAGAAGAGCTTGGACAGCCATTTGTCTGAAATGATACAAGGTCTCCAGCCAGGGAGTTGGACTCGAAGACTTCCAAGGTCTGTTATTCTGCTGTTATCTACAGTACTTCTTGTGGTAAATTCTTGTGGTCTGGGTGTATCTCTTTCAGGGTGTAGCTTCTTCTTTCACAAAGTGCCTCCATTGCTGGAATGCCAACTTTACTACAAGCAAGTCCGTATAAAAGATATCATAGTTCCATTCAATTGGTAGGGGGAGGGGGAATGAGGTAAAACATATATGGCAGGAGATCTGCTTCCATCACATTCACTTTCTCTGTCTGGAGAATTGTTCCAACTGACATGCCTG